>NC_086177.1:28463125-29130000 GCF_023053635.1 Elgaria multicarinata webbii
TGACCAACCATGTTTAACTCACAATTAGTTGGGGCCGTTCAGGAGGGAGCGAGTAAGTGCTGCCTCCCAGCTGCACACAATTTTTGCTTTGTTTCCTGTTATTCCTGGGTTGTTCGTGTGATACATGAACTCAGTACTCTGGGTTCTTCAGGGAGAAGCAACCAGAGTTTTAACCCAACAACAAACCACAGGTTAAGACTGGGTTGTTTCTCTTGAACAACCCAGAATTCTGGGTTCACACATCTGGGTTGTTTTGTAAGCTGGAACAAAGTGGAAGCATTGCACCCGTGCACAACCCATGGAGTGTGCTGCTGGTTAGCACCTTAATAGTGTTCTTGCAGTGATAGTTGTAAAAGTTGTGCACCTTTACAGACACTAGATGGGGTTGATGGAACATAGTATGTCGAGAAGACAAAATTGAAAGAAACACCTCTTTGCATTTGTTTCATAAGGAATTCCAATTTATCTCCATTTACCCCCTGTCATTTAATATGTAGCACATTTAATTCAAGAATTGAGGTCAGATAAAATAAATCAGAGTTTAATTGAAAAAACAAACAAAAAACCTCCAATAGCATGACCAGTTTCCTGTCACATATAATTCTAAGTATGTTAATGCGGATGAGGTTGATGAACAAATTATTGAACAAATATGACCTGTACATGTTCTCAGCGTACATTGGTGCTAGCATTTTAACTATACTAATAAACCTAACCCAGAAGAGGATCTTACAACTTTTTAACATCAATTTGTATAGCAGTCTCAGCATGCCAGTGAAGTAATTCTGAGATGGCAAGAAATTATATTGGATAATTAGTGCTCTAATTAGTACATTGCCCCCCCACAAAACAGAAATAAAACAAAAAAACAAGGAATGCATCATCAAAAAGGATGAAAGAAGCTACAGAATTGCATATCATTTACATATGATAATTTCTATATTTATATGCAAATTTAAGAATAATTGATACAATTTAAATAGAAATACAATACATCTTAACATATGGGAAAGACTGTGACCAGTTATCCGGTGTGATGAGCAACATCAAGATCCTGTTCTCCTTCTTATGGGTCTTCATTTTTGAACTGGACTTGGACAGGACACCTCTTCACATAGAGGGTGCCTTCCAGTAGAGGGCTGTCCTCTCTGAAGTAGGACACATTGGGTCAGTTCACATGACCAAACAGCCCACTATTGCTTATTTTAGGGTTATGTGAGGGTTGCTTAGCCCTCACACAACCCACCATCTCCGATACCACAACAAGCTGCGGTTGCGGCTTGAATATTCAAATTCTGTCCTGCACATACTGCAACCCAACTCATTTAAGCCATGCTGGGCTACATTGTTTGTATGAAACAGATCATGATCACACTGATTTTTAATGCGCTATGTACTACTTCCTCTCTCCACTATGTTAACTCCAATTCTGACTCAACAAAGTGAATATAACTGTTCTGAGCATGCTCAGGCCTTCATTTCCTGCTGGGAACAACTATGTGTCCTCTTCTTCTGTCAGGAAATGAAGGTTTGAGGATGCTTACAGCTGTTGTTTTACTTCTGCAGCTGGGCAGCCAAAACAGAGACCCACCTGGCTGGTGAGATGGGCCTCCTCCCACAAGTGGTTTCCCCCACTTCACTGGATAGGGGGCTTGGATTTTCCCCATCTCTTCACTTTAGGGTATCTTTATCACTTCAAAATGATTCATGAGGAGTTAGATCCAGACTTAGTCATATTTAGAGAAGACCCACTGAAACCAATGGGGCTTAAGTGAGACCTGAGTAAACTAAATCCCATTGATTTCAAGAGATCTAATCTGGATCCAACTTAAAGTGCTTTTTTAAAAAAAAGTAGAGGGCTTGCATTTTTGAGCTCTTCTCTTCTTGAAAAATTGCCTCAACCCTACCTCACATTTAAAAAAATAAATAATCTGTCAGTTCTGAGCTTCTCTGATATGATTTGCACTAATTGTGAATTCTGTTTTTACCCCACAGGTTGAGAAAGCAATGAGCTGGGGAAATTTATCCTGCTGGAGTGCCTCTGAAAATCTGACAGAGGATCATGTGGAGGTGTATATACCTCGGTTCAAGCTTGACGATGCTTTTGACCTCAACTTGACTTTGAAATCCCTGGGGGTGACAGACGTGTTTGACGCATCCAAGGCCAACCTTTCTGGAATGTCTCCCTCCCGGCTGCTCTTCTTGTCCAAAGTGGTTCACAAAGCCTACGTGGATGTCAATGAAGTAGGCACCGAAGCGGCAGGTGCAACAGGTGCTGCGGTCTCCACCAGATCCTTAATATCTTATGATCTATTTTTGGCTGATCACCCATTCCTTTTCTGCATCCGACACAATCCTACCAATACCATCCTTTTCATTGGCAAACTCTGCTCTCCTTAAGGCTCAAGTCAGCTTCCTTCTTTAACCTTATTAAAGATTTATCTCACGATGATCTATTTTCATTTCTTTTGCAATGGTGCAGTGTGTGGGCCTTTTATACCAAGGTTCTTTCCCATGGTGGCAGTGTTCTTTTCAGTTAGTGCTATATCAGAGCTAACCATTTGGGGATCTTTTTCCTCTCTTCACCTATAATGGAAGGCAGGCAGCAGAAATACCTCAGGGGTGGCTCTCACTGTCGGATGAGGAAAGGCAGAAGGTATCTCTGAGGCACTGGAACAGGTTAGGACAAACCTAGAGGTTCCAAAGGAGGAAGGAAACAAGGAAACAGGAAAAGAAGATTACAATGTGTGGAATATTAATCACTGGAAAAATAAAGGGAAAAAAGGAGCGCTCCCAAACAAACCCATCAAAACAACATGAGTACAATCTGGTAGACTGTGTCTAGTTACGTCTTTCTTTCTGTCCAGTGTAAATGGGCCATCAGTGAGGGGTACATCTAAGCCCCCTCGATCCATTTTTGTGAACCACCCAGAGAACTTCGGCTATTGGGCGGTATATACATGTAATCAATCAATCAATCAATCAATCAATCCAGAGGTTCTATGAAAGAAGGGGCACTTGGTTGCTGCTTAACAAGAGTATTAGGGTGCAATCCTATGCATGTTTAGACAGAAAAAGTCCTATAACTCCCAGCATGCCCATAGAAGCATGGCTGGCTGTGGCATGCTGGGAGTTCCCCCCTTTCTAATCATGCTCTAGATTCTTCCTGTATTGACTTAAGTTAAGATTACTTAAGTCACTGGCTTTAACTGTTCCCAACAAACCAACCCCCCCTTTGATGGTGAGTCTCCTGGGTTCCAATCAGCTTCTCCAGGGTTCTCCAGATGGTCATACCTCTTTCCCCTGACTATCAATTATTTTGTGGTTTCCTGGCTTTTGTGCAATCCTCCCCCCATTCTAAGGCTCCTTCATGATCCTGCCTCCTACCGCATTTTCCTTCTTCCAAGGCAAAACGTTGTCTTCATTGTGGCCTTTCTAACAATTCGCCCCGTTTTCCCAAGTGACGTTTCATCTCAGTTACTCTTCCTACTGCAACAGCAGGGAGGTCCAGAGAAAAAGAGCAACCTCCCCTGTGCTAATGTCATCTGCTAAAGCACCTGATTTTTTTTTTAAAAAAGCCAGCACTCTGCGCAAACGCACATGTGTGAAAAGTACCCCGTTCTGCGTATTGCGAGAACATCATTCATTCCTTTTTCTCTGAATAAGGATGGATTCCCTGCTGGCTTTGGTGGAATTCATACAGCAAATCAACAGTATTGCCCTCTCTGTAAATGTTTTGCTGTCTGCTCTTCAGGGTCTGAGAGTGAGCAAGCACAGCGAAGGCGAGCATTCCTCAGGATGCTGAAATGGTTTTGGCGAAGGGCGCTGTTCTTCAGGGCTCGGATCCAACACAACATGAGGTACTTTGCAAAGTGTACTTGGTTCCTGAGCTTTCTTTCCATCTTCCGCCGCTACTGTGTCCATCCAAGCAGCAAAGACTGTTGGGAAAATGTCGTCTTAAAGGTTTGGAGCAATATGCATTAGACTGAGAATTTCGGAATGTCTAGAGACACCCTGTTTGAAACAGTTGTGGAGCTAACGCCGGCACTTCAAAGACAACATATGGCAATACGGGAGCTGGTCAGTGTTGAAAAGTGGGTGTCTATCGCAACTTGGAAACCCCAACTTCTACAAGACAGCCACAGAACAGTTTGAAGTTGGAAGATGTACTGTCACCAAAATTTTCATTGAGGTTTGCCTTGTGATGGAACACCTTCTCCTGCACCGGACTGTGCATCTCGGGGATTACCATGAGGTATAATAGCTGGCATGCCTCTCCTAAGGAGTTACTGGCATAACCATCTTTGTCACTTGAGGCTCAGGTGGCCTCGGTGGCATGGAGTGCCTTTTACCAGCTTTGGTTGGTGGCCTAGCTACAACCCTATCTGAACAGGGATAACCTGGCTTCAGTTGTTTATGCTCTGGCAACCTCCAAATTAGATTACTGCAATGCACTCTACGTGGGTTTGGAAGCTGCAGCTTGTGAAAAATGCAGCGGCCAGATTGATAACCAGGACCAGATGTTTTGAGCATATAAGACCCACTCTGGCCTACCTGCATTGGCTGCCTGTATGTTTCTGAGCCCAATTCAAGGTGCTGGTTTTAACCTCCTCTGCATCCCACCAACACAACACATATGCTATAGTTGGACATCGGAGAGGGCTTTCTCTGTTGTGGCACCCCGACTGTGGAATGCCCTCGCCTTGGAGGCCCAAATGGCACCAGCACTGACTTTGTTCTGGCACCAAGTAAAAATACGGCTTTTTAACAAAGCCTTTAATGGTTAAATTCACCTGTCTTGCACATTGTTTTAACTGTTTTAATTGTTTTACTGCTTTTAAATTATATACTGGTTTTAACTTCATTAATGGTTTAATTTGTTTTTAGCTGTGTATATTTATTGTTTTATATTGTATGATTTTATCTGTACGCCACCCTGAGATCCTAGCAATATAGGGCAGGATACAAATGTTTTAAACAAATAATAAATAAATAAAGCCTTACACAGCTTGGGACCACAATACCTGACGGAATGCCTTTCCCGACATGAACCTACCCAAACACTACGTTCAGCATCTAAGGTCCTATTCTGGGTGCCTACTCCAAGGGAAGCTTGGAGGGTGGCAACAAGAGAGAGGGCCTTCTCTGTGGTGGCCCCCAATTGTGGAACAATCTCCCTGATGAGGCCCACCTGGAGCCAACATTGTCATCTTTTTGGCGCCCGGTCAAGACTTTTCTCTTCTCCCAGGCATTTAGCAATATGTAATGAGCCTGGGTCTTTTTTTGGGTGGGTGGGTGGGGCTCATTGATTGTAAAGTTGTTATAGTGGTTTTAAATGTATGTGCATTTTGCATGTTTTGTGGTTTTTAATTTTTGTATACTGTTTTTTATGTGTTTTTATCTTATGTGAACCACCCAGAGAGCTTCAGCTATGGGGTGATATACAAATGCAATAAATAAATAGATAAATAAATAACCTTTAAACTACAATTTGCTGGTATTTGGGGGATATTTTTGTCCTCAGCTGCCATTGGAATGCAACCCTCAGGGGATTCTCTTGTCTCAGTCACCTATGTCTCAGTCACCTATGGAGATTGAATTTGTCGGGGCAAGAATAACTTGATTGAAAACATGGGTTTGGGGACTGAGTACCAGTAAATATTTCCAACAAATGTAATAATACAACAGAAAAGGGTGCAACTTAGCAGCTACCACAAGGGGGAGCGCTTGACACATGGAGCTGAAGAGAGCTACATTGGTTAAGCAGCCCTGCTTTCCTGAGACTAGGAAAACAGATGGTAGCAAATTTTAATCCAAGCCAGCATAATTTGGGACTCAGCATACTGAATGCAGCTTGTAAAGCACGTATAGTGGCCTGCCCGGTAGTTTTGCTGGCGGAATCCCCTCAAGTTCTTTTCAAACTTTATGAATCCACACTTGATCACGCAATTTTATGTCCTGCTTTGGATCTGATGATGGAGTTTCTTTGACATCCACAGTCAAACTCTATTTAAGAAATCTTTTAGCCTGTACATGGGTCTGTTGGTTTGGGTGCTCTTTATAATATTCCCACCCTCCCGTAACAGTTACATTTTTATTGTGCTTTAATGTATTGTTTTATTGCTTTAATCAATTCTTCTAATTGTTTGGTAGAAAGACGGTGTAGAAACAAAATAAAATAAACAGTATAATATGCCTACAGCTTGTGCCTGGATTGCTACAGGCTCCTTTCTGCAGGGCACCTGTTCCTTCTTTCTAGCACAGTGTAGTCTGCTGCATATATGTATTGGCAGGCCTGGAGGTGCAGGGGGCTGCCGTGATGCAGTTAGGGCTGAGGTCCGGGCAGTGGTGAACTGGAGCCAGGGCTCAGAGGGATGCAGCACCGGCACGTTGGGATGATTTATTTATTCAGTTATTACATTTCTATACTTCCTGACAGCCGAGGCTCTGCAGGCAGTGCACAAACCCCATAAAAATACAACAAGCAGTTGGGCTCACAGGGATACAGCACCAGTACTTTTTCATTAGCAGGAGTGGTGATGTCACCTGCCACCCCCCCTCTCAGAATTCCCAATTCCCTCTGAGTTTATCTGCGATTCCCTCAGTAGTTGGGGGGTGGAAATGAATATTCCCAGCAACAATATATTGTTCCCTGTTGTAATGCAAAAGTCTTTTGGGGTGGCTTGGTCTTGAATGGGCAATTACGACCCAATAGCTTCACCAAAAACCTGCTCCTGGTGGAGATGAAAAATGCTAGAAATGGTTTGTTGATATGGGTCAACACCACTGCCTGGATTTTTGGATTCTCCTTAGGGGCTTGGCTATAGGGACTGTCATGATGAGTGCCTGCACTTCAAAATGTACCACTACACCACTGGAGAAGAGAAACATTTTGTGTGCTTCACAACTGTAGGAATAGACATGGTCACCTAAAGCTCCCCCCCCATAAGCCTCCACCCAGCTAAAATAAATCTGTAGGTCCCAAAATTACCTAGCTGCACCACTGGAGGGCAAGAAAGACCAGTGAACCTTTGGTAAGATATTAGAGGCCTGTGTAGGAATGATAAACCATACTGCTGAAGCATCTTAGAAGGCAGAGTGTGATCATGCTCCCTGGCACCTCTCCTAGCATAACTTCTAAATACACACAGAACCTGTACACTTTGCATGAGTACAGGCTTTGTGTGTGAAGTCAGGGCAGATTCCCAGTCATGAAGGCAGGCGCTTTCAGAAGTCATGGTGGACTTGCCTAGGAGGCCTGGGGGAGCCAGTGTGCACAATTCCACACCACCCTAGTGTGTTGAATTTGAAGGCTTGTGACATCTGCCCTGGTTAGGCTGCTAACCCTGGTTAGGCTGCTAAGCCATGGTTAGGCGGCTAACCCTTTTGCAGAAAATGGTTAGTGAGCATTTTGAAACCATGCTCACTAACCACCATGTACCCACCATGGTTAGGAATGGTTCACATTACACACTACGTATGTCATGGTTCACACGGCACACTTAGCCATAATGTTTAGCTCAAAATGCTTAACCAAGGTGGCTTAGTGTGTTGTCTATATGGCCTTTACTTTTTTCTAATGTTCTACTACAGCAGAAACTGCTCAATATCAATCTCCCTTGCTGATATAATGTTGGCGTCCAGTAACTTCTCTCTTGCTGCATTGTATTATCCTATATACATACAGATCTGATACTGCAACACCCTTGGTACCAGTAGGCATCGCATGGGCCACCCATGTGTGTCTCCACTCCCTAACGCCCGCACTTCGCGTGAGTTGATTTCCATTACAAAGCATGTCAGGTGCTAGAGAACATTTGGTAACATTTACATCTGTTCAAGCACAGTCTAGGGTTTTTTTAAAAGCAAATTTTCCAGCTGCACAAATGCCCTGTCAGACCGCACCACCTTGACCCCACTGAAGCCAAACACATTATTTCTCTTTCACGACTGGACAGATGGTCACCAACACTAGTAGCACCTTAAACTTAAAGACAGATTGACAGGGCCATACGGATACCCAGGAAGGACGACAGACCAAAAGAACTACACCACTGGTTGTCACCTACAGCCCCCAATTGAAACCACTGCAACAAATCATCAGTGAGCTCCAACCCATCATCAGCACAGACACTTCTCACCCACAAGCCTTGGAAGGCAGATCAGTCCTGGCCTACAGACAACCTCCCAACCTGAAATGGGTGCTGACCAACAATTGTAGATAGGATAGAGACACAGACAGAGGGAGAAAACCATGCAATAGACCCACAGGGCAAAGCATGTCAGGAATCACGCTTCTTGCTTCTGTTTCATTTTGTGCCAACAAGGCAGTTGCAGCAGAGACTGATAGATCCTGTGCTAATCTGCATTAATGATAACTTAGGGATCATGAAGCAATTAGCTTTCATTAACTTTCATGGTTATTCAGAGATTAAAAAAAGGAAAAGAAAAGAAGGTGAAAGGCTTTTAAAAAGACCTTTTAGAGCAGCCTAGAAATACTTTACATAAATATATTAAATTAAACATTTACTTACCTCCCTTCTGTTGTTATATAGATGCCTCCTTTTGACCCCAGTTTTATTTCAGAGCTTCTCTATAATTCCCCCTCCAGGCCAGCAGCCATAACGAAACAAAGTGAATCAGCAACCTCATACATGTGCAATCATATTATGTAACCAT
Organism: Elgaria multicarinata webbii; assembly: GCF_023053635.1. Lineage (NCBI taxonomy): Eukaryota > Metazoa > Chordata > Lepidosauria > Squamata > Anguidae > Elgaria > Elgaria multicarinata. The sequence goes on from NC_086177.1 coordinate 28,471,805, forward strand.
TTTTTTTTTAAAAAAAAATGTTTTTATTAAAGATTTTCACATATTCAACACATCACAAACATTACAACATAATATAGTATAATATAATATATCTCCCTCCCTCCCCTAAATAATAATAATAATAATAATAATAAGAAGAAGAAGAAGAAGAAGAAGAAGAAAATTAAGAAAAAAATGGAGTGAAGCTTATTGCCCTTATTACATTTTTAAATTCTTGATATTATTGTAACTTTACTATACATTTATTCTATATCGGAAATTTCATACCATTTATACAGTCCATATATCCCTAGCTGTGTTCGACATATATGTCAACATCTCAGAATCAGTTGTGTGTGAAATGAATTTCCACCATATAGCACTAAATACTAGTGGCTCATCTTTGCCTTGTAGTACTCGTAACTTATGTGTTATTTTTTCACAAACTGCAGTAGACTATATGTTTTTATACCATGCCTCTTTGTCAAGTTGATCCAATTTTTTCCACTGTTGTACTATTGTTTGTCTTGCAGCTGCTATTAAGAAAGTTACTAATTGTTTAGCTACAATAGGTGCATTTTTATTATAATACAAGGATAATAAAAATAATTCTGTGGTAAAATGAATATATTCCTTTATTATCTGTAATAATTCCTGATGCACCATATGCCAAAACTGTTGAACCTGCAGGCATTCCCACCAGAGGTGATAGTATGTCCCTCTGGTGGAACACCCCTGCCAGCAGTCAGTCTTCCCATCTGAGGTGATGTGAGCCATTTGCACTTTGGTTCTATACCATCGGTGCAGCGTCTTCAAAGATGTTTCCTTAATGGCTGTGGAGACTGACTTATACGGTTTTTGTACCCAAAACTGATTCCATTGGCTATCTGGTATATTAAAGCCAAAGTTAGTCTCCCATACCATTTTCAGTCCCTGTAAAGAGCCTGTTTGTACCTCAACTAAAATACTGTACAGATACGATACAATTCCCTTCCCTGTGAATCCTTTTGAAAGAATGATTTGTTCAGTTGCAGTAAATGGCCGAGTTGCATGTAATTTGGTAATTGCATCCCGCAGTAGGTGCATTAATTGTATTTCTTGTATCCAATTTAAGTTCCATTGTCATACTTTGGTTTTCAGCTGATCTATCGTATAAGGAAGGTTTTGTATATAAAAATCTCTTAAACGAAACAGGCCATAGTCTGCCCATTGTGCTATTTTTCTTCTCAGCCCTTCATCTAATATTCTAGAGTATATTTGTAGTGGAGCCATTGGAGAACACACTGGTGCTAATTTGGTCTGCCATCTTTTCCAAACAGTAAAAGGTGTAAGTGTATAAGGGTTTTTAATTTGGCGGATATCTCCTATCTTTATTATTCCATGAGGTACAGACCACTTTCATAATGCAATATCCTGTTTGGTGTAGATTAGGACCAGGTCAATTTAAACAAGGATGGGGGAGAAATTTGCTTGCTTTGCATTTCAATACAAACTTACCTAATTCACACTTCCCAAACCAACTCATGACCAAAATTACAGGTATATGTTGATATTCACCTTTTTCCAAATTTTGTGACGCCCTTCACCAACACAATGCATGTATTAGGGGGAAGTATGCACTGCTTTATATAATTGGAGGACTGATCCTGCTACCTCTGGATCGCTATTCAATAGCCCTCTCAATTCAGTCAGCACATCCCTTGAGCACGCCTATGTTATCTGTGCATTCACAGAAATGGATTTTTTTTTAAAGAGATATATTAGAATTTTGTTCCTGGTTGCACTTATGCAAATGCACATTAATGTGCATTGGCACTAATTTGCATTGTCACCCATCAAAGTAAAACAATGACCTGCATAGAATCCACACAACTTGGAAAGAGCTGTACCATTGTGGAATCTGCAGGCTGGATTAAAGAAATCTGAACCCATTTGAATCTGTTGCGGAGTCCTCCGACATCCCTAATGTATGCAGAGTTTATTATTAAAGTCTTTGTGGAAATATGTTGCTAACACAGTTAGCAAAATGCTATTGACCTACGTGCCAGAGATACTCAGTGTTGCAAGAACATTTGCATTTAAAATTAAACAGAAAAAGAATGAACTTGCTAATTGCATAGCTTGCCACATAGCACATTTGTCCTTCTAAGTAAGGCATCATGGCTTATTACATTATTATTAATCACATTTATATTCCACCTTCCCTACAAGAAGCTCGAGGTGGCATAAATGCTCCCCATCCCCATACATACTTTATCATCACAACAACCCACCATGTAGGTTAAGATGAGAGAACATGACTTGTTCAAGGTCACTTGGCTAGCTTCATAGTTGAGGAGGAATTTGAACCCAGAACTCTTCAATCCTAGTTGGACTGCATCACACTGGCTGTCATTGCTATACACAGTTCCCAAGAGGAAAACATTCTATTCTAAGCAGACAAGCCATTATTTCTGAGCTTCAGTCCTATAATCTGTAATATGGGGATAATAATAAAACTGGGTAGCTGTAGAATCAATTGAGATAATCTATGTAAAACTCAGTGGTGTAGTGCTAAATGTTGAAAAGCAGGCACTTTTCACGCCAGTTCCCATAGCTACATCTGCAAGGAGGGTCCAAAACTGCAGATTTATTTTCCCAGCACCAGGGAGAAACATTCCCAGGACCAGGGAGAAACAAAGTTAACAAACTAGTTCTAGTAATTTTCATCATCAGTAGTGATGATGATGATGATGATGATGATGATGATGATGATTGCAAAGCTAATGGATCTTAATTGTTCATTCAAGACCAAACCACCCTGAAAAGGTCACCCAGTGAGCTTCACAGCTGGGTGGGGATTTGACCTGATTCTCTGTCCATCATATCACACTGAACAGTCCAGCACTTCGGTTTCACACTGTCTCCCATATTAGCTGGATGTCTGAGAAGCCCAGTGTAGCTTCTGAAGGATCATCTTCTGTATATACCTGCCCAGACCCTAAGATCATCTTCAAAGGCCCGTCTCTGGGTTCCCCCACAAAACCAAATGAGGTGAGCCGCCGGATACTATGGAGAGGGCTTTTTCAGTGGTGGCATCCTGGTTGTGGTGTGCCCTCCCCAGAGTGGCTCTTCCCTTGCTTACCACTGTCTGCATCCTGCACATAATCCTCCATTGTTTTCCTGTGCCTAGCTTAGATTGTAAGCCCGTTGGGTAGCGACCTGTCAAACCTGTTCTTTGTAAAATGCCATGTATTCAGATGACACTGTATAAATAAATAAACACACAATCCTAGACATTTATTTGGTATGTTTTCTTCCAAGTCTCCAGCTCCCCCTCATACAAAAAGCATCTTGGCAATTGTAAAATTACTTTATTCTAACTAGGGCCTTAGCTAGATGGGGAGAAATCCTGGGGTGATCCCCGGGATCATCCCTGTGCATTCACATGATGCACAGGGGATCCTGGGATCAGGGAGAGATGATCCCTCCTTTGCCCCGGGATCTCTCCTTACCCTTTGAGCCTGGTTTTTCCACAGTCCTGGGCTGAGCCTGAGACTGTGGAATGTGTGGCCAGGCATCGCAGTTTGTCCTGGTTCCTCGCGGTTCCTCGTGAGGACCCAGGACCTGCGCATGGGGTGCAGAGCTCCTCAGGAGCACTGCGCCCATTGGGGGTAGGGTGGGGGGAGCGGAGAAAATATATATATTTTTAAAAAGATTACTTTTTGTGCATGAGCATCCATGCACATCTTCCTCTTTAAGAAAAAACAAAACAAAATGGCGGGCATGATGCCTCTCCCTCTGAGGTTGTCACGTGTGACGTGTGAACAGAGGGGGAGATCTCATGATAAAAATATCGTAAGATCTTCACTCCTCTGTCCCACTAGACCGCTAGGTCTAGCTAAGGCCTATATTGTAAGCCAGTTCACAAAATTTAGGGTGGTTCCAGACGTGCATCTCCTAGCACTACTAATTATGCAACTTTTCCATCTTTTCCTCCGTAATGGATTTGTGTGTGTGTGCACAGACAAAAAGATGGGGAAAGTGGTGGGAAAATGCACAGGAGAATTACAAACTGAAGATGACATAAAGATTCCATGAATGAGATTGCATGATCCAAGCCTTCCCTAGAATTACCTTTGGTGTGAGGAAATTCAGGATTCCTCCATCTTTCCCCACATTTATAGATTTCAAAAACAAAACAAAACCCTATGTTGCTAGGATATATTTAAAACATCGGTGAGATTAAGATGCAGATGAACTTTTGTTGTGCAATTGAAACAGATTTCCCCTGCGGCTATTTCCCGATTTTAAGTGGAAACAACCCTGAACAGGACTTACACCAACAATATTAAAGTTTTTTTTAAAAAATAGAAGAGATAAATCATGAGACATCTTTTAATTTCTAAACAGTAGTCCACTTCTTGACTGTTATGGCCTGTGGCTAAACAATAAAGTACAAGTAGCTTAGACAATAAAGTTATTGGATAATAAAGTGCTTGAAAAATAAAGTGTTACTTGATCCTTTATTGGATTTGCAGTTTCTTGCAAAGGTGCTACAAAACCATGGAGCTGATGCATTGCTGAGGCCAGTATAAAATGTACACGGTTGAAGGGTGTGAAGTACAGGCATAGGCACTTGAAGCTGCTTGTCAAGATAAGGATCTGAATATCTTCATACTATTGACAAAAGGCTGCAATCCCAATTCTCTTCAACCTGCAAAGAAATTGCTTTAACTATAATGCTCATGCTCTTTAATATTCTTTTACAATCGAATTTATGGGCATGGGCATATTCCCATGAATTTCTAATGTATGAACCTACTACAGGACTTTACCAATGGGAAAGTCAGTCATGAGGGCTGTTGCTAGACGAGGGTTTAGCCTGGGCTGATACCTGGGCTCACCCCTGTGCATCCAGATGACGCACAGGGGATCCCAGGGTCAGCCCAGGCTAAACCCTCCCTTGGCCTAGGATAACTGGCACCGGTAGTGGCCTGGTATTTCCAGAGCCCTGGGCTGAGCTCGGGGCTGCGGAAGGTCTAGCCTGTTCCATGGCTTTTCCCAGCTATGTGGCTTACTCGCGAGTAGCCAGGAGAAGCTGCGCTGTGCCCATCGGGCAAGGGGAGAGAGATGAGGGCCGGGGGGGGGGGAGGCGGACCCAGCGGGAGAGATGGGGGGGAGAGTGGAGCCAGGGTGGGGAGATTGCGGCTGGGGGGGATCGGAGATCGTGGCCAGGGGGCTGGAGGGGACATCGGACATGGCTGACGGGCGGGTGATTGGACATGGCGGATGGGGGGTGAGGGTGCAGGGGGGGCGATCAGACATGGTGGGCAGGTGGGGGGGGTGGGCAATTGGACATGGCTGGCAGGTGGGGGGTGATCAGACATGGCGGGCGGGTGGCATTGGACATCGCGAGGGGGGAAAATCGGGGGCAGGGGGAGCAGGGAACCCTTTTTTAAAAAACAACAACCTACCTTTGTCGTTGGTGCTCTCCTGCGCACATGGCCCCTTTAATAATAATTAAAAAAATGGCCGACGTGATGGGGCTTTCCTTTACCCCATCGCGTGTCATGTGTAGACTGGGGCAACGGCCCACGCTAGCTGCAGCATGGGCTCGCCCCTACTCCCAAATTAGACAAATTCAATGAGGTAAGGCTATGAATGGCTACTAGTCCTGATGGCTATATGCCTCCTCCAGTATCTGAGGTAATATGCCTATATATACACCAGTTGATGGGGAACATGTGTGGGAGGAGTCTATTTCACTCAGCTCCTACTTGTGGGCTTCCCACAGACAGCTGATCAGCCACTGTATAAACAGAATGGACAAAATGGACCCTTAAGGGGGAGGAGAGGAATGGGGCTGTTTTCCCCCCTTTTTTTGGCTGTATCTGCGCAGATACAGACAAAAAAGGGGGGGGGGAGAACGAGGCAGCCAGAGGAGGATGTGAGGAGAGTGAACCACCTCTCCTCCTTCTGGCTGCCCATTCTTCCCCCCACATTTTTTTTTTATTATTATCTTTAGCTGAGCAGCTGCGCAGATACAGATAATAAATTCTAAAAAGGGGGGAGGAATGGTGCTGCTCCTCTCCTCCCCCGTTTTTATTTATTTATTACTTTTACAGAGGCGCAGGGCTGCCCCCTTCCCTGTCCAGTCCATGGCGACCAATCAGAGGGCGCCAGGGGCTGTGACACACCTCTGCTGCCAAAAAAGTTGGGGTAAGTGCCCGACATTTTTGGAGCGGAGTTTCCAGGGTTTGCCCCCAGATGGCATCATGTAGATGACGTGCCGCTACTGCGAAGCCGCCCTGGAGCAAACCCTTCGTGTAGACATCAGAGTTCACAGCAGAGCCTGCCAGTAGAGCTTTCTTTTTTCTTTTTAATTTAATTTAATTTGCAAAGATAGCAACAACAACATGGGGAACAACAAACACCAACACCAACAAATAGAACATAACAACAGCAGCAGCAGCAGCAGCAGCATATCCATTCACAATATCTATTCACAACACCACTACTTTAAAAAAGAGGGCAGAAATTGACAATTCCATTTTAAATATATATTTTAATATAAGCCCCCAGAGCTTTCTGTGTAAAGCACAGTGTGAGGGCTGGCCCAAGAGATTTTACTGCCTGGGCGAAAGGGGATTGGAATGGAATATCCTTGGAAAGGGACTGCCTGGTGGATAGAACCCCCAAAAGAACATTGTACATTGCAATATTTGTTGCCGGTCCAACTTGTTGCTTTTTCAAAGCAAAAGCTGAACATTCAGGGAAAGGGTTGGAATATCCTTTAAAAGCCCACCCACCTATGGCTTTCCATGTGCCTCATTATAGGGGTGGGCATAAGATACTTCTCCAGATGTTTTAGATGTCAACTTCCAGTATCCCTGACCATTGGCCATGCTGGCAGGGGCTACTAGGAGTTGAAGTACAAAACATTTGGCGATCTACCCACTCCCCACTCCTTCCCAAGAAGATAGGATTACTCTTTCAAGCCACACTCACCAGACAAATTGTAGTTGTCAGCAAGTAAACATCCCCTATCACTTTGGACCCAAAGGGCATGGAACATCAAGCTCCATCAGTCAGCAGTGGCGGGGGATCACAGTTCCCTACCATTGCTTCTCTACTCCTGCTTTTGTTGCTCAATACTTCATCTTTCTCATGGAAAAGGAAGAGGAAGTAAACAATGTCCACATGGCCCATCAGTGGGCTGTTTCTATTGCACCACTTCTCCTGCACACAGCAGGAGATGGCAGCAAGTTCTTTCTCTAAAAATAAATTGGACTTACTGGGGTCTTTTTTGTCATGGGGACAAGGCTAGAAGGGGCAGGACATGCACGGGAGGCAAACGATGTCATGAATAGGACCTGCGAAAATCCGTGAGTGCCCAGTAACGAGCATGCAATAAAATACTCATCTGATGACACTCTGAATCACATGAAGGATCCACTATGCACTCAGGCAGTGAAGCAACACAGATGTGTTAAGCCTAAAATGAGGAAATGGTGGGAAAGACCAATTACTGCACAAAATTATAAAGGCAGGCAAGATGTTTTGGCAGACCACACACGACTATCATTTCTATCTCTCTAAATCCACAGGCAACTGACCAGTGTGTCTTCTGTCAGGTCTGGCAAAATTTGCCAAATTTTAGTGGCAAATCTCTCTGACTTTGCCTGCAGGTATCAAACAAAGCCCCAGGGAGAATGAGTGCAAACGTAACTTGGGAATGTATGTGTGTGCAAAAGAATTGGTTGCCTAACTTGTCCATTTTGCTCTTATCCTTCTGGAATGGAGATCCAACATTCTGCCCTTTGGCACTGGTGATGGCCAGCATATGTCCCATGATTTTGAGGCACGCTTATTGTTACTTTGTCTAAAAACCTCAGGCCATAGCTAGACCTAAGGTTTATCCCTGGATCGTCCAGGGGTCAAACCTGTTCATCTAGGTGACACACAGGGGATCCAGTGCTCAGGCAGGGGTGAACCCTGGATGATCCCAGGATAAACCTTAGGTCTAGCTGTGGCCTCAGTGTGGTTTAGATTGAAGGTTCCTCCCCTCTCCAGTTTTATCATCACAACAACCCTGTGTTGTGTGTTTTTCTGAGGGGTTTTGAGCTTCATAGGTAATGATGTAGATTTGAACCTGGGTTTCCCCACTCGTACTCTGACACTTTTTATGATTTAGTATACTTTGCCTGGCACTCTTACAGTTCATCAACTTCTGTCCATCTGCATATTGTTTGCCATATTCTTCTGGGTGGTCATTATGTTAGGTAGGCTAGGCTCAGTTGGAGGCCCTGACTCATATGCCCTGCCTCTTTAAGCTGAGGGTTACACCTTGGGTTGGAAGGATATTGCTTAGCTAGCTGTCTCCAAAATGTCTGTGAAGTCTGTTTTTCAGAAAGATCTGTCTTGATTATACTGTATTATAATGTATGAAATAGGGCTAGAGATGAATATAGTTCTTCTCACTGTATTGGAGGCACACAAAAAACAAACCTGTTGATTAAACATGCTATTTTCTCTTTAAGTATTATTTATATTTATTTATATATTTAGCCTGTACTTTAGAGATTATGTGTATTTCAAAACCCCCACATATGAACTAGAACAGGTATCTCTCATCCTAATAATGAACTCATTCTCTGAGTGCTGAACTTCACGTAGCCCAAACTGCAACTCCCACAAATAACAGCAAGGTTAGCTTCATCACACCAGGGTTATACTGTGCAATCACTATGAATTGCGTGCAAAGGACTCCGAAGTTTTCCAGCTTGTAATCTGCTTTGACTGTGAAGTACTCCCATGCATCCTGCTTTAACTGTGCTATAAAGCCAAAAGACTCGACTTATTTTGCTACTAGTTTTGGAGCGAATCATTTGTTGTTTTCCAAGCAGCCACTGGGGGCGCAGGAGCAGGATTTGATACTTTTAGGCATTCAAATTAAACAAATGCTTACATCTGCATAAGTTTTAAAGCTAAAGACATCAAAATTGGCACAGCAATAGATATTAAGGAGAGCTTTAAGCATACCAAATTTGAATCAGATTGGGTCATCCGTTGATTTTTTAATGATTTTTTACATTTTCCCCCTTAAACTCTTTTCCTGGCTTGCAAAGGATCTTAGGAGTGCTGCCGCCTGGGGTGTGATTCAGCTAGCAACACAACAACAACAACAACAACAACAACAATGACAGCTAAATGCTGTAGGGAATAATTTGAGGGAAGCAGGTACATGGGAGGAAGCTAGGTATCTTGGGGAGACGCCAAATTCCACAGATGTATAAAAAATACTTCAGCAAAACCAAAACCAAAAAGCCCATTAAAGGGGAGGGAAACCTTAAAACAACCCAATTAGAACTGGACATGCTCAGGGGCCACAGAATTCTTAGGCCACAGCTAGACCTAAGGTTTATCCTGGGATCATCCAGGGTTTGCCCCTGCCTGAGCACTGGATCCCCTGTGTGTCACCTGGTTGAACAGGTTTGACCCCTGGATGATCCAGGGATAAAGCTTAGGTCTAGCTATGGCCTAAGTGTCTGCTGGGGGAGGGGGAATGGAGTATCTTGGAAGAGGGCATGTCAGGCTGGCTGAAACCCTGAACAGGAATACTTCATTACTGCCAAAAATAAATTAAAATAAATTAAAAAAAATTGCAGTTCCCACTCAGCAGAATTCTGATTGCCTTCGTAACATTCCACTGCCAAGCTAAAAGTGGTTACTAAGGGGAATTAAAAACTGTGGTATGATTTCTAGTTCCGTATTTGTACTTAGTGGTATTACAGGCCAGTATCAAGTTTGCACAATTGGATTTGGGTGACCACAGCCAGGAGGAAGAATACTGTTTTTACACTGTTTTTTATGTTTTTTAAAAATTTTGTGTACTTTTAATGTTTACTATTTTTAATTGTTGTAAACCACCCAGAGAGCTTCGGCTGTGGGGCGGTATATAAATGTAATAAAATAAATAAATAAATAAAATAAATAAATAATGTTTGGATGGGAAGGATGGGCGTGACTGCCCATGGGGTGGCCAATTTTTAAATATAGCGGTGGCGTGGGATGAAAGAAAAGTGACAGAAGCATATGAAAAGGTCCTGTAGCATGGCTTGAATTACCGTCTTTTCCACATGTGTGCTGAAATATCCATCATCTTTACCATAGACACTGCTTTGCATGGTCAAATACCAGCACTTTATGTGTGCTGCCATCTTGGAACCAGATAATGCCCATGCCACTGAACAAGTAGAGAAAGAAATCAGGCAGTGTGGTCTTACTCAAGTCATTGCAACTGGCTCAGTTAAGCAGATGCCTCCTCAGTCTGTCCTCATTATCCAACCATATCATACATGCTTGTCCTCATTATCCAGCCAGCCATATCATGCATGCATGACTTGAAACCTACCAAGTTGTGCAACTTGCTGGCCATTTATAATGGGCTATAAGAGTTTATCAAGAGGATGTGTGTGTGTGTGTGTGTGTGTGTGTGTGTGTGTGTATGTATGTGTATAAACCCTGAAGGTGTTTCATTACAAGCCAACAACTACTTGATGTTGTTTAACTCTCATTATCACTAAGGGTGGAGTTAAAGTAAGTAGATATATATTCTACTTTCTACTTACTTTAACTCCACCCTTAGTGATAATGAGAGTTAAACAACATCAAGTAGTTGTTGGCTTGTAATGAAACACCTTCAGGGGTTGTTGCCTTCACCACAGAAGTAGGCAGAGAAATGATCACCTCATACCAACAAGGCAACAACATCCCAGCGATAGAACTATTACTTGTATCGTGTTGCATTTCATTTATGTAAATAATTGTGAATGAAATCACCACTGAACTCTAAAATTCAAATGATGTTGAAGGTAGAAAGGGCTGTCTATATAGCTGAGACAAACAGACCTGGCTGGCCACTTCTGAACTTCACTGTAAAGGGAAAGGTAAATACATTTGAAGAACTTTTCTTGGTGATTCTACAAAACAGAACATGGATTTGGAGATAAAGGGAGCCCTGGTTTGTGGCTGCTGCACACAGTCTGACTGGCAATGCTGCTGTTTGCTGCTGGTAGATCTTGAGTGGGTGTGATTGGGTTGGGTGACTTTAGTATTCGCTCTGTCCCACACTTTCCGTGTGATCTTAGGAAAGTTGGGATGACTATAATCTCCCAGATGTACCATGGATTTAAGTGTACTTAGATGTTTCTGGATTGTGAATCAACTGTTCCAGGTGTATATGATGAAACAATAATAATAATAATAATAATAATAATAATAATAATAATAATAATAATAAATAAATGTATTTCTTACATGCCTCTCCATTTTGATCGAGGTGGGAACAACAGTAAATGGTAAAATACATAAAACTGAATTAAAACTGAATCAAAGCAATTATCTGGAATGGGCTCCAGACTGCAGAGATGTTTATTTTAATATTGTATTGGTTTTATATGCTCTTTTAACTAATTTTATGTATTATATTTTATTTAGTGTTGTTCCCCGCCTCAATCCAGAGGGAGAGGCGGGTAATAAAATTATTATTATTATTATTATTATTATTATTATTATTATTATTATTATTATTATTATTATGTTTCTAGTGGAACACATCTCTGCTATCTAGTTGACTTTGGCTATTTGTGATTCTTTTCAACTGGTTCACTAGCATATGCTTACTGTATCAAAAGTTGATAAAAAGTTGTTGTACAATAAGGATGGATTAGGGGGCTTAGTTTGCCATTTTCGTTGAACTCTCAGTATCATTCAGAAGTGACAATTAAAAAAAAGAAATTTAAAAAATTCATATGAACATTTTTTTAAAAAATCTTCATAAGAGATCTATTGATTCTAGTCAGTTTGGGGTAGGCTGATGTATACTTGATCAAAGGAATGGCATTACTTCTGATGTTATCATCCACGTATTTTCTTTATAAGCCAAGATCTCTAAGAAATTCATCCGTGAAATTTGAATTAAAACACACACACACACACACACACACACACACACACACACACACACATACACACAGAGTATCGATTACACAGTATCTATCTAATTTGCTTTGTATCTTTTGCAATGTGTTGAATTTGGCAAATAGTTAAAGAGATACTGATTGGATTTCTGCTTATTTCTAGATTGCACAATGGACTTCTCCAGTGAAGCTCATGCCAAAATGTGCCTTGATCTCTTTCGTGTGCTGAGAAATGATGACGCCAATGAAAATATCTTGTTTTCACCTTTAAACTTTTCAGCAGCATTGCTTCTACTCTGCAGTGCTAGAGGGAACTCTGGAGGCCTGATTGAAATGGTGGGTATTTATCAACAAATAAATCCTTCCTTCCTTGGTTTCATTGGCGTGCGCACAGCAGGTTCAAGAGGTTCAAATGAACCCCCTAATCCGCTGCCGCCGCCATGTTTGCCCCGCCTGCACAGTGAGCCACTTGAGGGAGAGAGAACAAGCGAGGCGCCGCTGCTCTGGCCCGAGCTCCTCTAAGCGCGGCCCAGCCCCGCAGCTGCTCTGCAGCCTTGCTTCCCGGCTGCCCAGCCAACTTTCACAGGAAGCAGGAAGGCTTGCAAGAGTTCCTGCGAGACTTCCCAGCCAGCAGCCGAGATCTCGCGCGATTCAAGAGCGCGCCAAAGACCCCGGCTGCTGGCTGAGCTGCACAGCAAGAAGCACGAGGCGCGGCGGCGCGAGGGCCAGAGCTGTGGGCAGCGCGAGGAGGGAGGATGAGAAGCAGCAGCAGCAGCAGCAGCAGCAGCACCTTACGAGGCGGAGGGAGTAGCAGCGGGAGGCCAGCAGCGCTGCCAGGGAAGGTACGTGGCCCCCGTGTCCATTCCCCATCCTCAGCTGCTTGGTTTTCGCCCGCCTCCCCCTCCGCAACCTCTAATAATGCCCAACCCAGATTGCTTCTCCTGCAAAAGCCCCCTAGAACAAACGAAGCTCTACTCCAAGGGAGGCTTTGTGTAGGAAACCTGGGCTTTGGATTGTGTTTGTGCCGTATTGCTATCCTGGGGATAAGCACACGTCAGGAGGTTCCCACCATCTGTATCTCTCTCTTTTTCTTTAATGTAAAATGTCTTGTCTTCTGTGAGCTCAGCTTAAATACTTTCCAGAGAATAAAATCTTTGCCTATTCTTCTGTTATATTTTTTTTCCAAAAGGTTACCGGTGGCTTTCTTTAATATGTTTTGGTAGTCTTCATATGTGGCAATTAGGTTCCCAATTCTGACAAATTTGGGAGAGATAAAAAGCTGTGTTTTATTTTTGTTTTTAATTTGACAAGTATTACTTGGAAGCAAATCCTCTCCAAGGCGGTGGGGAGTTACTTCTGAGTAAGCCTCTTGGTATTGTGGTGTTAAGCACATTTCAGCTGTTGCTGTATTGATATTTTTGAGAACTGGAGGGAGGAAGGGGAGGAACGCCTCCTTGAAAAGCTGAGGCTGTTGATCCGATGGTCTACCCAGTAAGATTGCCCGGAGCTGCAGATTGGGGCCCTCCCCCCTTCAGAGCTGCTGCCCTCCTTTCCCCATCAGCCCTGCAGGTACTGTAATGTTTGGGAGAAAGAGGGAGAAGCTGCATGTTTGCGTGCCTTCTCTCCTCATCGCTGCCCCACCGCCCACCCCAGTCTGGTCTCCAGCAAGAGAAAAGAAAGGGGGAAGAGGGGAGAACTGCAATGCCCCCCCCCCCCAGGACCTCCTGGCTAAGGAGGGTTCATTCAGCAGCACCTTTTTCAGAATGCATGCAAAAACAATTCCTATCTGTCCTTGCTTATTTTAGGGTGTCCAACCCCCTTCTTTCAAGCCATTCTTTTGGTAAACATTGGATGTGTGCATCTTGTGTCTCTTTAAAACAGAGCTGCAGCACAATCCTATGTATGTCTACTCAGAAGTAAGCCCCACTGAGATCAATCAAACTTACTCTGAGGTAAATGTTCACCAGATACAGCCTGAAAATGAAGAGAGGATGAAGAAAGGACAGGAGAAAAAGAATGGTAGAAATAGAATTGCAAGGTAACTGTGGGATATTTAACCATATTAAGTACATCCCACACTGGGATATTTAACCATATTTAAAGACATTAAGTACAGCAAAATTAGTGCCCCTCTACTTCAGTCCCAATCAAATAATTACAACAGTGAACCAGCCAGGTCTTCCATAGGAAAACTCTGTACATATGTAATAGTCTTATAGACCCCTTTATGTCTTAAAATGCATTGCTTCAGTTCAAATGGCAGATATATCTTCCACACTGACAGCTGCTACATTCCTGATACTAGACCAATAGTATATATATGATTCAACACATGTGAGGAGTTTCACATTTTAAACTCATTTAAGGTGCAAGCCTGTGCATATTAGAATGTAAGCCTATGCGGCAGGGTCTTGCTATTTACTGTCTTACTCTGTACAGCGCCATGTGCATTGATGGTGCTATATAAGTAGATAATGATGATACCAGGTGATAGTTATTTTTAAATTTTAATTAAAAAAATATTATCCTTTCCTATAACAAAATGGTACTTACTCCTAAGTAAGTGAGTCCCACTGAAGAAGGAAATCCTATTTGATTCCTGTATTCCTGTTAGTGTGACATGATAAGTTAAAGGCACAATTTTATGCATGTTTAGACAGAAAAAAGTCCTTCAACTCCTAGAATCCCCTAGCTGGCATGGCTGGCTGGGGTATGCTGAGAATTGTAGGACTTCTTTTCTTTCTAAATATGCACAGGCTTGCACCTTAAATGAGTTTAAAATGTGAAACTCCTCACATGTGTTGAATCATATATATACTATTGGTCTAGTATCAGGAATGTAGCAGCTGTCAGTGTGGAAGATATATCTGCCATTTGAACTGAAGCAACGCATTTTAAGACATAAAGGGGTCTATAAGACTATTACATATGGTTTCTAAAATTGCTTTACACCATTGTAAGCTACTACCTGATTATGCAGAGAGAGATGCCCAGGCAATTACTATACTTTGCCATTATAGGCAGCGTGACTCCTGGCAAGGGGAGGAGTGGGTAGACTGGCTGTTGACATGTTCAGTGGAGTGCCAGAGGCCTTCTTTACTTGTTGCTTCTTCCAAGCTGCCCAGGCCCCTTATCTGGGTCAAGGGGGCAGAAGTGGCACTGCAGCAAAAAGGAATATGAGCACCAATGTTTGGACTGGGGCAAAATAATACAGTATGTGGGTATGTGGTGTGGTTTGGCTTGAATTGCTTGTGTCTGGATTTCCTTTCTGGACTGTACTTGCTGGTTACATGACCCACAAGGCTAGGCTGTGGTATAGTCCTCTTCTTCTTTTGTGTTCAAAAGCCGTAAAGTATCCTGTGAGATCTGGAAGACTCACAACTTTATTATGGCATAATAAGCTATTGTCCACTGGCCTCAAGTGCCAAAATGACTTTACTGGCTTTGCACTGTGAGTTTGGGGGTGGGGTGGGGGGTCATGTCATTTGCTATTCCACTTTGGGCAGCAAAATATCTTGGGCCAGCCCTGGCAAGAGCTGGCTATAATTTAGATACTGAACAACATACATTGGGTTTCCTAGGTGTACAGGGCCCAGGTGTCTCAAGCAGGATCTACACTACTGTTTTCATAGAATCATAGAATAATAGAGTTGGGAGAGGTCTATAAGGCCATCAAGTCCAACCCCCCACTCAATGCAGGAATCCAGCTTAAAGCATCTCTGACAGGTGGTTGTCTAGCCGCTTCTTGAATGCCTCTTGTGTGGGAGAGCCCACAACCGTCCTAGGTAACTGGTTCTACTGTCATACTCTAACAGTCAGGAAGTTTTTCCTGATGTCCAGCCGGAATCTGACTTCCTGTAACTTGAGCCCATTATTCCGTGTCCTGCACTCTGGGATGATCAAGAAGAGATCCTGGCCCTCCTGTGTGTGTCAATCTTTCAAGTATTTGAGGAATGTTATCATGTCTCCCCTCAGGCTTCTCCTCAAGGCTAAACATTACCTCTGTTTCCTCTCCCCTCCGGGACACTCCTACCTCTCCTGTCTGCACCCTCTCTCCCTCTTCTACCCCCACACATAGGGGCATTTCTCTCTCTTCTTTCCCCAGGGCTCCCCCTACGCCAATCCTCTTCTTCTGCCCTTATTTTATTTAGAGTATTTTTATTTAGAGTATTTTTATCCCGCACCTCAGCCTAAAAGGCTCCCGGAGCGGCTTACAATTGATCAGTAAAGAAGATTGATGTGCCCTTGTGACGGTTTCCCATCCTCTCTTTTCTCCTTCATCTCCTGTCTTCTGCCAATAGCCCCTTCGCGGCCTTCCAGAGATGTCCCTACTTCCAGATCTCCTACACTCCCACAAGTTCTCCAAATCTTGCCAGCCAGCCCTCTCTTATGCTAGGCTCGCAGCCACCCCTCGTCCTCACTATATTCACCCCAGAAGTCTCTCTCCTGGACCTCATTCCAAATTCTTTGCTCAGCAGCACACAGGGCAATCTTTTAAAATCATTATTAGGGCATTTTATGTATGGTGTATTCTATGTATGGTGCTGGAACTTAAGATGACACTCGTTGTTAATGTGATAGAATCTGTTTTAAATGTGAATCTGTTTTAGAAAGTTTGGATTAGGTCATTATCTGATTAAATTTAAAGATGGTGAAAATTGACTGTGTCTTTATATATGCCTGGTTATCACTACAGCAAAAAAATAGTATTCAGAGTCTCCATTTTAAAATGTGTATTTTTAAAGTACAGATTACTTGTTAATTAAAAAATACAGTTTACTTCAGTTTTCATTTATTTTGTTTGTTTGATGAATGAAAAAAAGTCCTTTATTACTGTATATTTAATCAATGTTTACCTTTAAAAAAATCCCTGGCTGAACCCCCTAATGAAATGTGCTGCGCACGCCTATGCTTGGTTTATTGGTCTTTTGGCCTTTACAGACAATAAAAACATGTTTTTATTGTCCAGGGGACAAACCTGTTCATCTAGGTGACACACAGGGGATCCAGTGCTCAGGCAGGGGCAAACCCTGGATGATCCCAGGATAAACCTTAGGTCTAGCTGTGGCCTGGATTTCACTTGAGGGCTGGTCCACTTCCATAAGTTTACTGTGAGTTTTTGTGTTCCTTTTTTTGGAAACAAGTGGTAGCAAAGTGCTACAGAGAGGGATACACACCCACTCTGAAGTGAAGGATGATCTATCTATCATCTATCTAATCTCTGATTTACACAAAATTGTTATGGCATTGGCAGGTCAGATTGTTTTGACATTACAGGCACTGTCCAAAAGGTGTCTGTCAGTGCAATCCTACGCACACTTTGTCCGAAGTAAGTCCCAAAGTGTTCAATGCAGCTTATTGTTAGGATTCCACCTGCAGAATTTATTTATTTATTTATTTATTTAAGTATTTTTATGCCGCCATTCAGCCAAAAAAGGCTCTCATGGCGGCTTACAAAAGTATTTCTTGACAGTCCCTGCCCACAGGCTTACAATCTAAAAGACATGACACAAAAGGAAAGGGGATTGGGAGGGAGGAGGAGGAGGGGGGAAAGGAAAGCAAATTCAGGCACTACAATCTTAGTTGGAAAGTTCAGCAGTTACAGGGGACAGCAGGAGGGAGGGGGCTCTCGGCTGGAGCTGGACCCAGGCACGGTGGAGAGGTGCCTGGCTGCTGCTTCCTCCCTCATGGTGGCCTCTGCAGTGACAGTTGGTAGCAGGAGGGAGGGGGCTCTCGGCTGGAGCTGGACCCAGGCACGGTGGAGAGGTGCCTGGCTGCTGCTTCCTCCCTCATGGTGGCCTCTGCAGTGACAGTTGGTAGCAGGAGGGAGGGGCTCTCAGCTGGAGCTGGACCCAGGCACGGTGGAGAGGTGCCTGGCTGCTGCTTCCTCCCTCATGGTGGCCTCTGCAGTGACAGTTGGTAGCAGGAGGGAGGGGGCTCTCGGCTGGAGCTGGACCCAGGCACGGTGGAGAGGTGCCTGGCTGCTGCTTCCTCCCTCATGGTGGCCTCTGCAGTGACAGTTGGTAGCAGGAGGGAGGGGCTCTCAGCTGGAGCTGGACCCAGGCACGGTGGAGAGATGCCTGGCTGCTGCTTCCTCCCTCATGGTGGCCTCTGCAGTGACAGTTGGTAGCAGGAGGGAGGGGGCTCCCAGCTGGAGCTGGACCCAGGCACGGTGGAGAGGTGCCTGGCTGCTGCTTCCTCCCTCATGGTGGCCTCTGCAGTGACAGTTGGTAGCAGGAGGGAGGGGGCTCTCGGCTGGAGCTGGACCCAGGCACGGTGGAGAGGTGCCTGGCTGCTGCTTCCTCCCTCATGGTGGCCTCTGCAGTGACAGTTGGTAGCAGGAGGGAGGGGGCTCTCAGCTGGAGCTGGACCCAGGCACGGTGGAGAGATGCCTGGCTGCTGCTTCCTCCCTCATGGTGGCCTCTGCAGTGACAGTTGGTAGCAGGAGGGAGGGGGCTCCCAGCTGGAGCTGGACCCAGGCACGGTGGAGAGGTGCCTGGCTGCTGCTTCCTCCCTCATGGTGGCCTCTGCAGTGACAGTTGGTAGCAGGAGGGAGGGGGCTCTCGGCTGGAGCTGGACCCAGGCACGGTGGAGAGGTGCCTGGCTGCTGCTTCCTCCCTCATGGTGGCCTCTGCAGTGACAGTTGGTAGCAGGAGGGAGGGGGCTCTCAGCTGGAGCTGGACCCAGGCACGGTGGAGAGATGCCTGGCTGCTAATGGCCAATCTGGATCCAACCCTCTGACTAGAAAGTGTGAGTTTCAAACTCCCAGGGACCTAAAATGAAGTGAACCCAAACAAGTTCAATTTGCTGATTAATTTACTGGTTTGGGCTATGATCCAAAGGAACCATTTCGTTTTAAACCTGAAAAGCTGCTTGCTTTATTAAACTATAAAGAATGCTCTGAGTATGTGTGTTGTTCCATTACAGGCATGTAAACTCCTTTGGATAGCAGCCTATAACAAAGATGATCTACTATATTTATTTAAAATGTTAAAATTAACATTTGTTTTATACTGTCGCTCACTGCTTTGATGTATATTTATTAGAGTAAAGCAATGCTGTTATTTTGTTTTAGCTGTCTAGTTTCAATCAAGATAATGAGGATGTGAGTTCAGAATCCAGACAGTGTTCAGAAGAGCCAATGAGAGGTAATGTGTCAGAATCCAATTGGAGAAAACACTTCGTGTGTGATTTATATGGTGCGTAAGAGACATTGATTTTGCCTCATGATGGCCTTACTAGATTTTAAATATAGAGCTTTTCTACGTGAGGCTGTTAATCACTGTAACTACTTTCGGTTTTGTCACAGAATTCAGATCTGAGCGCTACACAAAGAGCTTTTCCTTTCCTGCTTCCCACTACTTAACCTCTAGTTGGCACTGTGCTGTAGCAGAAATAACAGAATAATACAAGTAGGAAAATATGTTTTCTTTCAGGAATAATACTCCCTTTCCCTCACTCTTAAAAACCCCATATAAGTAGTCTTGGAAAACAAAAGTGAAACTGGGGAGTCATGTAATTGTCTAAAGCAGTGGTTCTCAACCTACCTAATGTCGCGACCCTTTAATACAGTTCCTCATGTTGTGGTGACCCCCAACCATAAAATTATTTTCGTTGCTACTTCATAACTGTAATTTTGCTACTGTTATGAATCGTAATGTAAATATCTGATATGCAGGATGTATTTTCATTGTTACAAATTGAACATAATTAAAGCATAGTGATTAATCACAAAAACAATATGTAATCTCGGTTCCTAAGACCATTGGAAATATGTGTTTTCTGATGGTCTTAGGTGACCCCTGTGAAAGGGTCGTTCGACCCCCAAAGGGGTCGCGACCCACAGGTTGAGAACCGCTGGTCTAAAGGAACTTATCATATTTATCTTTGTGATAGTCCATATTGTTTGTATCTAATCAGTATTTAAACTGGGGGGGACAAGTCAGGGCTCACAGGGACACAGCACTGGCACTTTTTTTTTTATTAACAGGGACTCTGATGTCATCTGCGACCCCCTTGGGCTTTCCCGTTTGCTCTGAGCATAGTTGTAATTCTCACAGTAGCTGGTGGGAGGGGAGAATTAATTTCCTCAACAAGAAGACGTGCTCCTGGTAGAAATGAAAACTGCTAGAACTGGTTTGTTGATGTGGCTCACCACCACTGCCTGCATTTTTGGCCCCTCCTTTAGGGTGTGTTCATGTGGACTATCATGAGGAGCTTCTGTACTTCACAATGTAACACAATGATCCCATTCAGAAGACACCTTATACCACAGCTTTAACCATAGTGGTTAAGCCAGAAAGTCAGGCTGTGTTCAGAAGACACCTTAAACCATGGCCTTAACCACAGTGAATAAGGCTTTTTTGCTTTATTCACTGTGGTTAAAGCCATGGTTTATGGTGCCTTGTGAACACAGCCCTGCTTTCTGGCTTAACAATCATGGTTAAAAATGAGGTTTAAGGTGTCTTCTGAATGGGGCCAATGTAACACTACACCAAAAGGCAGCAAGGGGAGCAGTAATGAAATCTGCCTTCCAATTTTAGCCAAATTGTGCCTACTTTGTAGTATTTTTAAAAAACAGCAGGTAATGAAACCTTCATATATGGTAAGGGAGCTAGCCCCCCCACCCGTTGCTCACCCTGCCCCATAAATTGAATACTGTATCTGATGATTCTTCAAGCATATTATTCCAATGATGTGGCTGCAGGGAGAACCCCTTGAGGAAGGCTTCTAGTGAAAACAGAGTCGTTTTAAACAGAGTTTGAGCAGAAGGGAATCAATGATGTGGATCTGATGAGGTGGAGGCTCATAAACCTGCAGAATATATGTGTTGAGTGTTGGGATTGAAACCCAGTGCAAAGCCATCCAATGGTGGCTTTGCACTAGGAGAAAGCACAGATGTTCATGCAAGACGGGACCTCATTTTTTTGGATTTCCCCCCATCCCACTTGCAGCTGCATGCACCATCCAAAATGCTGTTCCTGGGAGCAGGGGGAATAGTATGGGATATGGCACTGAGGGTTGCTTCACATGAGAAATGCTTTTTGCTAGTGCAAAACCACCATTGGGTGCAACCCATTGTTTCTGAATTATAACATTTGAGCTGGAATTATTTTACATTTCCAGCCCACCTCCAACCATGAGGCTTGGGACAGTATACAATTTAAATTGAGCCATATACCCAGAAAGGAACACAAATAGTGCCTTAAAATGCATTTTGCATTGTGCAGTTATATCGTAACAGCAAAGTGTAAGCATAATGAAATGTCTTTCCTTCAACCTGTCAACATCATTGTCGTTTTCCATTTTTCTGTTTCTGTAGGTGAACATTCAATGAGCTCTGAAACTCCTGAAAAGGCCTTTCAAGAGGACGATGAGAAAGAAGGTGGAAGAGGTACACATAGGAATGAGGGAAAATTTAGTTCATTTTGCTATGAACATACCAAATTACACTTCCTGAATTAATATATGATCTGGAACACAACTAACTCACAGTATTCACACTTTGCAGAATTTTGCGATGTACAAAAATCCTCTACAGAAATGCATATATTGATGAAAAGTGCACATAAAAATGGCCATACTCATGACAAAAGCATCACATTAAGAAAAACTCCTGCAAAAAGGAATATTTTAGGTAAACATGCATGTGTATGTTAGGAGAAATATGCACAAAAATGCATACAAATGTTCATGCAGCAGAATTTAAGATGGGATTTTTTTTTGAAACAGATTGAAACTGAATAACCAATTAATCTGTACCGAGGTATAGCTCAGAATTTGATGCCCTGGCCTATTCTTAGTTTCTTTTTAGGTCATGTTTGGTGCAATATCTATTAATAGCTAAATATGTCTGTCTAGTTTGATTCTTATTTCCCTGTTTTATTATTATTAGCAAGATCATTTTACAAGAAAAATCAAATAAAATTCCAAAAGAGGGTGAGAAAAACATCTTAATGCAAACTAATATCAAGTTAAGTACAAGACAGCATTTATTTAATAACCATACTGAATTGAATTTCACATTTTCCTCCTGTGTACAGCTCAGGAGGCTCTACAGAAGCCTGTGGTAGAGGAGTATGGGGCATGTGAAGCAAAGAAAAGCCCTTCCTTTCCAGCTCCTGAGCAGATGGACAGCAATTTCACCCATGTTCTCACATCTACAGTTTCTCAATCTAGCAACAATGAAGGAATTTCTTCTAACCATCTTCCTTGGAGCAAAGACACTCCAAAACACGAAGCAGTGGAGATTCTAATCCAAGAAGAGACTTCTCCAGAAGGTGAAGCTTTTCCCAAACTGACCAACAGTCTGGACATCAACACTCCCACATCTACTACTTCTCAATCTAACAATGATGAAGGGATTTCTTCTGAATGTTTTCCTTGGAGCAGAGATACTCCAAAACAAGAAACAGTGGAGGTTCAGAGCTTAGAAGTGACTTTTCCAGAAGGGGAAGCTTTTCCCAAATTGACCAACAGTCTGGACATCAACACTCCCACAACAACTGATTCTCAATCTAACAATGAGGAAGGGATTTCTTCTGAATGTTTTCCTTGGAGGAAAGGCATCCCAAAACACGAAGCAGTGGACCTTCAAAGCCAAGAAGAGATTTCCCCTGAAGGGGAAGCTTTCCCCAACCTGGCCAGCAGTCTGGAAAATCAGGTACTATCATTCACAAATAGAAAGTTGGCTTCTGAAGATGTAAGGTTACCTTCTTTCTACTGTCTTGAAACAGCTGCCAAAAAAGCATGCAATACTTCATTACAGGCACTGAGATATCCTGCAAAATGTGAAGAGTGCCAGGATCATGGAGCAAAGCTTGGCACCTCTGTTCTAGTGTCCCTTCCAACTTCTGAGATCTGTCATGGACCGTCAGCAATAGAAAGTCACTCTATGGCAGGAAATACTCCTCTATCTAATAATGAAGATGTTGCCTTGCATTTAATGAGGAGAGAAGATGATGAGGTTCTAAACCAAGAACAGTCTTCTCTGGAAGGGAGAGTGGATCAGGTGAACCCATTTCAGAGCCAGGAAGAATTATCTCAAAGTGAAAGCATGACTGTTTCAGATCAATGTTCACCTTCGCCTACGGAAGTGGTTGCAGAAAATTCACTCAAGAGTCCATTTCAGGAATTCAGAAATGGTGTTGACTCTGTGGAATCTATAGAAAGGAATGATTCCGGCACAAAAGGTGCATCCTCATCTTCAGTTGCTTTTCATCCTTGTGGGATCAATGATGGAACAACACACTACAATTTGATTCGGACTCCAGAAGATACCAGTTCCCAGCTGGGTTCGGAAGAAGATATTTCTTCAGACTTTCTTCCATGGAGTGAGGATTTTCCAATGAGAGAGGAGTATGAGATGATAAGCCAAGAAGAGTCATCTTCAGCAGATGAAGTGTTTCACAGTCAGATCCGATCACCTGAAACCCCAAAAGAATCATTTTTAGTTTATGCATATTCCCAAAACACATCTTGCTCCTGTGATCTGGAAGGTGCTGAAGGAACTATCAATGCCTCTCTGAAGGTATTCAAACACATCATGAAGCAGATAAAGAGGGAAGAGTCTTTGGGGGAAGAAGGAATCTCCAGTCCAGTTTCTCCAACAAATGTCGGGCTGTTGGAGAGCAGTTTGGACAGCAATGTGGACTATAGTTTCAGTCAGCCGGCACCTAAATTAGCTTCGTCATACTGCCTTCCTTGGACTAAATACCTTTCAGGAAGGGCACAAAGGGAAGCTCTAATACATTCACGTTCTCCTTTGAGACAAAAGGACTTCACATATCTAACGGCACCACCTGAAAGCAGGAAATATAACAGACACGCCTGGGTGCCAAATCCTCACCTTGCTTCAGGAGTGGACGTGCAATCCTCCACGTGTCTACTCAGAAGTAAGTCCAATTGAGTTCAGTGGGGTTTACTCCCAGGTGATATAGGATTGCCACCTGAGCTTGCTGCTTTAGCTTCAGAAACAGCTTGATGTATACAATCAAATGTATGTTCTTGAACCAGAACTCTGTATGTTTTCAAACTATGCATTTAGCGCTTTGCAAGAATCATTTACCTGTTTTCAGTGGGTATTTTCAATGAGTGCTACTGGGGGGAAAAAGGTATTATGTAGCCATTTTGGCAGGATGCCCAAGGCCAAACGAGGTGTGATGGTGAGACCCAAGTGCAGAATCAAGTCTGCTGCTAAATCTCGATAAAGCGGTGGGGTATGATTAGGGAGTCAATCATCCATGCAAAACTGTTTCCTAAAAGCCATTTTTCTTCCAGTGGTTCTCTTAGATCAGAAGTAACCCTGCTGGGAGGCAAACACTTTTAAAAAGCAGTTTCAGGTAGAAGATGCAGGCAGGTTCACTTTGCACCTGCCCATCTATGCTGCACTTAAATCACCTCCAACACACATGGACCCTGCTTTATAAGGATCTGGTATGGCTCCTGCTGCTGTCATGTCTAGTTTTGCTCTAAAGGAGTCATGCCGAGAAGGGCGATATCCCGGGGATCGTCCCTGTGTGTCCACATGATGCAGAGGGGATCTCGGGAGCAGGGAAGGATGATCCTTCCCTTTCCCTGGGATATGGCCCTACACTTTAATCCCATTTTTTCCTGTGGTCTCGGGATAATCCTGAGACTGCAGGAGGTGTGGGCCGCCATCCTGGTTTGTCCCAGCTCATTGCAAGTAAGTGTGAGGAGATGGGAACCGGGCAAGGGGCGGGTGGGGGGGGGAGCGTGATCCATTGGTGTGTTTTTTTAAAAAGAAAACCCTTACCTTTTGTGTTTGAGCTCTCATTTGCGCTTTTTCGATAAAAAACAAAAACAAAATGGCTGTCCGACATCCTCTTCCTCCCAGGATGTCGCGCGCCGCGTGTAGGCACAGGGCGACAATCCCGGAAGTAGGTAAGTCCAGGATCACCCCCTCTCCGGCCCTCTACACCTGTAGATGTAGACATGCCAACAGTTCTGGATGAAAAAATATTTTTAAAAAGCTTATACCCCAACTTTTCTCAAAAAGACCTTAAGGTGGCTTATAGTACTAAAACATCATACAAAATATAAAACCATACACACCAACCATACATAAAACAGCAGTCATGGTAGAATAGCACATAAGAAGAGAAGAGCTCAATTAAATATTAAGAGCAGTGATTCATAAAACAGTAATAAAAAGGGAACAGCATTAATATTACATACAGATCAGAAAAATACCCATCCTTCTCCAAGCACTTGAAAACATATGCTGTTGACAGATCTCACCTGAAGGGGCATTCTGTGAGGTGGGTGCAACCACTGAGAAGGCCCTGCTGTTTGAAACTGTCCACAGTTCCTCAGATCCCTGAGGAATCTAGGGCGAGGCCTCAGATGCTGAACAGAGAATGTAGGAAGGACTATATGGAAGAAGGCAGTGTAACAGAGATGACCTGTGAAGGTTTGTTTATCTTGGAATCCAAACATTTGCTAAAGAAGGGAAGAAGATGGACTTAGTAGACATAGATATAAGGGATTTTTACATGCATGATATAGAAAATAAACTCGCTCTTTGAGGTTGCTTTAATTGACTTGGGCTACTACCCTCCATGCACCTCTGATCCTATATTTTAATTGCATGTAAGGCTATATTTTAATTGCATGTAAGGTAACTGCGACTGGGGAAGGCAATGGCAAACCACCCCGCTTCAAAGTCTGCCAAGAAAATGTCAGCAAAAGCAGGCGTCCCTTTAGGAGTCAGCAATGACTCAAGCGCTTGCACGAGAGGTTCCTTTCCTTTCCCAAGGCTCTTGTATATGATTCTGTTCTGATCAGTCTGGACAGAAACCATGCTCTGATTAGGTTTCAGTATAATAAATGTAAATAAAGAAGGAAAACACACATTCTGAGTGCATTTGTGCAGGGTGTTTTTAATTTCAAATTTCTTTGGCTGATTTCAATGGGCCGTTTAATAAAGTTACTCAACAAACATCTGGTATCATCAATTTTGCTTTGGGTGAGGTGGATTTAGAATCCCAGTTGGAGAAGTACAGTTTCAGTAGGATAAGTAATCAGCCCAAGGGTGTGAGTATTCTAGAGTGACCACTTTGCAAAGCCAGATGGAAGTCGCAGCCACATATTCCAGGATTTCACCACCACCACCACCAAAAAATTAATAATGCTAGGATCCCTTCAGTTTGAGAAAAAACCTAAATTGTGTATAAATTCACTCATGCACCAAAAATAATGTTAAGTAGACGTTAAGGCACCTGCCTTAACTTCTGTGCCATGTAGGCGGTAAACTTGTTCTACGGTAAGGGTGGGCAACTTGTGGCCCTCCAGATGTTTTTGTCTACAACTCCCATCATCTTTCACCATTGGCTATGCTGGCTAGGGGTGATGTGAGTTGTTGGCCAAAAACATCTGGAGGCCTACAAATTATCCAGCTCTGTTTTACAGTCCCACATATTGTGCTTGCTTACAACTTAAGACTCCATGCACCTATGCTTTCCCTTGATCTTTCAGCCCCAATCCTCTTCCTCTGAAGAATCCAAGTGACTTTAATACAGCATGCATTGGACAAGAACCCTGAAATTTAGTATACATGCAAGGCACCCCAGCTGCAAGAAAAATCTGAAAATGTATCAGCTAACTTTTCTCCTACAAAAAAAAGGGTACTCAAAGTATACACCAAGATTTCAAGCTATTCCCGTATTCGCTAAAAATCTAGAAACTGGTATGCACATAGGTCAAGACGCTTAGGACACAACCCTGAGTACACTTAGACCCCCCCCCAAAAAAGTCTTCCAACTCCAAACATCCCCTAGCCAGCTATACAGGCTGGGGGATGCTGGGAGCTGAAGGACTTTTTTTAATGTCTAAACATGCATAGATTGTGCCCTTAAACAGTCCAAAGAGCAGCATTTGTACATAGGGTGACCATATGAAAAGGAGGACAGGGCTCCTGTATCTTTAATAGTTGTGTAGAAAATAGAATTTCAGGAGGTGTCAATTGTGTGCATGTAGCATCTGGTGAAATTCCCACTTCATCACAACAGATAAAGCTGCAGGAGCCCTGGCCTCTTTTGTGTCTGGTCATTTCATACCAGTTGAAACCTGAGGCATGGAGTTTACCACAGAATAGACCCGAGCACTCCAGCCCAGCACAAGCCAGGCTGGAGTGCTCTATTGGGGTGAAGCAGTTCCATTCCTTCTTCAGGCTTGGGATGGGTGAAGAGGGCACGTCCAGTAGCAGCCAGAAATTATTGTACAATGCAAGCTCCCTTTACTAGTATTGCAGTACAGCAGCCTTCCCTGACTTGGTGTGTCCTGCAGATGTTTTGGACTACAACTTTCATGATCATCAGCCAGCATGACCAATGGTCAGGAATAATAGGAGCTGTAGTCCAAAAGTTCAGAGAAGCCCTAGGCTGGGGAAGGCTGCTACAAGATGCTCTCCAATACCCCCTCCCAACTAAATGCTTGGGACCGCAATACCTGATGGAACGCCTCTCCCGACATGAACCTACCCGTACACTGCGCTCAACATCTAAGGTCCTCCTCTGAGTGCCTACTCCGAGGGAAGCTCGGAGGATGGCAACAAGGGAGAGGGCCTTCTTGGTGGTGCCCCCCCCGACTGCGGAATGATCTCCCCGATGAGGCTCGCCTGGCACCAACATTGTTATCTTTTCGGCACCAGGTCAAGACCTTTCTCTTCTCCCAGGCATTTTAACAGCATTTAACAAAGTTAAGTTAGTTTTTAATGGACCCCAGGATTGTTGTTTTTAAATGGATCCTGTTGTTTTTATACCTTTTTTTTAATGTTTTTGATGGTTTTTAAATTTTGTATACTTTTAATGTTTACCATTAAAAGCTTCGGCTGTGGGGTGGTATATAAAGGTAATAAAATTAATTAATTAATTAATTAATTAATTAATTATTGGAATTCCCAAGTCTGAAATCCCTTCACTCATTCATGGCCCCGGTGCTCGTTACTTTATAGTAATAATAACTTTTCCTTTTATTGATTGGCATTTATTTTGAATGTGGGCTTCTTTGTTTACAGCATCTCTTATTTGGGGCAGCCTGATTCCTGCCACCTTTCCCCCGTTCAGCTGATCAGAGCATAATTTTGAGGTGCTTCGAAGTGAGTCGCAAACAGGGCCGGCGCTACCATTAGGCCAACTAGGCAGCCACCTAGGGCACAGATGTCAGAGGGGTGCAGACTGCCCCCTCTACCCACTCCTGGGGTTGGAGGTTTTGCGGGGTGGGGGCTTGGCTTGCGTGCACCCCTGCATGGCCAGCCTTCTTCTGCAGCTGCAATAAGAGGCGCCAGAGAGGTGCCGCTCGTTTCCACTGTCCATGGGTGTGTGTGTGGATGTTTGTTGCAAAACCCTCAGAGACGACATGGAGGAGACAGAAGAGGAGCAGGCTGGGGGACAGACAAAGGCTCTGTGGGCCGGGGAGGCGGGTGAGGAGGACGCACCACATCCCTGTTGGGGGCTTCAGCCACTGGAGACTGAGCGGAGGCTGCGGGGCAGAGACCACCCCACCAGCCAGCCAGCCAGGGCTCAATCACAGCCCCTCCTCGCAGGGTGCGCAGAGGCTCAGACAAGCTGCCCTTCCAGAGCTGGGCAGGGGGGTGGACTTTGGGGAGGCATGGAAGAAATGGCACCCACAGGCTGAGCCTCAGAAAAAGGGGCAGGGCTGCACCCCCAATAAGCTTTGGGACAGCACAAGTGATACCCTCTCACACACACCACTGGAAGGCAACCCCCCTCCGTGCCCAGAGCTCGCCTTGCCTAGGGTGCAAAATAATCTGGCACCGGCCCTGGTCGCAAGACCGCTTTTTTGGCAGCAACAACCCTAGGCAACATCTGCCTTCGACTGTGTCTGTGGAAAGGGTAGGACTAACAAACAGAGCTGGTTGCAATGTTACACCTGGATGAGCAGTTTTTTTTTTTTTTTACTGCTATGGATGGCTAAACTCCAAGTTAGCAAGACTCAGACACAAATGAATCAGCAGGTTAATTTCAGCTGAGTTATACTGGCAGCGTATATTGTTCCATTTATAGATTTGTTGCACAAGTTCTTCGCCCAGGGACAGGATCCGATCAGCCCCAAAGCACGACTCCACACTTTAGCGACAGAGGGTTCAAAAGCGCTTTATTGGTTAGTAATCAAGGTCTGGTCTCTTGGAAAGGTGAGCAGTCAGACAGAGAAGCAGAGGATTCAGTACAGCATTTGAAGCCTGCAAAGGGCAGTGCCCAGTAGCAGCATGAACCAATCAGAACGTAACACTGGAGCGTAAGTAATCTGTGTTAAACAATCCCTTTGCTCTACTGTAAGCTAACTTTTGCACTGGAGCCGAGGCTCTTGTTTTTGTTAGATAAGACAGACACAAGGAGACACCCTCGGGTACGTGACGCCTCGCTTGCTGCATAATGGCTGCTTCATAGTTTCCTTTTGAAAATGGAGTCACCTATGCTAACAGATTCATTAATGGTGCCATAAATACATACACTAGAATAATGACATAAGAATAGCTATGCTGAATCAGCCCAAATGCCTAGCTAGACCAGTATTCTGTTTACACAGTGGGCAGCCAGATATGTATGAGATATCCAAGAGCAGGATGTGAATGCAAGAGCATCTTCCTGTTCCTGCTCTCCACCAGCTGGCAGTCAGAGGCCTGCTGCTTCTGATGCTGGAGGTTAATAACCTAGGGTGACCATATGAAAAGGAGGACAGGGCTCCTGTATCTTTAACAGTTGCATAGAAAAGGGAATTTCAGCAGGTGTCATTTGTATATATGGAGAACCTGGTGAAATTCCCTCTTCATCACCACAGTTAAAGCTGCAGGAGCTATACTAGAGTGACCAGATTTAAAAGAGGGCAGGGCTCCTGCAGCTTTAACTGTTGTGATGAAGAGGAAATTTCACCAGGTTCCCCATATATACAAATGACACCTGCTGAAATTTCCTTTTCAATACAACTGTTAAAGATACAGGAGCCCTGTCCTCCTTTTCATATGGTTAGGATGGCAGTTTTAGTGTGAGATACACCATTATTTCATTCTTTCGGACGTCTTAACATGTGGGATACAGCCTGCCCACCTAGAAATATACTTTGCCCCTTCTGTGCCCCCCCTTGATTTTTTTTCCTGGTGCCACCACTGTTTACAGAGCCATCATGACTAGTAGCCATTGATAACTTTATCCTCCATGAAAAAGGAGACTGAAGGCATTTTCCAGTCTTCATTGCCCAACCAGCAAGAATTAGCTAACAGTGGCCTACATTATAGGGTTGTTATAAATAGGCATGTGCTCTGCTCCGATTAGGAGCGGAGAAGCAGTAGCGGATTGGCCTGCTCCGCCTTACCCAGAGGCGGAATAGAAGCGGACCGCGGACCCCTAGAAGCAAGGCGAAGAGAAGCGACCATTTTTCGGAGCTCCTAGTTCAGGCGGAGTGCTCCGGTCGCCATCTTGAAAACATTTCGCCATAGGATTGCATTGCGGGAAATAATCGCGCGTAACTAGGTTGTTTTTGAAGCTATTGTTCTGGAAATTCTTGTGCACAGAGAGTCGTGGATGGGGGTCATTTTGAGACTACTCTCATCTCTCTGCGTCGTGCGGGTCACATGCTAGAATTTTTTAAAAATCGGGTCAACAGCGCGGCTCAAATGGTGATTTTCGGCTTTTCGCCCATAGGATTGCATTGCGGGAAAGAATCAGGGATAACTGGGGGGGGTTAAGCTATCGTTCTGAAAATTCTTGTGCTTAGACAGTCGTGGATGGGGGTCATTTTGAGACTACTCTCACCTCTCTGCGTGGTGCGGGTCGCGTGCTATATATTTTTAAAAATCGGGTCAACAAACATTACAAACAGGGACAATGCGGGTCAAACGGAGGTTTTCGCCCATAGGATTGCATTGCGGAAAACAATCGGGGATAACTAGGGGGGGGTTAAGCTGTCGTTCTGAAAATTCTTGTGCTTAGACAGTCGTGGATGGGGGTCATTTTGAGACTACTCTCACCTCTCTGCGTCGTACGGGTCGCGCGCTAGAATTTTTTAAAAAATCGGCGGGAAAAATACCTTTTTCAAAGGGCTGAGGGGCAGAGTCAGCTCCCGGTCATGATCACATGATCCCAAAGTTAGAGGAGGGCATAGGCAAAACGGGTAACTTGGGATTCTGGGAAACTTCTCTTTCTTCATCTGAACGGACTTTTCCAAGTGTTTTTTAACACAGTAGCCCCACCCTATTGGAAAGGGGTGTGAATGGGTGTTGGATTTTCATAAATTCCCCCAAAATCAGGGGATGATGGGACTGCCTTGAGTCTCGGTGTGCGTATGTATCCCTGGATAAGCTTTCATGGTGGCGAGTTTGAGGTTTCTAACGTGCAAATTGACGGAGCTATGGAAAGGGGTGTGAATGGGGTGCCCGATTTTCAAAAATTCCCCAAAAATCAGGGGATGATGGGATTGCCTTGAAACTTGGCATCCATGTGGACACATGGATAAGCTATCATGGTGCCAAGTTTGAGGTTTCTAACGTGCAAATTGACGGAGCTATGGAAAGGGGTCTGAATGGGGTGCCCGATTTTCAAAAAATCCCCAAAAATCAGGGGATGATGGGATTGCTTTGAAACTCGGCGTGCGTGTGTATACCCCCATGAGGTGTCATGGTGCCAAACATGAGGTTTCTAACTTGAACAGAAAAAAAGTTGTATCATTTTTTAGCTTTCAATGCAACCCTATGGGGGGAAAAAACGGAGCTCCGATCCGGATCCGGATCCGGAGCTCCGAGCGGAGTGGAGTGGAAGTGGGCGGAGCGGGGGTGAGGCGAAGTGGCCTGCTCTGAAAATCGTGGATCTGCAAGTGAAGCGGAGCGGGGGGTCTGTGCACACCCCTAGTTATAAAGGTTCGGGAAATAGGAACATAGGAACCTGCGTCATAGCCTGTCAGACCATTGGCCCATCTAGCTCAGTATTGCCTACACTATAAGAAGTGGAAGCTGGTGGCTCTGATTTTGGTGGGACTGTGAATCCATTTTGGGTTTCACTCAGAATGAGACAGAACTCTAGAGGAGTTATTGAAAGTACTGAACCCATTTTGGGTAGAGGGTTCAGCAGTTTAGCTAATGCCTGCACAGGGCTAAAGTGGAATTCTGTCCTATCAGAATCAATAATAATAATAATAATAATAATAATAATAATAATAATAATAATAATAATAATAATAATAATAATAATTTCTTACCTGCCTCTCCATTCTGATCGAGGCAGGGAACAACAATAAACAATAAAATACATTAATTCATTGCTATTTGGTTAGGCTTCAACTGTGAAGAAAGGAAGAAGGAGCAAAGGATAAACACAACATGATTCTCAGCATGTTTTTGCCCGAGACCAAATTAATTTGGATATTTTGGAGGGGGGAGCTGAATGTTATCTGCAATGAAATAATAGGTGACTTAATCATTAAGATAGATGAAAGTCTTATAAAAGAAAACCCTTCTGGACTGCATTAATTTAGGCCTGTATTGAAACATCAGATTCAAATTAGCCAGGTTTTTACCAAGGTCTATTCAAATGCAAATTATATTTTTTGCTCCTATAAATAGCATTGAAGATAATTCTAGACTTTAAGTTCTCTGTTGTTTAGCGACTTTTTCTTGAATGAAATAATTCCTCTCACTCTGCTATTAACATCCCAGATTAATTCTCTCTCTCTCTCTCTCTCTCTCTCTCTCTCTCATTCAAATGTTCTCCTCACCTAAACTAAATATGCCATGTTAAACCTTTGATATTGGTTGCAAAATTCCAGTTGACTTTGATGTATGATGAGTTTCAAAACATCAAAAGGTAAATCCCTCATATCCTTTTAATAGCTATAGGTGTACAAGTCTCCTCCAATAATTAATTATAGGTCCTTCAGGGTTTGCTTTTTTGTCATTGCTGCCACTGCTTGGATTCGTTGCCTACAGAAATATTCCTTTTAAAATATAACCAGAATTGAACACTGAATGCCAAAAGAAATTCTGTTAGTTCCTTAAACAGTGGTATTAATGCCTCCCTGACCAGGTTGAAAATGATTTAATTGGTGCATTCTGGAAATACATCTAAGCCTCTGATCCACATATTTATTTATTTATTACATTTTTATACCGCCCAATAGCCGAAGCTCTCTGGGTGGTTCACATAACCATATATCCTTCTTTAGTACAAAATGTGTTACATTTCATTGTCCCACTGAAGTCAACAGGAGTTCTCATGAGTATATTTGCATAGTTATATCTTTATGCTAAGTACCTAATCAAACTTTGAATTTTCAAACATAGCTTCCCAAAGAATTATTTACTTCATGGATAGACAGATTCCATCATTGGCTGCAGTATTTTCGTAGGCATGGCATTTGACATTTGACATTTGACATTGAAGTCATCCCCTTCAAATGGGAACACAACTATTTGTTGAACTTTATCTTCACAAAAACTTGGGATGAATGGGAAAGTCATTTTTTTAGGCTGGTTTTGTTGTTGCTGATTTCTCCAAATCCATCTTATGGGAGGATGAAGAGACCAACCAGAGAAAAAACTAGTTTGTTTGTCAATACTCAGTATTAGCCCTAAATAAAACAATATGAACACACAATGGCATGTGAAGGAGAGAAACTTCATAAAAAGTCATAAGGAACAGACCTGGTTGCCTTAAGAGCAAAATATCAGGAGCACTGTTATGTGGAATGTTAACAAATGTGAGATGTCAAAGGTGTCCCGTCGCTGTCTGAGAGGAGAACACATGCTGTCACTGCTGCTTCCTGCCTTCCCTGAACATAGGGTGACCATATGAAAAGGAGGACAGGGCTCCTGTATCTTTAACAGTTGTATTGAAAAGGGAATTTCAGTAGGTGCTATTTGTATAAATGGAGAACCTGGTGAAATTTCCTCTTCATCACAACAGTTAAAGCTGCAGGTGCCTGCCCTCTAAAGAGGGAATTTCACCAGGTTCTCCATATGACATAGAGCAGCCCTGTCCTCCTTTTCATATGGTCACTCTACTGAACAACCCTCCCCTTTGCCAGCTGTGGGACTCTCTTGAAAGCTTGGCCATTTGGAGATGGAAACAGGGTGGGCAGCTGCTCTAGAGAGCCCTGCCAGCTGCTTTCTCACTGTGGCAAATGCCACAGCAGGAGAGCACTCGGTGGGGCTTCCCAGAGCACTTGCTGGAGGTGGTGGCCAGCCCATCTGGTAGGGTGGGGGGAGCGACACAATTCACCGCTTCTCTGCCTAATGTGGGTGCCTCAGTTTGCCTGATGGTAGGGCTGGCCCTGAGTGCAAACAAGCCAAAATCAAATATGGAGATCAACCCTTGAGCTATGTATGAGTCAGTTTTCAATGAGTTAGTTGTCCACATGCAGGATGTGTATAGCCTCATGTTTCCTGTCTTCATGTTATTACACCTTGCCGCACTTATTCATGATCATCTCCATTGGCTTTAGAGACAGCAGCATCAACAAAATGCATCTGGAAAAACAACACTTGTCCCGGTTCTTCATGGGGGTAAATTTGGCCGAGACAGAGGTTGTGCACAGACATGACACAGATATCCATAATCCTGGGTGTAACTCCAATAAAATGATGCCATTAGAGATGGGAACAGCCTGTACAGCAGGGATGGGCAAGTTTGGAAGACTTGGGGGGCATTTTTGCCACATTTCCTCCTCCTGCACTGCAGAAAAAAATAAATGAAAAATAAGAATACAAATTTAAAAAGTTGCGTCTGGAATGGCTATGGAGTTCCAAAAGGCTCACAATTAACTTGTTTTCAATCTCATTTTGACCCTTTTGGTGCTCCATGGTCAAAACAACCAACTTCAAAATTATTATTTTTTAAAACACAGTACCAATAAAAACCAAGGTTGTTCAGGAGGTACCAGAGGCAGAGAGTTCCATGGAAAGGGGGCCACCATACTGAAGGTTCTTCTCCCGGTGGACTGTAATTGGGCCGTAAGTCCATGTGGGACTACCAGGAACATGCTCTCTGATGACCTCAGTGACCAGGCATGTTGATAATGGAGAAGGCACTCTCTCAGGTATCCTGGTCCAAAGTAGCTTAGGGCTTTTTACACCAATAGCAAAACTTGGCCTGGTGGCAAATAGGCAACCAATTCAGTTCCTTCAACAAAAGAGTTGCATGCTGAAAAGGAGCAGCAACTGCTAGCTAAGCTGCTGCATTCTGTACCAGCAATAGCTTCTAGAGCAGCTTTAAGGGCAGCCCCACATAGAGTGCATTGCAGTAATCTAGTCTTGAGGTTACTAGCACCTGTACCACTGTGGCCAAGCTATCCTTGTCCTGGAAAGTCTGTAGCTGGTGAACCAGCCTAAGTATTAAAAGGGACTCTGAGCTGCCATGGCCACTTGGGCTCCAGTGATAGTGATGGATCTAGGAGTGCCCCCAGGCTATGAAACTGATCTTTCAAAGCGAGTGCACCCCTATCCAGAACAGGCAATGAGCCTATCTCCTGGACTTTGGCACCATTCAGCCAATGGGATGCTGTCTTGCCAGGATTCAGCTTCAAATGTCACAGAGAGACAGAGTTGTGTGTCATCAGCTTACTGATGGCACTTGGCTCCAAATCCAGTAAGGACCACTCCCAGCAGCTTCAACCACATTGGGGACAAGATGAGACCCTGCGGAACCCCATAGCTCAATTACCAAGGGGCTGAGGAGTGGTCACCCAATGTGACTTTCTGAAATCAGCCCCATAGATAAGTCTGGAACCACTGTAATACACAGAGTCCAATGCCCATCTGACGGAGTCGGTCCAGGAGGATACCATGGTCTATGGTATGAAAAGCTGATGAGAGATCAAATACAATTTACACGATTCATACCTCTCTCTCTCTCTCTCTCTCTCTCTCTCTCTCTCTCTCTCTCTCTCTCTCTGTGTGTGTGTGTGTGTGTGTGTGTCTGTCTGTCTGTCTGTCTGTGTCTTGTGCACTTACCAGAGGGTAAGCCATAGCCAAAATTGCCATCATCAAAGTTGATGGAGGTAGCAGAGGCAATGCTGCAAGTGTGAGCTGTGCCACACAGATAACACAACACAGTGCCTGAGGGGGGGGGGCAACAGAGTACTAAAGTTGCCCAACAATGGTCTTGGTGGCCATTGTGCAGGTCCTCCATTATGTTGCATAAGCTATGTAACATGTACCCATGCCCTTCCTCTTCCTCATCTGATATTGCAGGAGGTGTGTCCATGCTGTGATTAAGAGGACCCAGGCAGCCTGGCACACTGAGCCCAGGGCGGGGGGGATCTACACTACTGCATTAAAGCGCTTTATAACAGTTTTGACAACTGTTGGGGCCCAGGACACACTGCATATACAGGTTTCAAAACGTTTTCAAAGCGCTTTAAAGCGCTTTAAAAGCAGTAGTGTAGATCCCCCCACCCTGGGCTCAGTGTCTGGATGTCTTACCTGAGTCCCAACCAGTGCTCAGTCATGATCACAATTATTGCATGTCCTAACCAGGCTGGGATGTGAAAAGGTGATGTCTGAGAGTACTTTAACTTCTATGCTTTAGCAGCCTTGACTTTGTTTCTGCAAATTGATCTACACCTTTTAGCTTTGCAAGGCCAAATGTCTGTGTTGTTGCCAGACATTCTTACAGTACGGCCGTGCTTTGCAAATAATGTCATAACAGCACATAATCAAGACGTCAAAGGGATGTGGAAAGAACTTAAATATTTGCTTTGCTAATGAACTTGGCTTTTATGCAAGCTACTTTATCACACCCCACTTTTCCTCATTCATCCATTAGCCCTTCCATGAATATAGCTATAGTGTCCAACAGAAAAGGATCAACACCACTGTGGCAACTGAGTTCCCCCATAGAAAGCAGCTGCAGCATCTAAAAAGATGGAATATAAAGTCTTCATAATTGATCACACTGTTCATACAAGCTTATTAGTATCATTTCTGCTTCTATAACAGTCGCAATGTATTGGGGGTCCCATTACCCCCCTTTATGGTTCACATATTGTATTTGACCAGTTGTCCAAATGACGGTAGTTATGAGTAATCTACTTATCAGAGAATTGCATCGCAAAATTCTGAGAGGAGCAAATGCCAAAGAATAACCACGTTCCACTTCACGTATTGATTCAGGAAGTGCAAAATTGATAAGTTTGTATCAAAGCATGTACTGCACAAAATTCTCCCCCATCCCTAATTGACAGTCTTTCCACGCACTCAAGAACACCGCATAATTTTTGACTGCATGGAGAGTGTACACATTTGTAAATGTGTGGGCTTACTTTTCAAATTTGTATTGAACAGTGGATGTCAGGATGGGGGTATGTGATGTTGTGGTGACTCTGGGCTCTATGTTGGATATATACATGAAGCTGCTAGAGTGGACAGGCCACCCTTTATATCCTGTCTTACTTCAACATCAGATTTAGCCCTAAATTTTACAAGCCTATCCAAGAGTCAAACAACACATTATGGTAATTGTGCAGCATGTAACTGATTATAATTTCTCTCTTTTAAAACTCTACAGTAAGTGGG
This sequence comes from Elgaria multicarinata webbii, assembly GCF_023053635.1. Lineage (NCBI taxonomy): Eukaryota > Metazoa > Chordata > Lepidosauria > Squamata > Anguidae > Elgaria > Elgaria multicarinata. Next base: position 28,509,287 of record NC_086177.1, read on the forward strand.
CATGTCTCTGATTTAGTTCAGGATCACTGCATACCTAGGGTGACCATATTTGGGGAACCAAAAAAGAGGACACCTAGTGTGTGTGTGTGGGGAAGCAGCTTTCTGAGTCCTGCAGAAAGTACGTTATTCCCCCGCCACCTTAAAGAACCCGATTGGAGTGGAGGAGGGGAAAGGATTTCATTCTGCACCACCACCATCCACTCCAATTGGGGCCTTTTCTATAATGTCCACGAATGACCCACTTTCCCCTTTAAGACCTCAATTGGAGCTCGGGGTGGGGGAATGATGTGCCTCAAGAAAGCATGTCACTCCCTCCTGCCATGCTAATGGCAGCCTTAAAGAGGAAGGTGTGTCATTCCAGGACATTATTGAAAATTATAGAAAATCCCCCTTGACACCATGGAAAGAACAAAAAACAGGACAAATCCGAGGAAATCCTGACAGTTGGTCACCCTATGCATACCAGAAGGGGTGCATTAGACTCCTCCCCACAATTTTTTGATGCCAACAGAGGCTTTGGGAAAAATGGTGAAGGGAAGGTTTAATTCTCCCCTCCCAATGCAGTGGTTGTGCACTTACTCCAGGAATAACTAAATAAATAATGATTACTACATACTATGCACTTTCTTTCTTTCTTTCTTTCTTTCTTTCTTTCTTTCTTTCTTTCTTTCTTTCTTTCTTTCTTTCTTTCTTGTTTCTTTCTTTCTCTCTTTCTTTCTCTCTTTCTTTCACTTTTATACCGCTCAATAGCCAAAGCTCTCTGGGCAGTTAACATAATGTGTAGCTTGACCCCAAGATGAAGTACATTTAAGGGAGGTTGATATATTGAGCTAAATAGTTCAGTAACCAATGATGTCACCACAGAGGTGTAATATTTTGTTATTTACGTATCCTATTTTCTGCTGATGGCTTCTGCTTTGGTGGTTGGAGATGTGTTTACCTGCATGTCTCCAGATTGTCGGGAACGAATATCTCATGAGTGTATGTTATGAAATACAGACAGAATTGTATCTCTTACTGCAATTACCTCACACACAAAAGAGCGTGTGTGTTTGTTCAGAAGGCATCCTTTAATTAGTATAAATTGCTCACATATTGACTAATGCTTGAAGTGTGCTAAGATCAATTTGTAACTGTTTAACAATGAGGAACATTTCTTTAATGTCTGTCTGTCTGAGCTTTGATCATGAATGTACCACTGAATGTCCTTGAAGATGAGCAAGGCACAATGAGGTTATTATTCCAGAATTTATTAGTCTCTGCAAAAATTGTTTAGGCCCAGCATTTGAAAGCATCAGGTATCTCCACCAACTGAGAAATAGGTAACTCAGGCATTCTAGGAGATTATAGAAATTGATTTTTGACATCAACAAAATAGTTTTATGTGTTTCAGCAACTTTCCATGAAAATTAGATTCCTTTGATCATGTACTGGAATCTTCCTTATCAATATATTAATTTGGAAAGGCACGTCTTTGTGTAAACTATTAATGAGAAAATAAAATGCACACAAGAGAGCAATTTGGGGGTTCCTGGGTGAGTGTCCTTGGGGCAATAGGATTGTTTGGATTACCCCTTCCAATGTCAGAGACCCCAGAAGGCGGAGTCAGATATTTGACCCTCCTCCCTTTGCAGCTAGCATGGAAAAAACTGCATCAGCTGCCCTCTGAGGTCAGAAAAGCAGCCTCAGAGAACAAGGGAAGGAGGCGTCCCAGATAATGCTGACGGTGAGCGGCAGGAACAGTAGATGCCGCTGCCTACTTGCTCATTGCCTCTCTGCCTGTCAAGCAAGCAATTGGTGGCAAGGGTAAGAACTACGATGACGAGCAATCGCAGCTGGTGATGATGGCGGCAAGAAGCTTGGCTATATATGCCTAAATCCGGATCCAGTCCTGTGTCTGTCCAGTATGATCCCATACCACTTTTTTTTGGGTGGCCATATGAAAAGGAGGACAGGGCTCCTGTATCTTTAACAGTTGAATAGAAAAGGGAATTTCATCTGGTGTCGTTGTATGCATGCAGCACCCAGTGAAATTCCCTCTTCATCACAACAGTTAAAACTTCAAGAGTCCTACCCTCTTGACCAGATACAAAAGAGGGCAATGATACAGCAGCTTTAACTGTTGTGATGAAGAGGGAATTTCACCAGGAGCTGCATGCATGCAAATGACACCTGCTGAAAATCCCTTTTCAATACAACTGTTAAAGATACAGGAGCCCTGTCCGCCTTTTCATATGGTCACCCTACTTTTTTCCAAAATGGCAAGTGTTTTTTCAGCAGACCACTCTAACCCTAGCCCATAAATTTCCACATGCTTAATAGAACTCCTGTAATGATCTGTGCAAGGCAAGCATTTTGCCACTTGGCATTTGCACTAACTGCCCATCTCCATATCCTCATTACTATTTTATTTATTTTATTTATTACATTTCTATACCGCCCAATAGCCGGAGCTCTCTGGGCGGTTCACAAATATATACATTCTGAATATATACATTGCCAGTACAAGACTGCACCCATGATTGGGAGACAGGAGTGCTCTGATAATAATGTCTTGAACTGATGTAGCAAATTTCAGCTACTGAAAGCGCTTTACATACATTATCTTATCAGGTGTTACATTTGTCTTGTAAACAACTGGCCACTGTTATTATAACTCCCACAACACAGGTTGGTGGCTTTTCCACATCTGGTACCCTTGAGATGTTTGGAGCTTTAATTCCCATCGGCCCCAGCCAGCATGGCCAATAGTCAGGAACCCTGGGAGATGTAGTCCAAAAATCTGGAGGGCACCAGGTTGGGCAAGGCAGCCTAGTGAGAGTTTGTGGCTCCAGTGGGATTTGAACCAGGGATTACATGGTTTACAGCATTCACATATGACTATCATAGGAATCGAGGAAGTTCCCTTATATTGAGTCAGACCACTGGCCCGTCTAGCCCAATACCATCGACTCTAACTGACAGGGGCTCTGCAGGGTTTCAAGCAAGGTTCTTTCCTCACCCTACCTGGAGATGCCGGGGATTGAACCTGCTGCATGCAAAGCATCTGCTCTGCCACTGAGCCACAGCCCTTCCCTTGAGCCCTGGCCCTTCCCTTAACAGGCTAGACCAGCTCAAATGGGTTTTGGGATTTGAAAGTCCTTGAAAAATGTGGTGGCTTCTGTGGTTACTGTACCAGATCAGGGCATGGAATCAATGCAGAGCTATCTCAGCACACCAGGAAAGTTTAGGATTTGGCTGCTACCATTCTGTCAAATTCCCACAGGAGCTAAGCAGCATTGTTTGGTGTGCATGTGTTGGGGTGGGGCGGGGAGCTGCCGAATCTGGGGGGGGGGGGATCTACACTATTGCTTTTAAAGCACTTTGAAAACGTTTTGAAACCTGTATATGCAGTGTGTCCTGGGCCCCAACAGTTGTCAAAACTGTTATAAAGCACTTTAAAGCGCTTTAAAGCAGTAGTGTAGATCCCCCCTGCTTTCCATCCCTGTACAGGCCCTCTGATGTGAATCAGGAACAGTGAGAGTAAGTGATGAAGATGGGTGGCCAATGGGCATTTGAAATGTGCCACCTTCTTCCAGGGTTGGCCCTCTCGTTCAACAAAAAGGAGGAGCAAAATGAACTGCGACGCAGTTGAAGCTCCGTTGTTCCCCCACCCCTTCTCCATGGGGCAGGGCTTCAGGGAGGGGAGGGCCCCCACATGAGGCATCTGTGGACCAGATGGGTCAACCTCATGGGCTTAATTTGGCCCACAAGCTGGAGGTCCCCAATCCCTGGCTTACTAGAACATGCTTCATAGTTGTCTTTAAAACTCAAGGCTCCATGGTTGGAGTCCAACAGCAGATAAGTGAATGCCAAAAGGGTTCCTTGTAGACAGAAATTGTGACAGTCACTACAGTGAGACAACTCTGTTAATTGTAGGGTGACCATATGGAAAGGAGGACAGGGCTTCTGTATCTTTAACAGTTGTATTGAAAAGGGAATTTCAGCAGATGTCAATTGTATATATGTAGCATCTGGTGAAATTATTTCTTCATCACAATAGTTAAAGCTGCAGGAGCCCTGCGATCTTTTGTAGGGGTGTGCACGGACCCCCCGCTCTGCCCCGCGGGCTGATCCGAAAATTTCGGATCGGCCTACTCCGCCCATACGCTACTCCTTTTCGCCGCGGAGCTCCAGCTCCGAATCGGAGCTCTGCAGTGGAGGGGAGTGGTGCCAGGTAAGGCCGGGAGAGGAGGGCGGGGGGTTTACCGGGCCCTGCCGCTGTCGCCGCCCGTGCGGCGATGGAGGCAGAGCCAGGTAAGGGACCAAGGGGGAGGGGGGCCTTACCTGCCTCCATCCGCGGTCCGTCGGCTTCTTCAATTGAGCCCGCGGTTCAGCCAGGAAGTCTGGGCCGCAAGTGCGGCCTAGACTTCCTGGTTGAACCGCGGGCTCAATTGAAGAAGCTGAGGGACCGCGGACGGAGGCAAGTAAGGGAGAGGAGGGTTTTTTTTTACCGGGCCCTGCCGCTGTCACCGCATGGGCGACAGCAACAGCGGCAGGGCCCGGTAAACCCCACTTACCTTTCCGGTGGAGCTCCGGATCGAGGCGAAGGATCCGCCTTCACCTCGATCCTCTTCGCCACGCTCTGCCGGCCCCCCAATCCTCTTCGCCTCCGCCTTAAGGGGAGGCGAAGCACCCCACTCCGCTTCTAATTCGCCGGTCCGATTAGAAGCGGAGCACATCCCTAATCTTTTGTATCTGGTCACTCTAGGTGCTGCATGCATACAAATGACACCTGCTGAAATTCCCTTTTCTATACAACTGTTAAAGATACAGGATCCCTGTACTCCTTTCCATATGGTCCCCCTAGTTAATTGTGAATGTGCTGTCTATATAGCTTGTTGACACAAAGACTATTCTCATAAAATGGAAAAAAACCAACCCACAATTGTTCTCAAAATGTTTTCATTGGAGTATAAAGCTGCTGTCCTATATCTACTTACCTGGGTGTTAAGTCCCATTGAATTTGGTGGGGCTTTTTTCTGATCAGAAACCTCTGTGGGCAAGGCCAAGATGTGGCATAGAACATCATAACTCTTCTGCGCTCTGCTCCCAGTGCTAAATATTCAGTGACAGAGAGGGCTGCCATCAAATGTCTTTTGTGTCTCTTATGCCAGCATGTTTAGTCAGATTAGACTGATACACATCATTATGGATTTGTAGTCGCAAGCTGGTTTAGTACAGCAGGTTGGAAAGGGATCACCATATAAATGACAGAAGCTCACAGAAGAATGTATCACACACTACTAGACTCCTTGAAGACAAGGTAATTTTGGCTTTTGGAAGGTGCCTCATGCCAAGTTTAGTTAAGGGATTTTCCTAGAGAATTTGCTTAAACTGGGAATGGGGAGATGATTAGCAGGAGGGGTCGTAGATCAGGGCCATGGCTCAGTGGGAAAGCACCTGCTTTGCGTGCTGAAGGTCCCAGGTTCAATTCCTGGCATCTCCAGACAGGGCTAGGAAAGAATCTTGCCTATAACTCTGGAAAGCTGCTGCCAGTCAGTGTCAACACTATTGGGCCTCATGGACTAATGTCCTGGCGCAGTGTAAGACAGCTTCCTGTGTTCCTATCACTTCCAGTCAGGTGAGTGGACTGAGGCTGAGAAGGAGAGGCTTGCCTAAGGCCAACCTTCTCTAACCTGATGCACTCTAGATGTTTCCCAGCATTCCTGGCCATTGGCTATGCTGGCTGGGGCTGATCGGAGTTGAAGTCCAAAACATGTGGAGGGCACCAGGTTGGGGAAGGCTGCCTAAGGCCATCTAGTGGGCTCATGACAGAAGCAAGGTTTGAACCAGGGAGGAGACCCTGATTTGGCCAGATCTGCACCAAGCAGGACATGACACTTTGAAACGGTTTGAAAACTATATTTGGAGCATGTCCTGGGCCCCATTATAAATTGTTTTAAAGCAGTAGTGTAGATCCTGCCTCAGCCTTTTAGCTGCAATGCTATATTGTATCAATTCTATTCTTTGACTAAACCATTTTAGGCTCTGTGTGTGTCACTGTGTGTGTGTGTGTGTTGGCTGCCTGTTTGAGTGCTTCCTGATGAAACCTGTCTGAATAAAGCACATTTTAGGACTGTTCCCCCCATCATGCTAGCTCTCTACATGCAAGGAGAGTTTTGGGGAGTTGGTGCATATTCAAAGATTCAGTAATCTGAATGTTTGAATATGCACCAACTCCCAGGAAAGGCCGTAGCACTTCAATCTGCTGAATGCATGAATTGGCCTTTAGATGGCTGTCAACCTTTAATGCGAGCAGCAGTCTGTATGTTTGTGAGTGAATGTATCTAGTTTGCCATAAGTTTTAGGGTTTTAATTTTTGTGAACCGCCCAGAGAGCTTCAGCTATTGGGCAGTATAAAAGCGTAATAAAGAAATAAAGAAATAAATAAAAGTTGGCTGAAACCTTTTGACACTTGATGCAGCAGAAACCCATAAAAAAATCCTTTCAACGAATGAACAAACAAACAAACATCATGGCTTGAATCCAGAATCCTTGTTCCAGAAGCAGAAGGATGCTACTAGTGGAACAGAAGAACTGCATCCTCTCCTCCCTGCTGTAGTCCCCCAGGCACATTCTGGGGGGCAGATCTGTACCAAGCAGGTTATGAAACTTTGAAAACAGTTTGAAAACTGTATATGGACTGTGCCCCAACAGTTGTCACTCTTCCAGAAGATCCCCCATGGATTTTCTGGAGAGGACACGGAAGTCCCATTCTGCAAGTGGTGGCCTTCCGCTGGTGGAATGTGGCTTCTGCATCCAAGCCTTGATCTCTCTTGCACAGATTATATTTTTTTCTGTTCTTTGTTTCCATTATTATTATTATTATTATTATTATTATTATTATTATTATTTACAGGGCATTCAGATTTCACAATGATGACCCTCAGTGAAGCAAATGCCAAGTTTGGTGTTTACTTTTACCATCTGCTGACCCATGAACACCCATCTGAAAATATCTTGTTTTCTCCTATCAATCTCGCAATCGCTCTGGGTCTGCTCCTTCTTGGATCTGACTGTGATGCAGCAGCTCAGATAGAAAAGGTAAGTATCAAAGCGCTCTGCTTTGGATTTTACAAGGGCAAGATAGTTTTCATGGGTTACATCAGTGTATTAATTGTCCTCTAACACAAACCTTTCCACACATACACAAAACAGCAACAACAGCAACATTACCTGATGTAATGAATGGCCCATCAAGAATGAGCTGGAGATATCTGAAGACATTGTCATGCTGGGCTATAAAACATAGTGGCAGAGCATAGGCAGAGCGTTCTATGAGAAGGTTCCAGGTTCAATTCCCAGCAACTCCAGTTTTTTTTAAAACAAGGGGGGCAGGTAGCAAGTGATGCACAGTTGTTGCTGCCAGCCAGAGTACACAATACTGCTCTAGATGGACAAATGGTTTGACCTGGTCTAAAGACATCTACTTAAATGTATTGTTGCTGTTGCTGTGAACAAGCAACTGCAGGTTCCCAAACAATTCAACAATTGGGAATGATCTGAATGTACACAATACAGTTGTATTGCTAAAGCTAAGCAGGTCTGGACCTGTAAGATGCTTGGGGGAACTGTGTGTTAGCCACTCTATGCTCTTATGAACTAGAACGGAGATTAATAGCAATTTAAAAACAAACCCTTAATGTTCAAAGTTCCATTGAAATCCAAATGAGAGGCGGTTGAAACATTCAGTATGATCCAGCTGGTTTGCACCACTTTAGACTGCAGTTGAGTGTGTGTGTGTGTGTGTGTGTGTGTGTGTGTGTGTGTGTGAATGCTCCATCACATAAAGAGCTCCCCCACTTTGAAAACTAGTATGAGAGTGTATTGCCCGTGGGCTTTCAGGTTGTTTCAGGGCTGCCAAGGAGACAAAGGTAGCCAGACTCACAGGTTTGCTTACAAAGAGACTAATTTATTAGCGTATTGCACATATCCTAATAAAAGCAGACTAGCCTGCAAAAGTTTCTTGCACAGAAGACCCTTCGAGCAGTCTGGACACCCACCCCTGGGCACAAGAACAATTATAGCATAACTGAACTTGGCATGGCTGCCAAGTTAAGAGAGTGATTACTCATACATGGGGATTAATAACAAAGCAGCTCTTGTCATCATAAGAATCTATAGCATGAGGTTACATGTTTTTGACAAACAAGGCACTACTTGGCAGTTCTTTGGCACACATAAGGATCCTCTTCACCCAGGTGCACTCACTAATTGGATGAAGAGACTGGAATGTCAGCTCATTAGAGCTTCCAGATTCAGTGGCCTTAGCTAGACAGGGCTTTATCTCAGGGTGATCCCTGGGATCGTCCCTGAGTGTCTACATGATGCACAGGGGATCCTGGGATCAGGGAGGGATCATCCCTCCCTTGCCCCAGGATCTTGCCCTCCCCTTTAGGCCCGCTTTTTCCGCGGTCTCGGAACGTGTGGCTTGGTGCCGCCGTTTGTCCCAGCTCCTCACGATTCCTCCCCAGGAGCCAGGACCCGCGCATAGGGCGCAGCACTCCTCAGGAGCACTGCGCCCATCGGGGGTGAGGTGGGGGGAGTGGGGAAAGTATTTTAAAAAAAATTTACTTACCTTTTGTGCATGAACGTTTGCGTGCTGCTGTCCCCTTAAGAATTTTTTTTTTTAAAATGGCGGGCATGACGCCTCTCCCTCTGAGGTTGCTGCTCACCACGTGTGTACTGAGGGGGAGATCTCAAGATAAAAATATCATGGGATCTTCACCCCTCCACACCGCTAGACCGCTAGGTCTAGCTAAGGCCAGTATAAGGCTACACAGATATGGCACTTGCTGTTCTCATGAAATCACTGTAATTGTTCTTTGACTAATCTTTCCCATAACACAAAGGATTGTTGCTGACTGGTACAGAAGGAAAACAACAGTTTGCTAGCTTAGAAGCAGAAGCAGCCACTCACCCAGAAGCCTTTGCAGGCAGCCATGGTTTGCCAGCTACCAGGCCATACAATGAGAGAGGAAAGTTCTCTCTGAAGCAGTAGTAGACAATCTTGAACTCACCAAACACTTTGGACTATAACTCCCTCAGCCCCAGGTAATGGTTAGACTCTGCACTGCAGGAGGCAGCTACATCCATAAGAGCTGGCCATCCAGTCTCTGCTTAAATGCCTCTAGCGAAGGAGAGCCCATCGCCTCAAAACAGCTCTTACCAATAATAATAATAACAACAACAACAACAACAACAACAACAACAACAACAACAACTTATTACCCACCTTTCCCTCTGGATCGAGGTGGGGAACAACACTAAATACAATATAATACACAAAATTAATTAAAAGAGCATATAAAACCAATACAATATTAAAATAACGATCACAGCATCTTAAAATTCTTAGGTTTAAAATTCATCGGGATAGGCCTGCCGGAAGAGACTAGTCTTTACAGCTGTCTTAAACTCAGAAAGCTCAGAAAGATTAGGATGCTTCTCCTAATGTTTACCCCAAATCTGCTTACCTGAAATTTCTTCCCACTGATTCTAGTCTTTCCCCCTGCAGGCAAGGGGAGCGGTAGAGAACCGGTCCAGATCTACACCTTGTGTCAAATCATTTCAAATGTGGAATAAAAGGCAGGACATCACACTAGGAAGGCAGTATATTGAATGTGTGTAATGTGCCCCAACAGTTTTCAGTGCACTTCAATACCGCTATAAAGCAGTAGTGTGACTCCTGTCTTTTATATACTGCTTCCATACCACTTTCATAGTGGAATATCCTGCTTGGTGTAGATGAGTCCTAGGAAGCCAGATTCCAGCTGGACATCAGGAAAAACTTCCTGACTGTTAGAGCAGTACGACAATGGAATCAGTTACCTAGGGAGGTTGCAGGCTCTCCCACACTAGAGGCATTCAAGAGGCAGCTGGACAACCATCTGTCAGGGATGCTTTAGAGTGGATTCCTGCATTGAGCAGGGGGTTGGACTCAATGGCCTTGTAGGCCCCTTCCAACTCTGCTATTCTATGATTCTATGATCTAGCTCAAGTTCACTCCACAATTAACATGACAGCCTTTCAGGTATTTGAAGACTGCTGTCATGTCTCCACTTTAATTATTATTATTATTATTATTATTATTATTATTATTATTATTATTATTATTATTATTTAGGGCGACCATATTTTGGAAACCGAAAAGGAGGACAACATGGTTGGCCCCCAAGGGGGCTTGTCCAGCACCAAGGGGGCGTGCCCACCCGAACATAGCCTTGGTCACATGTCTGATTTTACAGCAAACAATTAAGGCAAACCTGTTCTACATAACATCTTAATGTTAAAATCACTGAAATAAAGAACAAGTGAGAGATTCGATGTAACTGAAATTAACTTCACTCACTCCTACTTTTGTAGGTTTGCTGTACTTTGAAGGTTTTGCTATACTCTGTGAGTTACATTCTCCCTTTCCCTCAAATATCTTTTCTGACAGTATCTTCACTCATTGCAAGCTGCTGTTGTTGTTAACAGGGACTGCTACTGGCCGGCCGGATGGCTGGCTTTTTTAAATTTCAGTTTTTTAAAAAGCTTGTGTATAATTGTCACAAGTGTCTCTACTCTAACATTAGAGTGGGTGTTGTGGCAGTGAACACTACTTTGCCCATTCACACTTCTCACTTATATACATTAGCTTCTCAAGGCTTGTGTGTTGGCACCACTTGGCACATCCAGAATTTGAACTTCCATCTACTTCCTGCACAAACATGCAACTCTGGGACCCTCTTCCTAATGCCCTGTGTTTCATCCCAGCACCATGGGGCTAAGTTACAATAGATGTCTCTGGGTTGTCTGTGCAGCCTAGCTCACAAGTGTACAAAATGAAGAGGAAAGGAAGTGGTAGCGAAGCAAAGCAATGATATGCCAGGTTCCAACATTTGCAGCAACAGGGCATCCGCAAAGAAGAGAGCCTCTCTCTCGACTGGCACCTTACTGTTGGTCGTGAGAGTTTTTCTCTAAAGATGACTCTTCATCGCCCATGATGTGGAAATTTGAGGAAAAGGCCTCTGGCCCATTCTGTTTTGCCCGGTGGGCTGCTTTGACTGACCTCTCCTTTCCCACATTTTGATTTGTGGATGCTTTGCCTCTGCTGAGCTCCAGGTACCCAACTGCCCACCAAATCTGCAACAGGAAAGGTGCCCTGCTTGCCCAGGACTTCTTACTTAAAGACTGGAGATCCCCTTAATGCCAAGGGCTGAAACTGCTCAATGTGCAACACCCCAAAGAGGAGGTTTGACAACCTGAGTTTGAAGGATATGGCTCCAGCAGTTTTAAAAAACAATAATTTTAAAACTTTGAACTTTAAAAAAAAATCCTTAAAAAAATGGATGAACAGAGCTGATTCAAACTTGGCATGGCTAAATCTCTCCTTAAGAGCTATCATGGTGCCAACTTTCAGCCCTTTATCTTTAAAAATGTCATTTAAAAAATAATAATTTTAAAACCTCAACTTCAAAAAAAATCCTAAAACTCAATGGAATGACAAATCTATTTCAAACTTGGCATAGCTAAAGTCCTTGTTAAGAGCAATCATGGTGCCAAGTTTCATCTCTTTATCTTTAAAAATAACATTTTTTAAAGATAATCTTTTTAAATCCTCAAATTTTAAAGAATTCCTAAAAAATCAATGGATGAACGGATCTGTTTCAAATTTGGTATGGCTAAAGCTCTACCTAAAAGCTATCATGGTGCCAAGTTTCATCTCTTTATCTTTAAAAATGACAATTTAAAAAATAATTTTAAAACCTCAATTTTAAAAAAAATCCTAAAAAATCAATGGATGAACGGATCTGTTTCAAATTTGGTATGACTAAATCCCTACCTACCATTGTGCCAAGTTTCATGTATTTATCTTTTAAAATGACAGAGTTATAAGCATTTTTGTTAATTCCCATTAGAGCTGCTCTTTGGCTGGGGAAGATTGGAAAAATCTGGATTTTCCCTCCCCTCCCGGATTTGTCATCAAAAATCTGGGCAAATCTGGTCATATGGTCACCCTATTTTTCCTCCTCCTCCTCCTCCTCCTCCTCCTCCTCCTCACTAGGCATAACCAGCACTTATGTAAATAGCAGCCCACTAAGAGCTACACAAAATGCCACCATCTATAGTGGTCCATTAAGGGCTCAATAAACATCTTGGTTTTGCCTTGGACAGTTTGGCAAGCACTAGCTAAGTGGGCCTGTTTGCTGGGTAATGAGTTGAGTGAATCAGTGTGAGCAACTTTGGTTGTAGAAATAATTCACTCACAGTCTCAAGAAAACACACTTAACACACCCACCCCTGCACAGTATTATGTAGTTCAACATGCTTGTTTGAAAGAATCTTTTGTGTGTGTGTGGAGAGGAAGATATCCCTACTCTTAAAGATTTAGATAATATGTTGACTTTCCACAATTAATAAACTAACAAGTCTTGTCTCAAAGTTTACTTCCATGCCCACAGCTGTCTTATTCCATTACAGATACTTCATTGGGATGAAGTTAAAGGGTGCAATAGTCCTGGGAGAAAAAGAACTTTAACAGCATCAAGAAACTATGCTCAATTGGGAGATATGCGAAGAGCTAATTTGTTTCATCAAACCTCTCCCACAATGGTATCTTCAACATATTTTTATTGCATTGTGCTTGTGAAAGTTGGCGCCTCATACTGATTGGTTGAATTAGAGAGGTAGCTCAGAATATTCTGCTGTCAGGAGAACAAGCAGTTTATAATCCAGTTTATGAGATAGAAGGGAAAGTTGTCAGTTTGGCTGGGATTAAAACCACAAACAGAGGGTGGTAAGTACTGGGAAGAAGTCCTAGGGCGTTGCTAGACCTACCGGGTGTTCCGTCGTTGAGGAGCGGTGAAAGCGGCTTTTCCCGTTCAGCCGTGACGCCTCATGCTCCACACCTGCCTTCGATTTGTGGCGGAAGTTTGCGCCGGTTGTGCTGCTGCCGCCGCGAGAACGGTTGCGCAGCCACACCGGCCTGATTGCCGCGGCTTTTTTTTTCGCTCGCTGCACGGTTTGCGCACGTCCGAAAGACCGCAAACTTGTGCAGCCGTCAGCGATGCCGCCGCCGGCCCTGGCGGCGGCAGCGGCGGCAGTGCCAGTGCCAGCTGAAGTGCTGCTGGTGCTGTTGAGGGTCAACATTGATGCGCTCACTTCCTGATGGGGGTCGTGGCGGGTGTCATATGACCCGAGGTCAATCGTCTGCATGGCCACTCTGTGCCTACATCTCCCATCATGCCTCTGAGGTGTCGGCGGCGATGATCGCCTCTGTGCCCTGTGCCCCATCCCAAGGAGCCAACCCACATCTGGCCGTAGCCATGGCAGCAGCCCACAAACAGCTCTGCCCTCTGCCAGCCTGGTACCCACACTAACAGGCAGCGTACAGCACCGCCATTATGCGGCCACGGTAGCTGCCCACCGCAAGGAGTCACCAGCCACTTTTCCGGTCCTCCGGTCCTGCGCAAACTGTCACTGGGGAAATAAAAAAAAAAAGCCGCTCCGCCGCGCTGCCCCAGCTGGCGGACTGCGCGCAAATGGCGGAGGCGGCTTGACCGAAGCCGCTGACCACTCCCCCTTAGCACGCCTTTTCCTGACCAGTGCCGACCGCAGTGACCTCACATCCTCCCACACGTACTCCAAATTACCGCGGGACAGCAGGAAAAGGCACCCTAAAACTCACTTTTTTAAAGTCGGGAGAAAGAGGCTTCACCGCGGGATAACGGCGGATCCTCGTGAACGTCATCTGGAAGCCTCGACGTGACTGCGGAAGGTAACGCGCGCTAGAGCCTCGTCTAGTAACGCCCCTAGTTGATGGTGATGTGAAGGGACAGAGAGCCCAGAGCCAAAGAGACTAAAGGGAGAATGCAGAAGTGGCAGTGGACTGAGAACAAGGAATTTGAAAGAAGAAGGATAGGGATTCAGTTACAATCCAGGTCAATGAGAAGGCTTTATTTTCATTCTGAGGAGATAGCAATCTGAAAAGTGAGCTGATGCAAGTCAGTAGCTCAACATTTCAACCACATCATCAACATCTATGAAATGTGTAACGAAGATCACGGAGGCAGTTGCTATTGAAATCTGTCAGCTCCTAGACACAGGTTGAGAATAGATGATCTCATGAGTGGAAAATTTGCCCACAGTAATGCATTAATGCAACAACTGGCTGTTGTTGCTTTAAAATAAGAAAGGCCATTGCATAGTGCCAATTGTTTGCTTCACTGCAGTACTTTAAGGATGCAATTCTATGCAGCTTTAGACAGAAAGAACTCATACAGCTCCCAGCATTCCCCAGCCAGAGTTGTAGGACTTTTTTTCTGTCTAAGCCTGCATAGGATTGCACCCTAAATGAACTGCAGTGCAGATGGCATTCCTATGAACTCAGCAATAATACAGTTCCATTATGGTGTGTGTGTGTTGCTCTCAGGATGTTCAACAGGGCTTGCGTCTGGGAGCAGCCCCACATGGTAGTCCTACAAACAACAGGCGAAGATGTGAGCCTCCATGCTGTCCATGCCATGAGTTAGCGTAACAGAGATTGGGTGTGTAGGGGAATTTGGTAAGATGAAATAGCTGGTGAGAATTGGGGGGGATCTGCACGTCGCTCCCAGAGCGCTTCTATGCGACCCCAGTGCACCCCGAAAATGCCGAGAGCTCTCCTCGGCGGCGGCGGCAGCATGGACGGCTCTTCCTCGTTTCTTTTACAGGGAAGTCAGACTATCGTTTTCGGGGTGCACTGGGGTCGCATAGAAGCGCTCTGGGAGCGATGTGCGGATCCCCCCTAGGTGAGTGGTGTAGTGGCTGACAGCACAATCCTGTGTAACTCAAAAGTTAGTCTCATTGCATAGAAATATAGAGTTGGAAGGACTTTGGGTAGATGGATCACCCTGTTTCTGGTTCATGTCAGTGTCACATGTGTTCCAAAGTTTGTCCCATCCCCTTTTTGCATCAAATGCTGAAAAAACTATATTATTTCACTGTATTTTTAATACACAGGGCAAAATCCAATGGGGCTGCTCTGCCTCTGTGGGTTCTGTTGCACTTGCTGGATCCACCGGTTGCACAATAGGGCTTTTGAACTCCTAAAAATAACCAGTGGAAATGCTAATTTCTGGATTAGGACAGATCTGCAGAGCTCCCTCCTGTGAGCCTACCCTTTTCTAGAAACAAGTGTTTTTTCTTGTTTCAGGATATTTTTCGAATTACAAAAGCCCCATTGCGAAAGCAAAGGGGCATGTGAGCACATGGGCACAATAGGATATTACCCATCTTTACATAAAATATGCTCTTGAAAAATTCATTTTACCCATGGCAGCAGAGAAAGGCATTGGAGGCGAGCAGAGGGGGAGGAAGAAGAGATGCCTGCTGTGTTGGGCAGGTGATCACTGCGTGGTGGAGGAGGAAGTGAGTGTCGTGGTGGTGAAGGAAATTGAATAGGTGGGCAAGGTGGGCAGGGGTGGGGAAGGAAAGCAGGTGGGCAGAGGATGAATGTCATGCATGGCAGTTGGGAGAAAGAAGAGGAAGAAAGGGGAGGCGGTATGGGAAGGAAATCCCCAGCAGAGAGGAGGAGGAGAAGGAGCAGGGCAGGCAGAAGAAAACAGAGAATCCATGGAGGGGGCAGAAAAGAGAGATTCCTGGGTAAAAACAAAAAAAAGTGCCTGTGGAACCCAAAAGGTTGCCTAACCCTGTTGTAGGCCATCCAGTCCAACCACCTGCTCAATGCAGGAAATCCAGAGTTAGAGCACTCCCAAAAGATGGTTGCCTAGCATAGGACTGCAGCCCAGGAGAATGAGCTATAAATCAGGAAGCGCCTGGTTTGAAGCTCACCTCCACCATGAACTCATCCAGTAGCCTTAGGCAAGCTGCTCATCCGTCCAATTTGCAATATGCAGATAATAAAGCTCACTTACCTTGCAGGGTTGTTACGGAGATTGCAACAAGATAGTATACGTGATGTGCATTGAACACTTTACAGTACTAGACAAACACTATTATATGTCATTACTATGTGAGAGAGTAAAGCAAATTGCAGGAAATCATAGCCAGGGTAAAATAAATGTCACAGAGAAATATCAGGTCTCCTGGTACTCAGGGCTGTGCAACAGGGTGAGCAAAGCTGCCGAAAGCTGGAAATTTTAAATGATCAAACGGAGTCTAATTTTTCTTTTAAAAGAATTAATTATACGCCTTGGGTGAGATTCCACACTTGCATGCCTATCACTTGATCTCTCACAGCAGGATGTGTGAACTGACTCCACAGAAAATGGTTATATTTGAGACAAGAAAGTTGGCCCACTCGTACGTGGTGCACGTCGGTGACGATGATTAGTTTGTGGACCAGCCTCCAGACTTTCATGTCCGCTCATATATGATACAATAAACCTTAATTTTGTTTCTTGAAGGTCCCCGGTTATGAATGTGAGACACCTGAGGGCATCCATACTGCTTTCCACAAAATCCTTGCAGAACTCGACAGGCCCAGCACAGGCTATGTGCTGAGTTTCGCCAATCGACTCTATGGAGACCAGGCCATTGGTTTTCTCCAGGTAACTTCAGTTAAAGGGTTGTTGTAGAGGAGTTGAACCTTTTCCAGCCTGAGGGCCCAGTTCCATTTTGGAGAAGGTCTCTGGGGCTGTATTCCAGTGGTGGGTGTGGTTGAAGGCAAAAGGGGTGGGGCCAAAATGCCTGCCTATCTTCGCTTTAAGCTCTTCCTGCCAGTCACTAAGCCTGAGGAGAGGCATTTCAACCTTTTAGAACAGGGCAAAAACTGTGCAAAAGACAAGAAAGCACTAAGTAATCAGTTGTTGGGGGAAAGAGGGGACTGTAGCCATCTGGGGAATGGCACAAAGGCAGATTTGGACACCAGGCAAGCCAGAGCTTACACACACCTGCATTACAGGATCCAGGTTTCAAACAGGAGTGTGATAGCTCAAACATTTGATGATGGCATTGACTGAGTTATTATATCTCTACTGCACTTTTCCTTTAAAATGTCCAAGGTGGACAACAAGGGTCTAAAGTGCGCGCGCGCGCACACACACACACACACACACACACACACACACACACATATATATATATATCACCGGCCTCATAACACATCAGTAAAGTAAAATACAGGTTCCAACACAGAGCAGCAGAATAAATAAATCAGCTATATTAGGCTCAACACCTGTTTAAATATGTATATTTTTTACCTGCTGGAGGAAGGTCATTAACCAGTTGGCCATTATTCAAATACATTGAAACTAAATGTGAATGATAATTGTTAGTTACATTCTTTGAAGTGCATTCCAGGCATGGAGAAATAGTCCACATTCTCATCTGGAGAGTGATATATTTTCTGATTTATTAGGTCCAACGTTGTTCTTATTTTTGTATAGAAATTCCTTTACTGTGCTCTGAAATTGTACCTGACGGATGTGGACAGAGTCAACCTTCGTAATGCCCCAGAGGAAGTCCGGAAGCTGATAAACCTGTGGACTGAAGTTCAGACACATGGTATGTGTATCTTGTGGTTAGAGTTTCTCCCTTTTATGATACAGAGGTTATGCTAGATGCTGATGTGCATGTAGCAACCAAGTATTTAATATACTTCTTTTAAAAAGGAAACCACTTCAAGATTTGTTCAATGAGAAGTAGGATATAAATATTGATATTGATAACAATGATGACGACAACAATAATAGAACATTCACACACACCCAACACACACATGATTCCCCTACTTAAAGCATGAATATATTTCCCATAATCTTATTATTATGTGGACATGATCCCATTTATAGATGGAAATACATTTTAAATACATAGGCCTAAGTTTATGGGAGAATGAGTGATTGTATTGATTATCTCTATAATGGTCATAATGGTATTCTGTCCAGGGTATTTTTTCTTAAACTTAAATCTAAAGTGAGTGACGTTATCGGAGCACCGAGCAAATCTTTTATACAATGATAAGTTATGTGTTGGATCCTGACTGACTCATAGCAGATCCATTTACAGGTTCGTGGCCTGTTACACTCTGGGCCAGGGTGTGAGATAGTTGAACCCTCGGTAGCACGCTGTGACGAGTTTGCACGGCACTTTGAAGATAAAGTTGCTCAGATTCGTCATGAATTGGACACCACACTTAATGCAGCACCACTAGTAGAGGCGTTCAGAGCGCCGTCCGGCTCAGTTTTATTGGATGAGTTTCAGTTATTGAGGCCCGAGGATGTGGACAAGGTGCTTGGCCAAGTCCGGTCGACCCCCTGTGTGCTTGACCCTTGCCCCTCGTGGCTCATTACATCAAATAAGGAGGGGATCGCCGGCTGGGTCCAGGAGGTTGTAAATGCCTCCTTGAGAGAGGGAGTGGTGCCAGCCTCTTTAAAAGAGGCGGTAATAAGACCACTCCTGAAGAAGCCTAATCTGGACCCGGAGGATGTTAACAACTACAGGCCGGTGGCTAATATCCCTTTCCTGGGCAAGGTGCTTGAGCGGGTGGTTGCAGGACAACTCCAGGCACTCTTGAATGAAACGGATTATCTAGATCCATTTCAATCGGGTTTCAGGCCTGGTTTTGGAACGGAAACTGCCTTGGTCGCCCTGTGGGATGACCTCTGTCGGGAGAGAGACAGGGGGAGTGCAACCCTGTTGGTTCTCCTAGACCTCTCAGCGGCCTTCGATACCATCGACCATAGTATCCTTCTGGATAGGTTGTCTGAGCTGGGAGATGAAGGTACTGCGTTGCAGTGGTTCTGCTCCTACTTGGATGGCCGATTCCAGAAGGTGGTGCTGGGGGATTATTGCTCTGTGCCGTGGCTCCTAAGCCATGGGGTTCCGCAGGGCTCTATTTTATCCCCCAGCACCACCTTAACATATACATGAAGCCGCTGGGGGAGGTTATCCGGAGATGTGGACTGAAGTGTCATCAATATGCGGATTATACCCGGCTCTACCTTTCCTTTTCATCAAACCCAAGTGAGGTAGTGACTGTTCTGAACTAGTGCCTGGGCACGGTAATGGACTGGATGAGGGCTAACAAACTGAGACTCAATCCAGACAAGATGGAGGTACTGTTAGCGGGTGGTTCATTTGTCCGGCGAGGTGATGTTTGCCCTGTCCTGGACGGGGTTGCACTCTCCCTAAAGGATCGGGTCCGTAGTTTGGGGGTGCTCTTGGATCCAGAACTGTCACTTGAGGCACAGGTGAACTCAGTGGCAAAGAGAACCTTTTATCAGCTTAGGCTGATATAACAACTGCGCCCTTATCTGGACAGTGATAGCCTAGCTACAGTTATCCATGCTCTGATAACCTCTTGTTTGGATTACTGCAATGTGTTATACGTGGGGCTGCATTTGAAAATGGTCCAGAAGCTTCAGCTGGTGCAAAACAGGGCAGCCCGTTTACTAGCAGGGACTGGCCGGTGAGATCACATTACGCCAGTTCTTTTACAACTTCATTGGCTGCCAGTCCAGGTCCGGGCCCGATTCAAAGTGCTGGTATTGACATTTAAAGCCCTAAACGGTTTGGGGCCAGGTTATTTGAAGGAACGCCTCCTCCCATATGTACCTGCCAAGACCTTAAGATCATCTACAGGGGCCCTTCTCTGTGAGCCCCTGCCAAAGGAAGTGAGACAGGTGGCTACTAGGAGGAGGGCTTTCTCCGCTGTGGCACCCTAGTTGTGGAATGAGCTCCCCAGAGAGGTCCGCCTGGCGCCTACACTGTACTCCTTTCGTCGCCAGCTGAAGACCTTTTTATTCACTCAGTATTTTAACACTTAATTTTAACTTAAATTTAAATTATACTGTTTTAACTCTGTATTTTAACCTTATATCAATTTTGCTACGTGGTTTTATCTGGTTGTGCTTTTTATATTGTATTTTGTATTTGTGTTTTTAACTTGTTGGTTGTTTTATGATGGTTTTAATTTTTGTGAACCGCCCAGAGAGCTTCGGCTATTGGGCGGTATAAAAATGTAATAAATAAATAAATAAATAAATAAATTTAAATCATCACTAACATAAATCCCATTGATTTTAAGAGGCCTACACTTAGGGCTGGTGAGAAACAATGTTTCTACCATAAATTCACAAAATGAAGCCTGCACATTGAGCAGAAACCTTTCAGAGAATTTATCACAAACACCACTATTTTGCTGAGTGAATAAGTAAACAGAGGGGTCCTTGCTCCCAAAAGGTTATAGTGTAAATGGTAATGTTTAGGAAGCCAGACTCTTCAGTGGGTAACAAGGGCAGGATGTGAGTTTTCCTTCATAAACTACATTAGAAAAGCTCTTACTCCAAATTGTGTTTCTGTTGCTTATAGGTAAAATCAAAGATCTCTTCCCCAAGGACAGCTTTGATTGTCTTGCTCAGCTGCTGCAGGTAAATGCTCTCTACTTCAAAGGACAATGGGATGTGAAGTTTGACAAAGCAGTCACACAAGAAGGCCCATTTTACTTGAATGAGGTGAGTTCCAGAAATATATACAGAGCATTATATCTTTTCCTAAATTCTTCTTCTTCTTCTTCTTCTTCTTCTTCTCATTATTATTAATTGCATTTTTATACTGCCCAACAGCCAAAGCTCCCTGGGCGGTTCACAAAAACTCAAACCATTCAAAGTATAAAACAAACAGTATAAAAACATGATATAAATACACATTAAAATTGATTAAAAATATACCATACCTGATTAAAGCAACTTTAAAACATTAAAACATCGTTAAAACATACTAAAATTTCACTGGATAGGCCTGCCGGAATAGATCAGTCTTTATTGCTTTTTTAAATTCTAAAAAACTGTCAAGTTGACAAATTTCTTCTGGCAGGCCATTCTGCAGTCTGGGAGCAGCAGAAGAGAAGGTCCTCTGGGTAACAGTTGTTAATCTAGTTTGTACTAGCTGAAGTAGATTCTTCCCAGAGGACCTGAGTATGTGGGGCAGATTGTACGGGAGAAGGCAATCCCGCAGGTAGCCTGGACCCAAACCATGTAGGGCTCTAAAGGTGATAACCAAAACTTTGTACTTCGCCTGGAAACTAATCGGCAGCCAGTAAAGAGATTTTAAAACTGGGGTAATGTGGTCACTTCTGGGTGTACCAGCGACCAGCCTGGCTGCCATATTTTGGACTAATCGAAGTTTCCGGACTAGGCACAGATGTAGCCTCATGTAGAGTGCATTGCAGAAGTTGAGCCTCGAAGTTACCAGCACGTGCACTACCGTCTTTAGGTCTTCCAATTCTAGGAAGGGGCACAGCTGGTGTATCAGCTGAAGCTGATAGTAGGCACTCCTGGCCGTCGCATCTATCTGGGCTGTCATTTGGAGTGACGGATCCAGAAGAACACCAAGCTGTGAATGCAGTCTTTCAGGGGGAGTGTAACCCCATCCAGAACTGGTTGACACATGTCCAAACTCAGGTTGTGGCCTTTGACAGCAAGCACCTCCATCTTGTTTGGATTCAGCTTCAGTTTGTTTTTCCTCATCCAGCCCATTGCCACTTCCAAGCATTCATTCAGAGGAGACACCCTATTCTTAGCTGACACTGTTGTCAAAGGCATAGAGAAATATATTTGGGTGTCATCAGCATACTGATAGCACCCCTCCCCATGCCTCTGGATGATCTCTCCCAGCGGTTTCATGTAAATATTAAATAGCATTGAGGAAAGGATGGCACCTTGTGGTACACCACACAGCAGCTCCTTTTTTGAAGAGCAGCTGTCCCCAAGCATCGCCATCTGGAACCTGCCCGAGAGGTAGGAACGGAACCACTAGAGCACAGTGCTCCCGATTCCCAATCCCCTCAGGCATTCCAGAAGGATACAATCAGCCTTCCCCCACCTGGTGCACTCCAGGGGCACGTCTACATGGGCGCTTTCCCCTGTGGTAACTTCGGAGTGGAGGCAGGTGATCTACATGATGTAGCCACCACTTCGAAGAGATCCAGGGGCAATGCCCCCAAACTCCACACTAAAAAAGTCAGGTACTTACGCCGACTTTTTAAGCTTGGAGCCAGGCTCCATGCCTCTGTGGAGCCTTGTTAAGATTTTTTTTTAAGGGGGGGATTGGAAATCCCTCCAGGGAGGGAGCACCACATTCCTCCCCCCTTGTTCCCCCTCATTTAGCTGTAAATGCAATCCTTCACATTTACAGCTTAAAAACAAAACAAAAACAACAACACTTCAGTCCCATTTTTCCTAACCTCCCCCCCACTAACCTTAGAAGAGGGTGTGTGGATGTTCTCGGGTGCCCTGGACCTGCCTCATGAGTGCTCAGGTGGGTGGGCGCAGCAGTGGCGGTGCCTACCAGTAAGCCCGCCACTGTGCTCCTTTTGATGTAGATGGTTGAAAGGAGTGTCACTGTGCCACCACCGCATGTTGCGCTGCCATGTGCAACATTACCGACATTGCCAAGATGGGGGCCAGATGTTTTGGACTTCAACCCCAAGCCAGCATGGCTAATGATCAGGAATGCTGGGAGCTGAAAACATTTAGAGGGCACAGGGTTATAAAAGGCTGTTCTAAATGTTTTAGAGAGCACAGAGGGTTGTAAGAAATAGTATCTATATGACATCAGTGCTGTTTCCATACATGTTTTAAGTTGCCTCATGCCAATGGGATGCTTAGGAGCCACACCTGCACAATACAACACACCCTGGGCAACCAGGTTCAAAGCGAACACAAACTCTACTTTCTTAGTTGATCCCATTGGGTAAGATCGAGATTTAGTAATTCTTAGAAAAGACCCATTGAGATCAATGGGACTTAAGCTAATCACGATTATCTTGTCCATTGATTTCAAGGATCTACCCTAAGAATGTCTAAGTTGGGATCCAACCATATGCAACTGGGGTTTGAAATGTCCATAATCGATGTTGGATTGCCCACTATATGGATTTTATCAGCACACAAAGAGGAAAGGAAAACAAATGGTCAGAATCCATCTCGAGCCAAAGGGGAGTTATGAAACTCTGAAAGGGTTCCATTGTGCCTGAATGTACAATGCCAATGATAAATTCACATTTTCTTCCAGACTAGTTACTAACAACAACAACATAGCTATTCTGCAGAGCACAAAGATTCTGGCGTTCTTCTACTTTTCTTCATGTTTCTTACAGAGGGACTGCACAACAGTGCAGCTGATGTACCAGAAGGGCCAGTATAAGACTGGCATCATTGAGGGATGTGGCGTGCAAGTGCTTGAGCTCCCCTACAGAAACAATGAGCTGAGTTTGTTCATCCTGCTCCCCAAAGACTACCACCCCAAATCTCTCCAACGGGTAATTTTCTTATTCCCGTGATATTGATTTTTTCATAGCATTAATTGGTATCTCCTTTACAACCAGTTTATGAAACTGGGTTATCCTTTTCATAGAACTTTGGTCCTGTTAACTCAGATAATCCAGGACTAAAGAATATTTGCAGCAGCCTTTTCCAGCTATTATGAAGTCACACTCCCTTTCTTAATTTGCTGCTAAACTCTGCCTGACAAGCAAAACTCACCCACCCCAAACACTTACCAGCTTCAGAAGAGGGTTTTCCTAAAGACTAGAGTAAAGGGTTCAATTTTCTTTCCATACCTGCTGCACTCCTGGTAATGATATCAGCCCCACCCCAGCTGGTGCTGTTTTACTTTATTTATTTATTTATTTATTTATTTATTTATTTATGTATTACATTTTTATACCTCCCAATAGCCGAAGCTCTCTGGGCGGTTCACAAAAAATTAAAACCATAATAAAACAACCAACAGTCTAAAAACACAAATACAAAATACAGTATAAAAAGCACAACCAGGATAAAACCTTGCAGCAGAAATTGATATAAGAAATTGATACATTGAATTTTTTTAAACCCTGCACATTAAATGTAGCACAGATGCAGTTAATATAGCATCTAGTTTGGCTCTCAAATTTGTGAACAGGCAGACACTGTGAGGAGGAGACCAGGGGAAAGACCAGGGGCTTAAGGGGTTGGACGTGGATCCTCTGCTGGCACATGAGCCTTGGCAGGCACCCAGTGATGCTGACCTCTGACCCTTCAGAAGGTATTTCTTACATTATGGTGCCTTGTGGTATGTGTGTGCCACCATTTTGAATATTCTGCCCTGGTAGAGGGCTGCCATGGTTTATTGTGTTGTCCGAACCTGGGCAGCAGGGGTTGTTTGTGGGTTAAACAACCTGCAAACAACCCATGGATTGAGGGTTAAACAACCCTCAAATAACCCCTGCCACCTGGTTTTGGATGATACAACAAACCATGGCAAACATGCACTGCAACCCAAATCATGCAAACCAGCCCATAGTCTATCCTGGATCAATTTAGAGAAATCACTGGGGACTCACAAACTTATTCCTCCTTTTCGTTGAGCCTATTGGTTGTTTGCGGGTCATGATGTGTTGCGGGTCATGATGTGTTGACAGTTTATAAACTTGTTGCCAATATGGCATATACATTTGTATCCTCCACCCCACTGATGTCCCACATGGACTGCTAATTTGACCTTCTCTTGCCCTGTCCCCCAATTATTGCTAAAAGTATTTTAGAGGATAGATCATGCTAGTCTGTCCAATACTCTTGTTTCCCATGAAAATTCATTTTGCAATGAAGTGTGATCCTGGTTTCTTTTACTGACATATTGATAGCATCACTGCAATTTGTCCCCCTCCAGTTGGAAGATGAACTTAGTGACCTCCTGCTCGACTGGTCTTGCATTCTGAAGCTGGAAGAAACTGAGGTGGTAATACCCAAGTTCAGCTTAGAGAAGAGCCTTGAAGTCAATGCGTACTTAGATCTGTCAACCCTGACTGATCCCCAAAACCCCAATTTCTCTAAGGCAACAACCACAGAAGGTGTGGCTCTGACTCAGCTTGTCCATGATATGTTTATTGAAATTGATGAGGAGGGTTGTAAAAAAGCCCCTCCTTGTCCTCGGGATAAGCACCAATGTCGGAAACCTCTGAAGTTCATAGCCATCCATCCTTTCATCTTCTATGTCCTGCACAAAGTTACCCAAACCCTCATTGCTTTGGGTAAATTCACAAAGCCAGAGTAAAGGAACATGTCCAATTAGCAGAAGGGGAGATCTCTAGACTCATGTACAGAAAATATCGATAGAAGTGACAATGGGGTTATCAGACTGATTCCTCCCTGCCCTGGCACCCACTTGGGGAAACCCGCCTCAAACCTCTAACTGTGTTGTTGTCCTGATGCTGCTGTGGTCCTCTTTGTCTAACACTCAGTTCCTGGGAGGAAACAGATGGAGGGCAAGAGTGGCACTCTGGTGGGAAGCACACAGAGCCAATAATTTAATAATATTAGGACATCCTTTACTCCCAGTGCTTGAAACCTAGCAGCACCTCATGTGGAAGAAAACCTCCATCACCCCTAAATATGTATACTTTCCCTTTCCCATTCAACCTTTTACATTACATTGTTATTGGTGAAAAGCTTTTGAAAAATGGTGGTGATCCTGATTTTCTTTTACTTGTTGGTAGACTTATGTTGTAACAGGCTTTTGGTGTCTGACAGTGTATAACTTGGTTCATATTGCTGACTTCTGATTAAACTCAAGCATTCAAATACAACCTTGTTGTCTCGTTGTATGTGTTAAGAAACAAGATGTATGTACAATGTTTCACTCAGTAAACATGCTCAGATATTACAAGTGGGACCTGCAACAAAATGTTGCAGCATGGGACGCTCCCATTCAGGGATCCAGCTAGCCACGTCATCTTTCAGGATATTCCATTCCATTTCCCTCCCACCCATTTTCCATTCATCCTTGTCAAACAGTTAGTCAGAATTCTGTATCCACTGAGCATTGGGCTTTTTTTTGGTTTCTATCTCTCCTTCTGTAGTACAATAAGTTTTGTATTCTCTTTTTTAAAATGTTTACTAAAAGTTAAGACATCACCAGGAGGAGCCTGCTAGTGTTAGTTTTCTTTCTTTCTTGTTACTTTTAAAGAGGTATATGAACGTTCCCAAGATGGAATAATGCCGTGAAAAGCACTCAGCCTCTACAGAAGCTTAAACAAATGTTTCGCATTAGGGCTGTGCACTGCTTCAGTCCTGGATCTGGATCCCAAACTGAAGTGGGGCGATTTCAGCTGAATCAGTCCGAATCTGGATCAGTCTGAAGTGATCCAGAGTGGGTCAGGTTGATCCAAAGCACTTCGGACTGATCTGGATGATGGTGAGGCACTGTCCCTGCCCACTGAGCCACATGAGCTGACAGGACTTATTTATTTTATTTATTTAAAACATTTGTCTCCCGCCCTATATCATTAAGATCTCAGGGCGGATTACCCCACCCATCCACTTATGCCTGCAGCCACGTGTACTTTATGTGAGCCACCATTTTTATGGAAGGTGGGTGCTCTGTATTTTCTTAGATCTAATGTTGAGCCAAGCGGCGGTTAGGGACAGCAGCTCACTGGGTTCGGGAGGAGGGGGGAGTCTGATGGACTCCCAGTCAGGTACTCATGATAGTTTGCCTCATGCCTGGGGTACTGCAAATTCCAACCCACTTCAGATCTGGACCCGAAGTGTATCGGACTGGGTCTGAAGAGCGCCGAGGCAGGTCAGGACCAATTTGAAAGCTCTGAATTGGACTCTGAAATAGGGTGGGTATCTGTGAACAGCCCTACTTTGCACAATCAAGAAGTGGCACAGATATGGTGGAGGGGAAAATGTCACATCATCATTATTATTATTATTTATCATACTTATACCCTGCTCCTCAGCCAAAAAAAGCTCTCGGAGCGGCTTACAATTAGTTAGCAAAAAAGACAGTCCCTGTCCTCAGGCTTACAGTCTTACTTGTCACTGAGAGCATGGGAACTAGCCAATAGGTGCTCCGTAATATTTATAGAACTACAGTTAACATAGGTTTGCAAAACTGTAATGAATTCATTGCCTGGGCATCATATGGGAATATATTTTCCCACTCATGAATACATCTTTACAGCTGGAAAAATGAAACACTCCAGCAAAAGGTACACTAGCTGTTTGAAAGATGCTCAGACTCCCTGTAGAACAAGCAAGGAACAACTGAGGAAATGCTTGTGGGCCTGGACTCCTGTGACTCCCCCCCCCTTTTTTACATACTATTGGAAATGAAGGGGGGGAAACAGGAAAGAGGGGATTTATTAGAGTCAGGCTTTCAAGTTAAAAGATTAGGTCTTTTCCAGGACATCACCATATTTCCTCAAATGGATGTTTCCTCCATTTGTCCCTGTTGCTGCTAAATTATGTATGCAAAATGATGTATGAAATACAGAGGAATATGTAACTATGTCTGTTAAAACAAAAACAAGACACACATTTGATTTACATACATTTACTATATGCAAAAGAAACATGTTAAAATATGCATTCCCATTTCTAAACCTACTTCCTTCATCCTGCCACTTCCAAACAACTTAAGCAAATATATTACACAGTCAAAATATATAAATAAATAAATAAAAATAAATAAACTATTGTTGCAGAACTGGCTTTTTACAAATGTGTGGGTTGTAAGTCACACATTGGAAGATGGCATTTATAATGTAGAAAGGAATTGTTTAACCAGAGCTGATACATTTTTGGGTTACACTGCTTAAAAATGTCAAACTATAATGCCAATAAAATCCTAAACAAGGATCTGTTATTACATTATTACCTAAAGGGCGTTACTAGACGAGGCTGTAGCGCGCGTTACCTTCGGCAGTTGCGTCGAGGCTTCCAGATGACGTTCACGACGATCCGTCGTTATCCTGGGGTGAAGCCTCTTTATCCCGACTTTAAAAAAGTGAGTTCAAGTGCACCTTTTCCTGCCGGGCCGCGGTAATTCGGTGTACGTGTGGGAGGATGTGAGGTCACTGCGGTCTGCACTGGTCGGGAAAAGGCGTGCTAAGGGGAGTGGCCAGCGGCTTCGGTCAAGCCGCCTCCACCATTTGCGCCCAGCCCACCAGCTGGGGCAGTGTGGCGGAGCGGCTTTTTTTATTTATTTCCACAGTGACAGTTAGCGCAGGAACGGAGGACCAGAAAAGTGGCTGGTGCGCTGCTGGGGCATGTGCGCCTGTTTTTTCTACTGCAACCTCTGCGTGGGTCAGTTTTCGGAAAGCCGGGCATCCCACATTCCGCCTCCATGGGGAGTTGGTGACTCCTCACGGTGGGTAGCCACCGTGGCCGCATAATGGCGGTGCTGTACGCTGCCTGTTGGTGTGGGTACCAGGCTGGCAGAGGGCAGAGCTGTTTGTGGGCTGCTGCCATGGCTACGGCCAGATGTGGGTTGGCTCCTTGGGATGGGGCAGAGGGCACAGAGGCGGTCATCGGCGGCGACACCTCAGAGGCATGATGGGAGATGTAGGCACAGAGTGCCCATGCAGACGATTGACCTCGGGTCATATTACACCCGCCACGACCCCCATCAGGAAGTGAGCGCATCAATGTTGACCCTCAACAGCACCAGCAGCACTTCTGCTGGCACTGGCACTGCCGCGGCCCCCGCCAGCTCCGGCTCCGCCATCGCTGACGGCTGCGCAAGTTTGCGGTCTTTTGGACTTGCGCAAACTGTGCACCGAGCGAAAAAAAAGCCGTGGCAATCAGGCCGGTGTGGCTGCGCAACCGTGCTCGCGGCGGCAGCAGCACAACCGGCGCAAACTTCCACCACAAATCAAAGGCGGGTGTGGATGATGAGGCTTCACGGCTGAACGGGAAAATCCGCTTTCACCGCTCCTCAACGGTGGAACACCCGGTAGGTCTAGCAAAGCCCAAAGACACTAGAGCATGTGCAGATAACTTCGAGGCTCAACTTCTGCAATGCACTTTGTGCAGTCCCTTTGTGCCTAGTCAGGAAACTTCAACTAGTTCAAAATATGGCAGCCAGGTTGGTCACCGGTACACCTAGGGGTGACCATATTACACCAACTTTAAAATCACTTCACTGGCTGCCAATTCATTTCCGGGTCATGTATGAAGTGTTGGTTATTACCTTTAAAGCCCTACATGGTTTGGGTCCTGGTTACCTGCAGGAGCGCCTTCTCCCATACAATCCGCCCGGCACATTCTGGTCGTCTGGGCAGGGTTTACTCCAGTCAGCCACAACTAGGCTGGCAACTGTTACCCAGAGGACCTTTTCTTCTGCCACCCCCAGACTGTGGAATGGTCTGCCGGAGGAGATTCGTCAACTTAATGCTCTCTCTGAGTTTAAGACAGCCATAAAGACTAGTTTCTTCTGGCAGGCCTACCCAGATAAATTTTAAACCTAAGAATTTTAAGATGCTGTGATTGTTATTTTAATATTGTATTGGTTTTATATGCTCGTTTAACTAATTTTATGTATTATATTTTATTTAGTGTTGTTCCCCGCCTTGATCCAGAGGGAGAGGCGGGTAATAAATTATTATTATTATTATTATTATTATTATTATTATTATTATTATTATTATTATTATTATTATTATTATTTTACTTACTGTGCAATCCTCTGTATATTTAGACAGTAAAAAGCCCTACACAACTCCAAGCATTCTCCAGCCAGCATGGCTGGGTGAGGAATGCTGAGAGTTGTAGGATGTTTTTCTGTTGAAACATGCATAGGATTGTGCCCTTAATTAAATAAATGTATGTCCTGCTTTTCTGCCAAAGAAACGGCAGAATACTGCCCTCTCGTATCTCATCCTTTTCCCAAGGAGATCAGAATCACATCTTGACAATGGCGCATTGGCGTCATGAGCCCTCAAAACCCCACGATTTCGCTCCTGAGGGGTTGTGCCATGTGATTCCCACTTGCAGGAGCAAGCGTGGGGTTCATATTGATCATCGTGGGGGTCTGGGAGAGCTGCCCCCACCTTCGTCCCCAGCCGTCTGGCTCCTTCTTCCAAATGGGGCTCATGTTCTCTTTGCACACAGGGAGGAAGCAAGTGAGCACCGGTTGCCCACACTGATGCAGCCAACTGGCAGCGCTGTCCCAGTGCCTCCGCCCTGGCCTGCTTTCTTCAGCACGCCGCTGCTGCCTGTCCCTCCCTGGAACTTTCCAAAAGGGAGATTCTTCTCCCCACTCCAGATGCACCGGTGGCCATTCAGCTCACTGGCCTGCTGGCCCACCCACTTCCCGGGTGGATGGCAACCAATCAGAGGTCACCATTCGCCCAACCACGCCTCCGCCGTGACCCTGGAGCCCAACAACAGATGGGGATGCACCATTCTTACCGCACTCTGGACAAAAAAGTTGGGGTAAGTCCCCAACTTCTTTATTTTGGAGCTTCAGGGGAAAGCCTTGGGATGGCTCCGCAGAGGCTTCTGTGTTATATAAATGACACACTGCCACTGCAGAGCCACCCTGGGACAATCTATACCAGCCCATTTTAGCATCACAAAAATGCTCTGACATAGATTAGGCTGCAACACATCCCCTACATAGGCATTAAAAAATTGAAACTGTGGAGGAGACCTAAGGATGTGTACCCCCTTCCTGCCCCTCTCATTCCCAACCTCGCTTCAGACCCTCCCTGTCAAAGTGGGGAGGTCAGGCATATAAAGGGTGGTGCTGTGTCCCACACCCCCTCCATGAGTTCAATTTTTTGATGCCTAAATAAGGCTTTGACGACTGGCTGAAGGTTACTCAGTGAACTTCATAGGTGAATGGAATTTTGAACCCAGGATGCTCTAGTCAAAACCTTCGAGATGATCAGTCCCCTTGATCATCCAGTTTATATACTTGCAAGGCACCACTTCTCAGATTTTATGGTACAACAGCAAACTAGACCTCTTTGTTGGTCATGTGTTGATCTTGCTTATTCAGCAAAAATGATACTTTTTGTTAACTCATCCTCACTCAACAACCGAACCATTAATGGCATCAGAACTTTTTCTTGAGTAGCTACATATATCGTATAATGTAAGTGGGGAGAGTGGGGTGGAGGGGTTCCCATCTGACCGTTGTGACTTAATTACTAACCCCCACCCCCACTACTGCCTACTGCAGTGCTGGTAAGGAGGAATGATGTATTTAAGGGATGTGAGATAATATTTTTTAGCTTGCATTTTAGTGGGGACTTAAAATATTTCTTTCTTTCTTCTTTAATTTTTTTTTTAAATTGCAAATATATAATAATAACAAGCACAAGAATGAAACAAAAGGGGAAGCCCCTAATAGAGAAGCAGGAAAAAATAAGAAAAAAGGGGGGGGAGTAAGAACTAGGGGTGTGCACGGACCCCCCCGCTCCGCTTCACTTGCAGATCCACAATTTTCAGAGCGGGCTGCTTTGCCCCGCCCCCGCTCCGCCCACTTCCGCTCCGCTCGGAGCTCCGGATCCGGATCGGAGCTCCGTTTTTCCCCCCCCAATAGGGTTGCATTGAAAGCTAAAAAATTATACAACTTTTTTTCTGTTCAAGTTAGAAACCTCACGTTTGGCACCATGACACCTCATGGGGGTATACACACGCACGCCAAGTTTCAATCATCCCCTGATTTTTGGGGAATTTTTGAAAATCGGGCACCCCATTCACACCCCTTTCCATAGCTCCGTCAATTTGCACGTTAGAAACTTCAAACTCGGCACCATGAAAGCTTATCCACGTGTCCACATGGATGCCAAGTTTCAAGGGAATTCCATCATCCCCTGAGTTTTGGGGAATTTATGAAAATCGGGCACCCCATTCACACCCCTTTCCATAGCTCCGTCAATTTTGCACGTTAAAAAAACCCTCAAACTCACCACCATGAAAGCTTATCCAGGGATACATACGCACGCCGAGACTCAAGGCAGTCCCATCATCCCCTGTTTTTTGGCGGGGCTTAAACCTGCAAAATTTGGAACTTCCAAAACCAAGTGAGCGCAGGAAGGACTTCTCCCCTGAGTCAAAGCCACACACACACAACATCCCTGCGAGGTGGACAGGGGAGGAGGGAGGGAAGGCAGGCAGGCATGCAGCTGGCATTTCTGGGGGCATAAGGAAGTGAGCCAAGGATAAGCCAGTAATGCATATAAAATGGAATAAATAAACAAATAAATAAATGAAGGAGGGGTGGAATTAAAAGCAGCAGTGTTGCTGAATAAACAGCAAGAAGAACTTTTTTAAAAAGGCTATATCTGTCTTTTACCAGCAATAGGGGGACGTGCCCGGGGGAGAGGGAAGCAGCTGCCAGTTCAGCTCAAGAAAGCCATTGCTTCACCAACAGCTCTAAGAAGTAAACGCTCACTTCAACTCATAATAGGCATCGCTCCACCACTAAGAGAGAAGTAGAACGCTCACTTCGACTCATGATAGGCATTGCTCCACCGGGTTACTCTCTTTGGAAGGCTCTAATGGCCTTCCAGTACAGGAGAGAGTGGGGGCACGTCCATGATGAGATGCCCTAGGGGAGCTCATCCCCTTGCACCACATCTTTTCAGTTGTTCCCCAAAGTTAGGGTGGGTAGCAGTGCTGTGTTTCTATCTCTTATTATTGGGTTAGTATATGATTTCAGGTTGTGTTTGTGCTTTTTGTGGGGCTACTGTGTTAAAAAACACTGGGAAAAGTCCGTTCAGATGAAGAAAGAGAAGTTTCCCAGAATCCCAAGTTACCCGTTTTGCCTATGCCCTTCTCTAACTTTGGGATCATGTGATCATGACCGGGAGCTGACTCTGCCCCTCAGCCCTTTGAAAAAGGTATTTTTCCCGCCGATTTTTTAAAAAAATCTAGCGCGCGACCCGCACCACGCAGAGAGGTGAGAGTAGTCTCAAAATGACCCCCATCCACGACTCTCTGTGCACAAGAATTTTCAGAACGATAGCTTAAAAATCAACCCAGTTATCCCCGATTGTTTTCCTCAATGCAATCCTATGGGCGAAAACCGCTGTTTGACCCGCGCTGTCCATTTGTTTACCCGATTTGTAAAAAATTCTAGCACGCAACCCACACGATGCAGAGAGGTGAGAGTAGTCTCAAAATGATCCCCATCCACGACTCTCTGAGCACAAGAATTTCCAGAACGATAGCCTCAAAAACAACTCAGTTATCTGCGATTATTTCCCGGAATGCAATCCTATGGGCGAAATGTTTTCAAGATGGCGATCGGAGCGCTCCGCCTGAACTAGGAGCTCCAAAAAATGGTCGCTTCTCTTCGCCTTGCTTCTAGGGGTCCGCGGTCCGCTTCTACTCCGCCTCTGGGTAAGGCGGAGCAGGCCAATCCGCTACTGCTTCTCCGCTCCTAATCAGAGCGGAGCACATGCCTAGTAAGAACATGTCATGAACCATATTCATACACCATAGACATTTTTATAACTCTTAATAAAGAAAAAAAAGAATAATAATGATACAAATAATTGATACAAATAATTAATGAAACAAAAACATTTCAAGCCTCTGATTCCCATACCTAGTATTCCAGAACTGAACAAAACATGCCCACCTATCCATATACTCTGTGCCTCTTAAAATTCCTTTCCTCCTTTGTATATAGTCAGTCAGCTTATCCATAACTGCAAGTTCCAGCCATTCATTTTCCTCTGGAGATTGTACCGCTTTCCGCCTTCTGGCCCAAATAATCTTAGTTACAATTATCATTATTGTAACCAAGGACTTTAAATTACCAGGAATTTTATCAGGAATAATCTTAAAAATTATCAACATCAAGTTTGGCCTCAATGGGTGGCCAATTATATCTGCAATGGGTTGAGTTATCTGAGACCAATATATTGAGGCAAAGGTCAATCCCACCACATATGTTTAAGATTAGCATTAACTACATGGCACTTCCAACACTTAAAAAAAACAACAGACTGTATTTTATTTAAAAGTTCTGGTGTTAGGTACCATCTTAACATTAACTGGGATTCCTGAACTGAGAGTGAGTAAGAGCTCTTATCAATCGATTCCCCAAATTTTCAGCCACATTCCCTCTGAAATAAGTCTTCCTAGATCTTTCTCCCAACTTTTCCTCAAGATAGGTTCCTTAATTTTCAAATTCAACAATATTTTATAATTAACTGGTAACAATCTTCTCCCACCTTCGACTGTCTTCTCCCAGTTTGTTAGTTCCCTAAGAGTCAACCTTAGGCCCAGTATTTTAATCAAAAAAATCCTTATTTGAAAATACTGGAACCAAGGTGGAATCCATCCTGATGTTTTAAATGAAATTTCCTGCCTAGTCAATAATCTGCCTTGCATAATAAGATCGCCTAATCTTGAGATTCCTTTAGCCTCCCAATTCTGAAAATCCTCTAACTGAGCATTACTATGCAAATTTGGGTGCTTTATGATTAACGTCCATGGTGAAACTCAAAATATTTTTATATTTATCCCAGGTCCTCAGCTGCTGCTGTGGAACAAGAGTTTGTAGAATAGATGTACCTCGTTTTCTTTTAGGACACCATAATGTAGAATCCAATGGGATACCCACAAATTGTTGTTCTAAATCATATAACACCGTATTCTCCCCTAGAAACAGCCATAAATGCAACCATACAAGTTGAGTGGCGTCATAATAAAGCCCCAAATTTGGGACAGCAAGTCCTGCCCTTTGCTTTGGGCACTGCATTGTATTAGAATCTATTCTAGGATGCTTTTCTTGCCAAATAAATTTGTCTAAAATTTTCTGCCAACTTTTCAGTTCCCTAGAATCAATGCACAGGGACAATATGCCAAACAAATACAGAAATCTTGGAACTATTGACATTCTAATTGCATTTATCCTTGCAAGCCAAGATAACTTTAGTCTCTTCCATCTACCAAGCTAATTTTTAAACATTTGGACCAGACTATTGTAATTTATCTTAGCAACTTTCGCACTTTCAAACCAATATGTGACCAGTTATCTTTTGCAATTTGTAGTTCTCCGAATTTTACAGTGGAGTTAACCAATAATTCATTTAAGAAAAAAAAGATACATTTCTATACTGTATATATCTATAAAAAATGTGTACATTAGGAGAGATCATTACATTGCATTATGTTAGGGAAATTGCTTGCAAAAACTGTATCTTCGGCAAAGTCACATATAAAATGAATTCAAAAATTCATGTATTAGGAGAAATGCATACAAAAATGTGTAGGAACTTTTATACAAACTTAAAGAAAAAGTTCTCAAAATTCAGGAAGAACTGAATTTAAGTTTGGAAATATTTATTTAACTTTATTTATTAAAACATTTGTATCCCGTCCTATATCATTGGGATCCTGAAGTTTGGAATGAATGGAATTTAAGACTGGAAAAATGAGGAATGGAGAGAAATTGAAATTGACAGATTTGTCCATTCCTAAGTGCATGGTAGGTTGGTGAGCAACTTGAGGTGTCATAATAGGGAATGGAGGTTTTGTTTTTCAAGCCAACCTCTCACAGCTTACTTGTTTATTGGGATCTGGGATGGTAGCCACACTTGGGCACTGACAATGTCTTTGAATCCAATGCTCATCAGCTGGGAGATGTGATAATCCTATTGGAAACCTCCATGGCACATCTTTAAGACACGTTGGTCATAAAAAACACAGAGCAGTCTCCAGGGCTGCTTTGAGACTTGGAGCCAAGTCAGTGTGGGCTCACCCACATGGAGTAGACAGCAGCAGGCATTCTCTCCTAGCACTGATCTTCAAAGAAAAGGAACCACACCGAGGGAGGAGATTTCAGTTAACTATATATCCCATTGCAATGCAGTTGTGGCCCCATAGTTCAACTCCGTACCCTTCTCTGCCTTCTTCATTCTATGGTGTGGGGCCAATATAAAAAAATCAGATGTTCATTCCAATTTTGCAATATGTCATAGCCATAGGAGAACCAGCACAGAGTTAAGCTACCCATAAAGGGCTCTGCTATTCACTTTAATGGTGGGGACACCTTTGTGCATGCAAAGGGGTATGAAGAGGAAGTCCCCTTCCATTCTCTGAAATTAATTGGGAAGTCACACAGGATCTCAGTGTTCACACAGGCCTCTGGATCAGAAAAAAAACCCTACATTGTTTTTATTAGCAGAAAATACTCTATTCTTAAACTGTCTCTGCCTTTTTACTGCTTCATTTAATTTATACTATTTATTTATTTATATCCCACCATTTTTCCTCCAAGGAACCCAAGGCAGTATACATAATCCTCCTCCTCCTCCTCCTCCTCTCTATTTTATCCTCACAACAACAACCCTGTGAGGTAGGTTGGGCTGAGAATCTGTGACTGGCCCAAAGTCACCCAGTGGGTCTCCATGGCTGAGTGGGGACTAGAACTCGGATCTCCCAACTCCCAGTCCAACACCTTAGCCACTATACCACACTATTTGTACAATCCAATCCTGGGCACCCTTATTCAGAAGTACTTTCAACTTAGGAAGCACATACAATTCCAATGTAGATTGGGCAACTGGTGAAAAAACCACAGAGTGGCTACATTAAAGGGGCAATGTTATGTAGGGTGACCATATGAAAAGGAGGACAGGGCTCCTGTATCTTTAACAGTAATGTAGAAAAGGGAATTTCAGCAGGTGCCAATTGAAGAGGGTGGAATTCCCTCTTCATCACAACAGTTAAAGCTGCAGAAGCCCTGCGCTCTTTTGTATCTGGCCACTCTACTATAGCTTTAAGTTAAAGCTGACCACTGTTGTGATGAAGAGGGAATTTTGCCCTCTTCAATTGACTCCTGCTGAAATTCCCTTTTCTACATCACTGTTAAAGATACAGGAGCCCTGTCCTCCTTTACATATGGTCACCCTATGTATATTTAGATGGAAAAAGGCCTACATTTCCCAGCGTTCCCCAGGTAGTGGCGCTGGCTGGGGGATACTGGGAATTCTAGGATTTCTTCTGTATAAACATGCATAGATATCTGACCTATGCCTCTTTATTTACCATATGTATTTTATACTATGCAGTGGCATTTGCATGAGATTACTGAGCACATCCAATATGTGTAATGAAAGCTTTCATTAGCTTTCATTATGTAAACTATCTTAAATCAAATCATGATCTCACTATAAATGAAAACTGAAATAATAACAGTGGAGCTGTACAAAGCTTTCTATATAGCTTGTTGCATTCTAGAAATACAACACCAGAGTCATCAAGGCACCTCTTGGAAGAGAAGGTAAACTTTTCTATTCTCAGGGTTTTAGAAGATTTCTTCAGCAAGGATTGGGAAGGAAGAATTGGGATTCAGAGTGGTAAGAAATTATTTACTAATGATCATCAGGCTGACTCAATGAAAGCTGAGTGAGTGGGAGTCTGCATTTAATTTGGGTTCCACCACTTCAGCTGAAGTTGATTAATTCACAGTTGTCCCACTGATTTTACGAGGAAAGCTCTGGAGATAGGAAATAGTTTGTCTAGAAGTTGTTGACAGTGCAAGCCTATAAATCAGGGGTGGGGAAAAAGTGGATAGGGAGACATTTTTTTCTCCTTCTCTCATTATTCTAATACTTGGATCATCCCAAGAACGAGCATCCACCTGTGGTCTGCCATGCACCATCCTTACAGGCTTTTAAGAAGGGCTTAAAATGTTTTATTTTACTATGGCCTTCTCATAAATGAATACTGTTTTGCTGCTACTAGTCTTGTTGTTTTTATTGTTAGCTTTTATTATTTGCTTTTGTTTTTAATGGATATTTTACTGTCTATGCTTTTCATGTTTATGCTGTTTTATGTATGGTTGTAAGCTGCCTTGGGAGAGTTTCTGCTCTGAAAGGCAGCTAAGAAATGTTTTTTAATAATAATGCTGCTGCTGCTAATGCTGATTGATGGGAGATTCAAGACAGATAAGAGGAAGTACTTCTTCACACAGTGCATAGTTAAACTATGGCATTCCCTACCACAAGATGTAGTGATGGCCACTAATTTGGATGGCTTTAAAAGAGGGGTAGACAAATTCCTGGAGGAGAAGACAATCAATGGCTACTAGTCCTGATGGCTATATGTGACCTCCAGTATTAGAGGCAGAACAGTATGCCTATGTACACCAGTTGCTGGGGAACATGGGTGGGAAGGTGCTGTTGCATTCATATCCTGATTGTGGGTTTCCTGTTGGCAGCTGGTTGGCTGCTGTGTGAACAGAACGCTGGACTAGACGAACCCAGCATGGCTCTTATTTTCTTATGTGTCCATCTGCAGACAGATTATGTTCATACACACTGTCGCATGTTCAGAGGTTCCCTTAAAATATGTTATCCGTATGTAGGGAACCCTAGGTTACCTGCTTAACTATATATATCATGATGCCATCTTAGAGTAAGATTAAATTCTTCGTGCTAGATAGGGCACAGAGGTTTCTATTTTTTAGAAATCACTGTCTCAGACAAGATTGGTCTCTTGTTTCTTTACTATAAAAGTATCAGCATAACCATGTTTAGTTTTAGGCTTACCAGGGTTGTCTATAAGCAATAAGTTGGGGACAGATGATCCAAAAGGATACATCCCAGTGTTGTTTTCAAAATCTTCTTTATATACTTTCCCCCCTCGCCTTAAACATGCCTAGCTTCTTTTACTCCATTTATTCATGTCCCATTAAAATACATTCTTAAGGATACATTTTTAATACCTAATTTACTTATGTCTAAACAATTTTGGTAAACTTCAAACTTCCTAATAAGATTGATGCTTATGACCACACACACATAAAAACATCCCAGGATCTCATGACATGTTACAGATGTGTTTGTGACTCCAGCTATTTTGGAGTTTAGCTCCCAGAAGCCCCTGACAGCATGGCCAATGGTTAGGGATGCTGGCAGTTGTAGTCCAAAATAGCTGGAGATCTATTTTTTTTTCCTTTTGGAAAAAAATAATGAGCAAGCTTTTCAGTTGAGGTCTTCACCAGGCTAATGAAGATTAACAAAATGGAGGTGGGTGGGTCGGGTGATATGATATCATTCAGATGATATGCTAAGCCATGTTAGGTAAGCATTTTGAACTAAACATTATGGCTTAGTCTGTCATGTGAACCATTCCTAACCATGGTGGG
Organism: Elgaria multicarinata webbii; assembly: GCF_023053635.1. Lineage (NCBI taxonomy): Eukaryota > Metazoa > Chordata > Lepidosauria > Squamata > Anguidae > Elgaria > Elgaria multicarinata. The sequence continues at coordinate 28,548,203 of NC_086177.1, forward strand.
TACATAAGCACGGTTTAAACATGCTTACTAGCCATTTGCTGCAAAAGGGTTAGCGGATTAACCATGGCTTAGCACGTAGCCTGAACAGGCCCATGTTGAAATCTTGTTTTATAATGGTGTAGCCAGTCAGCTTTGATTGGCAGAAAATATTTTGGGTAAAAAGCACAGTTACCTCGGTGAGGAGCAGGCAATGAGATTTCAGCAGTGAGATATGTTCAAGAATGAATTGAAAAAAAGTATATTTTTAAGAACACTTGTTGCAGTTACTTCTTTATACTTCATAATTAAGTTGGTTAAGCACAACATTATTTTGCTCTGTTCCTTTCTAATGATGTAATTAACTAGCATTTATTGGTGAGAGTGAGGGCTACACCAAATACTCACCTACCCATTTTTATTTGAAGGCTCAAAGAAGTGCTTTTGGGGGAAGAAGACTCCTTAATTGCGATAATATTCACCTTCGTCAATCCTGTTCACTGACATAGTTACCCCTCTGGTGGTGCCAGGGGGCTCAACTGGATGATGGCACTTTGGCGCTACGAGCCCCCAAATCCCTACATTTGTGCTCCTTCATGTTATCCCCATACAAAGGATCAAGCACAAGGGGTTTGCTTGCGAGGAGAGCACGCCTCCTCGGGTCCCAAGTTTTTAAAAACCTTTTCTTTGGAGGAGGTGCCATGCCCATGAAAGGCTGATCTGTATCAGGATCATTGGGGAAAGAAATTTGGTGGTAACAGGTAGATCAGGGAACCCATGGTGGTCTGAGATTAAGGCCTTGAGGGGTACAATGCTGCTTTGCCTACTGATACCCCCCCCCCAAACCCTGAAACATCACTGCTGCAAAGCAGTATTGATAGGGTTACATGGCAGGAATCAGTGTGGGCAATCTAACCAGGAAAATTCCCAGCACCACTGTCAGATTATGGTAATGGGCAGCAAATATCAAGGGACCCCAAAAAACCGCAACAGCCTTTTTTTTGTTTTTTTGTTTTGTTTTCTGGCAACTCTGTACAACATTTTAGCTTTGAAAGCTTGCAGCTGCGCATATGCTATGCTACTGTTTATGGAATTTATGCATTATACACCACAGCTGCCCTTACTTTCATTCCCCAGGCTTCAATATTGCCATGGCGGCCATTACTAGGTTTGTGGAGTCACTCTGCTGCCCTATATTCCTTCACCTACCCAGCACTGGGACCTGCCCCTAACTATGGCCACTCTTTTAATCCGAACTGAAGCCACCATTGATAGATGAACAACCGTGGTGATATCGGAGCAATGTAAAAAGTTGCGGGAAAACAACGCATCGGAGATGGGCAGCTACAGGCTTTCAAGATGTGGGTGTGTCATATAAACAACAGGGCACAACTGCGCAGCCACAACAGGGTGTACAGAATACAAACAGTTTGTAAGCAAGCAAATAAAACCTTGTTCTTGTGATGATGATGATGATGATGATGATGATAATAATGATAATAATAATTTATTTCTTACCCGCCTCTCCATTTTGATTGAGGCGGAGAACAACAGTAAATATAAAATACATAAAACTGAATTAAATCATAATATACATTGTTAAAACATCCTAAAAACATTTAAAAAACATCCTAAAATGATTCTGAACAGAGTTCAGAAATGTGGTTACAGGATCTGTTCTCCTGTTGTTTCTTTAGGGCAGACTGATTTCACAATGGCCTCCCTCAGTGAAGCAGAAACTAAATTTATCTTCGATGTCCTCCATCTGATGAGCAAAGATCTCCCATGTGAAAATACTATGTTTTCTCCACTGAATCTCTCTGCTGCCATGGGTTTGCTACATTATATGTCACCATGTGACACAAAAGCTGGGACAGAAAAGGTAGGATGCACATTTATTTCCATTCTTTCCTTAAGGCAGGGGTGGGCAGAAAGTAGACGTTTTGTACTTCAACTCCCAGCATTCCTGACCACTGACCATGCTGGAAGCGGTTTCTGGAAGTTGAAGCCTGAAAGAACTGGAGATTTATCTTCTGCCCACCCCTTCTGCCCAAAGATGCTCAGGAAGAAAATTTAACTTCATGAAAATCTAGGGGTGATGTATCTGTCACTTTCAGTTTTTTCTCAGTTTCTCATTTTTCCAATATTGTTAGATTATTTCTGAATTGAATGAATTTCTCCCATATCCCTATGAAAATCCTGTAAATGAGTTGCCCAAAGCCACCCTATGAATTCCATCACTGCAGATATTTGAACCTGGGTTTCTCCATATGAACACAAGAACTTGCCTTTTAATGAGTCAGTTGTTTGGTCCATCTATGTCATTAACATTGGGTCATGATGGGAGATGCCATTGTATTAATCTTGTTTCTTATTGAGAATTTCTTCAATCTTAAATTCAATAAGAACATAAGAAGTTCCATGCTGGATCAGACCAAGGGTCCATCTAGTCCAGCATTCTGTTCACACAGTGGCCAACCAGCCATCGGCCAGGATTGAACAAGCAGGACATGGTGCAAAGCACCCTCCCACCCATGTTCCCCAGCAACTGGTGCACACAGGCTTACTGCCTTGAATGCTGGAGACAGCACACAACCATCAGGGCTGGTAGCCATTGATAGCCTTTGCCTCCAGGAATTTATCCAACCCCCTTTTAAACCCATCCAAATTGGTGGCCATCACTACATCTTGTGGTAGTGAGTTCCATAATTTAACTATGCGCTGTGTGAAGAAGTACTTCCTTATATTTGTCCTGAAACTCCCACCAGTCAGCTTCATGGGATGACCCCAATATTTGACAGTTTTTTTTACTAAGCTTTTTTCTTTTTTCTTGTGAAGGTAACAAAACAAAAAACAAATTGTTAAAAGAAGAAAAGGAAAAGAACAAGAAATTACATGCATAGAAACATCAATTTTCTATCAAGCACAACATTCTAAAAAAAGGGGGGGATTATGCTTAACTTTCAAGAAAAGCACACAGACCAAATATCCGTATCTATTCGCGAATGGTGCCTATGGAGCATGAAAAAGCAATCTCCCGTGCAGGAGACAAGTTCTTGGCTTGACAGAAGCATACAGTTAATGTAACCCCAGGTTCCAAATTAAGACACTTAAAAAAAAAAAGATTAGGGCTAAGGGAGAAATCAGATAGGTTGCATAAAAAGCAACAAAACTATTTACTCTCTTAATAGCTAGAAAATCTTAAAGAGACATGTTAAACTTACTTGCAAGGGACAATGGTTTCATAGGGAAGAAACCTCATCCCATCAGTTGTGTCCACCTATCAGTTGTGACCATGGTAACCTTAATGCACCCAACACATAGGCAAGGAATACCAGGGAGATGGCCTATTGACATTTTCCCAATTCATGAAGACAGAAGTAAAAAGATGCGAAGATTTAGGAGATCTTTCCTCTCTAATACTGGTAATTGGGGAGTGGGGGCTGGGGGAATTCCAGTCTGACCACCTGGAAAATGCTTGAGAGATGTGAAAGGACAGCTGTTGCATAATAGGGGACATAGACAATAATAATAATAATAATAATAATAATAATAATAATAATAATAATAATAATAATAATTTATTTCTTACCCGCCTCTCCAATTGGATTGAGGCGGGGAATAGCAGCAAGCACAAAACACATAAAATACTGATTAAAAACATAATATACACTGTTAAAAACATCCAAAAAGCATACTAAAAGTATCCTATTGTGTCAGATGCCCTAGATTTTTAAAAAGGCAGGCATTTTCCAACCCATTTTCCAATCATTTCTGGCATTCACAGAGATTCTTTTCAACTGGAGATGCAGATGGTAAACATATGAACCCAACACTTTAGCCAACAGCCCTTCCGTGCCTCCAAACCTGCCGTGGAGATCCATTCCCCCAGCTCTCCAGAGCAGATTTTGAGAGTGTGGAGGAGATGTATGAGTGTGGAGGAGATCATGGAAGGCATTCTTCAGCAGGAGGGAAATGGATACCGTTGGTTTAACAAGAATGAGCATCTTTATATTATTTGTCAATGCTTTATACTGAAATCTCTTCATTGGCTTCCATTTCACTTCAGAATCCAATATAAACTTCTCCTGTTAACCTTCAAAGCTTTTCACGGTCTAGCTCCTTCCTATCTCTCCTCTCTCATCTCACACTATTGCCCCGCTCGTGCTCTTCGCTCCTCTGATGCCATGTTTCTCGCCTGCCCAAGGGCCTCTACTTCCCTTGCTCGGCTCCGTCCATTTTCTTCTGCTGCCCCTTACGCCTGGAACGCTCTTCCAGAACATTTGAGAACTACAAGTTCAATCGCAGCTTTTAAAGCTCAACTAAAAACTTTTCTTTTTCCTAAAGCTTTTAAAACTTGATGTTGTGCAGACTTTATACTGTTAGTTAGGGTGACCATATTTTGGAAACCAAAAAGTAGGACAAAATGGCCGCCCTCAGGAGGCGTGGCCAACCCAACATGCCCACCCCCAAGGCGGTGCTAACTCAACATGTCCGGCCTCCAAGGGGGCGTGGCCTCGGTCACATTTATTTATTTATTACATTTTTATACTGCCCAACAGCTGAAGCTCTCTGGGCGGTTCACAAAAAGTAAATGATAGCAACCAATGAGTAGCAAAGGCACACAACTACTATAATAATATACTAAATACTAAAAAAGGAACTCACACTTATATAAAACCATTTCTTTATTTTTTATAACATAATAAACAACCACAACAGTCATAGTACTAGGGTGACCATATTTGGGAAACCAAAAAAGAGGACACCTAGTGTGTGTGTGTGGGGAAGCAGCTTTCTGAGTCCTGCAGAAAGTACGTTATTCCCCCGCCACCTTAAAGAACCCGATTGGAGTGGAGGAGGGGAAAGGATTTCATTCTGCACCACCACCATCCACTCCAATTGGGGCCTTTTCTATAATGTCCACGAATGACCCACTTTCCCCCTTAAGACCTCAATTGGAGCTCGGGGTGGGGGAATGATGTGCCTCAAGAAAGCATGTCATTCCCTCCTGCCATGCTAATGGCAGCCTTAAAGGGGAAGGTGTGTCATTCCAGGACATTATTGAAAATTATAGAAAATCCCCCCTGACACCATGGAAAGAACAAAAACCAGGACAAATCCGGGGAAATCCTGACAGTTGGTCACCCTACTGTTAGTTTTACCCTACCCTGTGCCTGCTTACCCTACCCTGTGCCTGTTTGCATTCTCTTCCCCTCCTTATTGTTTTACCAGGATTTTATTAGATTGTAAGCCTATGCGGCAGAGTCTTGCTATTTACTGTTTTACTCTGTACAGCACCATGTACATTGATGGTGCTATATAAATAAATAATAATAATAATAATAATAATATTAAGTGCTTTCCCCCCTGTTTTAGATGGTTCACCTCAACGAAGCTATAGAACCTGAGAGTTCAGGAGCCAGAAACCACTCTGAAACAGCAACAAGAGCGGATAGTTTGGGAAGTAAGCAAGGAACGGATATCTCAAAATTGCAAAGTGGTGTGTATTCCTGAACTGGCTCTTTCCCTTAACATTTCTGCAAAGAAAACATCTTCTATACCAAGGATTGGATTCCTCAAAACTGGGGGTGATCAACTTGTGGCCCTCCAGATGTTTTGACTTACAAGTCTCACAAGCCCAAGCTCCCATAGCCAATGATGGGAGTTGTAGGCTAAAACATCTGGAGAGTCACAAGTGGCCCAGCCCTGCTCAGAAACCTTACTTTACATGGACTGCTCCCTTTCCTGGGCTTTACCTTTTGATTTAATTTTTTAACAGAGAGTTTTATTTTGAAATAACAGTCAACAACAACAACAACAACAAAACAACATAAGCTGAGGTTTTGTTTTAACTGACCCCAGAATAGTGGTTTTAAATGGATATTGTTGTTTTTATGCTTTTGATGGTTTTAAATTTTTGTATATTTGTTTTTAATGTTCACTGTTTTTAACTTTTGTAAACCGCCCAGAGAGCTTCAGCTATAGGGCAGTATATAAATGTAATAATAATAATAAATACATGAGCAAAGATGTACCTTTGGCATAGGCCCCAAAACAGCCTTGGATCCACTGGATCTAAAGCAACCTTGTTTCACTTGACTGGCTTCAAATCTATGCCAGCCTTCAGCAGGTGTAGTAGTTTCCCCTTCCATTGGTTTCAATGAGAGCATTTTTTAAAAAAGAAAAGACAAACTTCCAAATCAGGTAGGGATCCGCTCCCCGGAATTCCTGCCCTTGTCACTATGAGCTTTGAAATTTTGCATAACTCTAAACTTCATCAGGTAGATGCCATGTTTCACATTCTTAGCTAAACAGGTGTCATTTTTATAAGCAATAGAAATTTGTGGCTTATAATGGCAGAATCTTTATTTTGTGACTCAGGCCATGGCTAGACTAGGCCTATATCCCAGGATTATCCTGGGATCATCCCTGTGCATCCAAATGACACACAGGCGATCCCGGGAGCAGGCCTCACTTTCACTAAAGGAACACTCCTGTACCCACTTAATATCACGGGTAGGTCTGTGGGACAGTTAGGACTGCTCTTGCTGTCCCATCCTCTACATTCCCCTTCCCCTTGGAGGCCCGACTGGCACCGATGCTGCTTCATTTTGGTGCCAAGTTAAAACATGACTATCAAAGCCTTTGAGGGATAAATTCTCCATGGTTATGCATAGTTTTAATTGTTTTAAATTGTTTTTATTGCTTTTATTTTTTTTCTACTGTTTTTAATATGTTAATGATTTAATATGTTTTTAGCTGTGTATATTACTTACGTTTACATTGTTCTGATTTTATCTGTACAGCTGCCCTGAGATCCCAGTGATATAGGGCGGGATACAAATGTTTTAATAAATAAATAATAAAAATGAATCCTTGCCTTTCCCAGAGAGAAGCCTCAAATGAGGCTTTTCAGAATGGTATAGCCTTAAATATAATTATACATTCACTTTTACTGTTTGCAGTTCCCGACATGGTGAGTGAGGCTGTGTGGGAGGAAGAGGAAGGGATCTTTTCACTTAAAACATCTGGAGAAGAGGAGAGACAAGCAGAAGACGAGAGACAAGCAGAAGAGGAGAGACAAGCAGACACCAACTTGGCTTTGTCAGCAGCAGAAACCATTCCCCAATCTGATGATGAGGAAGATGCTTGCTCTTACTTTATTCCTTGGAGGAAACACCTCTTGGGAATAGAAGAGTTTGAAAAACTAATTCAGGAACAGGTATCTCCGGAAGGGAAACTGCCTCTAAATCCAGCTGGTCTACAAGAAAACCAGGAAGAACTGCCTGGAAACGAAAGAATGGCAGTTGCAGAAGAAAGTCTGTCTATGTCTTCCTTGAGTGCAGATGCAGCCACTGAAAATATTAGCACCCTGTTGCATGAGTTCAAACATACGGTGGAACATGCAAATGTCAACATGGAAGCATGCAAGGAAACTTGGAATATTTTGAAAGAGTGTTGTGAGAATTTGTGTAGTAGCATGTCAAAACTGCAAGGTGTTTTAGAAACTCTAATTAAAATTTTGAGAGAGTAGAGAGGAAACAGCTCTTAGGGGAACAAAGTATATTAAATCCATTTGACTTATTTGAAGATAAGTCAAATAAACGGACAAATTGTATATGTGTTGTCCTTTCACAATGGAATAACAGAGGGTGGATAAAGTTGACCATTTTATTTATCTATTTATTTATTTTAAAAACTTATAACTTCACCCCTTGATCCACAGGATGGTAAATACAACATGAAAAATAAACGACAACCCCCAAGCCTAATATAAAAGCAAATACAATTATACATTGAAATGCAAATTAAATTTTACTATTATCTCTAGGGTGGTCACCCACTCATTACCAAAAGAGAAAGAAAGGAAGAACAGAAAGATGGATCCAATTTCTCATTTACATATAATTTACATATGCTAATATATGCAAATTTAGAAATTATGACTATACTAATAGTATATTATAATAAAAACAGTGAGGGTTTTTTTTAGTGGTGCCCACCCACTTTGGAATGCTCTCCCAGGGGAAACTTGTCTGATACTCAACATTCTATCTTTTCTGCACTAAGCTAAGACATCCATGATCTCCCAAGTTTTTAAAGTCCTTTAGAGAGCAGTCCTATGTTCCCTAGACAGTATCTAGGGGGGTAGGAGTATAGTTTGGTTACCTGTATCCAAGCTTGAAGACAGGGCTCCGAGATTGGAGCAAGGAAACTGTGCTCCCCCCCTACCTGCAGTGGACCGAACCACACTAGCTAAATTTCCATGCTCGCAAAACAGAGCATGGGAATGGGGGAAAGGGGGCATTAGGGAGGGAAAGACCTGGGGTCAGCTGGTTGAAGCCTTTTCCTATTGCCCTCCCCCCCAGCCTCCCTCCCTACCCCTTGCCTCTGCTAGATGGGTGAAATTACCATCTAGCTAACATGCAGTGTGGGAGGCACAAGGCACTTCCCGCTCTGCATTTGATGCACAAGTTCGGAGGCTTACATGCCATAAGGTTGCACCCTTAAATACCACCATTGCAGCATTTTTGTGTCTTATAGCTTTACTTGCTGCAATGTAATTTTTACTCTTATACCCAATATTGTATTTTGTGCTGTGTTGGCATGTTTATTAGCTTTACATTGTTGATGTTAGTGCAGGATGATGATGATGATGATGATGATGTTTTAAACTGTAAATTGTAAAATTATTTTAAGACACATTTAATAAATTCAATACATAAATAATTTCAGCAGAAATACAATACATCTCACCAGTGTGTGGTGATCAGATGGGCCCTGGGCCTGCTCAGCCTGCTGTCCAAGTGCTAACAATGGATGGACAACTTCAAAGCCCCAGTTCTCCCTTGTCATGCTTCCTTTTTTAATCTTTCAACTGGACCCAGATTGGACAGCCCTTCAAAGAGAGGATTGTCCTCTGCCACCTCTTCAAATAGAGGACTTTCCTCTTTAAAGTAGGACTCATGGGCACCCTACACATATGTATCTGATTTAAGGCAAATTCTCCTTACCACTTGCCGGATGATGCAGAGGATTCATTCAGATTAATACTTCCCAAGGTGCCTAAGAACATAAAGAAGAGCCATGCTAGATCAGACCAAGGGTACATCTTGTCCAGCACTCTGGAGGCGTGCCCACCCCAACATGCCCAGCCACCAAGGTGGAGCCATCTTGACATGACTGTCCCCCAAAGGGGCATGCCCTTGGTCATGAGTCTAACTCTACACCTCACAATTAAGATAAACCTGTTCTAAATAATATGTTAATGTTAAAATCACTGAAATAAAGAACAAGTGAGACATTCAATGTACCGTATTAGGAATTAACCTTTATTGTTAGTTGCTGTACAAATTTTAAGTCTCTGCTTCCTCCCAATGTGTCCAGGAATATTTTTCAGTGGATCTTATTTTTCTTAAAAGGGGTGGGGTCTTAGATAGGAAATGGTGGAATTCCTTACAAGACATTTTCTTATAATTAAATTGCACCTGTAAAAACCCTTTCAGTGTCTCCACAGAAATCTGGCTCCTTTCTTTTGTCCACTGGCCATATTGTCCTCCTTTTTGGTTTCCAAAATATGGTCACCCAAGGACAGGGGCATGGGTTTTTAGTACAATCTTTGCACATGATTGCAGGTATCATTTTCTCAAATATATTCTCACCAAACCATTCAGATGTGAAAATGACTTCCCCTCCTTAAGCTGCATTAGAACATGCAAATAAGATGTGTTTGCATCTCCTCTGTTGTATTATCGGGCAAAAATTACTGTAGATTGAAACAAGGTTTAAGAGACATTTTGAGCAGATAATGTGCTCAAGACAGAGGGGATTCCTTAGCCTTTTCCTTTAAAAGGGACTTAACCTGAATTAGCCATAAATGCAAATATTTTATCATTTCATTGCAGACACAAGAAAAAAATTGCACATGACCCCAGATCCAGACCCATTCCAGAACCAAAAGGCCCCATACTAAGACCCCATCCTGAACCAGTGCTCCCTGGTGATAGCAGGTGGACCATTCACCAGTCAAGCCCGGAACATGAGCCTGAGTTCTGTCCTGCAAGAGTAAGTGGTAAAATATTTAGGGAATTTGATTTTGATTTTTCCTCCTCCCCCTTTTAAAATAATAATAATAATAATAATAATAATAATAATAATAATAATAAGGTTTCTTCCTAAATATACAAAATGATGTAACAAAAGTCATGATTAGATTGAGAGAAAAGTTAGACATAACAAATTAAAGTGAAACTCAGATTTAAAATGCCTTTTCAGCCATCAGCATCAATGGGTTACTATGGGTCAGTCATCATGTTACTTCAGAGAGTTGCAGTGGACATCAAATTGGATAATCTCCATAGATGCTCCTCTGAACGAAGATTGGGATTCAAATGCAATCATTGTGTACTTCAGAGTAAACACCACTGAGTTCAATAGGTCTTCCACGTAAAAGTGCTGAAGATTAGAATATTGCTTTTTTTAAAAAAAAAAAATCTTGAGAGAAAAGTTATTAACAAACCTAAGCTGTCCCTTTATTTAGATTTCTATGTTAAAATAAGCAACACAATGCAAATAGAAAATACTGGAGCCTTTTATGAATCCATATTGGAGCCTTTCATGAATCAAATTGAATATCTTTAAATTTAAATTAGCATGTTCCAGACTATGAGTGTGAGAAACCTGAAGGAGTCCATACTGCATTCAACAAAATCCTGGCAGGTCTTAACAAACCCAGCAACAACTATACACTGAGTTTTGCCAACACGCTCTATAGAAACCTTGACATAGAATCATAGAATAGTAGAGTTGAAAGGGGCCTATAAGGCCATCGAGTCTAACCCCCTGCTCAATGCAGGAATCCACCCTAAAGCATCCCTGACAGATGGTTGTCCAGCTGCCTCTTGAATGCCTCTAGTGTGGGAGAGCCCACAACCTCCATAGGTAACTGGTTCCATTGTCGTACTGCTATAACAGTCAGGAAGTTTTTCCTGATGTCCAGCCGGAATCTGACTCCCTGTATTATTATTTATTATTATTAATATTTATTTATTAATTATTATTATTATTATTATTATTATTATTATTATTTATATAGCACCATCAATGTACATGGTGCTGTACAGAGTAAAACAGTAAATAGCAAGACCCTGCCGCATAGGCTTACATTCTAATAAAACCATAATAAAACAATAAGGAGGGGAAGAGAATGCAAACAGGCACAGGGTAGGGTAAACAGGCACTGGGTAGGGTAAAACTAACAGTATAAAGTCAGAACAAAATTTATAAAGCGCCATCAAATTTCATGGCGCTGTACAGAATAACTTGAGTCCTTTATCCAGGTTGCCTTCATCCAGGTAACTCTAATTTTTCATTATGTATTTTTTATTTAGTTCCCCAATACAGTCATTCAAGAAAGTTACAATACTTCAACGACACATATGTAGTATATCTATAGTTATGGTCCATTGCATCGTGAGAAGCATACCACTATCTGGGCATCACTGAACTGTAGTATAAGTAGATTCATTTTCTACCAGCATCAGTAAAAGTGTGCCTCATTCCCAGGCCACTAGAGGGAACTGTTAATGATTGCCTGTTTTACAAAGTGCTATTGGAACAAAACCCAGTGTACTGAAACCTTAAAGAGGCATAGTATCTTCTGTAGCTAATGAGTAGCAAGATCTTTTCAGTGGTTGTTTCTGCTTTGCCTAATTCTCAGCAAAAGCCATTTTTCCTGGATTGTAGGAGACAAACAAAAACATTACTATTCATAAAGTCTTTGAAGACATGAGGTTGTACTCTTAATAATTCTAAAGTTAGGTAGATCCTTCAGATTATTTTTCTGTATTGGTATTATTATATTTACTGATAAATGGATCCATTTTTTCTCCCTCTACCCAGAAATTCCTTTTCTGTGCTATGAAACTTTACCATACAGATGTACAGAGGGTTGATCTGCATAATGCCCCAGAGGAAGTGAGGAGATACATAAACCTTTGGGTTGAAATCCATACACATGGTAAGAGCAGACCATTCACTGTATGCTTCTTACAGTATTTAGTGAAAAATTAGTAAAAATGAGCTACCAACTGATTTTTTGTGAGACAAGAGAAAGGCTTTTTCAAGACCAGTAAAGGCTTTCTTCTCTAAGGATACATATGTCTGTTCTGTAAAATTGTACCAATAGTTGTAATAACAACCCATTATGATATGACTTATATTTCCCCCAAAATCTCAGAAAAGTTCAAATTGATGAAGTCTTTCATCTACTCAAGCTGCTCCATTTATCTTTCACAAATAGTGAGCTACAATCGTATCTCTTTTTATTTGCAATGCTATATAAACTGAACAAACTAAAAAGCACTGTAAATAAGCTACTGTAAATAAGCTACAAACTGAACAAACTAAAAAGCACTGTACCCATTTCTTTGTAAGGTAAAATCAAGGATCTCTTCCCAAAGGACAGCTTTGATTGTCTTGCTCAGCTGCTGCAGATGAATGCTCTCTACTTCAAAGTACAATGGGAAGTCAAGTTTGACAACACACTCACATCAGAAGCCCCATTTTATACCTATGATGCAAATGAAGTCAGATATATAAACATAAAGGTTCTGTATGTTTTGTAGAGCCATGGAGAGGAACTGGTTCTATGGCTACCTTGCACCTTTCAGCAGAGTGTTGTTGTCCCAATGTAGGCAATTGAAGTAGGCAATTCCGACAACTGGGTGCAAAGATTGCTCTGATCAATGGTCTTTTTGTTCAGAGAGGATGACCTCCATACAAATGATTTGTGCTACTGTCCCATTGGAATTAGTGGGTCATAACTCAGCCACTAATAGCCAGTCCCATCAATTTCAATGAGAGGAAAACAGGGCTGGTTGTACAAGGAGAGTGGCATTGAATATCACCATTATTATGTATTCCAATTCAGATCCATGGAGCACCACTAAAAAGAAACCCTGATTCCAAAAGCAAGTTGTTTTTCACTTCTTAAATGTGCATTTCTATTTCTTTTCAGAAAGACAACCAGATTGTGCAGCTGATGCGCAGGAAGGGCGTTTACAACACAGCAACTATTGACATAGGTAACATGGAGGTGCAGGTGCTTGAAATCCCCTACAAAGACAATGAACTGAGCTTCTTTGTATTGCTACCAAAAGACTACAGCCCTGAAGCTCTTCAGCAGGTAATACATATTCTGACTCCCATGACAAAATCAATGGCATTTATCCACGTAACTCTTATGTGGACCAAGTCATCACTCATCTCTGGCTATGAAATCAGATGATGCTAGTGCAAAGGTATTTCTTGTTCAACATAGCTGCCCTTCCTTTGCAGTCATGACTGAATTTTGAGTAATCTTGAACTAAAATTATATCAATGCAATTTCTTTTTGTTCATCCAGCTGGAAGAAGGTCTTATCTATGAGAACCAGCTTGACTGGTCCCATAAACTGAAGCTTGAAGAGGTGGATGTTGCTATTCCCAAGTTCAGTATGGAGAAGAACTTCTATCTCCAGGAATACTTCAATCAGCTGCATCTGATTGATCCTGAAAAGGTGATTTCTCTGGAGTGGCAACAATAGAAGGTGTGGCTCTGACTCAGTTTGTCCACCATACTTTCCTTGAGATTGATGAGGAGGGTGGTGAGAAACCAGAGGCACCCCATTCCCTTCGGAACAGGCATGCACATCAGGAACCTGTGCAAGTCTGGGCTGATCATTCTTTCCTGTTTCTCATCCAGGAGAATTACACTGAAGCCATCCTTTTATTTGTTAAAGTCGCTAAGCTGGAATAAAGGAAAAACTTTGATCTATACAATGAAACTGATGGAAAGCGAATATGGAAAATGCTTTTTTAGAAAAATGCATTCTTTCTTCTCTTTGCCTTAGGCCATGGCTAGATGGGGCGATATCCTGGTGATCGCCCCGGGATCATCCCTGTGTATTCACATGATGCACAGGGGATTCCGGGAGCAGGGAGGAAAGATCCCTCCCTTTCCCCGGGATACCACCCTACCCTTTTAGCCCACTTTTTCCATGGTCTCGGGTTGATCCCAAGACAGTGGAACGTGTGGCGAGTCATCGTGGTTTGTCCCGGCTCCTCATGAGTAACTGTGATGAGCCATGACCCAGGGGTGGGGTGGGTGGAATGGGGAAATTCATTTTTTAAAAAAATACTTACATTTTGTGCAGGTGCGCTTGTCTGCTCCTTCTCCTTTAATAAAAAAACTCCAAATGGCAGGTGTGATGTCTTCTTCTCCCTGGGACGTCGCGCGCCACATGTAGACGAGGGCTATGATCTTGTGATCATAAAATCATGAGATCGTTGCCCTCAACCCCTCTCGTCTAGCCATGGCCATGTGGGCAGATAAATCTAATATTTGGTGGTGGGTCTTATCTCCATGGTTTAACAATGGTGTTTTAAAAGCCTTTCCTTGCCCTAGCTCTCTGGAATTTGCTTTACATGAAATCATCTTTTTAAAGAATATCTGTCTTCCTCTGGCTATTGTCCCAGCTCTTGAAATCCAGGTCTTCACATGGTAGCCAATCAGATAAAAATGGCTACATCCAGAAAGGAAGAGATCTTCTGCCCCTTTAAAATTTCTGAAGAAGGGCAATATCCAGGAGGTACTTTCCTGTATCAGGTTAACATTGCTCTCCCTTCTATGGGCTTGTTAAAGGATCCTGCCTCTTTTAGGTTAATGCCATCATGAATAAATTGCATGGGAAACTGGCCTTTCAATCAATCACAGTGCTACCAGCAGATATTTTTTACAACTGGTGCAAAAAAGGCCAAATGATGCCCAAATGTCTTTGGACTAGAGTTTATTTCTTTAAAATGACTCACAAAGGTAGAGCCTGGAGGCATGAATGTCGCCTTCTCTGGAATCTGCTTCTTGATGCAAGTCTTCATGTCACAATCTGCCTGAATATCTGAAAGACAACTGTTCAGATTGCATTGCCTAAAGTCAGCATGTTACTGTCATCTTATATCTAGTGACTTCAGAGTAAGCCCAACTGAACTCAGTGGAAATTACTTCTGAGTAGTCTTGTATAGAGCACACTATTCACCTGTAAACTGTGGTGTACCTTTTTTAAAGAGCAAAAGCAGACAGTGAAAATCATTGTATTTAGCTAGTGAGACTACGGCATTTGTTTGAAACATATAGAACTCTCTTGCATCTTTTTTCACCCTGATGCTGAACTGCAGCTGCACAATATCTTAATAAACAAGGCATTTAATAAAACCGTGGTTTTGTAGTTTTCACTGACCGGGTGGCGTGTGTGTGTGTGTGTGTGTGTGTTTGTGGGGGGGGAGGGTATTACAGTGTCTGTGTTCCTAAGCATTGTCATAGCTAGCTTCCCCAGAGTACTGAAACAATAGTTTAAGCCACAACCAATGTGAAAAAGTCAAACCATAATGCAAGAGAAAAATCCTTTGAAGAAAATTAGGGTATTGGACTGCATGAGACAATGTCTTGCTAGGGACCATTCCACTGTGCTGTTGGGGGACATGTTCAGTGGGAAATATGTCTTTTGTAGATATTTTGGGGAAACCTATTGGTTCATAATTACCTAATTAAGACCAAGCCACTTTGGAACACTTTGCATCACAACAGGTAGCTCAACAGATAGCTCACAGCAATATATTGTTGCTAGGGAAATTTACAGTGTAGGAACAGGGAAGGCTGAGGGTGGTGTCAGTTGATGTCATCATCCCTGCTAATCAAAAAGGTGCAATGCTTTGACTTTATGAGCTCTGGGTCTATTACACCACATCTTATTGTGTATCTCAGGGTTCCATTTTGTCCGCCATGCTATTTAACATCCACATTGTACCACTGAGGGAGCTCAGCCAGGCATTTCAGGTTCATTGTCACCAATTGTTTTCCTAATTAAGGTTCAGATTTCAGACGCGATCACAACATGTGGTTAAAAGTCTATTGCTTTATTATCTAGCAAGCTAAAGAAATACATAGAAAAGGCTAATAAGGAAAGCTGAGCAAACATCTTATACTTCCCCATTCAGTTGTTGGGAACTCCAAAAGGCAACGGAGAGACTCCATCTGCTGGACAATCAATTCCACTGCACCACTGACTGCAAGCTAGGTCAGTGGCGAAATTCCAAAAAACAGATGCTAGTGTCTCACTGTGGTGTTGGAGGAAAATTCTGAGAGTGCCGTGGACTGCAAGAAGATCAAACCAGTCCATACTCCAGGAAATAAAGCCAGACTGCTCACTTGAGGGAATGGTATTAAAGGCAAAACTGAAGTACTTTGGCCACATAATGAGAAGACAGGATAACCTGGAGAAGAGGCTGATGCTAGGGAACGTGGAAGGCAAAAGGAAGAGGGGCCGACCAAGGGCAAGATGGATGGATGATATTCTGGAGGTGACAGACTTGACCTTGGGGAAGCTGGGGGTGGCGACAGCCGACAGAAAGCTCTGGCGTGGGCTGGTCGGAAACGACTGAACGAATAAACAACAACAACAAAGTGTCTCATATTTCTGTGATGAGATCTTCCCTGTCTATTAAAATCCTCAGGAGATGCCCTTCTTTCTGTCTTACCACCATTTATGGGGGTCAGATATACATTGCCCAAAGTAGGACCTGCATTGCTAAGGGAAAGGAAAGGAAAGGAACCTCTCACTGCCCCTTACGCCTGGAACACTCTTCCAGAACATTTGAGAACTACAAGTTCAACCGCAGCTTTTAAAGCTCAACTAAAAACTTTTCTTTTTCCTAAAGCTTTTAAAACTTGATGTTGTGCAGACTTCTACTGTTACTTTCTACTGTTAGTTTTACCCTACCCTGTGCCTGCTTACCCTACCCTGTACCTGTTTGCATTCTCTTCCCCTCCTTATTGTTTTACTATGATTTTATTAGATTGTAAGCCTATGCGGCAGGGTCTTGCTATTTACTGTTTTACTCTGTACAGCACCATGTACACTGATGGTGCTATATAAATAAATAAATAAATAAATAATAATAATAATAATAAATTGATGTGCATTTGGAAGTAATTATTATAATTCAGAAAGGAATAAAGTACAAATCACCAGAGTGGGGAAGACAGTGTGTAGATCTATACTTCTGCTTATATCAATTTTTTGAGCCGTTGTAACTTGTATCGCTACCTTGTATACCATTGCTCAGTAGTGTTACTTAACTTTTCCTGTAACGTTGTTGTGGAACACACTGTTCGTTGCTCTGTTGTCTGTGTTGTTTCTTCTTCTTGTTTCTGTGACCCTTGCAATTCCCAGACTGTCGTTTCTCTGTGCCTCCCACTTCCTTGTTTTTGTATTTTCCGCACCTCTCTAGCTAACATTCCTTTATGCGCATGCTCTTAATTTCAAATCTTTGTGGCCGGAGTTCTTCTCAGAGAGAGTGGTTTGTGGATTGTCGGAGTTGTCTGTCTCTTGAGGAAAGTGTAGAGATGCCTGGTGAATGGAATGTGTTAAATCTTTGTCATTTTTTAAACATTATTTCCGTGGCATTACATGCAACCTACCTCAGGTAAAAAATTTTTTTTAAAAAAAAAATTATTAAAAGATGTGCATATGCGCATCCTTAATTTATTTTTTTAAAATAAATTAAATTAGAAATTGGCTATGTGCATATGCGCATCTATATAAATAAAAATGAAAAAGACTGTTCGTTACTGTCGTTATATCTCCGAAAGTTCTTCACCGAAATTGCTTTGAAATTTTGACACAGCGTTGCGTTCGAAAACGCGAGCGTTGTTATGTAACTATGTTCTCTATGGGGTCAAAGGTTTGTCTTAAAATCGAAGAAATAGGCCTCCTCAAAACCAGTCCTGCTGATCATTGTGACATCACCAACCAGTAGGCCAATCCGCTGCCTCTGCTTCCTCTCCTATTTGCATGTACTCTCGCAACTGGCTGAGTGAATATAGATGTCACACCTGTGACAGTTACACGTTCTGAAGAAAGGTAACTGCCAGGAGTTTCCAGTAACCTCCTCACCGTAAAAACATGCTTTTATATCTCCGAAAGTTCTTCACTGATTGCTTTGAAATTTTGACACAGCGTTGTGTTCGAATACGCGAGCATTGTTATGTAACTATGTTCTCTATGGGGTCAAAGGTTTGTCTTAAAATCGAAGAAATAGGTCTCCTCAAAACCAGTCCTGCTGATCATTGTGACATCACCAACCAGTAGGCCAATCCACTGCCTCTACCTCCTCTCCTATTTGCATGTTCTCTCCTATTTGCTCTTATAGGTCATTATGACATCGCCAACCAGTAGACCAATCCACTGCCTCTGCCTTCTCTCCTATTTGCATGTTATCTCCTATTTGCTCTTATAAGTCATTGTGACATCGCCAACCAGTAGGCCAATCCACTGCCTCTGCCTTCTCTCTTATTTGCATGTTCTCTCACAATTGGCTGAGTGAATATAGATGTCACACCTGTGACAGTTACACATTCTGAAGAAAGGTAACTGCCAGGAGTTTCCGCTAACCTCCTCACCGTAAAAACATCCTTTTTTAAAAACCAAACAATTTGCTTTACTTCATCCAAATAATGCCTCACAGAAGATCACACTTAGGTCATCGTACTCGCAGAGCGGAAGCACTGCGACGAGAAATTGCAAATCAGACTGAGGAAGAACGGGCATCAGCAAACGAGAAAAAAAGAAAAAGAATGCCTCAAATACGTGCCAAGGAACCAGGCAAGCAACGTTCAACCAGACTTGAGGATGCACGATCGCGAGCACGGCAATCGCGTTCTACAGCTTCAGATCTGCTTTGTTCTCAACAGAATGAACGCAACAGGCTGAGAGTGGCTGAAAGACGTCAACGAGAAACAGCACATCAACGTCAAACACGACTCCGTGGTAAACAATCACACGATTACAATCGCCTTGCATTCCGGTACAACCCAGCTGATGATTATAGTTTGAGGCAGCATGTTCTCATCGGCACTATGACTGAAGTGTGTCCTTATTGCAGGGCTCTTAAATTTAATGGAGAAACAAAAGGAATGTGTTGCGCTGCTGGAAAAATTAAACTGCCTCAACTTGGAGAACCACCAGAGCCATTACAAACTTTGCTTGCCGGATATACCACAGAATCAAAGCATTTCCTATCTAACATCAGGAAATACAACTCATGCTTCCAAATGACGTCGTTCGGTGCAGAAATCATCACAGCTCTATTTATGCCAACTTTCAAAGTCAAAGGACAAATTTATCATAAAGCCGGCTCCTTCCTTCCGTTTCAAGATAGTCAACATAAATTCCTACAAATGTATTTCATTGGTGATGGCAATGATGAATTGAATGCACGCTGCGGAATTTATACCGGCATAAAAAGGTCCGTCGTTTCAAAACTGCAACAGCTACTTCACGAAAGAAACAATTTAGTACATTTGTTCAAAACAGCAATTGACATGATGCCATCTGATACACACAAGATTGTTATTCATGCTGACAAAACGCCTGCTGGAGAACATGTGCGAAGATTCAATGCTCCAACTATAGACGAAGTGGCAATTGTTATAGTCGGAGATCAATCTTGACAGGACCTTTCAAAGGTGAAGATGTCCTCATTCCTTGCATTCCTATGATTCCAACAGATATGCCATTTCAATTTAAGAGATTGCAATTCCCAATTCGATTGGCGTTTGCAATCACCATCAACAAAGCTCAGGGCCAATCTTTAGAATTGTGCGGTTTAGATCTAGACACAGATTGCTTCTCACATGGACAATTATATGTTGCGTGTTCTAGAGTCGGCAAACCAGACAATCTCTATATCTACACAGACAATGGAACAACTAAAAATATTGTATATCCACAAGCATTGTGAAATTAAACATATTAGAAACATCCGCTTTGTCTTTTCTTTCTTTTCAATTTAACCAGACTGAGCCACAGCAACGCGGCTCCTCTCCTATTTGCATGTTCTCTCTTATTTGCTCTTATAGGTCATTGTGACATCGCCAACCAGTAGGCCAATCCACTGCCTCTGCCTTCTCTCCTATTTGCATGTTCTCTCCTATTTGCTCTTATAGGTCATTGAGACATCGCCAACCAGTAGGCCAATCCACTGCCTCTGCCTCCTCTCCTATTTGCATGTTCTCTCACAACTGGCTGAGTGAATATAGATGTCACACCTGTGACAGTTACACGTTCTGAAGAAAGGTAACTGCCAGGAGTTTCCACTAACCTCACCATAAAAACATCCTTTTTAAAAAACCAAACAGTAGGCCAATCCACTGCCTCTGCCTCCTCTCCTATTTGCATGTTCTCTCACAATTGGCTGAGTGAATATAGATGTCACACCTGTGACAGTTACACGTTCTGAAGAAAGGTAACTGCCAGGAGTTTCCACTAACCTCCTCACTGTAAAAACATCCTTTTTAAAAAACCAAACAAAATGCTTTACTTCATCCAAATAATGCCACAGCAACGCGTGGCAGGGTACAGCTAGTCCTTTAATAAAAAAAAGTTTTTTAAAAAGTTTTTACCCGAGGTAGGTTGCATGTAATGCCACGGAAATAATGTTTAAAAAATGACAAAGATTTAACACATTCCATTCACCAGTTCTAACAACGGTTACTGAAGGCGCGTAGAGGAAGTTACATCAGACAGGAAGCCCGGTGAGGGATCATGTGATATTAGTTTCGCAATGCGACACAGAAGACATCATAACAACGGAGCACATTGAATGACGTCTAACGACGCAAAAGTGTTACAACGAAAAGTAAAACGGTACAAAACCTTTCTGTATAACGTTATAAGGAACGCATCATGTGATCACTGCTGTCATCCAGAGCTATCTATAATGTTACAGCTACAGTAATGTAGATTTGGCCAGGGTCCTACAGATTCCCCTCAGAGGGCTAAAGTAATTAAAACACACACACACACACACACACACACACACACACACACACACACACAAACAAACAAACACAGCAGTGAAGGAAGCAAATCTTGCCATACCTGAGAAAAAGTAAAGAACCAGATGGGGAAGTTAAAGGAATAGATGCATTTGAGGGAAAGGGGAGGGGGAAATGCAAGCAATTTTTATTTTCATATGAAAAAGACTGGAAGGAACATGTTATGCTTGAATGAGTGATGGGGTGGGGTGGCATAAAATATTTTCAAATAATCTCAGAACCACTAATTCAGAGGAATAAGTTTGGGATTGAACTGACTGATATGTAAATGTTTATCTTTATCACACCTTCAGCTCCAGAAAGACTGAGCACTTCCTAGCTTTCCTTCTACTTCTTCACTCCATGGTTCTTCTTTCCTCTTCCTGAGATAATCTCATGTACCTCTTTCCTCCACCCACCCACCTTCCTTCCACACTGTCCGTCTCTTTCTCACCTTGCCACTCTGCTGATCGGTGTCATTTTGAAGCAGCCAGGGCTGCTGAGGCCATTCACCCTCCTCACTATCACTGGAAGGCCCTCTCCCACACACATCCAAAGCTTGCTGAGATTTGCAGTCTGGTGCTAAAGAAAAGAATGCCAGCTCTCAGAATACACTGTGTTCTCCACCCTAATCTTAACTCATAGAGATAGACAAAGTTTAGATTTATATACCACAGCAGCATCCAGATCTAGAATTCTGGCAGAGAACAAATTGGAATCCAGACTCAAAAACGGACAGGATAAAAGAGAACATCTGGTTATTTTATCACCGTCTGAAGCACATTTGCTGGGGACTCAAGAGAGGACCTTCTTGATGGCTACTTTCAGGCTTTAGAAGTCCTTGCTAAGGGAGACAGGACTAGCCTTGGCTCTGATTACCTTCTTCTGGAGGGCAAAGAATTTTTTTATTTAGACAGGCTTTTGGCCCATAACCTTAATTGTAAATATGTAGTAATTTACTTTACCTGGATGTTTTCCTCCATTTTATTGCTGTTTTACCTGTTTTGTTTTTATTTTGTATTTTGTTGCTGGTTTATCGTATTTTTAGTACCACCGTTAGCTGTGTTGAGCAATTTTTGGTGGAAAGAAAGGATACAGATTTAACAAACCAACAAACAAAAATCACATAACACCACAATAAGCACATTCCTAACAAGAGGCTTAGGGTTACCTCACAGGATTGTTGTTGTGAGGATAAATGGAGAGGATGATTTTGTACTTCGCCTTGGGTTCCTTGGAGCAAAAAAGATGAGAGATAAAGGAAATAAATAAATAAATAAATAAATGGCACTCCGCAGCCTCCAATGACAGAGAGCCCCATCATATCTTGGTCAAAACGCATGGCTCCCATCGCTTCTCTGACATCGCTTCCTGAAAGTAATTAGGCCCATTCATTCTGGTAGGAGAGAGCAGCAACTGGACTTTTTCTGGTGTGTGTGTGTGTGTTTGCGGCACAATAAAGGCCAGAAGGGGCAGAAGACGTGCAAGAGGCAGATGATGTTATGTGAGCAATCCATGAGTGCCCAGTAATGAGCATGCAGTAAAATGTTCGTTGGATGGAGCTTAGAGATGGTTTAATGAGTACCCCTAAGCTACAAACCTGATACTCCACGGTTACCTAGAAGAGGTAACCTCCCTAACATGGAAACTGTCCACAGAGTCTCCAGCTTGTCAAGTTTCAGCCTCAACATATTGGTGTTCATCCAGTCCACCATTACATCCAGATACAGGACGTGCACAGCCACACCTGACTCAGATGTCACAGAGTAATAGAGCTGGATATCATCAGCATCCTGATGACATCATGCCCCAAAACTCCTCATAACCGCTCCCAAGACCTTCATATAGATGTTAAACAGCACTGGGGACAAGACAGCGCCAACAATAGGGCACCACAAACACAATGACATCAACACACAGGAGGGGTGCAGAACCAATTAACCTTGTTGGAGTTGGCCTGCCTGTGGCTACCTGCCTTACAACATTGTGCTATTTATAGCTCTTTGGTAAGGTGTTCATTGGCAGATGTCCCAGAGCTTCACATGGCCTCTTTTTCTTGATGGTTCTACTGCATGTATTCTCAGTAAGGTGGGGATAGCAACGGACCAAAGAAATAACCAATAGAAGTCACTAAGAAGGGACCTTCTCACGCGCGATGTGACATTCTGGCTTGGATAGTTCTTTATGAGTTCTGACTGAAACTTGGAGCGGATACACTGCCCCACTGACATCAGAGCAGCAATGTTCTACAAAACTAATTATCAGGAAAACTGGAGTAGAGGTCCAAATCAACCCCCCACAGGAACCCTCTTAGCTCAAAAGTCCTAAATAGGCAATGAACTTTTCTCCAGAATCCCGAATGTCCAGAAGTTCAGCTCTTAAACCCAACTCCCTTGCAAAGCATCAGGTGTTTTTTTTTCTGCTTTGCTATGAGCATGGTTTGAACAGTTACCCCATAGAACATGCAGATGGGGTGGGAGTGTTTCCTCCCCCACAGGGAATCCTTGGGCTAAGAAGGTCCCTTACATGTTGAGGGGAGGGGAAGTTCTTTGTCTCCAGTGCATTTTTCTGGGTTCAGGTCTTCAGCTAGGAAGTCTTCTGCAGGTCCGATTTTAATCAAGAATTCAGGGGCTTCTAATGCTTGGTTGTCCTTTGATCCTACTCTGATCCAGCCATCACCCCTAAGATAAACTCTATTTTCCATAAGACACAAGAGACTTGTGTCCTTGACTTCTCATCTAATCCTTCCCATCTCAAGAAGCAACCAGGAGGAAAAATGTAGGGTGTATCATCAGTGCTCTCGGGGAGGTCAGACATTCTGGCAAGCTTTCTGTGTTGTACAAGCAGCAAGATGCCCAAAGTGTGTCTAGTGTACAAACCCGAGGCTCAGTAGGTTCCGGAGCTTGAACTAGGAAACTTTGCATTTGTGTGTAGCTCTCCCAAGTGGTAAGCTCCAGAATTACATATTGTTGGAATGGATTTTGCAAAATACTCGTCCCAGCCACACTACTGCTGCTTGTTTTGAATCAAAATCCCACCCCTAACAAAACTGCACAGGAATGTCACTAGACCAGAAAGACATTTTATTTGGATAGAAAAGTCAAGAATATTAAAATGATGATTTGCTTCTATAGGAAATAGTTTGGGTTCATATACTAAATGTTTTCAACTACACTGTGAAGAGATGGATGAATTCTGTGGATATAGTGTCATATTCCAGTATTTAGCAGATACTGAGTATGCCTGAAATCTGTGCGCCTTTAGCACGAAACCTCCAGACTACTTGCTTCTTAGGATGGATCTCAACATTCATCAGAATGAAGGGGTGGAATCTTGTGTTCATAGGGTGGATTTGACTATTTCAGACTGCCAATGAGGGACATACTAAATGAGACACCATTCATGTAATTAGCAATTAGTGAATGGTGCCTGGTTCAAAACAGGACACAGGTGGGGGGAATGTAGAAGGCCTTTAACCCTTTGTCCTCCAAATCAGCCTGCGCCAGATATTTCTGTTGGGAAAACAGCTCCAATTTTCCCCTGGCAAAATGCAGATAGCAAAGGGTAAGAGCCTATGGAGATAAGGGACACATTGGAAGGCAAAGGGATTAGTCCCCTTAAACCTTTGCCAGGGCACCAGTCCACATCAGTCCATGCCTATATATTCTTTTTAAAACCATATATATATATTACACACTTTCCAATACTAGCAAATCAGTGAAAACCAAGCTCTATTCTATGTTCACTGATTATCTTACTGCTGAAAACATTTCCGCCTTAAAGTAATGCCTTTACCTGAACTGGCACCTGGGGGGGGGGGATCTACACTACTGCTTTAAAGCGCTTTAAAGCACTTTATAACAGTTTTGACAACTGTTGGGGCCCAGGACACACTGCATATACTGGTTTCAAAACATTTTCAAAGTGCTTTAAAAGCAATAGTGTAGATCCCCCCTAGGTGTTCCCTCATCCCAGGACTCTACCACTTCATTCTCTGTGTGTATGAATCTAGAAGGCAATGGAGCAGATGAGCAGAGAAAGTTTGATGATCCATTCTTCAGAGCAGCTGAAGAAGACACACAAAGAGGTTTCAAAGGACACCATATTTATTTTCTAGTCATAGGATAATGAAATGCCTGGACATGCAGATCAATAAAGATCTCAGAACAGCTTGCATGATCTTGGCTCTGGGTATCACCCTGAGAGCTGTTTGGAAATATGTAGTATTTTAAAATGTCTTCTTCTGACATAATTTTCAGGCTACCCCAGGGTGGATTATTTATTGTGAATTGAAAAAGCCCAAAGCAAACATATAGCAAATGATTGTAGAAAGAAGCCCCACATTTATCTGTAATTTTTATTCACTTGTAACTTTCATATGCCGCTAAATATAATAGAATCTCCCAGAAGTTCACAACATTAAAATACAATATCCAAACACAGGATTAAAACACTTCCAGATACAATAAAGGAGCAGTGAAATGGAAGCAGTAAAATGGAGTGTTAACATAAGATGTTAACAAAAGAGGAATTCTGCTGGTAGTAGAATGAAAGTTCCATCTTGTTCATCGTTGGTCACATGCATGGCACAAAGAGCACAGATTCCATATGTTCTTCATTCCCAGCATGTTGTATTGCATGAATGTTGGGGTACACATGGACCTCCAGGTGTTGTTCCATCAACTTTCATCAACCCCAGCCAGCATGCTCATTGGGCAGTGATGGTGGGAATTGTAGTCCATACAAATCTGGATGGCTGGTTCTCCACTCCTACTGCATTTCTTTTTCCCGTCATACACTGCCTCTGGACTCTGCACTCAGAGGTTCCATTCAGTTACCACAGCTGATGGACCATGATAAATGTGTCAAATCCTTCTTTAGAGGCATCTAAGGTAGTGTCCATCACCATGTCCCATGGCACTATATTAACACACAGCAAGCTAAAGTATCAGTTGCAACTTTGCCACACATTTTTCACAGCACCAATTGGCATTCAAGGTAACCCACTAGATGCAGGGAATATGGAAGTAAACCTCAGCATTTCCTCCCTATGGGGACATCCTGGCAATCCATTATTACTCTGCATCTACATTGTTTTATTGGATCTTTCTGCAAAATCTTAGCTTTAGGGGATACTGATAGAATGGAAATATTTTCAATGGTTACGATTTGCAGTGCCCTTGACACACAGGCAATACAAAACACACCTGAAAGGATGTGCATCTTGGTGTTGAAATCCACGTGCTGTTCTGCCATACAAGTAAACCTAATTGTACAACGTCACATATAATCATCTTTGATTAATTACATTTGAAGATTGCAAATGTCCAGTTTATGCACTGCACTGTTTTCATTATGTAAATTAGATTTAATCAAATCATTGCTGATTTAGAAATGCAAGCTTGTTTAATGATCATGGGTGTGTAAGAACCTGACTATAAATACCAGCACCTCACAGGAGGAGAGCATTACAGTCACCTGGCAGTCTCTGATCAGCACTCCTGAAATCAAGGTAAGGAGCTTCCCTTTGGACTACCTTAGGTCTCCTTGTGTTTGGCAATGTGCATCATTAGAGAGAATGAAATGTATTTGTCTTAGGCAGTTCTTCCAAACTGTGGTTGTGAGAGTGTGGGTATTGCTAGGGTGACCATATGAAAAGGAGGACAGGGCTTCTGTATCTTTAACAGTTGCATAGAAAAGGGAATTTCAGCAGATGTCCTTTGTAATATGGAGAACCTGGGGAAATTTCCTTTTAATCACAACAGTTAAAGCTGCAGGAGCTATACCAGAGTGACCAGATTTAAAAGAGAGCAGGTCCCCTTCTCAAACATTTGAATAGTAAACCGAGAAACAAAAAAGGATTCTGACAGATCATGACGTAGTGACTTGCTTTCTTCTTTCCTTAGACATTTTGAATTTCATCATGGCCACCCTGCCTGAAGCCGATACTGAATTTACTGTTGACATTTACCAACGGTTGGCCAAAGAGCACCCAGATGAAAACATCATGGCCTCCCCTTTGAATATTGGTGCTGCCCTGGGCATGCTTAATTTAGCATCTGGAGGTGAAAAAGGAGCTGAGATCACAACGGTGGGTGTAATCAAGCAGCAGAGTGACAGCCTTCAATTTGGGTTCCTTGGCAAATGACTTACCACCAGTGTCCTTGCTGTTATTGTTATACTGTTAAATGATTAAGTTTGTTCATATTTGATAAAATCAAACCATTTCCTTTCTGAAACTGCTTTAAGTAAGAGCATAATTGAGATGTGTAGATAATTCTTGGTCAAGTTATTATTGCAAGGCCTTAAGCCACAAAACTCAATGCTTTGTTCTCGGGTTAAGCACATCACTGGCAAGTATATAGCTATTTCAGAGCTCTCATCTGCATTGAGAGGTCTATGCCTCAGTTCCTCTCATACTGACTGTTCTTATATGACCTACACACATATAAATTACACTCTGATGGTACATTTAACTAAGGCTGTCCATGGACTCGTCATACCGCTTTGGGGGCTGAATTGGAACTTCTGAATACACCTTGGCCAAATTCAGACCCAGTCTGACATGCTTTGGGTCCATGCACAGATAAATCAAACCCATTTCAGAGTGCTTTGGACCAATCTAGACCTGCTTTGGATCTGAACCGCTTTGGTCCGTATCACCCCACTTCGGTTCAGAATTCAGATCTAGATCTGAAGTGGTGCACAGCCCAACATTTTACCTTTTGCTATATGCATCTACAAATTTTGTCATTTGTGTGAAAGGTGCTACTTTTATTGCTTCTCTTTGCAAACCCTGTACATTTTAAAATCCAAAATGTCTGGGCTTTTTCATATGTATTTGGTTGATTCAAGAAGCATCTTTTTCTTTTATTTTTTAACATTTACTTTATTGATACAATCCTTTATTTTTATTTTTAAATAGTTTTTATTCTTTCCAAAACTTAAACATACATCAATACAATGACAAAAATAATAATAATACATAAAATTGAATAACCTTCTAACATTTTCTAATTTAATATTTTAACATAATCATATAACATAAAGTGCACCCCCCACCCCGGGATCTATTCCTGTTTCCAGAATCTAATTGTTTCTTCTGGAGGTAGTTTCCCACTCCGCTTAGATAGAACATATTCTAGGAACTGTTTCCAAAGTCCCTCAAAATCATTCATTTTTGTTATCCCTCTTCTTACTTTTATATTACATGTTAATTTATCATTAATAGCAATATCCCAAATCTCTTTGTACCAATCTTCAACATGATAATCTCCTTGAACCTTCCAGTTCCTAGATATGATTAACCTTGCTGCTGTCAGCAGATTAGTTATCAGTTCTTTTGTTTCTTTATTACAGTTTAATTCTCCATATAATGATAGCAATGCCACTGTAGGTGGCTCTTCAATCTCCATTCCAACAATTTCTTTTATCTCATTAAACACCATTTTCCACAAATTTTGAACAAATTCACATTCCCACCACATATGTAAATATGTTCCTTTTTTTTGACATCCTCTCCAACAATTTGCTGAGTTCAGCTTATTTATTTTATTTAATCTTACTGGGGTTAGATATCACTTCCATATGATCTTATAATAATTTTCTTTTATCCCCACTGACATATTTCTCAACACTCTTTGTCTCCATATTCCCTCTCAGCTCTGTTGCCCTATTTGTACCTTCAAATCAGTTTCCCACACCATCTTACCCATATTTTCTGTCTCCCCCTTCCCAACTAATATTCTATATATTTCACTCTTTAGCCCTTTTATCATTTTATTTTCTCCTTTCTCAATTTCTCTCTTTAAGATCAACTCCTCAAATTTCGTAATTTCTCTACACTCTCCGTTATCCTTTAACCATTTCTTCATCCATTGTTCTAATTGACAATAATTTAACCACGATAAATTCTTCTCCTTTAATACCTCTTCTAATTCTTCTCGAGTGTTCATCTTCCTTAACCAATTTTTTAGCTTCATTATATTCGTCTCTATTAAAGTTTTCCCCAACTTATCTTTTAAATTTCCTGGAAAATTCCGTAACATTATCACTGGTGTTACTGGGGAAATACTTGGAAGCAAGTCCTTTTTATATACACACCATATTTCCCAGTGATTTTTTAAGAGGGGTTCTTCCCCCCATTTTTTATTATATTCTCTAAAAAATATATTTTCCAGTTTCCATTCTTTGTCCGCTCCCTTTCTATCCTCCAGCCAATTAGGTCTCCTAATCCTATCATACTTTCTACTATATGTCTTAGCCTATTAGCTACGTAATATAATTTTATGTTTGGGAGTCCTAACACTCCTTTTTTTTTTGCATTATATACTATCTTTTTTATTTATTCTCGCTTTCCTAGCCCCATTACAAAAATGATTTAAAATATTTTGCCAACTTTTAAACTCTTTTTCCGATATTCTTATTGGTAACATTCTGAATACAAAATTTACCTTTGGTAATATCCTCATTTTTACTAAAGCTATTCTTCCAAACCAAGATAAATTTAGTCCTTCATATTTTTCTAAGTTATCTATAACTTTTTTCAAATTATTTAGATTCTCCTTTTCTAAATCCTCTAAATTTTTTGTAATTTTATTTCCCAAATATTTGATTATTTCTTTAATTTTCATGTTCTTCTCTTTACTTTCCCAATCTTTCCCTTCCTTTTTACTATAATTAAATAACATCATCTCTGATTTTGTCCAATTTTTCTTAATCAAGTCACTTCCTCAAACTACCTCAGATGGTACTTTATTCTTTCCATTTTCTCCAATGGATTCTTAATTGTCAGCAATGTATCATCTGCAAACATTTTTATTTTTATTTTTTTGTTGTATCCTACTCCCTCAATATTATCATCGTCTCTTATCACGTTCGCCAATAGTTCTATAACCAATACAAACAGGACCCGTGAGAGCGGGCATCCTTGTCTTGTTCCTCGGGCCAGTTGTAACTTTTCTGTAACTCCATCGTTTATCACAACTGAAGCTGTGTTTTGTGAGTATAATTGTCCTATTAAACCTTTAAATCTATCTCCAAACCCCATTTTTTCTATTATCATCTTAAGTGCTAGCCAGCTCACACAATCAAATGCCTTAAATATATCCAAAGCTATTATTCCTGCTTTTATCTTTGTCTTTTTTACTCCTGTACTGTATTTAAAACTCTTCCAACTAAATTGTGCATTTATCTTCCTGCTACAAAGCTACACTGATCCTCCCCAAAGTATTCATCCGCCTTGCCATTATAGCTGATAGAATTTTTGCATCCTGGTTTATTAAAGAAATAGGTCTATAAGAGTCTGGGACTGTTAGGTCCTTATCTGGCTTTGGAATTAATATAATTAATCATTGTTCCCACAGTGGTGGTATCTTATCTCCTTCTATTATTCCATTATACAATTTCAATAATTTTGGTACTAACATTTTTAAAAATGTTTTATAATACTCAGATCCCAATCCATCTGTACCAGGGGCCTTACCCCCTTTCAATTTATCAAAAGCTTCTTCTATTTCCCTTTGAGATATACCTCTTTCCATTAAATCTTTATCTTCTCCTATTAGACCCTTCTTTATGTGTTTATCTATATCTTTCTCTATCTTTACCTTCAGTGTGTCCTTTTCTTTATATAGTTCTTGATAAAATTCCTGAAATATCTTTATTTTCCCTTTCATAATACTGCATGGTTTTCTTAATTTATCTTTAACTGTCCCTATCAAATTCTTTGACTTTTCCTTTTGCGTGAGTCTTGCTAGCACCTTTGAATTTTTATTACTATTCTCAAAATATTCTCTTTTCATATAAATCAAATTCTTCTGTACTTCTTCTAAATTCTTATTTTCTAATTCCTTCTTTTTTGCTTGTAATTCTATCAGGGTTTGTTTATTTCTGCTTTGCAAATACTCTCTTTCAAGCTTCTTAATTCCATCCTCTAAATTTTTCTGTATTTCCTCTTGTTGCCTCTTTAAATTACATGTTTCTCTGATACAAATCCCTCTAACCACAGCCTTCATTGTATCCCACAAAACTGATGGTGAACGTTCCCCATTCTCATTAATTTCCCATATTTCTGACAATTCTTTCCGCATTTTCTCTACCACCTTATCATATTTTAATATCCTAGTATTTACCTTCCATTTATTCGCTTCCCTATAATCTCTTTTTACTTTAATATCTTAACTTACCAGTGCATGGTCAGTTACTTTGATTACCCCTAATCTTGTGTTACATACCTTTGTTGCTAAATCCTTTGAGACAAAAATATAATCTATCCTGGAGAAGGTTTTGTGAATTGAAGAACAATAAGTGTATCCAGGCTCCCCCATTCTAGTTAATCGCCATCCATCAATATAATCCTTTTCTTTTATCATTTTATTTAAAATTGTAATATTATTTCTCATTTCAGAAATGGTAGGGTTAGACCTGTCAACCCTATTGTCCATAACCATATTAAAATCTCCAGCTAAAATAACATATCCTTTTTTAAATTCCTTTATTTCCCTAAATAATTCTTTATAGAATTCTTTTTGTCTTTTCATACCACACTGACCACTTTAGATGTAGTTCATTCGCGCCTTCTTTAGCTTGATGTGTTTCCTGTAGAAAGAAAAAGTCAGCCCCTTCTTTATTTAATAATTGTTCAATTCTCTTCCTTTTAACAACTGCCCCCAAACCTTTGACCTTGAGTGTTGAGATTTGTATCTTCTTATCCATAGTATTTTTGTTTAATTTCTTGTAGATCCCTTGTGCACACCAACATTATTAACAAAATCAAAAATTTAAACTTATAACAACTAACAGATACACTTTTTTTTCCCACCCCTCCCCTTCTCACCCTTAATCCCCCTCCCTCCCCTCCCCTCTCCCCCTATTTCCCCCCTTTTTTACTCCATTGGTGAAACACCCCAGTCATGCCAATCAACCTTTAAGGGGGTGGAGATGGAACCCACAGTTCCGATACGGCAAGCCTCTTACTCATTGTTTATTCTTATTATCTCCTTTATTTATTTATTTATTTATTGAACCTTTAACTCCCACTTGGGCCAGGACCTTCTTCATCTCTTCCTTCCTGCTGGGTTGACAGTTCACCATCCATCCCCAGACTTCTCAGCAGCTCCATTCCCTGTTCCAGCGATGTTACTCTATGTTGTTTTCCATCTCGCATAAACCTCAGGAACACCGGATAACCCCATGAATAAGCAATTCCCTCCCTCTTAAGCTTTGCTATTACGGGTCTGACACTTCGCCTCCATTCCACGGTTTGCTGAAAAAGATCATTGTAGATTTGAACTGGTGTTTCTTGAAACTTCAGCGTAGATATTGACCTTAATTTTTTCATGAATTGCTCTTTCTTATAATAATTTCTGAATCTGACAAAAATATCTCTTGGCATAGCCCTTGATCTGTTTCCAGGTACTCTGTGGATTCTCTCGATGTCCTGCTGTGTTAAATCCATATCAGCAGCCAGCTCTTTAAACCATCTTAAAATACTCATTCTCAATTTTTCTCCTTGCATTTCTGGGAAATTTTTTATCCGAACATTTCCTCGTCTTGATTGAAGTTACAAACGAATCAGCCTCAGCTAATATTGATCAGATTTAATATTATGCTGGGTTATTTGTTGTTTGTTCAAATCCACTTGCTTTGATATTTGGTTAAGTTCTGTTTTAGTCTCTGCCAAATCTTTCTCAACTTTTACTACTGAAGTTTGGAGCATTTGCATTTTTTTGATAACTTCTTCTTTAATCGATTTCATTTCTTGGAGCATTGCTTCGTTGTTGCTTTTAATAAACTCCTTCATATTAGTCTGCAATTCATCAAGTGCTGATTTTGGCCCAATGCCAGCTTTGGCCGCCATTTCATCGCTGTGCTGAGGATTTGTTTCTGAGCCGTTTGAATCCTCTACACTCCCACTCTCCTCTACCTCTGTTAATCTGGCCACCGATTTATCAGAGGGATGTGATTTTGCCCTTGACCAAATAGGATTTTTGCTCTTATTATTTTTCTTTCTTGGCATTAAGTCTCACGTTGCTCTTTCAGTTCACTGGGCAGAAGTCAGTCGCATCAACAACTCACAAGCTTTCACAACCCCTCCTTTGCCTCAGTAAGTTATTTTTGAGCAACTAATTTATTCCTCTTAGGTAATGATTGAGTTACTTCTTAATGTCTTTGCATTCCTTTAAAGCTGTTATTTACAGCTTGAGAAACTCTCCCTTAGGAACAGCTGCAGCTATTAGAACTGTCGAAAGCAAAAGTAGATCTTATAAATCATTTCACAGCTCTCCGAGAGACGTTTCAGCTTCCTCCGAATGCAGAAGGATTTCATAAATCATTTTTGTAAATTATACTTGCATATTATGCCGATTAAATGGAGATAAATACGCTTCTAGGCTTCCTTATCAGGAGC
Organism: Elgaria multicarinata webbii; assembly: GCF_023053635.1. NCBI lineage: Eukaryota > Metazoa > Chordata > Lepidosauria > Squamata > Anguidae > Elgaria > Elgaria multicarinata. The sequence continues at coordinate 28,581,501 of NC_086177.1, forward strand.
TGAGAAAAAGCTTACCGCTCCATCGAACTGTCAGGCTCCGCCCCCCCATTGATACAATCCTTTAAAAATAATCTAAAACAAGGATGTTTGAGAACGTACATGCCTGGAACAAAGTCTGTACATAAGATCCCATAAATGTGTAGAGATGTAATAATACTGAATTGCGTCATTGACAATATATACACGTATAGACAATGCTCTTTCCCCCAGTGCTCTGAAGGTGGTTATCTAGATTGCCTAAATAGGTCATCATATGTTTTATTCACTAATTCATATATTGTGTGGTGAGCAGGTAAAGTCATTCAGAAGGTTGGGATGCATGAGAATATCTTTATTATAATCAACTACATATATTTTGGTATAAGAGTCATATGAATCTAATGAAACACACATATCAAGTCAAGAAGTGTTGTTGTATTATCGGAGCATCTTAAGCAATGTTACAATTTTATTCAAGGTCCTGCACTGGGATAAACTAAAAGAGAGTGACAGATCCAGCAACCAAAGACATTTAGAAACTTCCAGGAGCTTTGGACATTCAGCAACCAGTCTAAAGGTACCTACAAGAGGGCATAAATAGAGCTTTGGAGTATCCCCCATCCCATCTTTAAATCCAATTTGCATATTGGCATTATTTCCAGTTAACCTCAACATTAAACTCCATGCCATTTGAAGCTGCAACAGGAGCTATGGATTTTCAATGAAATCTTTACACATGACTGCGGATGTCATTTCCCCAAATGCATTCTCACTAACAATTTAGATGTGAAATTGACCTCCCTTTCTTCTGTTGCATGGGTATCAGAACATGGGTATCAGAAAAATATAAATATACAACCTCACTCGGTACCAAACACTAACGGTAGTGATACCGAAGAGGGGATGGTGGTGGGTTGGATGAATGCACGGATGACCAAGCGAAGAACTACAGTTAGAGTTAAGAAACCTGCATTTCTTCCAGGGCTGTACAAATCTACCTGTGCCAGGCTCAGGTGCATTTGCTGCCATCCATGAGGACAAACCAGGTGGCACAAGCCTCTTTTGATAACCCCATGAATAAGCAATTCCCTCCCTTTTAAGCTTTGCTATTACGGGTCTGACACTTTGCCTTCATTCCACGGTTTGCTGACAAAGATCATTGTAGATTGAACTGGTGTTTCTTGAAACTTCAGCGTAGATATTGACCTTAATTTTTTCATGAATTGCTCTTTCTTATAATAATTTCTGAATCTGACCAAAAATATCTCTTGGCATAGCCCTTGATCTGTTTCCAGCTACTCTGTGGATTCTCTCGATGTCCTGCTGCGTTAAATCCGTATCAGCAGCCAGCTCTTTAAACCATCTTAAAATACTCATTCTCAATTTTTCTCCTTGCATTTCTGGGAAATTTTTTATCCGAACATTTCCTCGTCTTGATTGAAGTTACAAACGAATCAGCCTCAGCTAATATTGATCAGATTTAATATTATGCTGGGTTATTTGTTGTTTGTTCAAATCCACTTGCTTTGATATTTGGTTAAGTTCTGTTTTAGTGTCTGCCAAATCTTTCTCAACTTTTACTACTGAAGTTTGGAGCATTTGCATTTTTTTGATAACTTCTTCTTTAATCGATTTCATTTCTTGGAGCATTGCTTTGTTGTTGCTTTTAATAAACTCCTTCATATTAGTCTGCAATTCATCAAGTGCTGATTTTGGCCCAATTCCAGCTTTGGCCGCCATTTCGTCGCTGTGCTGAGGATTTGTTTCTGAGCCGTTTGAATCCTCTACACTCCCACTCTCCTCTACCTCTGTTAATCTGGCCACCGATTTATCAGAGGGATGTGATTTTGCCCTTGACCAAATAGGATTTTTGCTCTTATTACTTTTCTTTCTTGGCATTCTCACGTCGCTCTTTCAGTTCACTGGGTGGAAGTCAGTTGCATCAACAACTCATAAGCTTTCATGACCCCTCCTTTGCCTCAGTAAGTTATTTTAGAGCAACTAATTTATTCCTCTTAGGTAATGATTGAGTTACTTCTTAATGTCTTTGCATTCCTTTAAAGCTGTTATTTACAGCTTGAGAAACCCTCCCTTAGGAGCAGCTGCGGCTATTAGAACTGTCGAAAGCGAAAGTAGATCTTATAAATTATTTCACAGCTCTCCGAGAGACGTTTAAGCTTCCTCCGAATGCAGAAGGATTTCATAAATCATTTTTGTAAATTGTACTCGCATATTATGCCGATTAAATGGAGATAAATACGCTTCTAGGCTTCCTTATCAGGAGCTGAGAAAAAGCTTACCGCTCCATCGAACTGTCAGGCTCCGCCCCCCCATTGATACAATCCTTTAAAAATAATCTAAAACAAGGATGTTTTAGAACGTACATGCCTGGAACAAAGTCTGTACATAAGATCCCATAAATGTGTGGAGATTTAATAATACTGAATTGCGTCATTGACAATATATACACTTATAGACAATGCTCTTTCCCCCAGTGCTCTGAAGGTGGTTATCTAGATTGCCTAAATAGGTCATCATATGTTTTATTCACTAATTCATATATTGTGTGGTGAGCAGGTAAAGTCATTCAGAAGGTTGGGATGCATGAGAATATCTTTATTATAATCAACTACATATCATATTTTGGTATAAGAGTCATATGAATCTAATGAAACACACATATCAAGTCAAGAAGTGTTGTTGTATTATCGGAGCATCTTAAGCAATGTTACAATTTTATTTAAGGTCCTGCACTGGGATAAACTAAAAGAGAGTGACAGATCCAGCAACCAAAGACATTTAGAAACTTCCAGAAGCTTTGGACATTTAGCAACCAGTCTAAAGGTACCTACAAGAGGGCATAAATAGAGCTTTGGAATATCCCCCATCCCATCTTTAAATCCAATTTGCATATTGGCATTATTTCCAGTTAACCTCAACATTGAACTCCATGCCATTTGAAACTGCAACAGGAGCTATGGATTTTCAATAAAATCTTTACACATGAGTGCGGATGTCATTTCCCCAAATGCATTCTCACTAACATTTTAGATGTGAAATTGACCTCCCCTTCTTCTGTTGCATGGGTATCAGAACATGGGTATCAGAAAAATATAAATATACAACCTCACTCGGTACCAAACACTAACGGTAGTGATACCGAAGAGGGGATGGTGGTGGGTTGGATGAATGCACGGATGACCATGCGAAGAACTACAGTTAGAGTTAAGCAACCTGCATTTCTTCCAGGGCTGTACAAATCCACCTGTGCCAGGCTCAGGTGCATTTGCTGCCATCCATGAGGACAAACCAGGTGGTGCAAGCCTCTTTTGAGGCTCAGCTGGGCTCAGCTTCCTGTGCACCTTCCTGTGCACCAAAATTGTGCGCTTCTCCCTTCTTGTGGCAGCTGTGGCTCCCATTGATGCAATCAGGGTAGAGTGTGCATTTTTGGGAGCTTCCATAAATTGAGCATTTGCCCCCTTAGCCAATGGTGGCCTTAACGGCACCATTTATGCAATTGCAAAGGTGCAAATGCTCAATTTGTGCCTTTATTCTTGCATAATTGGGGCCTCCATGGCCACCATTTATGCAAGGGGGGGAAATGCTTGGCAGCTGGGGTGGCAGCATGGGACTCCTTTTGTGCTTCAGAACCAATGAGGGCAGGAGTCTCTGCCCCTCTGCCCTAGCCACTTGTTCTTTCCTCCAAGGACTCCTGTCCCCACCTGCTCTGAAGTCCCCATGGGCTCTCCTTGCTTACAAGGAAGGGGAGCCCACAAAGGCTTCAGAGCATTGGAGAAGCACCTCCTTTCTCCCCATCCTATCCATGCAGTGGTGAGGACAGGGCCTAGTTGTTTTACGTAAGTGTCTAGCACATGTGTAAACCAACTACAGGGCTATCCTCACCACAGCAGGGATCGGAGGGAGAGAAAGGAGATACTTCTCTCTCCCCACCCCATCCCTGCTACTAGAGCCTGTCCATACTTGCATCAATGGGGTATTTAAGGCCCCAATTGATGTGGAAGGGGAAAAGGCATGATTTTGTGAGTGACTGAGGGTGGCTGACGAGCACTTGCCAAGCCATCGCAAGCCCTCAGCGGTGGCCTGTGCTCCCACTTGGGTCATCTGAAGGAGTCCAGGAGCCGGGGGGGTGGTGTCTGCCAAGTGTTTTTTATTTGAGAGAAAATGGGTAGTAGAAGAACTCAATGATGCAGACAAGGAAAGAAAAATATGGAAAAAAAAACTCAGCATACAACAAGAAAACAGTGTTCTCTAAATGTAGTGGTCAAAAAAGGACTGAGGGCAGGGCAGGGAAACTGTCAGAGCATGTGCTGTATGACGGTGGCAGAGGGCTCCTGCAAAAAATAATCCCTAGCTCTGGAATGTACCTGAAGCTAGATTCTGCACAGGTGGAGAGCCCATACATATGATGCACAGAGACTATGAAGAAGAACAAGCAGATATTCTGAAATGTTAATGGGTTTCCATAGAAAGGGGACTCCTTAGCCCATTCGGTTAAGAGGAACTGAACTTGAAATACCTATGAATGCTAAAATGAAATTGTTTCATTGCAGAAAGAAGAAAAAATTGAAAGCCGTGCCAAACCCCATCCAGACTCAACACAACACAAATCATGCCCCTGTGATGTATCAGCCCAACATGAACTAACTGATTCTGAAACAGAAGGAGACAAACCAAAACCCGGTCCTGAACCAACACATCCACATCCTGAAACAGCAGATTCTGAACCAACAGGTGACAAACCAAAACCCCATTCTGAACCGACACGACCCCAGCCAAGACCGCATTCAGATGAAGCTCATCCTGAACCAGCTGATTCTGAAGCAGAAGGTGACAAACCAAAACCCCGTCCTGAACCAACACACCCACATCCTGAAACAGCTGATTCTGAACCAACAGGTGACAAACCAAAACCCCATTCTGAATCTACACGTCCCCAGCCAAGACCGCATTCAGATGAAGCTCATCCTGAACCAACTGATTCTGAAGCAGAAGGTGACAAACCAAAACCCCGTCCTGAACCAACACACCCACATCCTGAAACAGCTGATTCTGAACCAACAGGTGACAAACCAAAACCCCATTCTGAATCTACACGTCCCCAGCCAAGACCGCATTCAGATGAAGCTCATCCTGAACCAACTGATTCTGAAACAGAAGGTGACAAACCAAAACCCCGTCCTGAACCAACACATCCACATCCTGAAACTGCTGATTCTGAACCAACAGGTGACAAACCAAAACCCCATTCTGAATCTACACGTCCCCAGCCAAGACCGCATTCAGATGAAGCTCATCCTGAACCAACTGATTCTGAAGCAGAAGGTGACAAACCAAAACCCCGTCCTGAACCAACACACCCACATCCTGAAACAGCTGATTCTGAACCAACAGGTGACAAACCAAAACCCCATTCTGAATCTACACGTCCCCAGCCAAGACCGCATTCAGATGAAGCTCATCCTGAAGCAACTGATTCTGAAACAGAAGGTGACAAACCAAAACCCGATCCTGAACCTACACGTCCCCAGCCAAGACCGCATTCGGATGAAGCTCATCCTGAAACAGCAGATTTTGAAACAGAAGGTGAGAAACCAAAATCCCATCCTGAACTAACACGTCCCCAGCCAAGACCTCAACCTGATTCAACTCATCCTGGACCAGCTGATTCTGAAACAGAAGGTGACAAACCAAAACCCGATCCTGAACCAACGCGTTCCCAGCCAAGATCGCATCCTGAACCAGCTGATTCTGAAACAGAAGGTGGGAAACCAAAACCCCATCCTGAACCAACACATCCCCAGCCAAGACCGCATTCAGATGAAGCTCGTCCTGAACCAGCTGATTCTGAAACAGAAGGTGACAAACCAAAACCCCGTCCTGAACCAACACGTTCCCAGCCAAGATCGCATCCTGAACCAGCTCATTCTGAAACAGAAGGTGGGAAACCAAAACCCCAATCTGAACCAACACATCCCCAGCCAAGACCGCATTCAAATGAGGCTCATCCTGAAGCAACTGATTCTGAAACAGAAGGTGACAAACCAAAACCCGATCCTGAACCTACAGGTCCCCAGCCAAGACCGCATTCAGATGAAGCTCGTCCTGAACCAGCTGATTCTGAAGCAGAAGGTGACAAACCAAAACCCGGTCCTGAACCAACACACCCACATCCTGAAACTGCTGATTCTGAACCAACAGGTGACAAACCAAAACCCAATTCTGAATCTACACGTCCCCAGCAAAGACCGCATTCAGATGAAGCTCATCCTGAACCAACTGATTCTGAAGCAGAAGCTGACAAACCAAAACCCCGTCCTGAACCAACACACCCACATCCTGAAACAGCTGATTCTGAACCAACAGGTGACAAACCAAAACCCCATTCTGAATCTACACGTCCCCAGCCAAGACCGCATTCAGATGAAGCTCATCCTGAACCAACTGATTCTGAAACAGAAGGTGACAAACCAAAACCCCGTCCTGAACCAACACACCCACATCCTGAAACAGCTGATTCTGAACCAACAGGTGACAAACCAAAACCCCATTCTGAATCTACACGTCCCCAGCCAAGACCGCATTCAGATGAAGCTCATCCTGAAGCAACTGATTCTGAAACAGAAGGTGACAAACCAAAACCCGATCCTGAACCTACACGTCCCCAGCCAAGACCGCATTCGGATGAAGCTCATCCTGAAACAGCAGATTTTGAAACAGAAGGTGAGAAACCAAAATCCCATCCTGAACTAACACGTCCCCAGCCAAGACCTCAACCTGATTCAACTCATCCTGAACCAGCTGATTCTGAAACAGAAGGTGACAAACCAAAACCCGGTCCTGAACCAACACGTTCCCAGCCAAGATCGCATCCTGAACCAGCTCATTCTGAAACAGAAGGTGACAAACCAAAACCCGATCCTGAACCTACACGTCCCCAGCCAAGACCGCATTCAGATGAAGCTCGTCCTGAACCAGCTGATTCTGAAGCAGAAGGTGACAAACCAAAACCCCATCCTGAACCAACACGTCCCCAGCCAAGACCGCATTCAGATGAAGCTCATCCTGAACCAGCTGATTCTGAAACAGAAGGTGACAAACCAAAACCCCGTCCTGAACCAACACATCCACATCCTGAAACAGCTGATTCTGAACCAACAGGTGACAAACCAAAACCCCATTCTGAATCTACACTTCCCCAGCAAAGACCGCATTCAGATGAAGCTCATCCTGAACCAACTGGTTCTGAAACAGAAGGTGACAAACCAAAACCCCATCCTGAACCAACACATCCACATCCTGAAACAGCTGATTCTGAACCAACAGGTGACAAACCAAAACCCCATTCTGAATCTACACGTCCCCAGCAAAGACCGCATTCAGATGAAGCTCATCCTGAACCAACTGATTCTGAAGCAGAAGCTGACAAACCAAAACCCCGTCCTGAACCAACACACCCAAATCCTGAAACAGCTGATTCTGAACCAACAGGTGACAAACCAAAACCCCATTCTGAATCTACACGTCCCCAGCCAAGACCGCATTCAGATGAAGCTCATCCTGAACCAACTGATTCTGAAACAGAAGGTGACAAACCAAAACCCGGTCCTGAACCAACACATCCACATCCTGAAACTGCTGATTCTGAACCAACAGGTGACAAACCAAAACCCCATTCTGAATCTACACGTCCCCAGCAAAGACCGCATTCAGATGAAGCTCATCCTGAACCAACTGATTCTGAAGCAGAAGGTGACAAACCAAAACCCCGTCCTGAACCAACACACCCACATCCTGAAACAGCTGATTCTGAACCAGCAGGTGACAAACCAAAACCCCATTCTGAATCTACACGTCCCCAGCCAAGACCGCATTCAGATGAAGCTCATCCTGAAGCAACTGATTCTGAAACAGAAGGTGACAAACCAAAACCCGATCCTGAACCTACACGTCCCCAGCCAAGACCGCATTCGGATGAAGCTCATCCTGAAACAGCAGATTTTGAAACAGAAGGTGAGAAACCAAAATCCCATCCTGAACTAACACGTCCCCAGCCAAGACCTCAACCTGATTCAACTCATCCTGGACCAGCTGATTCTGAAACAGAAGGTGACAAACCAAAACCCGGTCCTGAACCAACGCGTTCCCAGCCAAGATCGCATCCTGAACCAGCTGATTCTGAAACAGAAGGTGGGAAACCAAAACCCCATCCTGAACCAACACATCCCCAGCCAAGACCGCATTCAGATGAAGCTCGTCCTGAACCAGCTGATTCTGAAACAGAAGGTGACAAACCAAAACCCCGTCCTGAACCAACACGTTCCCAGCCAAGATCGCATCCTGAACCAGCTCATTCTGAAACAGAAGGTGGGAAACCAAAACCCCATCCTGAACCAACACGTCCCCAGCAAAGACCGCATTCAGATGAAGCTCATCCTGAACCAACTGATTCTGAAACAGAAGGTGACAAACCAAAACCCGGTCCTGAACCAACACATCCACATCCTGAAACTGCTGATTCTGAACCAACAGGTGACAAACCAAAACCCCATTCTGAATCTACACGTCCCCAGCCAAGACCGCATTCAGATGAAGCTCATCCTGAACCAACTGATTCTGAAGCAGAAGGTGACAAACCAAAACCCCGTCCTGAACCAACACACCCACATCCTGAAACAGCTGATTCTGAACCAACAGGTGACAAACCAAAACCCCATTCTGAATCTACACGTCCCCAGCCAAGACCGCATTCAGATGAAGCTCATCCTGAAGCAACTGATTCTGAAACAGAAGGTGACAAACCAAAACCCGATCCTGAACCTACACGTCCCCAGCCAAGACCGCATTCGGATGAAGCTCATCATGAAACAGCAGATTTTGAAACAGAAAGTGAGAAACCAAAAAACCGTCCTAAACTAACACGTCCCCAGCCAAGACCGCATTCAGATGAAGCTCGTCCTGAACCAGCTGATTCTGAAACAGAAGGTGACAAACCAAAACCCCGTCCTGAACCAACACGTTCCCAGCCAAGATCGCATCCTGAACCAGCTCATTCTGAAACAGAAGGTGGGAAACCAAAACCCCATCCTGAACCAACACGTCCCCAGCCAAGACCGCATTCAGATGAAGCTCATCCTGAACCAGCTGATTCTGAAACAGAAGGTGACAAACCAAAACCCCGTCCTGAACCAACACATCCACATCCTGAAACAGCTGATTCTGAACCAACAGGTGACAAACCAAAACCCCATTCTGAATCTACACTTCCCCAGCAAAGACCGCATTCAGATGAAGCTCATCCTGAACCAACTGGTTCTGAAACAGAAGGTGACAAACCAAAACCCCGTCCTGAACCAACACATCCACATCCTGAAACAGCTGATTCTGAACCAACAGGTGACAAACCAAAACCCCATTCTGAATCTACACGTCCCCAGCAAAGACCGCATTCAGATGAAGCTCATCCTGAACCAACTGATTCTGAAGCAGAAGGTGACAAACCAAAACCCCGTCCTGAACCAACACACCCACATCCTGAAACAGCTGATTCTGAACCAACAGGTGACAAACCAAAACCCCATTCTGAATCTACACGTCCCCAGCCAAGACCGCATTCAGATGAAGCTCATCCTGAACCAACTGATTCTGAAACAGAAGGTGACAAACCAAAACCCGGTCCTGAACCAACACATCCACATCCTGAAACTGCTGATTCTGAACCAACAGGTGACAAACCAAAACCCCATTCTGAATCTACACGTCCCCAGCAAAGACCGCATTCAGATGAAGCTCATCCTGAACCAACTGATTCTGAAGCAGAAGGTGACAAACCAAAACCCCGTCCTGAACCAACACACCCACATCCTGAAACAGCTGATTCTGAACCAACAGGTGACAAACCAAAACCCCATTCTGAATCTACACGTCCCCAGCCAAGACCGCATTCAGATGAAGCTCATCCTGAAGCAACTGATTCTGAAACAGAAGGTGACAAACCAAAACCCGATCCTGAACCTACAAGTCCCCAGCCAAGACCGCATTCGGATGAAGCTCATCCTGAAACAGCAGATTTTGAAACAGAAGGTGAGAAACCAAAAAACCGTCCTGAACTAACACGTCCCCAGCCAAGACCTGATTCAACTCATCCTGGACCAGCTGATTCTGAAACAGAAGGTGACAAACCAAAACCCGGTCCTGAACCAACGCGTTCCCAGCCAAGATCGCATCCTGAACCAGCTGATTCTGAAACAGAAGGTGGGAAACCAAAACCCCGTCCTGAACCAACACATCCACATCCTGAAACAGCTGATTCTGAACCAACAGGTGACAAACCAAAACCCCATTCTGAATCTACACTTCCCCAGCAAAGACCGCATTCAGATGAAGCTCATCCTGAACCAACTGGTTCTGAAGCAGAAGGTGACAAACCAAAACCCCGTCCTGAACCAACACACCCACATCCTGAAACAGCTGATTCTGAACCAACAGGTGACAAACCAAAACCCCATTCTGAATCTACACGTCCCCAGCCAAGACCGCATTCAGATGAAGCTCATCCTGAACCAACTGAATCTGAAACAGAAGGTGACAAACCAAAACCCGGTCCTGAACCAACACATCCACATCCTGAAACTGCTGATTCTGAACCAACAGGTGACAAACCAAAACCCCATTCTGAATCTACACGTCCCCAGCAAAGACCGCATTCAGATGAAGCTCATCCTGAACCAACTGATTCTGAAGCAGAAGGTGACAAACCAAAACCCCGTCCTGAACCAACACACCCACATCCTGAAACAACTGATTCTGAACCAACAGGTGACAAACCAAAACCCCATTCTGAATCTACACGTCCCCAGCCAAGACCGCATTCAGATGAAGCTCATCCTGAAGCAACTGATTCTGAAACAGAAGGTGACAAACCAAAACCCGATCCTGAACCTACACGTCCCCAGCCAAGACCGCATTCGGATGAAGCTCATCCTGAAACAGCAGATTTTGAAACAGAAGGTGAGAAACCAAAATCCCATCCTGAACTAACACGTCCCCAGCCAAGACCTCAACCTGATTCAACTCATCCTGGACCAGCTGATTCTGAAACAGAAGGTGACAAACCAAAACCCGGTCCTGAACCAACGCGTTCCCAGCCAAGATCGCATCCTGAACCAGCTGATTCTGAAACAGAAGGTGGGAAACCAAAACCCCATCCTGAACCAACACATCCCCAGCCAAGACCGCATTCAGATGAAGCTCGTCCTGAACCAGCTGATTCTGAAACAGAAGGTGACAAACCAAAACCCCGTCCTGAACCAACACGTTCCCAGCCAAGATCGCATCCTGAACCAGCTCATTCTGAAACAGAAGGTGGGAAACCAAAACCCCGTCCTGAACCAACACATCCACATCCTGAAACAGCTGATTCTGAACCAACAGGTGACAAACCAAAACCCCATTCTGAATCTACACTTCCCCAGCAAAGACCGCATTCAGATGAAGCTCATCCTGAACCAACTGGTTCTGAAACAGAAGGTGACAAACCAAAACCCCGTCCTGAACCAACACATCCACATCCTGAAACTGTTGATTCTGAACCAACAGGTGACAAACCAAAACCCCATTCTGAATCTACACGTCCCCAGCAAAGACCGCATTCAGATGAAGCTCATCCTGAACCAACTGATTCTGAAGCAGAAGGTGACAAACCAAAACCCCGTCCTGAACCAACACACCCACATCCTGAAACAGCTGATTCTGAACCAACAGGTGACAAACCAAAACCCCATTCTGAATCTACACGTCCCCAGCCAAGACCGCATTCAGATGAAGCTCATCCTGAAGCAACTGATTCTGAAACAGAAGGTGACAAACCAAAACCCGATCCTGAACCTACACGTCCCCAGCCAAGACCGCATTCGGATGAAGCTCATCCTGAAACAGCAGATTTTGAAACAGAAGGTGAGAAACCAAAAAACCGTCCTGAACTAACACGTCCCCAGCCAAGACCTGATTCAACTCATCCTGGACCAGCTGATTCTGAAACAGAAGGTGACAAACCAAAACCCGGTCCTGAACCAACGCGTTCCCAGCCAAGATCGCATCCTGAACCAGCTCATTCTGAAACAGAAGGTGGGAAACCAAAACCCCGTCCTGAACCAACACATCCACATCCTGAAACAGCTGATTCTGAACCAACAGGTGACAAACCAAAACCCCATTCTGAATCTACACTTCCCCAGCAAAGACCGCATTCAGATGAAGCTCATCCTGAACCAACTGGTTCTGAAACAGAAGGTGACAAACCAAAACCCCGTCCTGAACCAACACATCCACATCCTGAAACAGCTGATTCTGAACCAACAGGTGACAAACCAAAACCCCATTCTGAACCTACACATCCCCATTCAAGACCACATTCTGATGAAGCTCATCCTGAAACAGCAGATTTTGAAACAGAAGGTGAGAAACCAAAAAACCGTCCTGAACTAACACGTCCCCAGCCAAGACCTGATTCAACTCATCCTGGACCAGCTGATTCTGAAACAGTAGGTGACAAACCAAAACCCGGTCCTGAACCAACGCGTTCCCAGCCAAGATCGCATCCTGAACCAGCTGATTCTGAAACAGAAGTTGGGAAACCAAAACCCCATCCTGAACCAACACATCCACATCCTGAAACAGCTGATTCTGAACCAACAGGTGACAAACCAAAACCCCATTCTGAATCTACACTTCCCCAGCAAAGACCGCATTCAGATGAAGCTCATCCTGAACCAACTGATTCTGAAACAGAAGGTGACAAACCAAAACCCCGTCCTGAACCAACACATCCACATCCTGAAACAGCTGATTCTGAACCAACAGGTGACAAACCAAAACCCCGTCCTGAACCTACACGTCCCCAGCCAAGACCGCATTCAGATGAAGCTCATCCTGGACCAACAGATTCTGAAACAGAAGGTGACAAACCAAAACCCGGTCCTGATGCAACACGTTCCCAGCCAAGATCGCATCCTGAACCTGCTGATTCTGAAACAGAAGGTGACAAACCAAAACTCCGCTCTGAAGCAGCACTCCCTAAACCTTTTCATGGGAAGCATTCTGTTCACCCTTCATGCTCTGAAAGTGTAAGTGTAATGTTTTGGTATTTGATTTTGATCTTTTCGCTTCCTTCTATTATGATTAAATGTTATCACTAAATATACTAAATGATCTAACAGGTCTAATGGTCAGATGGAGTGAAAAGAAGGAGATTTTAAAAAGTGAAATCTAGATTTAAAATTCCCTGCTCAGCAATTAAACTCACTGTGAACCCATTCAGAGGACTCCTTAAACTATGGCTTTAAACACCTTTTGCCTTATTCACTGTGGTTAAAGCCATGGTTTAAGGTGTCTTCTGAACAGGGTCTTTGTGACTTAGGTCAATCACACTCTCCCTCTCTAGCCTTCTTTACAGAGGTGTTGTCAGCATCAAATTGGAGAAACCCCATAAATGGTGGCAGCATAACTGAGAACAGTAAGCTATAGTCGGGGGAGAGAGACAGCAGAATTCCTTGGAAGAGAAGTTATGACAAAACCAATACTATTCACATTTTTATTTTGGATTTTAATAAGCCACATGACTCCAACTGAAAACAAAATGAATCATTTACTTTATAGGCTTGGGTTTGAAAACAACAGTTATATCTCCAGTTATCGGGATTGTGACTTAATTAAGAACCTGTTTGGTGGGAATTGTTGGGACTCAATGATACCATTGATTTCACTGGTGCTGGTAATGCAGAAATGGGCAGTTTCAGGCCCTGGGGACAAACTTGCCCCCTGCCCGGGGTTTCACAGATGGCCATGTTCCTGTTCTCTGACCTCATTCTGTCTCCCCAGAGCATTGATTATTTGCTAAACCCCTTGCTCTTGTGTAGTTCTACAAGTTGAAATCCTCTCCTAAAACTTAGTAGCTGGCAGTAAAAACTTTAAGCTAAAATATGCTGATATGTTTCCCCACTCCCTATTTTTGGCCTTTGGCCCCTCCCACTGCTACTATGCAGACCTTGAGTGCTTCTTCAAAGCTATATTTGTCCCTCAGAAATAGCTTCCCCACCCCTGGGCGAGAACATGAGTGCTAGAAATGAGAATAAAACAGAGGCAGCAGGCAGAATGTTAGTATAGAACAAGACTTTAAAATATTTCACTGTAAGGTGGGGGGGGGGAGAACCACAATCACAGCAGGACATAGTCGACTTCATCTGAGTCCTTCACACTTAACATAGACTATAACGTCGCCGTCATTTGAGTCTTTTGCATAGATTTTTCTGCAACAGCACAATATAAGGCTGGTGGGATGAAACTGTTTAGCTAAGGGAAAAGGTTGGATTTCCCCAGCTGCCCCTTCAGTTTTACGGCACTGGTGCTTGTTTTTAAGTCTATGGGATTGTCTCAACCACGTAAGAAGACAGGAAGTAGAAAGAGCTGAAGTAGTTATGGTTTGGAGAAAAAGAGGACTAACATTTGTTTAGGACCTATCAGGAAAGCGTTGTTAGTCCTAACCTTCCTTTTTTATAATTAGCATGTGCTAGACTACGAGTATGAGAAGCCTGAAGGAGTCCATACCGCATTCAGCAAAATCCTGACAGCTCTTAACAAAGCCAGCACCAACTATACACTGAGTTTTGCCAACAAGCTCTATGGAGACCTTGGCATTGCCTTCATCCAGGTAACTCTAACTTTTCATTATGTTATTTCTTATTTTGTTTCCCGGTACAGTCATTCACGAGTGTTACTATTCTTCAATTTAACACTCACATAGGCCCTTTCTACACCATAAGGATGTAGAGGGATGCAGGGGAGACGATCCCGGACTTACCTGCTTCTGGGACCATCTTTTTAAAGAAGAAGAGCTGGAGCACACTTGTGCTCCAGCAAAAATTAAGGTTAAAAAAAAGCACCCTTTCTGCTCCTCCCCACCCCTGAGTCCTCCTGGCCTGGTTCCTTTCCTCTACTGACCCCCGCTACTTGCCGGAAGGAGGGAAGAAGCTGGGATGGGCACCCAAATGTCCTGTGGTTTGGGGACGATCCTGAAACTGCAGGAAGAATTGGGTTTCCCCAGGGATTATTTATCCCTGTGAAAATCCCTTGCCCCCGGGAGTCCCTGTGTGTCATTTGAATGCACAAGGACTTGGCCGTGACCAGACTGAGTTTTCGGGCTGGTGTAGAAACAGCCATAGTATATCTATAGTTGATGAATCTCCTGGCTGGAACTTATTCCAATAATTTATAAATGGTACCCAACTTAATTGGGAAGTCTGAATGGAGTTCATTCTTCCCTGCCATGGCAACTTATACCTCATTATTTTATTCATTACCATGGCAGTCCAAGGCCTAATCTACACCAAGTGGGATATTGCACTATGAAAGTGATATATAAAAGTCAGGAGCCACACTACTGCTTTATAACGGCATTGAAGTGTACTGGTAACTGTTGAGGCCCATGACACATACCATATACTGCTTTCATCCTGTTATATTCTGCTTGCTGTGGCTCCTGCCTTTTATATGCCACTTTCATAGTGCAATATCCTGCTTGGTGTAGATTAGGCCTAAGTCTTCTTTTTCTATTGTACCAGAGATGGTATGCATGTGGATTGACAAGCTTTTCCTACAAGGATCCTTGGAACTATTAACATATAACTCACTATCATGACTAAAACTCTTGGGATCTGATCTTTAATATCACCCAGGTAACTCTAATTTTGAACTGCACGAGTAGTCCATTGCATTGTGGGAACCAAAAGCACTGACATTCTGAGATTGACTGAATTGTAGCATGTATGTTTGTTGTGCTTTTATATTGTATTTTATATCATGCTTTTATACTGTTTGTTTTATACTTTGAATGGTTTTAATTTTTGTGAAACGCCCAGGGAGCTTCGGCTATTGGGCGGTATAAAAAGGCAATCTATATATACAAAAGCCCAGACTGCTCCTCCAAGCCAGTTATAGTTTTTGTCCTCTGGTGACATCTAGGAACGTTCCTCAGAACTGCGGCTTTCTACGGAAGTTCCAAGTTCCGAGAAATAGGTTTTGCCCTCTGGTGCCATCTAGTGATGTTTCTCAGAACTGCGGCCTTCTAGGGAAGTTCCAAGTTGCGAGAAAGATAACTGCCAGGAGCTTCCGGCCTAGCAGAGGGGCAAAACCCCACTAACCTCCTCACCAGACTGCTCCTCTACACCTGTCGTATGATGGGCTTTTTTGCTAGTAAATAAATAAATAAATAAATATGTGTTTATCTTCTACCTGCATCAGTAAAAATTGCTTCATTCCCAGGCCACAGAGGGAACTCTTACTGTAATGGTTGCCTGTTCTACAATGTGTTCCACCAGCAAAATCCAATGTTAAGAGGGATAAAATCTCAGATAGTTAACAAGCAGTAGTTGCCCCTGCTTTGTAGAACTCTCTTCCTAAGGAAACCCATCAAGCTATATCTCTCCTGGCTTTTAGGAGGCTAACAAAAACATTCCTATTCATAAAGTCTTTGAGGGCACTGGGCTGTACTCTTAATAATTCTAAAGTTAGGCAGATACTTCAGAATATTTTTTTATATTATTATTGTTATATTGACTGATCTATGGATCCAATTTTTCTCCTATCTAGAAATTCATTTTCTGTGCTCTGAAACTGTACTTGACAGAAGTACGGGGAATTGATCTGCATAATGCACCAGAGGAAGTGAGGAGAATCATAAATGCGTGGGTTGAAGTCCAGACACATGGTAAGAGTGCACCATCCACTGAATGTGTCTTCCTGTATTTAGAGAAACATTTGACAGAACAATCTACAATTCTTCCTCCTCATATTGCTGTTCTAAAAACCAGCAACCAAGTGAATATCTGTTAGAATAATTGAAAAGGATTTTTTCAAGACTGGTAAAGGCATTTCTTCATTAAGGATAACTATGATTCTTTTGTAAAGTTGTGTTATAGCGTATACTTCCCCCCAAACCTGGGGAAAACAGTAAAATTGCTATGAAATCCTTCATCTACTCAGCCTGCTCCATTTAACTTCTACAAATAGTGAGCTACAAGTTGTATTGTCACTTAGGGCTTTTTTATATGAGGCATTTATCATGCGCTTGTCATTTCCTACTCACAGTTGTTTATAGGTTCTTTTGATTTTGTTCCAGTTTCATATTGGAGCATTTCCCATGAGGTTTGTTTTTTAGAGCAGGGTAAATGTGTCATTCAATTGTGAAAGTGAAAGAACGTGTTTTTACTTCTGTATTTGTGCTATTCCACTATAGCACAACACCACCTAGAGGTTATGTAGCAGGCAAGCAGGAAAAGCAGGCAAGGAAATGTGCTCAGATCTCAATTCTGTGATGAATGAGACCTTACCGTGTGCTTGTGTTTGGTCACTCAAAGAAGTTTGTGGGTCCTTTGCATGATGTCGTTAACCTCCAGAGGATTGCTTTAATTGTTGCATGAAGTTCTATAATTGCCCTATACCACAGTGCCATCTAGTGGCTGTATAATAAACATGTAGAACTTGTAGAAAAAGACACCGCCCCTCCTGCCGATAAACAGCCCACGTCAGTTTATGTAAAGGAGCCAATCTTAACCCCACAAAGAATCCAGAAGCAGAAACCCCAGTAGAACTGTGGGATAAAACCCTGGTGCAGAGAAGCCCTGAAAGTAGATACAGCAGATGAACAACCTCATGTAGAAAAGCTCATAATAGCAAAGGTTAAATAAAAATGCATTTTATCTATTTCTTTGTAAGGTAAAATCAAGGATCTCTTGCCCAAGGACAGCTTTGATAATCTTGCTCAGCTGCTGCTGGTGAATGCTCTCTACTTCAAAGGACAATGGGAAGTCAAGTTTGACAAGGCACTCACATCAGAAGCCCCATTTTATACCCATGATGCAAATGAGGTGAGATATATAAACATAGAAGTTCTGTTTTCCTGCTTTGCAGGGCCATGTGGAGGAGTTGGATCAATGGCTACCTTGAAACTTTTAGCAGGGATATTTTAAGGAAGTGTGGGAGTTGTGTTGTTCCTATGGGGACAGTGTTGGGGCAGATCTACACTACGCTGGATATATTGCTTATAAATGTTTTTTATTGTGTATTGAGTCTTATCTCGCCACATGACACTTGCCTTGTAATGTCGTTTTATTTTCTAATCTTATCCGTAAAAGTCATATTTTCTCTTATGTGGCTGCTTGCATCGTAAGAAACCTTCCTTTTTTCATAAGCTTTCCCTTAGCCAATCACCTTCCTCGGTGAATATTTCCACGCCCAAAGTAGCAGCCGTTTTTCCTCTTTCTTGCTTCATTTCCTCTTTGCAGCCACAACCTCCCTCCCCCTTCCATGATTTGCATGTGTATGGCATTGTTCTATATGTGTTTACTCAGAAGTAAGACTCTCTCTGTTCAATGGGCTTTCCTCAAAGGTAAGACAGCATGTGATAGCAGTTGAAATCAATGGGATTTACTTTGGAGTAAGGGAACCAGCACACCTGCAGTTCATGAAGATGCAAGCAAGCAGGGAGGGAGACTCCAGGCAGGGTTAGTGGATTTACTTTACTCAAAAGTAAATCCCATTGATTTCAACTGCTAACATGACATGCTGCTCCTTGGTCTGTGCTTAGGAAAAGGGTGCAGAAAGAGGGGGAAACTTTCCAGCCCCCCTTCTCTCCCCTCTGAGCACAGACCAAGGGGCAGCAGGTTGTGTTAGCAGTTGAAATCAATGGGGTTTACTTTTGAGTAAAATAAATCCCCTAACCCTGCCTGGAGGCTCGGAAAGAAGGAAATCTTTCCACCTCCATCCTTCACCGGAGGAGGAGGGACAATGGAAGAAAAGAGGAAGTGGGAGGAACAATAAGCAGAAATGATGATTCAGCTATTTTGGTTAGAGATGATGGTTCTCACAGAACTGAAGGTACATGCAGCAAAGTCCCATTGGAATCAACTCAGCTATTAATAGCAATCTCATGGATTTCAACAAGACATAACAGGCCTGTTTTCTCCAATTTTTCATCCCCTGTCAGTTGTTTTAAACAGTGCTGAATCATTTTGCTTTACAAAGGATCATTTACCCTTTGTATGAAAAAGACAGGAGATCTACAATACTTTCATATGGCTGTTCTAAAAACCAGTAAAATTCTATCCAGTAGAATTTTAGGATATGCTTTTAGGATGTTTTTAACAGTGTATACTATGTTTTTAATTAGTATTTTATGCTTGCTGTTGTTTCCGCCTCGGTCCAGTCGGAGAGGCGGGTAAGAAATATATTATTATTTCATTTTTTTCATATTTACAAATCCAGAAAAAAATACCAGGCTTCAGAACTTTCTTCACGATCTTGCATAACTTATTGATTTTGGGGACTAAAAAATGTGCTTAATGGACTGTATCCATTGATAACCGCCCAGGGAGCTTCAGCTATTGGGCAGTATAAAAATGCAATTAATAATAATAATAATAATAATAATAAAATTCTGATTCTGCTCTTTTTGACATGCGCAGACGCTCAATTGGTTTTGAATATCACCGTTATAACTTAGAGACATGATGCACTACCAAAAAACCCCACCCCTATTTCCAAAAGCAAAAGAAGCCATTTTCCACTCCTTAAATGTCCATTTCTATTTTTTTTCCTTATCAGAAAGACAACCAAACTGTGCAGCTGATGCACAGGAAGGGTGTTTACAACACAGCAACCATTGACATAGGTAACGTGAAGGTGCAGGTGCTTGAAATCCCCTACAAAGACAAAGAACTGAGCTTCTTTGTATTGCTGCCAACAGACCACAGCCCTGAAGCTCTTCAGCAGGTAATACATATTCTTACTCCCATGACAAAATCCATGGCATTTATCCACATAACCCATAGGTGGACCAAGCCACCATTTCATCCATTCCTGGCCAACTAAGTAATCAGACGATGCTGGTGCAAAGGTACTTCTTTTTTTGCCATTTTCTCATGTAGCCACCCTCGCTTTGCAGTTGTCAAGGATAAAAAAATTACTTTGGTTGTAAGGCAACTCTGTTTTATTGAGTGTAATACAGCAGTATGGAGAAAGTCCTACAGGCAAAGAACTCCCCTGGCAGTGTGAAAAGCAGTTATATTTATACACAGTAGCGCATTAACCAATTAGCAGTTGGCAAAATTCTAAAGCAAAACAAAGACAGATTAACCTGGCTGGTCAGTCCTCCTTATCAAGCTAGCTTATTTGTCTTATACTATATCAAAATCCTTGACAGTTAGAAATTCCAATGAAGTATTTCCTTCCAATTAAGCAGTTTCAGTGTTACAGCACATTCAGGCACATATATCATTCCAATCCCATCATGCAGTTCACTTGCAAGAACCAAACTACATACAGAGGCCTACATACAGAGCAGGTATATCAAGGCTTGTGGCCTGGCTTTCTCACAGTCATGACTGAATCTTGAGTAATCTTGAACTGAAATGAGATCACTGCAATTTGTGTTTGTTCCTCCAGCTGGAAGAAGGTCTTATCCATGAGAACCTGCTTGACTGGTCCCATAAACTGAAGCCTGAAGAGGTGGATGTTGCCATTCCCAAGTTCAGCATGGAGAAGAGCTTCTATTTCCATGAATACTTGAATCAGCTGCATCTGACCAATCCTGAAAAAGCTGATTTCTCTAGAGCGACAACAACAGAAGGTGTGGCTCTGACTCAGTTTTTCCACCATACATTCCTTGAGATTGATGAGGAGGGTGGTGAGGAACCAAAGGCACCCCATTCTCTTCGGAACAGGCGTCCACGCCGGGAACCTGTGCAAATCCGGGCTGATCGTCCTTTCCTGTTTTCCGTCCAGCATAATCACAGAAACATCGTTATGATTGGTAGATTCTGTAAGCCAGAATAAAAGAAAAAATGTGATCCATGCAACAAAATTGATGGGAAATGAATATGGAAAACGCTTTTTAGAAAAATGCATTCTTTCTTCTCTCCGCCTCAATCTCTGCAATGGCAATTATTGCATTGGTTTGGACAGAGAAATCAAATATCTGGTGGTGGGCCTAATCTCTGTGGGATGCCAATGATGTTTGAAGACTTTTTCTTGCCCTACCACTTTGGAATTTGGTTCAACCTACTGTTTTACATCAGGTCATCTTTTTAAAGCATAACCTTCTTCCTCTGGCTATTCTCCCAGCTCTTGAAATCCAGGTCTTCACCTGGTAGCCAAGCAAACTGGAATATATACATCCAGAAAATAAGAGATTTTCTGTCTCTTTTAGTTCCGTGAAGAAGGGCAATATCCAGGAGGTTCAGTATCCCTCACCAGGGTAACACTGTTCTGGGAGAAATTTCTTTGGATTTTTTAAGGGGTCTGTCATTATTAATAAATTGCAATGGGGAACTAGGGCTCATTGATTAATTACAGTGCTGGCTCTAAATGTTTTTCTATCCAATGTGAAATGGCCAAGTGATGTCCACAGATCTCTAGACCCCTTCTAAGTTCTTAAAAAATGACGCAGTAGAGATTAAGCCAGGAAAATGTCACCCACTCTGGAATCTGCTTCCTGATTCAAGTTGTTATGTTGTTTCATGCTACAATCTACCTGAATATTAGGAATACATTTGCATGTAATCTACTGCCCTGCCTAAAGTCAGTATTAGGCTATCAACCCATATATACACTGACCTGTATTTGTACTTAATGAGACTTACTTCTGAGGATTACATAGGAATGCACTGTTGAGCTGGAAAGAAAAGGGCTAACATCAACAGTGAAAACCTTTCTAGGTAGCAAGTGAGACTATGGCATTTCTTTGAAACACCTAAAACTCTATTGCATCTCCACCCCCTGATCCTCTGACTTGAACTGTAGCGGCACAGTATCTTAATAAAGCATTTACTAAAACTGCAGTTCTGTCATTTTCATTGATGGGGATATTTTGCAGAGTACATGTTCTTAAGCATTGTGGAGGCTAGCCTCCCCACGGCACTGAAACAATAGTTTAAGCCTTAGCTAAAGTGAAAAAGTGGGACTGTGACACAAGAGAAAAATCCTTTGAGGAAAATGTAGTAGTAGTAGTAATAGTAATAATCTATCAGACTACATAAGATGTTGTCTTGTTGGGTACCATTCCATTTTACTGCTGGACAACGTAGTCAATGGGAAATCTAGAGCTTTGCAGTAGAGTCTCCTTTGGCTTCTGAGCCTGAAATTGAGGGCTAGCCCTTGGCTTTGGATACCCTCTGCAAAATGCTGTCTAGTCAATGGGGCTGTCTAAATGCATGGAAAGCCACAGCCGCCACTGTGCACCTAGCCCAGGGCTTTCCGTCGAAGCTGTACAGAGAAAAAATCAGGGACTTACCTGGACTTCTTTCTCCAGAGCAAGGCGAGTATGGTGTATCCGCTGCCTAGCCTCGCTCCCAAGTCACAGCGGAGGCGTGGCTGGGCAGATGGTGACTCCTGATTGGTCACTGTCTGCCTCGGCAGAGAGTGGGTTGGTGAGCCTAATGGCCACCGGGAAGCCTGCACTGCCTCCTTTTGTATAATTAGTCACCGCCAAATCAGAGGGTTTGGCGGCAGAGCAAGGCCAACTCAGCATTGTGAAGGCAGCCCCAATGACGCTTTTTGGATAGTATACCTGTGGCAGCAACTCTTCCATCACAGGACACAGAGAAGATAGTGGCTGCTGCTTTTACTTTTATTTTATTTATAGTCTACCTTTCTGTATTATGTTCCTGGTGTTTCACATCCAAACTGACAGAAAATAATAACAGTGGCCCTGGCCGAATCTACATGACTGTAGCTGTAACGTTATAGATAGCTCTGGATGACGTCAGTGATCATGTGATGTGTTCCTTATAACGTTATACAGAAAGGTTTTGTATCGTTTTACCTTTCGTTGTAACACTTCTGCGTCGTTAGACTTCTTTCAATGTGCTCCATTGTTACGATGTCTTCTGTGTCGCATTGCAAAACTAATATCACATGATCCCTCACCAGGCTTCCTGTCTGATGTAACTTCCTCTACGCGCCTTCAGTAACTGTTGTTAGAACTGGTGAATGGAATGTGTTAAATCTTTCTCATTTTTTAAACATTATTTCTGTGGCATTACATGCAAACTACCTTGGGTAACACCTTTTTTTAAAAATTTTTTATTAAAGGATGCGCATATACGCATCCTTAATTTAATTTTTTTTAAAATAAATTAAATGATGTGCGTATGCTCATATAGTTTTTACCTGAGGTAGGTTGCATGTAATGCCATGGAAATAATGTTTAAAAAATGAGAAATATTTAACACATTCCATTCACCAGGCATCCCTACACTTTCCTCAAGAGACAGACAACTCCAACAATCCACAAACCACTCTCTCTGAGAAGAACTCCGGCCACAAAGATTTGAAATTAAGAGCATGCGCATAAAGGAATGTTAGCTAGAGAGGTGCGGAAAATACAAAAACAAGGAAGTGGGAGGCACAGAGAATTGCAAAGGATCACAGAAACGAGAAGAGACAACAACACAGACAACGGAGCAACGGACAGTGTGCTCCACAACAACGTTACAAGAAAAGGTAAGTAACGCTACTGAGCAATGGTATACAAGGTATACCATTGTATACAATTGTATACAATTGTAACTTGTGTACAATACAAGTTACAATGTTACAAAGGCTCAAAAAATCGATATAAGCAGAAGTGTAGATCCACACCATGTTCAGAAGACACCTTAAACCACGTCTTTAACCATGGTGAATAAGGCAAGAAGCCTTATTCACCATGGTTAAAGCTGTTTTTTAAGATGTCCTTTGAACAGGGCCAATTTGTACAGCTGAAGGATGTGGACAAGAGCTTTGGAGGGGAGAGGCCACATGTGTGATTGACAGGTTATAAAAGCTACCAGGGAGTGGGTATTTCCCTTACGTAAGGGCAATAGTGAATGTGTCTATACAAGAAGATGTGACTCCATCATTCCTAAAAAGGTGCTGATGAAATCTTTAAGCCTCACCAGATGAGCGTTTTATAGCACACTCATTACTGGCCACTCATGTATGTTAGTGGGTCCTTTTGACAACGCTGTCTGCCTCCTGTGCATCTCCGGCTTCTTTTGTCAATTTTGGGATCACGAAATAAACCTATTTTGTTGTTGTTGTTTATTCGTTCAGTCGTTTCCGACTCTTCGTGACTTCATGGACCAGCCCACGCCAGAGCTTTCTGTCGGCTGTCGCCACCCCTAGCTCCCCCAAGGTCAAGTCTGTCACCTCCAGAATATCATCCATCCATCTTGCCCTTGGTCGGCCCCTCTTCCTTTTGCCTTCCACTTTCCCTAGCATCAGCCTCTTCTCCAGGTTATCCTGTCTTCTCATGATGTGGCCAAAGTACTTCAGTTTTGCCTTTAATACCATTCCCTCAAGTGAGCAGTCTGGCTTTATTTCCTGGAGTATGGACTGGTTTGATCTTCTTGCAGTCCAAGGCACTCTCAGCATTTTCCTCCAGCACCACAGTTCAAAAGCATCTATCTTCCTTCGTTCAGCTTTCCTTATCGTCCAGCTCTCGCAGCCATAGGTTACTACGGGGAATACCATTGCTTTAACTATGCGGACCTTTGTTGTCAGTGTGGTGTCTCTGCTCTTAACTATTTTATCAAGATTTGTCATTGCTCTCCTCCCAAGAAGTAGACGTCTTCTGATTTCCTGGCTGCAGTCAGCGTCTGCAGTAACCTTCGCGCCCAGAAATACAAAATCTGTCACTGCCTCCACGTTTTCTCCCTCTATTTGCCAGTTATCAATCAAGCTGGTTGCCATAATCTATTTTAATCAGATTCTTTTGAGGCTGCACTATAAAATGCCCACTAGAGGGTGCTGTTCCCATTGAAATCTACAGGCCACATGATTGCTGGGCTCTTCTCCCTGAAAAATGCTCATTTCAAAGGAGGAAGAGAACCAGCAAGAGAGCCCATGGTAAGGAAACATGGTTTCCCGTGATTTCTCCCCATCTGATGAGCCTCTATGTTTTGGGGGTTTGTGTGTGTGTGTGTGGGGGGGACTCTCAGAATCCCATCATACTAGATAATTTCTATCCAATCTTCAATGTTTAATTTCATTCTTGGCTTATTGTGCACCTCAAGGCTCTATCTTGTCCCCCATGCTATTTAACATCTAAATAAAATCACTGAGGAGAGTTCATCTAGGTATTTCAACTTTAGTTTCACTCATACCTTGATGATACCCAGCTCTGTATGACCTTTCCATCTAACTCCTGAATGAGTGAGTGATTGATCACAGCAATTAACTGGATGAGGGTGAACAAATTGAAGCTTAATTCAGACAAGGCAGAGGTGTTCCTGGTCAGTTGAATGGCAAATCAGAGAACAGGGATTCAAACTGACTTGAATGCAGTTACACTCCCTTTGATGACTCACGTTTGCAGTTTCAGTGTAGTCCTAGATTCTGCCCTGTTCCTGAATGCCCAGGTTTTGGGAGAGGCCAGGAGTGTTGTTGCACACCTAAGGCTACTATGCCAACTGTAGCTATTCCTTGTTGGATCTGGCCATCAAGACACATGGCCATGTTCCATCAAGGGCATGTGTCACTGTGACACATGCCCTTGTTACATATGATCTGGCCACAGTGGCCTTAGCTAGACTGGGCAAAATCCCGGAGCGAACCACGGGATCGTCCCTGTGTGTCCACATGACACACAGGGGATCCCAGGATCAGGATCGCCCTTCCCTTTGGGCCCGCTTTTTCCACGGTCCCAGGCTGAGCCTGAGACTGCAGAACATGTGGCCCATTGCCGCGGTTTGACCCAGCTCTGCGCGATTCCTCGCAAGGAGCCAGGAGCTGCGCCTGTGGCGTTACACCCCACAAGTCAGTTCCCAAATGTATGTCTGCAGTTTGTAAGTCTGTGGTGAGTTTAGAATGTTGGCCTGAGTGGGCGGAGTTAGAATGTCTGAGGAGGGGGGAGGAGTGATATATAAGGGAATGACTGGGGATTGAGGGAGACTTGTTAGGTACTCTTAGAGTCGTTAAAGCTCTCTGTGCTTTAGCGCTCTGTGTTTAGAGTACTTGGGTCTTTAGAATTTGAGGTTCAGTGTAGAGAGTGGTGTCTTTGGAGTGTGGTGTGCACATAGTTGATGTATATTAAACAATACTGATAATAAAGAAAGCTCAAGAGTGATTGTGTGCGAGAAAGGAAAGCGTGTATGTGAATGGGTGAAAGGATTGGATGAAAGGTTTCAAAAAGGTTTTTAAATGGTTTATTTTGAAACAAAGCTTGTGAACTTCTAAAATAAATTTTAATTATTTTGTTTTTAACTACTCCACGTGTCTGTTTGAAGTTTATACATTTAGCACCCACTCTGACAATAATTCACCTCAGCACATATAACTCACAGTGTATTCCTTCTCCATTTAAACCCCTTTCTCCACATAGTTTGGAGGAAGGTGGTTTTTATTCCTCGCCTCAGGCGTATCAAGCAGTGGTGCTTGGCTTGAGCAGGGAGAAGCCGTGGCCAGGCCTTGTGTACAGAGCCTGTGTCGTGGCAGTGCCCATAGGGGGTAGGGTGGGGGAAGCGGGAAAAGTAATTAAAATTTTAAAAAAGCATGTACCTTTGCGCACGAGTGTTCATACACTCCTGTTGCTTTAAAAATTTTAAAAATGGCGGGCGCAATGCCTCTCCTCCTGAGGTCGTTGCACCTCACGTGTAAATGGAGGAGGGATCTCGCGATAATCACATCACAGGATCTTCCCTCCTCCATCGTAAATTAAAAGGTAGGTCTAGTTAAGGCCAACTACACATGCCCTTGTTACATCTTCGACTATTGTACTGTGCTCTACTCAAGACTGCCTTTGAAGAGTGTTTTGAAACTTGAACTTGTTCCAGATGTTGCAGCCAGACTATGGATTAAACTGGGTTGAAGGAGTGTGTGATTCCCATGTTCTAACGGAAGCACAAAAACAGAGACAGCAGTTGCAGTTACCCAACAAGAAAAAATGCTAAACAGCACACAAAGGCACAAAAACTGAATAACAGCCAAGACAATGGGGGTAAAGGAACTGATAGACTGTGTGAGCAAGAAAAAAATTATAAGAGACATATAACATCATATAATGTAACATTAGTATAGTTATGTAAAGTACAAAAACAGGTTCATGTATTTGGCAATGAACTGTGGAGTGAGATAAGACTTTTAACAGGACTCCGGATTTCACACCTGTTTACATCTTTGACAGCTGCTCAAAAAACTCACCACCCCTGAAGCTTTCTGAAAATTTGCCTGAGATTTGAATCAATCCGCCTTGGAGGATATTCAAAGATGTTTGGGGGCTGAGGAACTGTTTAAGAATTGCTTCACCTTTTCTCCCACGGCACAAGCTTATTAGTGGTGTAATTATAGCGAGGTTCTGAGAAAGCTGCGGTGAAACAGTTGTGAAAACTGGAGACCTGTTAAAAGCATTATCTCGCTCAGCAATTCATTGTCAAATACATTAACCTGTTTTTGTACTTTACTCTGTCATACGTATACTAATGTTATGTTATACGATGTTATTAGCGGATAGAGAAAGAAGCTCAGAAATAACGACAGACACCAGAGCTTGGGATAACTAGGGCCTCTTTATTTAATTGGGTAATTCACCCTTCCCTGAATTTGCATGTGAGAGTGCAGGAATCTAATTAATCCTTTCTCCAGGCAACCAGCCTGCATTATGGGCGAGGCTGGCGGCCAAGCCACAAGTCGGATAAAACATGGCTCCTTTCTTGAGCTACACTTTCGTGCTTGGGGGAACCACTCCATGTCAACCCTGCTCAGAGTTGCACAACTCTGTGTAGGTGAGACAGAGAGGTCGCCAAAGGCAAGACAGAGGGGGATTCTACACGTCGTACTGAGGGCGCTTCCATGAGCCCCCAGTGTGCCCCCAAAGCGATCGTGTAGCTTGCCTGAAGAAGAGACGAGGAAGAGGCGTCCTTGCCGCCGCCGCCACCCACCTACTTCCTCGCTGGCCGGGTTGGAGAGCTTGAAGCTCTCCACCCCGCCTTCTTCCGCCGAGCTCTCCGACCCAGCCGGCGAGGAAGTAGGTGGGTGGCGGCGGCGGCGGCAAGGACGCCTCTTCCTCGTCTCTTCTCCAGGCAAGCTACATGATCGCTTTGGGGGCGCATGGAAGCGCCCTCAGTACGACGTGTGGAATCCCCCATATATCCTGAGTCATGAGCCATATAGCCCTCGAGAATCAGGCCTCTATAACCTACTGGGCCATTGACAAAGTGACAAAAGGCGAACCTCTATGAGCAAGAGAGAACTATTTTGGAACTTATCCCTAAACTCTCTGGTCCCACAGGGACTCAATGAATCTCTGGAATGGAATTTAAATTTAAATAGATAATCAACAAATAAAAGAAACAGACATTAAAAACACGATACAGTCCCTTCAAAATCCTGCCCATGACAACAGAACAAAGTTTGGGCAGGATTCCATCACCAGAACTCTGTGCCGTTTCCCTGAGCCTGCTGATACAATTAACCAGCATAAAAGACACCTGACCTTGGCTTGAAAGTACAAGCAGCTTTCTGGATAGAAAACACAGCTTTCGACAAAGACACCCCACAGAAAAAGTATCAACATTTGGTAATTATGATAAAATTTATGTCCCAAACAGTTAGTATTTGTTAACAGGTCAGCTGCTGTGGCAAATATAGTTTCTTAAGACATTATTTTCTTGCCTAGCAGTAGCATTATGTAATCAGTACCTTTTATCTGCTTATTGTTTTCTAGCTCTGCTAGCTGATAGCGCAGAGCATTCTTATGTAATTAAAAACGGGCATGCATCTAGGAAAGGAATTGTACCACACTGGTAATACAAAAGATTTAACAATGGATATAACATTTAGAACAGTACAACAAAACCGCTGAGAAAAATCAAGTTTAATATTCTCCTAAGTATAGGGTTTTTTTGTATACTTATATGCTATTTGTATTATATTTTGATTGTAGCTCCTGATGAAGGAACTTGGCATCCAAAACGTTGAGCTTTTTGGATCTTTTAAATAAAAATCTTATTTTTGACAATACCATAAAAGACTTTTTATCCTACACAGCACTAGAGCCAGTCTCTCTTTTCATACAAGACAGTGGTGCTTTTTCTCTTTTTTTCTCATTTTCATTCCAGTGGAGATGACATGGAACAATGCCCTCAGTATTTCCAAAGAACATCTGGATCAACTTCTAGAAAGACCCCCTATTTTTGAACAAACACAAGCTCCAGATCTGAGCTCCTGGAACGATCTACAGAGACTACACAAAAGCCAGATCAAAAATGAACTTCATGCATCCACTTTAATAGAATATTGTAGACATCAACGAATCCCACATGGGCTCAGAATACAAAAAGAACCTAATATGTATTGCGACAACGCAGAGTTTGTAAAACAATGGTGTGCCATCCTTAACAAATGCTCGCAAGACCTCATGATCTTACTGATAGACACCTCTCTACAGACAAATGTGTTGTTACAGAACACCATAGACAAAGAGACAGCAGACCTAAAGACATTGTATAACTACAAGGAACTTGAGCACAAGTTAGCCACCATGGACAAAGAACTTACAAAATTCCATGAACTCAAGGAGTTCAAACACAAGAAATTCATGAGAGATAAAAAGGATTATGAAAAGAACAGAGTATACCCGTGGACACAGGGACCAAAAAGAAAAAAAAGTTTCCTTTGCACACTACTTAGACATCTGTTCAGAACACACAGAATGGGAATCATCCCTGGGCGAACATAGTGACTCTTCTACCAGTACGATCTGAAATCGTTATTTTCAAGACTGCCCCAGAAGAACTGGTCAATTCAAACACCACACACAGGGTCCATCCAAGAAAACAGAAATGCTCTCAACCAAACAGTTGAGAAGGAAGAAACGTTAATCATCAGTTTATCGAGTACAGAAATATCAGTGATGGAAGAGAAAGTTCTTAATAAAGGTCTTTCCTTTGTTCCACCTCCTAAATATGATATAGCACAGACTCGTTTTGACCTCTTTCGATTTTTAAGAAACATCAAACGAAAACATCATTTCTACAGTCAAGATGCTATATCCAGAGGCACACAATCAAAATTCAGAGTCCCATCCAACTTCATGCCACCAGAACCCATAAATCCAGCCATCCAGGTGTTTGAGTGGCGTGTGCTGAAACAACTGGACACCTTAGAATCCTCCACATATCCAACATGGCACAACATGACAAAATCAGAAATGGAGGCCCTACATCGCCTGTCCAATAACAAAGATATTGTTATAAAAGAGGCAGACAAAGGAGGAGCGATAGTTATGACTATGAGGCGGAAGTCACATGCCAGCTACAGGATAAAAGAACTCCTTCAAATCCATCTCACATGATCCAAGTTTGACAATTATTTCTGAAATCAAAACTATTCTGGAGGAAGGATTAAATATGGGGTGGATTAGTCTCTCTGAGTACAACTTTCTTGCTCAGAAAGAACTATAGAGTCCCCCTTTTCTACATTCTACCTAAAATACACCTCCAGGCTGGCCCATAATCTCTGGGATCGGATCCATTCTAGAACTGCTGTCACAATACATGTATCTCTCCCTTAAACCCTCTATTCCAACTATGAGATCCTACGTCTGGGACTCTATACATTTCTTACAATTAATAGACGCTGTGAACATACAGCTTGAAGATCTATTGGTCACTGTGGATGTCAGGTCCTTGTATACAAGTATTCCTCAGGATAAAGCATTAGACATTGTATTTCAAACTCTACAAAAATGTGAACAACGAGATCCTCCCTCACACTTCCTTGCCTCTCTGGCAGACTTAGCTCTACAAAAAAATTTTTTTTTTCATTCGATAGGAAATTCTTCTTCCAGACAAAAGGTGTGGCCATTGGATGCTTTTTGAACCTGTTAAATAAAAATCTTATTTTTTGACAATACCATAAATGACTTTTTATCCCACAAAGCACCAGAGCCAGTCTCTCTTTTCATACCAGATAGTGGTGCTTTTTCTCCTTTTTTCTCATCTGTGGTCTCCTCTGCCAATCTGTCAAAGGAACACAAATAACAACACTGAATCAACAGTAACTGCACTCATCTTCCTTTCAGAATGTACTCTTATTCATGTCCAAGACTGCCATCTCTCTATGTTCCAGATCTTGGCATCCCCCAGCCGCGCTGCACTAGCAGCAGCCCAGTTTTGAATGGGTGTCCAAATGGAATAGTTCCCATAGGCCTGATGTCTGAAGGGGCCTCTTGACTACCATCAAAATGGTACCAGATAACGGGCATCCCCATCCTGTGAACAAATAGCAGTCTGTGTTCTTTGCCCCATAGGGCAAAGTAGGGTCAAAACTGCAAATAGGCATATACCCTCAATCAAAACCAGTGAGTTTTACCATGGCACCGCTAGCCAGGTTCCATAAGCCTGATATCTGAAGTATCTACTTGGCTACTGTATAAATGGGACTGATTAAGGAGCAGCTGTGATAAAACAGAAAGCCAAATTCCTTTCTCTGGAGGGAGAAGTAGAAGCTCAGACTGCTCAAAGGCATATCTCCTCACTCGAGGCTGCCACAGGCATTACCATGGCAACTCAGCCCCTCAGGCCAAGTGCTCTGATTAACTACTCTGATTAACCAAGCATCAGAAAATTGAAAGGCCCTACCAGCTCACACAGGCAATTCTGCCTACCCTATCCAGCATCCTTTAAACATGGAAATTTGCTATGCCTCTTACCCCATGGTAGCAAAGGATGGGCTGGCCAGCTTACCTCCTAGCCCCTTGAGGTGAAGTATCACCCGAAATTCCAGCAGGTATTTGACTAGGATATTTGACTATGATGGGCCATAAGGTCTGAAGCTCTTCTCTCAGCACTGAAAAAAGCTGAATTTATGTACCTGCTCACTGGTAGAATGCCCATGTGCCAGGGGGCCACGGGTCGTATGGCTTCTATCAATTGCCTCTCACAGATCCAAAGCACACTGTGCATAGGGTCCTGATTCTGTCTGGCTGCAAGGGCCAACTTCAGGAACCTGGACTTCTGGCTGTGTGTCAAGGTGTCACCAACTCCTTTCGTCACCAGCTGAAGACCTTTTTATTCTCTCAGTATTGGAACACTTAATTTTAACTTAAATTTAAATTTTACTTTTTTAACTCTGTATTTTAATTTTATATCAATTTTGCTGCGTGGTTCTTATCCTGGTTGTGCTTTTTATACTGTATTTTGTATTTGTGCTTTTAACCTGTTGGTTGTTTTATTATGGACCGCCCAGAGAGCTTCAGCTATTGGGTGGTAAAAAAATGCAATAAATAAATCAACCTCGGGGTTGCCTCGGGGGTTGCCTCGACGCTGAAGCCGAGATGAAATTCAGGCCCTCCGAGGCGACTCAGACTTTTATGAGTGCAAGCTGCCCTTCCCCACTTACCCGGTGCCTCTGCCATCCACTGCCAGGTAAGCCCCCCTCCCCACTTACCTGTGTCTGCTGCCACCGCCGGCTGTCTGGCAGCTTCCACTGCCGATGACACAGAAGCCTGGGAGTAGGCTGTACATTGCTATTTAGATAGGCTTTTGACACATAATCAATTGTATATATGTGGTAATTGGATTTAACTGTTTCTTTTTATTGGTTTCAATAATAATAATAATAATAATAATAATAATAATAATAATAATAATAATAATAGGGCCAGGATCTCTTCTCGATCATCCCAGCGTGGAGGACATGGAATAATGGGCTCAAGTTACAGGAAGCCAGATTCTGGCTGGGCATCAGGAAAAACTTCCTGACTGTTAGAGCAGTACAATAATGGAACCAATTGCCTAGGGATGTTATGGGCTCTCCCATACTAGAGGCCTTCAAGAGGCAGCTGGACAGCCATCTATCAGGTATGCTTTAAGGTAGATTCCTGCAATAAGCAGGGGATTGGACTCGATGGCCTTGTAGGCCCCTTCTAACTCTACTATTCTATAATTCTATTATTCTATTAATAATAATAATTTATATAGCACTTTGTAACAAAGCACTGTACATGAAATAAAATAGGTCAGCGGTTTACAAAAATGCAATAAATGCAATAATTCTAAGAAAATACCTTGACTGGATTTAAAGGAATATAACAATAAAACCTTAAAATAAAACCCATATAAAATGGCCACCACAAAGACAATCAGCATGCTCTACCTCAGGAACAACCAGCCCCCCCTCTATCCAAAAAGAATGGTTTTCCAAACCTTCCTTGAACACCACCAAACTCTTGGTTAACCACAGTGGCAGGGGGAGTGAATTCCACAGCTGAGGGTCAAGGTCCTGGAATGCACGATACTGGGACACCGGGATCTGTGAGGTAGAACAGGTCAGGAGGGCCTGACTCATGGACCTGGTGGCCCAGCCTGGGACATACCAGGACAAAAGGGAGGAAAAGTAAACTGGGTTGTACAATCATATGGCCTTAAAGTCCAGGACTAAGATCTTTAAAAGTTTTATCTTCCTTGTTTTTGTTTTTTAATTTGCATTTTACTGCTGTTCTACTGTATTTTATTGTGGTTTTGTTATCAGTGTTAGCTGCATTGAGCACTTTTTGGAAGACAAACAGGATGCGACCCTTACAAATAAATAAACAGTCACACGAAATCTCACCATTTGGAATACATTAAACAAATCCACATCAGAAGGCAATACATCAACAACAGTCCATCAGAATATAGCAACACATTAATACAATCAAGCCATAAATCAAGACATAATTCCTAACTCAGCACAATATTCCAATTTAATTAGAAACATAAATGTGATCAAACCAACAAAAGTAATATCTTCCAATAGGCCAAGGATTACACAATGGGGATCTCTGAGAAGGGTTCCCTTCCCTGATGGTGTGATGTTCCAGCGACTCTCAGTTCATCTCTTGGACTGCTTGGGCAGCGCCAGTATTGGAGATTGGGGAGCAAGTTGTGCCCTCCATCCTCAGATAGTCTGGGACGGCTTCATTATGGAATTCAGGAATATATAAACATCACTCCCCTCAATGGAAAGTACGGTGCATTAGCATTTGCCATCTGCCTCGGCTTACATGAACCAGTAGCTAACGTTTATATATCCCTGAATTCCGCTCCCCACCCTTTTTAAATAATTCTGAAGTGCATAACAGCCTGGCTAATTGTCACACTGGCCAAAATGTGTCTGGCCTAGGCTAATTGTGATCACTGAGCATAGTTTTAATTATATTATTAGTATTGGATGTGTATAAAAAGTACTCTCTGAAAATTATATTGTGTGTTAATATTAAAATAACATGTATTAAATATTATTTATTATTTAGTTCTTTAACTTTTTCATTACCTATTGTTTCGTTTTTGGTTAAGGCTAGCGCTTGCTTTTTGCGCTATTGTTTCATTATGGAACAGATATGGATTTATTTTCTTTTATCTATTTTACAAACATCTATCCTGCTATTTCATCACAAGAATCCTATGATGTTGTTGTACATGAAAGTATAAATACAAAGAAACATCACACTTCAATTTAAACAACAATGGGCATTATATATATATATAGATAGATAGATAGATAGATATAGATATAGATATAGATATAGATATAGATATAGATATATAGATATAGATATATATATATCCAGCAAACAATTAACAATCAAAAGTAAATTCTGATAGAAATTGCATTTAAATTTTTAAGGTATCAGGATGTCAAGATATTAAAAATCTTCTTAAAATGTCTGGACAAACAGGAATGTTTTTATTTGGCATAGAAAGGAATATAGTTTTAGTACAACTCTATTTCTTTCAGAAAGCCATTCCAAACTCAGGGCACTGTTTTTGTGGATATAAAAAGTAAAGGATCATGTCCTGGCTATTCATTGTGTATAGTTCTGCTGCTTGAGGAAAACTCCCTAAAGCTTCCAACTGATTGGCTTGGAAATGCACAGTGGTATTTTACCCCCAAATCAGGAAGTAGCTTGGTTCATTGCTGAACCAATTCTGGATGACGCCTAGCAAACCCCACAAAATGTTTCCCGCTCACCAATTTTCAAAAGGTGAGCTCTTAAACCCACTCAACAAACAAAACAAAACTGTTTCTCTTGCTTTGCTAGGACTCTGGTATGAAGACCTGCCCACGGGGAAAATGCCCACAGGGAGTGTCCACTCCCCAGTGGGGGACCCTGAATATCCCTTGTGGTTATGGGCTTTTACCTCCAGCTCCCGTTTTCCTAGGAGATGGTTTCCAGCTGAGAAGTGTTCTCTAGCTCTGATTTTAATCAAGCTGGAGAACTCAGTGACTGCAAATGCTTGCCCATCCCTTAATCCTATCCTGATTTACTCTTCATCCCTAAATTAAATCCTGTTTTCCATAGACCAGAGGAGATTGTCCTTCTTGACGTCTCACCCAATCCTTCTCACTCCAAGGAGAAACTATGAAACAAAACTAGGATCTATTTACAATGCTCTGCAGAGAGCAGGCACTGGCAGCCTTTCTGTGTTGTAAAGGGCAGGTGCCAGGGGCAATGGGATAAACAGGCCCATTGTTAGTGCATGGGTCTAGGAGTGTACCTCGTTTCATAACAAACACAAGGTGTCAGTTGCTGAAACAGGAGGTGTGTCTAAATTTACATCCCCCCCCCCCCGTGAACTCCATGAAGCAGCCTGCTCAGGCCCTGGTCTGACCCTGCCCACCCAGGCTGGTTAATGGATCCTCCAGGACAGGATGGACTATAAGAGCTTTTCTTGAGGAACAAGATCTATGAGAGTTCTCGACTCTTTCTGTATCATTTGGTCCTGACATATGGCTTCCTTCTGGATCCTGCCTCCTGATTGGTCCTGCCTTGCTCACCTCAAAATGCCCACCCATGGTTCATCCATGATGAGTGTCGCCCATCCATAGGGATCATTCCTCATTTGGTACATGGACTAGCTATTTCTGCAGCTCTGCTACATTTGAACACCTCTGTAGGGGCTACTTGTACTCCTCACTCCACATTTTTACATTGGTTCAAAGTCAACAAGGGCAGAATCTACACTGTTGCCCTTGTTGACTTTGATTGGTTCAAAGTCAACAAGGGCAGAATCTACACTGTTGCAACAGTAGTAACAACTGTTGGGGCCCAGGGCACACTCCATATACAGTTTTCAAACTGTTTTTGAAGTGTCATATCTTGCTTGGTGTAAATCTGGCCATGGTCAGCTCTGTTAAGGCCTCCTTCCTTATAAGGGTTCTGTGACTGTGACATGTTTTCCCTTCTTTTGCCCTGATCTGGAGACTCCTGCTCCACTTCCTTGCATATTGAGAATGGAAAAGTGACTTACCACGTGCAGTTCCTCTGGGCTGCAGGTTTCCTCCATACAATCTTGCATCATCTATTCCATTTTTTCTCGGAAGAGTGGGTTGTTGTTGTGAAGGGTGAGTTTTGTTGTGACGCTCATGAACTGATTTTGAGTCACGGACTTCGGCTGTGTTCAGTTTATTGATTTTTATTATAAATAATTATAGTGAATTACTGCAAAGATTTTATTGTGACATGTGCTCTTTCCTCTTGTGACCTCCTTCCCTCTCCCATTTTCTTCCCTGTTTGGGTGGGGTTGGGGTGGAAGTTCCTTTTCTTTTTTTAATGATGCAATCAAATCCTATGACTGGGTAGGTCTTTCTTTTTTGGAACAAGATTACATTTCCCCCCCGTTTTAGCCCTTCTATCTATCAAGAGAGTAGCTGATTGTTTCCTGTTGGACCAGAAGTTCGTGGGAAGTCTAATTGTCTGCTTGCTCCACAGAAGGAAGTGGAAGTGAAGATCAAACAGATGGAAGTGGGGGGGGGGGTCACTGGGGCTGGTAATGGGGGCTGGTAAGCCACCCACTTGCAGAGGACAGGGCTTGGCCAACCATCAGTCCCATCTCTCTTTGCACCTTAGAGTTACCTTAGTACCACTCTTGCTCATCAAGGAAATGCAAGTGGCAGCAATAGATCATCAGATCTTGAATCTGGCTATGCTATGAGGAGAGGAGCAGTGAGTTTCTTGGACAAGCAGGAATAGTTGAAGGCTCAGTTGACCTCTGCTGCTTCTGACTGTCAGAGTCATGCCTGGGTGACGTTGAAATAATTCCCAAAGCTTTTCAGGAATTGCTACTTCTGTTTCTAAGCTGCCACGTACCTATCTGGATGCTGACCTCAGCACCTTGCCAACTGCAACTTGCTACCTGCTGCCATGTGTAAACCATCAGAAAATTGTATGTGTTGCATGTGTGATGCAACTCACTAATGAGCCACAGTGGGCTGCAGTGATCAGGTCTCTATGTGTTCCTGAGCTTAGCTGAGCTTTTAGATTTACATTGAAAATTACAATAAAACAGGGTAAAAAGAACCACGATAAATAATACAGTAAGGATTTTAAAGACAGCAGAACATCTAAATAATAAAAATCTAAAATCTCCAATAACTTTCAAAATCAATAAGACTAACTTTGGAGAACCTATATTTAGAATGAGGGCATTAATGTGAAATATACTGCTATTTTTCTTTTAGGAATCTAAGGTCATTTCTACACCAGCCTGATAGTCCAAGTTGTTCATGGCTGAGTCCCTGTGCTTCCAAATGATGCACAGGGACTCCCAGGGGCAGGGGACAGGATGTGCATGGGTTTTCTCAGGGATAAAGAAACCCTGGGACAACCCAATTCTTCCTGCAGTCTTGGGACAGTCCCGAGACCAGCGGGAGATGTGCGAGCCCATCCTGCCTGGTGCCGTGCTTACTGGTGAGTAAGCGCAGCACCAGAAATGGGCACGGAGCTGCACCAGGGGAGGGGGCCCCAGAAATTTTGCCACTACTTGGATGTCAAGGAGGGCCGATTTTGTTTTGTTTTTGTTTTTAAACTTACATTTTCGGTGGAGTGGGGCCTCGCGCTTGCGTGACCAGCCCCACTGCTTTAAAAAGAAAAAAAAGGGGGGGGGAAGGCACCCACGACATACCTGCTTCCTCCCACGATGTTGCAGGCCTCATGTGCACGTTGGGGGAAGTTCTCATGATCAGGATATCGCAAGAGGCCCCCCCTTCCCCCGGAATTCCGGGAGGTGTAGAAAGAGCCTTACTTGTGGGACAAAGATTGCAGTATCCTTCCCCCTATGAGACTTTGCTCCTTTTGTGCCATTCACAATGTGTTGTTCTTTCTGCCATGCTTACCAGCCATGCAATTCCTGGAACATGCCTGCCCTGGAAGCTACCGTACAGCAACCCACTCAAGAAATTAGTTTGCCTCATTTCTAATCACAAGTTACAACATGGGTCTGTCTTAGGTGCTTGCAATAGATGGAAATGTCTTGACTCACTGGTGCACAAATTCTTTAGCACCCCCAGGATCATGAATGAAAACCCCAGGAACTTCCGGAGTTGCAAATGTGTGTAACACACTAAACTGTATGCAAATTTACGGCTTTAAATATCAGTTTCTCAGTAGGACAGCAGCATATCGGAAGCACCTGTCCAGCAGTGTTGGAATCTCTCCCACAGAAGAACAGGTATTTGTTGCTCTCTTGAGTAAAATGAGGAAGGTTTCTTGTCATTTGGTTTAGCAACGTGCAAAGTGGGTTTCTTGTGTTTCCAGAAAATGGGGCATTTTAGAAAAATAATGGAGCAATTGTGTTTATAATTGAGATTGGCATAATAAATAGAATATTCTATAATATATATGTACCATGCTAAAAACCCTAGCTGATACGAATGGGTCTTGGACTTGCAGAGCATATTTTGAGGACTGTAGTTAAAAGTCATAGCTATATAGGTCTTCTTTTTCTTCAGTCCTTTTACCTCAGGACAATACAGGCTGAGGAGCATCCTGTATAGTGGCTATATGAAAAGGAGGACAGAGCTCCTATATCTTTAACAGTTGCATAGAAAAGGGAATTTCCTTTGTATGCATGCAGAGTCTGGTGAAATTCCCTCTTCATCACAACATTTAAAGCTGCAGGAGCCCTGCCCTCTTTTGTATCTGGTCAAGACGGCAGCTGCTGAAATTCCCTTTTCTATGTAACTGTTAAAGATACATGAGCCTCGTTTTCCTTTTCATATGGTCACCCTAATTTCTGACAAGATGGTGATGCTGGGAGGTGTAGGGCTTTTTTCTGTCTAGACATGCATAGGACTGCACCCAAATGTATTAATTCCATCCTGCGGCTTGTCTACATGGGCACTTTGCCCCTGGATTGCTTTGGAGTGGCAGCAGATGATCTACATGAAGCAATCCAGGGGTAAAGCCCTGAAGCTCCACACTAAAAAAGTCAGGTACTTCTCAAGCTGGCAAACTTGTTTAGCAACCTGGACCTCTGAAGGTTATGAGGCATCTGCTTTTCAGTTCATAGAAAGAATTGCAAGGTCTCTTCTCCAAAAGGCTGCATTTAGACAATCATATTTTGGCTTATGAAGATGAGAGATGAATGAGCTTTTGTCCCATCCACATAACCCCTTCACTCCTCTTTCCATGAAGTAGCTCCATTAGCCAGAAAGTCTCTTATTCGCCACAGTTTCTGGTACCAGATATATACGTAAGTTAGGACCTTAAACCATAGTTTGAAGATAGTTTAAGATGCTGGCTGTTCTGAAGCTGGTAATCTTACTTTCTGGGTTTCGATGTAATGAGAAACTATAGTTAAATAAATATGTCTCGGCTTAGCAAGGCATGTTGTGTGGACGTTTCATAGCATACAGTTTTTAAAATATCAAAATATCAGGGCTGAAAGCAAGTGTGTGTGTGTGTGTGTTTCTTAATAGTGCATTTACATTGTTATCATGGCTCCCAGGTCCATGTGTTTTATCGATATATCTCCTTTCTCCACACTTTAAGGACTGGAAACGCTTGTGTAAATGCAGCAAATGTGCTGCATCCTGTATGGATTGTCGTTGGAGTCCCGAAATAATCTGACTGCCCTTCATGAGCATTTGCTTGAAAGAACCATAGTTCTTCACAATGCATAAGAGATGTATTGGAAACAGTTCTTGATAAACAAGGGATTTCTGTTTGGAGGTTAGGCAGCTTGCAAGTTCTTGCGCAAGACAAGTTGCATATGTACATGCTCTCATTTTGTTGTTGTTGTTGTTGTTGTTATTATTATTATTATTATTATTATTATTATTATTATTATTATTATTGTTATTATACTGTCCAATAGCTGAAGCTCTCTGGGTGGTTCACAAAGTTTAAAAGACTGGACATTAAAAATCAATATACAAAATTTAAAACCATCAAAACAATTTTTAAACTCTCAGCCAGGCCAAAGACAGTCAACAACGTATACTGTTAAATGCCTGGGAGCAAAGAAAAGTCTTGACCTGGCACCGAAAAGATAACAATGTTGTTGCCAGGCGGGCCTTATCGGGGAGATAGTTCCATAATTGGGGGGGGGGGCACCACAGAGAAGGCCCTCTCCCTTGTTGCCATCCTCCAAGCTTCCCTCGGAATAGGCACCCGGAGGAGGACCTTAGATATTGAGCATAGCATATGGGTAGGTTCATGTCAGGAGAGGTGTTCCATCAGGTATTGTGGTCCCAAGCCGTGTAAGGCTTTCTAGGTTAAAACCAGCACCTTGAATCGGGGCTCAGCCAATGCAACCGGGCCAGAGTCAGTCTTATATGTTTGAACCTTCTGGTCCCTGTTACCAATCTGGCCGCTGCATTTTGCACAAGCTGCAGCTTCTGAAACATCTTCAAAGGCAGCCCCACATAGAGTGCATTGCAGTAATCTAATTTGGAGGTTACAAGAGCATAGACGACTGAAGCCAGGTTATCCCTGTCCAAATAGGGTGTAGCTGGGCCACCAACCAAAGTTGGAAGAAGGCACTCCATACCACCGAGGTTACCTGAGACTCACGTGACAGAGATGGTTCTAGGAGAACCCCAAAGCCATGAACCTGCTCCTTCAGGGGAGTGCAACCCCATCCAGAATAGGTTGAACACCCTCCCTCCAGTCAACAGAACCACCCACTAGCAGCGTCTCAGTCTTGTCTGGACTGAGTTTCAGTTTATTAGCTCTCAGCCTGTCAATTGTCGAGGCCAAGCACCAGTTCAGCACATCCACAGCCTCACCTGATGAAAATGAGAAGGAGAAGTAGAGCTGTGTGTCATAAGTGCACTGATGACAACCCACTCCAAAACTATGGATGACCGCACCCAACGGTCTCATGTAGATGTTGAATAGAATGGGAGACAAGACTGACCCCTGCGGAACCCCATACTGGAGAATCCATGGGGCTGAGCAGTGTTCCCCAAGCTGACCCTCTGGAGCCGACCCTCGAAGTAGGAATGGAACCACTGCAATGCAGTAACTCCCCATCCAAACTCAGACAGTCGTCCCAGAAGGATACCATGGTCGATGGTATCGAAAGCCACTGAGAGATCAAAGAAGAATCAACAGAGTCACACTCCCCCTGTTTTTCTCCTGACACAGGTCATCATACAGGGCAACCAAGGCTGTTTCCATGCCAAAACGAGGCCTGAAACCCGACTGAAATGTTACACACCAAGCCCTGTTTTGTGATCACAAAGGGAATGAGTCTATTTGTCTTAATAAACTGCATGATTTTGGAGATTAGATAATCCATATTTAAGAGTGAATATTGCATGGTTGACTGGATTGATTTGTAAGGACTTGATTCAAGAGTGATGACAGTCCTTGCAACAACACAGATGTCATTATGGAACAATTGACCACATTCAGCTCTCTTGCAGCTCTATGGTAAAACCGCTGTGTCAACATGGAGTTTAACAAGCACAACCTCTATGCACAACCTTTATGCCAGTACAACCATACATCGCTTTTGCCAGCAGCCACAAATAAATCTTGAATGCCAAGGCTTATAATCTCTACTTCACAGCCATGCCAGATGAGAAAAGGGAGGGGAATGCATGAACCCAATGGTTTCACGTTATGTATGAATGCAACCAAAGTAAAAGGAAACAATCCTAAAAGACTACAGTAGGGAAGTAATCCATACGATGATTTTTATTGCTTGACCCTAAGCAGTCTCTAGCTCTTTTCTGCTTTTTCCCATGCCCAGAAGCTCTGTGTGAAGACAGGGGCAGAGGAAACACTGTGCTGGCCCTGACTGCAATATCATATAAAGCACTTAGAATTATAGAATTGGGAGGGACCTTGGTTACCACATGTATTGGTGCAGCCAAAGAAATCTGCAATGGGAACCCAATGCACCTGAAATGTGCTCCCACCCCACATGCTATTGCTAGGGTCCCAATCCAGACCATTTCCTCCCATGCCTACCCTATCCTAAAAATGAAGGGTAGGGTGGAAAGGGATAGAATGAAAGTAATGCCCATTTTATCTCTCAATAGGGCTTCTTCTCCTAAGAAGTTGCTGATGAGAATGTAACTTGTACGTTATTTCATGGGTGTAGAAGGCATGACTGACAGGTTATAGGAAATATCACAAATACCTTGACCTTTGCTCATCCATCTTTCCTCATTTGTCCTTATTTTAAAAGACTGATCCAGGCTAACAGTGAAATGAACCTGTTGTTTTTCTGTCTCAGGTATCATCAGTTCCATCATGACTACCCTCATTGATGCAAACAATGAATTTAGTATGGATCTTTTTAAAAAAATCATGAAAGAGTATCATAGGGAAAACATCTTCATCTCCCCACTAAGTGCCTCGGCAGGTTTGGCCATGGTCTTACTTGGTGCCGCAGGTGACACTGCCAAGCAGATGGAGAAGGTAGGAAACCAGCCACAATGGGGCTTATGGAAGGTGTCCTATTATCCTAATTGTATTGTTGTACGGGGCTTAATATTAACCAGCCACAATGGGGCTTATGAAAAGTGTTTTAAGGGACACACATTCTCCTAGCAGTGTGAAAATTACCAGGAAATACATCCAATTGATAGCTTTTCATGTGAGAATCTGAGCTATTGCCCCTGAATATTGTGGAATTTCTCTTGGAAGGACCTCCTCTTCCTGGATCGCCTTTCCAATAAAAATACCTGTATGTGCCTGCACCCCACCTCTGAACAGAGAGAGCTTTCAGGGTTTCCACCTCTCACCCAGGATTCAGTTTCCTTAGAACAGGAGTGCAAAACAGTTTGGCTGTGTGGGCAACATCTCTTGTTGGCGGGACCCCGGGAGATGCACATGAGTGCATGCACACGCCGTCACCCATGCACATATGGTTGGGGGAAGGCTTTAACCTTGCCCCAATTGCATCAGTCCTGCACAAATTCACTGGGATAGGAGTGAGGGGCTGCTTTTTCGGGGAGCCAGAGGCTTTTCACAGCTGCCCT
Source organism: Elgaria multicarinata webbii (assembly GCF_023053635.1). NCBI lineage: Eukaryota > Metazoa > Chordata > Lepidosauria > Squamata > Anguidae > Elgaria > Elgaria multicarinata. Next base: position 28,624,788 of record NC_086177.1, read on the forward strand.
GATTGGCATCACTGCTTCATGCTGCCAGTAAAGTACAAAAATGAAAAACATGACTCTGAAGCTCATCCATTGCAATTTCTGTACAAGCAGAGAAATGTGTCTTGGGAAGGGGAGGAGAATGGCCCTAAGCCCCAAGCTCAGTAAAACAGAGCAGTACTATGGTGTGTTTTTAAACCTTGTGTTCTGGAGGACTCAGTAAATGTCTCAGTGGCTTTAGAAGTATTGACTTAGGATAAGAGACCGTCACAACTACACAGGTCACAACACTTGTCTCTCATTCCATATTCTGTATTGCAGGTCCTTCACTTCAATGAGATCACTGGATCTGGAGGCCCTAAGGACTTGCCTGTAAGAAGATGATCCAACATATCCCATCTACATCATTCATTTAATTGGGGAGGGAACATAAAGGCCTTGTCAAATTATCCTTCCAAAATGTTAGATAATCCCAAACTGTAATTGTTTCCAATAGTGAGGTTCACTTATCTTGTAACTCACCCAGCTTGGTGTAGCATAGTGAAGAAAAATCTGAGTCACCAAGTCCAATCTAAGATCCAAATCTCCCCTTGGTTAAGAACACCAAAACTCAAGAATGCCCCTAAATCATTTTCTTTTCCTAAACTTTATATTCCAAACTAAATTTGGATGGGCATAAAATATATGACAAAACTCAAGGATGCTCCTAAATCTTTTTCTTTCCCTTCTATCTAGCAACCCTTCTTTAGGTTTAGTCATTTTACAAACAGTTTCTTGTCCAAAGCACTGAGGCATACAGGGCAATGGAAGGAAAAGTTTGTCCCCCAGAATCATGTCTGAGCTCCTGTTCTAGCTCCCTTTGCTGTATTTATAAGAATATATGTCTTATAAACTATGAATGGTTTAACGCTCTGTGCTGTTTGAAGGTTTCAGGGACTCAATGCGATAAACCTGGAGGACCTCAAGCCCAGTTCAAGGCACTCTTATCAGCCATCAACCATCATACCAAAAATTATGCACTGAGTGTTGCCAGTAGGCTGTATGGTTCAGACCAATATGAATTCCATCAGGTGAGAAGTAATGCTTTTATTTGTTTTATTTATTGAAAATATTTTTCTCTGCTTTTAGGACAGAAGCCTTCCTGAGGGAGCTCACAAAAAATAAAATGCATAAAAAGAGTAAAAATATTTAAGGCAATAAAAACATAAACACAATAAAATAGCAACAAAAACCATAATCCATGACTGACACACTATTCAAGCAAATGGGCAATTTAGTCACAACTGACTTGTTCTGTTGGCATAAAAGGGAAATTAATTTTACCTGGATTGGTGTTTTGATGTTCAAGATTGCAGATGATCAAGAGTCAACATCTTACCTTTCCCCCATTTGTTTTTAATTCTGGGCAGCAATATTTACAATGCACAAAAGAGCTCTACAATGCTGAGTTGGAAAGAGTTGACTTTTTGCACGCAGCTGAGGAAGCCAGAAAGAAGATTAATTCCTGGGTTGAAAGCCAGACAAATGGTAAGGGGACATCGGTTAATTCCCACTTTGTTTCCAAGTTATCAGCTAGGAATAATCAAAGATTTCAATGGAAAGGTTTCAGGCTATACTGTACAATATTCGCCTTACAGTTACACAGAGATAAAAGGCATGAGCATCTACTCTTTTGTAGTTTACTGCTAATTATGTATTGTTTTCATGTTTTCTGTGCTCTTCTTTAATACTGTTCAACATTACAGTACAGAACTAATTGAAAATGCAGAGCCATCTCAACGTACATTTTCCCTTGAATTCATTTTTGAAAAGGTAAAATCAAGGACCTGTTTCCTAGCAAGTCTCTTGATCCATCAGCCATCTTGGTCCTAGTGAATGCTATATACTTCAAAGGAAAATGGCAGCTGAAATTTAAAGAAGACTACACCCATGAAGCACCTTTTTATACTGACCAGGTACTGTACATCTAAAACCTTGTGGGTATGGAAAGTTATCTACAACAGCCACCAATCCATCCAAAAAACCCAACTGCCCTCTTGTACATGGTGGGACACACATCATTTTTCCTGGCTTGGCAGAAGGTGGTCTGGACTAACAACTTAAAACATTGGTAACTGTAGAAACTGGCCAACCACACTCAACACCTGCCAAAGTCTTTCTCTAGCCAACCGGAACAGAGTGCTGTCTCTGAGCCCACAGAAGCCTTGAGGCATCACAGAAATTTAAACTGCCTTACCATGGTGGCAACATAACCATGGTTTAAACATAATCACTAACCATTTGCTGCAAAAGGTTTTGCAGTCTAAGCATGGCTTAGCATGTTGTCTCAACAGGGCTATAGAGTATATTGCCACTTTTTCTTGTAACACTGCTATTTTACATTTGACTGCTCCTCTATTTATTACAGATTCACTTCAAAAATGTAGAACTGATGTTTCAGGAGGGTGAATTTAAACTGGCTAAAATACCAAGCCTCCCAATGCAAGTCCTTGAGCTTCCATATGACAACGATGAGATAAGTATGATAATCCTTCTGCCAGAACTGAAAGGACCTTTATGCCAGGTAATTTGGTTCAATTTCTGAAATATTTAACAGAGAGATTTAAATGAACTGTTAAAACTTTGCAAGTAATAATATATATGTTTCTGTTAATCTGTTCACTGAGGAGAAGAATGGGGTAAATCATTCAATTGATCCTCTCTCAACTGCCCCAGCTTTAAAAAAATAATAATACTGTAAACCCCTAGAGATGTTTGAACATTAGTTCCTGTTATTAAATGGGTCTTGAATATCGATTCGGTTTTAGTTTTATTGTACTACTAATGATACTGCAGGTGTTAAAAGTATCTAGGGCATTTTTCATTGACCCTCAGTTTCTTCTTGCTGCGTTCACATGCCACTGTAACAAGTACCATGAATGAACTACAGCAGGAATGAACCAAAGATCGCCTCGGGTTCACACACTGTGTGGCATCTTCCTTCTTATTCCCATCATGCTAAACTATTGTCTAGCATGACCTGAAAATTCAGCCATTGTGTTTTAAAAGATTTTCATTTGCAAATGCAAATAATAATAATAATGGCGGAATTTGCTATTGAACATTTTTTGAAATAAGTCGTATTTCCACAGATAAACCTAGTAATACTGTGTTTTGCAAGCAACAGTTTGTTGCAAATGATTTTGCAGCTATGGAGAAATATCATTGTCTTTTCATTAATGAATGAATCTTCCTCTTTCTCTCTCACGATATACCTTTCACTCACATTGGCACTGATTTCTCTGTTTTTACTTGCCAGCTTGAAAGGGAACTCACCTATGCAAAATTAAAAGAATGGACCAGTTCTGCAAACATGCGAAAACAAAAAGTGAGGGTTTTTCTACCAAAGTTCAAGCTGGAAGAGAAGTATCAACTCAAACCAGCTTTAAGTGATCTTGGGATGACAGACGTGTTTACTCAAGGAAAGGCTGATTTATCTGGCATGTCAGGAAGCCGTGACCTGGTAGTGTCCAAGGTCATTCATCAATCTTATATCGAAGTCGATGAAGAAGGCACAGAGGCAGCAGCTGCCACTGGTGTGGGAATACGTATAACGAGCATGCCGCTTCTTTCTGAGTTTAGAGCTGATCACTCATTCCTGTTCTTTATAAGACATAATGAAACAGGCAGCATCCTCTTCAGTGGCAAATATTTCTCACCACAATAGGTGTTTAAAAAATAACAAGCAACTTAATATTAGTTGTGAACCCAAGATGTTACAGTCTTGAAAAAAACAAATATATAATTAGTTCTATTTTAATCTACGCCAAGCAGGAAATTGCACCATGAAAGTGGTACAAAAGCAGTATATAAAAGGCAGGAGCCACACTACTGCTTTATAGCGGTATTGAAGTACAATGACAATTGATGGGGGCCACTGATACATGCCATACACCACTTTCATACTGCTCTATCTCTGCTTGGTGTGGCTCCTGCCTTTTATATACCACTTTCATACTGCTTTCGTAGTGCAGTGTTCTGCTTGTTGTAGATTAGGCTTCCATCTTCTATTTGGCTAACATTTCTGCTTTTTGCCCTCTTAAAAAAAGCACAAAATCCCAAGATTGATCTCTCTTTTGCTTACCTAGGCAAACTCACTAACAAACTAACTCCTTTGTGGGCCTGTCTTCTTCTCTGCAGTGAGAAGGGAATTGTTGCGCACAATAAAGCATTCCCCACTCTCCTCAGAGAAGAGAAGACTTTGTACATCTGGGCTTTAATCAGAATAACTGGAGTGAAGAGAGGAGTGGGCAGCACCAATTCTAAACCCCCTCAAAAAACAAACAAACAACACCCTTCCAAAATAGGGGTGGTTGAAGAAAATGGTGTGATTGATTTAAGAAATTGCTCCAATTTTCTCTTGTTACGCACAACGTGTTTCAAGTAAACCAAAATTTCATCATTCACACTAGTCACCCTTGGTCTCCTGAGGGAGGAATTCCTCCTTGTAGCATCTTAAAGAAAACCATACCATTGTCTCCAGTACCTTCTGAGGCTGTCTCATTACTACAATTATTGTTATTATGCTTAGCCGGAAGGCAACCATTGTCTAAATCTAGGGTGGGAAACTGGCCGTCTGGGGTTTACCCAGTTGGCCCCATCCCTTTTCCTCCACCACCAACTCCTTGGTCTACACCTTCCTCTCTTTTGTGCAGTTTCTCCCTCATTCTAAAGAATTGAAACGCCTCTCGTACGGCTTTGTTCCTGCCAGTAAGAGCTTCAACATGCTATTTTTGATGTTTCTGACTGTATCTTCCAAACCTCTGGTTGTTTAATGGATTTCTAGTTTTTATGCATATTTACTTCATTCTAATGGTTTGAAATGCCTCTCCTGAAACTTAATGACCGTCACTAAAAGCATTAAGCTAAAATGTTCTGGCATGTTTGGCCCTCGTTCCTTTTTGTCTTTGGCCCAACCCACCATTGAAATTAGGCCCTGGACAGCTTTCGCCACATTTGGCCCTCAGACCTAAATAGGCTCAACACTACTGTTTTCAGGAATCTGGTTGGGAATTACTAGACTCTGCTATGATCCCACAAGGCCCCTTTCATGTGCTGCTGGATATGCAATATCCCTCCTGCAATGCCTCCACCCCTTCTGCTACCTCAGCACCTGTGAAGTGAAACATTTTCTGTTTCTGAAAGTCTGGAATGAGATGAGATTAACATACTTTGGCAATGGCTCTGAAGATCACAGTAACGAAAAGTGTATCCCCAGACTTTCTGAGCTGCATGTCATGCAGAGGCTTCTGTTGATATTCCAAGTTCGTCTGCATATGCTTCCTTTTCAGTCTTTGGTTTCATGTCCCTAAAGATGTTTTGTGAAGTTGCCGAGCCTAATCGGTTCTGTGAAAAGTCTTGAAAGCTGCAATATCGCAATAACAGGACATTAAAATAAAGCAGGACATTAAAATACTGGTGTTTGTATTGATTAACACTCAAGAAGTGAATTCCTAGAAGTAGAGTACAATTTGCATCCTTTTCAGCCAAAGGACAGCAAAAATTACAATGGGTGATTAACCCACCACCACCACCCATTTTCCCTTGGTGGTGTATCAAGTAGAATTTGACTTTCAGTTTCTTTCTGCTTCTTGCACTGGGGTAGAGAAACCATTTTCTATAGGGGGAATTGACTCACAGAGGAGTGGGGAATCAATCTTTTGTGGATGTAATAGAAGGTAGTCTTGAAGGTTCACTTAAAGAGGGTTCTGCAGCCATGACATGTTTTTTTTCCTTCCCTTGCCCTAGGCCAGATCTACACCTTCCGTCAAATCATTACAATTCCATCATGGCAATGCTACATCTCCCTTGTGCATTTACACACAGTAACAGAATGGCAATGTTGTGGCATTTTGGATAATTTTTGATAGGAAACTATGAAAGCGGTCTATGGAATGTGGATTGTGCCCCAACAGTTATCAGTGCACTTCAATACTGCTATAAAGTAGTAGTGTAGATCTAGCCATGGTCTGGAGGCCTCTTTCCTTCCTGCTCCACTTCCCGGCTTATTGAGAATGGAAAGTTAGGCTGGGCTGCAGGTTGCCTTCACACATTCTGCATCACCTGTTCAAAGAAAAAAATGAGGAGGGGGTTCTTGTGAAGAGTGGTTTTTCTTGCGATGTGCATGAACTGATTTGGGGTCATGGATTTATGCAGCATTCAGTTTATTGTAAACATGTGCAATGAATTATGGCAATGAAAGGTTTTACTGACGTGTGCCTTGCCTCAACGAAGTCAGCTTCTGACATCCTACCATTCACCTTCCCCCACTCTCCCCCATTCTCTTCTCTGTTTGGGTGGGGGTTTTGTCCACATTTTCTTGTTGTGGAAGTGTTTTGTAATGATGCAATCAAATCCTATGACTGGATGGGTCTTCCTTTCTGATTTGTTTCCTGTCTCACCAGAACTTCATGGGAAGTCTAACCTTCTAATCGATGTGTAAGTTCAGCTGTTATAAGTGTTTCTAACAGTGCTGGAGGCTTCGAAGCTGCAATGCTTTTTATGGTTTTAACTTTTGTTTATTTGTTTTTAAAGTTCACTGTTTTTAACTTTTGTTAACCACCCAGAGAGTTTTGGCTACGGGGCGGTATATAAATGTAATAAATAAAAGCAGCTGGACCAAACCTAGATACCAGCAGGTGTTGCACTTTTTTGTATCTGGTCACTATAGTACAGAGGTAGTTCCACCAGGTGCTGCATGCATATAAATGTCACCTACTAAAATTCCCCTTTCTATACAACTGTTAAAGATACAGGAGCCCTGTCCGCCTTTCCATATGGTCACCCTAATTACATGACATGACATTGATAAAATTATGCATTTCACATCGATAAAATCATGCATTTAGTAGCCCAGTGTGGCTAAATTAAATGCTAAGAGGTGGGGTGGGAGAGGTGTACCAGAATTTGTTTGCTGAGTTGATTGTACTGAGTGAACACAGAGAGAATCTGTGAACTGGCAATGTCCCAACTGATCACTCAGGTTTTTAACCACTCAGAGCGTTTTCACCCTCCAGTTATGATTCCAGTGAAAATCATGCACAATAAGGCTGCTTTTAGGCTTAGGAAGGGAAATCCATTCATGCAGAAGAGCAGGGTAGCACCTGGGGAAGTTAAATCTCCTCTATTTGTACATTGCTGTCCCTCCAGCCTGTTGTTAATTCAAAGTAAACGAACAGCTCATACAGTTTCTAATGGTGCATTTAGTATCACATGTAATTCGGCCATCAGGCAGAACTTTGTGCCTTGAAAACAAAACCAAGGAGAGATACTTAGTATTACCATTTTGGACATATATTAGTCTTTTATAAATGTACAAACACCTATATATTGGCCATGACACAGATCTAGTTCTACATGACTAGTCATAGTCAATTCCTAGAAGCCACAGATGCAGACACCTAGACTGAGTGGCATATTAAATATTAAAAAAGCAGGATCTATCACTACTAGATGGTGCTGCCTCAGTATAAGGGAGGGGAAGTATTCAATTCAAACCAGACAGGTTTTGCATATTTCTAATATTCCACCCATCCACCAATACACTGAATAATCACTTTATGTTTTCATTTAAATATGCATGCATATATTGGCTTTCATTATCCAATCATGGTACCTTCATTATCCTGGTTATGCTTTTATATTGTATTTTATACCATGGTTTTATACTGTTGTTTTATACTTTGAATGGTTTTAATTTTTGTGAACCGCCCAGAGAGCTTCGGCTATTGGGCAGTATAAAAATTGGAATCAATCAATAAATAAAACCACAAAAATTATAATCAAGGGAAAGTTTGTCTTTAAAAAATGTGTTTTCAGGAGGCGTTTGAAAGGTTATATTTTCTGCCTCCCAAACTGCACAGGGTTTTCCAGAGGGTGGGTGCTGATACAGAGAAGGCCCCCGGTCGAGGTTCTTCATGATGACATTCTGTTCATCTTGGAATGACGAGCAGGACCTTCTCTGATGATCGTAAATGTCATCTGGGTGTGTATAAGGGAAGGCAGTCTTCTAGGTATCCTGGTCCCAAGTTGTTTAGGGCTTTATAGGATAATAACATAACTTTGTACATGGCTCGGTAGCTAACAGGCAGCCAGTGCAGTTCTTTTAGTACAGGGTTTATGTGGACAGACCTAGGTATCCCGGTGAGTACCCTAGCTGCTGCATTCTGCACAAGCTGCAGCTTCTGAACCACCCACAAGGGTAGCCCCACATAGAGCACATTACAGTAGTCTAATTGTGAGGTTACCAGTGTATAAATGACAGTGGCTAGGCTATCCCTATCCAGGAATGGACATAACGGCCATACCAACCGAAGTTGATTCTGATCTACAGTCCTTCCCAGACTGAAGGTCCAGGATAGGTAATTACGTTATAAACATCACATTAAAATATAATTCAGCTGCCTGGGAAACTGCTACCTGGCACCTTCTGCATACAAGACGTGTACTCTACCGCTGAGCAATGGCCACACCCTGCGAGTCAAAGATTCTGAGCCATGTAATACATGGCTCCTGTAGATATATTGTTTGTATTATTCATGCTATACATTGCTTTTTCATATGCTTCCAAGCATCAGATTCAATTCATAACTTTATTTTGACTAAACGTACCCTATACCTATTCTCACCATTTAAATACTGCAGAAGGTGAGAAGTACTCCCTGCAAAGTAATTGCTGAATCACAGTGAGCCAATCCAAAAAAACCTGACTCAGGAAGTTTATTCTCGTACAGTGAGAGTGATACAGAGCGTGGCCTGGAATATAATTACTTTCATTGATGAAGTATTGAAACATACAACACAATCCAGAGTTGTCGTCTATTATTTACTGAGCAGCTCTGTACTTATTTATTTATTTATTGCATTTTTATACCGCCCAATAGCCGAAGCTGTCGGGGCGGGTCACAAAAATATAAAAGTATAAAAACATGATATAAAGTACAATATAAAAGCACAACCAGGATAAAATCAGCATCAGTGCAGAAATACAAATTTAGAATACAAATTTAAAACAGCAAATTTAAAATTAATTTATAGACTGTTAAAATACTGAGAGAATAAAAAGGTCTTCACCTGGCGTCTGAAAGAATACAGTGTAGGTGCAAACCAACTTAGGGAGCTCATTCCACAGCCAGGGTACCACAGCAGAGAAAGCCCTTCTCCTGGTAGCCACCTGCCTCACTTCCTTTGGCAGGGGCTCACGGAGAAGGACCCCTGAGGATGTGACCTTAGGGTCTGGGCAGGTACATATGGGAGGAGGCATTCCTTCAGATAGCCTGGCCCCAAGCCGTTTAGGGCTTTAAATGTTAATACCAGCACTTTGAATTGGGCCCGGACCTGGACTGCAGCCAATGAAGCTGGAAGCGGACTGGCGTGATGTGGTCTCATTGGCCAGTCCCTGTTAGTAAACATAGTGCCCTTTTTTTTTTTGTAACAGTTAAACTTTCTGGACCGTTTTCAAAAGCAGCCCCTGTAAACTTATAACAATTAATTGCAGTGTTGTAATCAATTTTCTTTCCACAACATTTGGGCTTATCATATGCCCATTTGTATATCCTCAGCTGTGTTCATACTAGGGATGTTCTCCGCTTCTAATCGGACCGGAGAAGCAGTAGCGGAGCGGGGGGCTTCGCCTGCCCTTAAGGCGGAGGCGAAGAGGATTGGGGGGCCGGCGGAGCGTGGCGAAGAGGATCGAGGTGAAGGCGGATCCTTCGCCTCGATCCAGAGCTCTGCCGGAAAGGTAAGTGGGGTTTACCGGGCCCTGCCGCTGTCGCTGTCACCCATGCGGCGACAGCAGCAGGGCCCGGTAACGCCCCCCGCCCTCCTCTCCCTTACCTGCCTCCGTCCGCGGTCCGTCAGCATCTCCAATTGAGCCCGTGGTTCCAGCAGGAAGTCTGGGCCGCACTTGCGGCCCAGACTTCCTGGTGGAACCACGGGCTCAATTGAAGACGGTGACGGACCGCGGACGGAGGCAGGTAAGGCCCCCCTCCCCCTTGGTCCCTTACCGGGCTCTGCCGCTGTCGCCGCATGGGCGGCAATGGCGGCAGAGCCCGGTAACCCCCCCGCCCTCCTCTCCCTTACCTGCCTCCGTCCGCGGTCCGTCAGCATCTCCAATTGAGCCCGTGGTTCCAGCAGCAAGTGCGGCCCAGACTTCCTGGTGGAACCACGGGCTCAATTGAAGACGGCGACGGACCACGGATGGAGGCAGGTAAGGCCCCCCTCCTCCTTACCGGGCTCTGCCGCCGTCGCCGCATGGGCGGCGATGGTGGCAGGGCCCGGTACCCCCCCCCTATGGGGGGGGACCGGAGCTCCGATCCGGATCCAGAGCTCCGAGCGGAGCGGAGTGGGCACAGGCGGAGTGGGGGCGGGGCGGAGCAGGCCGATCCGAAAATGGCGGATCTTAAAGTGAAGCGGAGTGGGGGGTCCGTGCACACCCCTAGTTCATACTGCTCATTATTTTGTTTATTCAGAATATAAGATAGTATCAACTGCATTCATACTGTTCATTATTTTGTATATCTTTTATATTGTGTAACCCATAGGGCACATTTATTAAGTAAGCAAGTGTGCACAGCATTTAGCTTTCATTGCACAATGTTCCAGCTCTATTCAGTTGGGTAATTACTCAGAGGTCCTCTTCTGTTTGTTTGCTTCAACAATACCAAAACATATAGACATGCTATGGTGTTACCTCACAATTGATTATCTTGTATATTTTTAGATTAGTATGTCTGGTAAGGATGGACTGTTAGAACTGAGTGGGTGTGGTTTATGATGTCATAGATGGGGAGGAAGGAGTATATGAGGAGAGTGTTGGGAATTCGTGAGGTGTTTGAATGTGTGAGGAGAGTTGTTTAGTTGTTGAGTAAGAAGAGATTGGATTCTAGGGACTTAGGATTGGTGTGAAGAGGGTGAGGTGGTTGGTTTGTGAAGACTTTAGATCAGGCAGGACTGAAAGTATTATATTTTGATTTAAAGCTTTTAACAATAAACTTATTTTTATTTTGTTAGCTACCAAATACTACATGTCAGCTTGGCATTATTTACCTGCCTTACAGTTATTAAACACCCACACCAGTGTATTCCCACATCCTATATTAAACCTGTTTCCCTCAGAGCTAGGGGAAAGGTTTTATTTAACCTTCCTTCAGGTTTTCAGGTGGTGGTGCTTGGCCTGAGTTTATGTGATGGGCCTAGTGTAAGGGGCTGGTGACGTCACACAGGCTCTTATGCTGCCTTTTTATCTTCATTTTAAAAACTGATTCACCAAACTCAGCATAGTCATGGTAGGAAACTGTGAGTGTGTTTCATTGATTAGACTGCTTCCAGTAGTCAAGCAAGCAAGAGCAAATCTACCACATTTATCTCTAGAGAAATTGCACAGCTTTGCTATACCTACCCAACCCAACAAACATGTTTAGCAAACTAGACCTCTGGCGGTTTTCAGGCATCTGCTTTTTAGTTCATGGAAAGTAATACACAAAATAGGTGAGCGCAAGGTCTCTACTGCAAATGGCTGCATTTTGATGATCGTATTGTGGCTTAAGAAGCTGATAGATGAATGAGCTTTTACCCTTGTACATAGACCCTTCTCTTCCCTTCTCATGATACACTTCCAGTAACCAGGAAGTCTCTAATGTGCCATCTGAACTGGGAAATTACGTTTACCAGCTATGTAACAAGTCAGGACATTAAACCACAGATTGAAGATGGTTTAAGATAGTGGCTGTTCTGAAGCTGGTAATCAGAGTTTCCTGGTTTGGATGTAATGAGAAACTATAGTTAAATAAATATGTCTTGGTTTAGCAAGGCACATTGTGTGGGCATTGCACGTATACAATGTTTAAAATACCAAAATATCAGTGCTGAAAATTTGTGTGTGTGTGCGTGTGTGTGTGTTTCTTAGTAGTGCATTTACATGGTTCATCATGGCTCCCAGGTCCATGTGTTTTACCACTATGGCCTTAGCTAGACCAGGCTATATCCTGAGGCGAACCCTGGGATTGTCCCTGTGCGTCCACATGATGCACAGGGGATCCCAGGATCAGGGAGGGATCATCCTTCCCTTGTCCCGGGATACAGCCCTACAGTTTGGGCCCGCTTTTTGAGCCCGGGGCTGTGGAATGTGTGGCCTGTTGCCGCGGCTTGATCCAGCTCCGTGCAATTACTCACTCAGAGCTGCACCCATCAGTGTTGGGGGGGGGGGAGCGGGGAAACCAAATTAAATTTTTAAAAAACTTACCTTCAGCGCACGAGCGTTCGTGCACTGCTGTCGCTTTAAAAATAAAAACAAATGGTGGGCGCGACATCTCTCTTCCTGAGGTCATCGTGCCTTATGTGTAAATGGGGGAGAGATCTCGCGTTAATCCCAACGCTAGATCTCCCCTCCTCTCTCCTGAAACAAAAGGTAGGTCTAGCTAAGGCCTAAATCTTCTTTCTCCTCACTTTAAGCAATATGAGATCAGAAACGCTTGTGTAAATGCAGCAAATGTGCTGCATCCTGTATGGATTGTCGTTGGAGTCCCGAAATAATCTGACTGCCCTTCATGAGCATTTGCTTGACAGAACCAAAGTTCTTCACAATGCATAAGAAGATATATTGGAAACCGTTCTTAATAAACAAGGGATTTCTGTTTGGAGATTAGGCAGATTGCAAGTTCTTGTGCAAGACAAGGTTGCATATGTACATGCCCTCATGTTACACACTGTGTCCCGTTTTGTGCTCACAAACGGAACTAGAGTAATTGTTTTAATACGCTGCAAGATTTCGGAGATTAGGAAATTCTTTTGGAAAAGGAAGTTGCACATCCTCACCTTATAAACAATATCCTGGATTGTGCACACATCTGTTGTGACAGATGAAGAGATGGAAACCACAGGTCAAAACAAGTTTCAAAATATCAATATTTCTAGATCCACAGTAGTTCCAATATGTTCATGTGAAGGATGTTGTTTATATATTGACAGGGTGGAAAGCTCGCCTCACATTTTTCATTATTTCAAAATCAACAAGGTCAGCTCTGTTAAGGCCACCTTGCTTATGAGGGTTCTGCAACTGTGTTTTTCCTTCTCTTGCCATGATCTGTAGACTCCTGGGCAGGATCTACACTATTCATTGCACCGTTGTTTAAGTGCATTGTTGCATCCTCCCTTGCTACGTTACAAAATGCAACTTGAGCCCAGTCAATCGAAATACCTTTTCTTCTATCGTTTTACCCCGGCACACTCTTCTTTAGAATGTTCTTCATTATGCTCATACTGGCTCTGAAGTAAACCTCCTTCTTCCGGTGACTCTGAGCTAGACCTGCCGGGATAAGCCGGCAGGGAGGCGGGGCGATGCGTAGGGACGAGGGAAGCCCTGCAGCGTCTTAAAGGGGCCACGTGCGCCCCGAAAGATAAGCAGTTTTTTTAAAAAATTAAGCCTCTGTCCCCTCTTTCACCGCCCTCCCTCCCCCTCCCCCTCCCCCTCATCGCGTTGTGCCAGCTCTCCCTCCCCTCGTCTAGAAAAGCCCTCACTTGTCCTAATCAGGAAGCAAAGACCATGGTCACGAGACATGACTTTGAAAGACGGCATTGAAAACAACGAAAGGTTGGGGCACATTGTTAGTTTTAAAACGATTTTAACAGAAAGTGGAACGGTTTTAAAAGTCAGAAGAAACGTAACAACAACAGCATCACGTGACTGCTGACGTCATCTCTGCCAACTTGTTACGTTTCATCTAGACAAGTGTAGACGGGCCCCTGCTCTACTTCCTTGCTTATTGAGAATGAAAAAGTGACTTACTACATGCTATTCCTCTGGGCTGCAGGTTGCCTTCATACAGTCTTGCATCACCTATTCCTTTTTTCTCAGAAGAGTGGGTGGTTGTTGTGAAGGGTGAGTTTTGTTGTGATGCTCATGAACTTATTTTGAGTCATGGACTTAGGTTGTGTTCAGTTAACTATTGATCTTTATTATAATTAATTATAGTGAATTACTGCAATCAAAGATTTTGTTGTGACATGAGCTCTTTCCTCTTGTGACCTCCTTCCCTCTCCCATTTTCTTCCCTGTTTGGGTGGGGTTCGTATCTATGTTTTCATGTTGCGGAAGTTTCTATCAACGGAGAAGCTAATCTGTTCCTGTTGGGCCAGAAGTTCGTGGGAAGTCTAATTTTCTGTTTGCTCCACAGAAGGAAGTAGAAGTGCAGATCAAAGAGATGGGGGTGGGGGGTCACTGGGCTGGTAATGGGGGCTGGTAAGCCACCCACTTGCAGAGGACTTGGCCCACCATCAGTCCCATCTCTCTTTGCACCTTAGAGTTACCTTAGTACCACTCTTGCTAGTCAAGGAAGTGGAGGTGGCAGCAATAGATGTATGAAGGCAAAGTGTTCATGGGGTCTTGAATCTGGTTCTGCTATGAGGGAAGGAGCAGTGAGTTTCTTTGAGAAGCAGGAATAGTAGAAGGCTTATTTGAGCTTAGCTGCTTTTGATTGTCAGAGTCATGCCGGAGTGACATTGAAATTGTCTCCAAAGTTTTTTCCTGAACTGGCTCTACTCTTTCTTATCTGCCACGTACCTATCTGGATCATGACCTCAGCTCCTTGCCTCCTGCAACTTGCTACTTGCTGCATTGTTGGCCAAGGGTGGGCAGCTTGTGGCTCTCCAGATGTTTTGGCTTACAACTCCTGTCATTCCTTGCCATTGGCTAAGCTGGCTAGGACTGATGGGAGTTGTAGGCCAAAACATCTGGAGTGCAAAAGTTATACGCACCTTTTCTAAATGTTCAAATAGAGGAGGAGCTATGTGTGCTACTTTGATTTACTCTCCTACAATTACACATGGTCCCTATTTGGAGTGGGGCTGTGATACTTCAGGAGAGGAGGCTCAATGTTTCCTCACCCCACCCCGTTTTCATCCCAGGGAGTGGAAAATGTGTGTGCACATGCAGGATGTGTTAAAGCCTCCTCTTCTGAAATGCCACAGTCCCAGTTCAAATTGGGGGAACACATACTTGCAGGAGCATAAATAAAAGTTGAAACATTTAGATTGAGGGAGATTTAGGAACGTTTTTGGCCCTTAGAGGAACAAAGGGACATTTAGTTTGGCCCTTAAAGAGCTCAATGGTCAGGAAACTCAAAAAGAATGTTATTGTATTTCTCAAACAAAAACAGAATAGCAACAAGAACTCCTGCTTGTACCTAGCTAGAACTAGTCCAGTGCCATGTAGTGCCTAAAAGTATATAATGACATTGTGCGTGCACATACAGGGCCTGTTCAGATGACACCTCAGGCTCTGTGGTTAGAGAAACTGTGGTTCTCTGCACACAACACTTTAAGCCACAGTTAGAGCCACTAACCCTGCAGCAGGCAGTCTGACTGTGGTTAGTGAGTGAGCAAAACGCCTCACACAAGACACCTTAAACCCTACTGCTTGACCAAAAGCCTTAATGAGCACAGTTTAAGGCGTCTTCTGAACAGGCCTATTGTGTTGCATCTTCTGGAACATTCTTTTTATCACCTTTCCTGCATGGTTGCAAAGGGGAAAAGCCAATACACAATGTTTGAAATATTTAAAATGTGGATTCCTTGAAATTTGATCACACATGAGTTTTGTTTTTCTTTTTTAATTGGGGGAATGCCCTATTTAAAGGGAAGTTTCTTCATGAGATAATTACGGTTTCTCTGACCTCAGACTGTAAGCTTCCAAAACAGATACCTGTGCCTGCTAGTCACTGCTGCTAGTTCTGAAACAAAAGAGGAGCCTTCACGACTGGTTAAAGCAAACAAACAGAAGAGGATGTGTGAATAAATTAGCCTACTGAATAGAGCTGGAACATTGTGCAATGAAAGCTGAATGCTGTACATACTTTCTTACTTATAAATGTGCCCTATAAGTTTCATAACATAAAAGATATACAAAATAATGAGCAGTATGAACACAATTTCTGTCTAAATGGGCATATGATAAACCCAATTGTTGTAGAAAGAAAACTGATTACAACACTGCAATTAATTGTTTTAAGTTTACAGATAGTGTAGCTGACTAAATAGCAGGGCAGTTCTTACGGAGGTTCAATAAAGCTGTAACCATATTAACAAGATCCAATATGTGAGGGCATAGAATTGGCTGATAGACTTAAACAATTAACACGGTAGAACGACGCATTGAAAATTTACAACAGGGTATTAATTACTTGCCTAAGTGTACTTGTTAACAACAAAATCACAACACACACACACACACACACACACACACACACACACACATATATATATATATATATATATATATATATATATATATATATATGGAATTTATACCATAAATTTAAAGAATCGAAAGGAAACAAATTCTTTATAGAGTGTTTACAGAAAAGGTGATAGATCTAATTTGTCATTGAGATGACTTGGAGACTATTTATTTAATTTATATATCCAGAAAGCATCCGTCTTGGACAAAACTTCTGAGAGCATGATGTGTTTGAATGGCATCTGTTGTATGTGTTCCGGTACTTTTTTAAAAAATGAGTCACATGGATAGTGAAATTGTAGGAAATGTGTAGTCAATGGAGTTTCCATGGGCATGTCTACACCTTAAGAGTGTAGAGGGAGGGGGGAGGATCACAGACTTACCTGCTTCCATGATCCTCCCCCAGTATCTTGATGGCTGCACAACATCCCGGAAGGAAAGATGGATGTTGTGGCTGCCTTTTTTTTTTCTTTAAAGATGAGCTGTACATGTAAAGTGAAAAACAAAAGTTTAAAAATACCCAAACCCATGCCCAAACCCTCCCCGCCATCCCTGGAATGGCAAATTTGCTGTGCCTCCACCCCCAGCAGCATGGAGCCACCACGCATGACTCCGTTCCCATTTCAGGCCCTGGGAGCATGCAGTACATGAGCTGCGGTTCTCAGAATGGTCTTGGGATAACAGGGCAACCAGTTATCCCAGGAAAATGCAGGGGGTCATCCCTGCCTGCCCCCGGGATCCCTGTCATTTGGATGCACAGGGACAACTGCAGAAAACAGGCCTGGGGTAGACATGCCCCATGTTTAGGGTGCGTATTCTACTCTTGTGTTCAGAAATTCTTATCCTGAGTGGTCTGAAGGTTTGATCCACATATCATTTTAGACACAGACACTTTATGATATAAATCACATTTTGTGTGCCACAATTAGTAAATGATCTTAATTGGCATTTCTTGTTGTCGACAGGATTATAATTCCTTGCTTTGAAGGGATTGTGGACAACAAGTACAAGGACTACAGTTGTGATGGCCAGTGATTTGCATACCAGGCTGCAACAGTCTCCCCATGGTGGGGTTACGCAGGACTCCAACCCTGGGCGATAAATTGGTCCATACGGATGTTCTTCAAAGCAATTTTTCTACTCTACAAATCACTGGCCATCACAAATGTGATCATTGTACTTGTTGTCCACAATCCTTTCAAATCAAGGAATGTTATAATCCTGTCGACAAGAAATATCAATTAAGATCGTTCACTAATTGTGGCACACAAAATATCATTTATATCATTAAGTGCCCATGTCCAAAATGATATGTGGGTTAAACCTCAAGACCACTCAGGATAAGAATTTCTGAACACAAGAGTAGAATTCGCACCCTAAACATGGAAGCTCCATTGACTACCCATTTCCTACAATTTCACCATCCAGCTGTCTCATAATTTTGTGTGTGTAATGGAACACATACAACACATGCCATGGAAATACATGGGCGCAAAAGAGACAAGCTCTGGTGCTAAGAGAATTCTTATACATATATTTTAATTTGTATCCAAAGGTGCTCAAAGTTTCAGACTGGGAGTCCTTCGTCAGGAGCTGGAAAAAAGATAATTAACTGCCAAGAAGCTACTGTAGTGCAAAGTTTTACAGATTGTGGTCTGCAGTTTCTAATACTGTAGTTTTCAGGACCTTGACTTGCCAACATGGCTCTTTAAAATTTACAAATGCAGCTCCAGCACAGAATGCTGAAATCTACAGTATTAGAAACTGCTGACCGCAATCTGTAAAACCTTGCACTACAGTAGCTTCTTGGCAGTTCATTATCTTTTTCCAGCTCCTGACGAAGGATTCCCAGTCTAAAACGTTGAGCACCTTTGGATATATAAAAAAATTTATATACGAATTCTCTTAGCACCAGAGCTTGTCTCTTTTGCACCCACGCTATTTGGTGCATTTCCCCCCTCACAGAACCAGCATTTAAATGCATCATGTCAGAAGTTCTGTCTGGATACATAAGTTAAATAATAAATAAATTAAATACATTGTTCCCAATGACAAATTAGATCTATCACCTTTTCTACTAATTAGTTGGCACCTCTAACACAGCTGCTTTCATTATATATAAACTTTTGAGCTCCATCACACGTCATTTTCCCCCTGCTTTCCCTCCGCTTTTTTTTTTTTTACCTCCAATGCATAAGTGTGTCAAGTTTATGGTCCCTTTCACCTGAATACGCTGCTCTTTGGATTGTTTGCTCTTCCACTCCACCCCATCCTGCCCCTTCCCTTTCTCCCTCCAGTTCACTGGTTGCTCCTCCCCACTTTCAGAAGACATATACAAACAGGTCCTGTCATATGAGTGCTTCTACCAGACCACCTTTCTGCCGAGCAAAAATGGGACGGCCCTTTGGTCTGGCTCTCTGGGGGCACCGAGGGAGTACAATCCTGTCTCTGCAGAAATTCAGACTTTGTGTGTTTTTAAAAAATGCTTTCGAACCTGGGATGGAGGGTTTGGGTTTTATATTGAGGCTTGGAGCCGGCTGCTGGGAGAGATTACTTTTCCCTGCCAGGACCTGATGCAATCCATTCAAGCCAACATCAAGTCTCCCATCACAGCACATGCCCCCAACAAAGGAAAACATGAGTACAGCACTACATGGAGGCTTAAGGGCACATTAGGGAAATAATCCAGACTTTAGGTGTTCTAGGAAAGGCTGGGGAAGAGGCAGGGTGTCAGCATGGCGTCATGTGAGTACCATGCTGCAAATCTGCACACCAGGCATGGTGAGAGTGCACTAAATCGCTGGTGTGATGGAGCTCTTTATCTATTGGCATTTTTCATGCTCGAGCCATATCATTCCTCCAGATGTTAGACACTGAATAGGATAGCATAAGGAGGTCTTTGAAGTTTTACAGGCAAGTAAGCTATTTATTGTTTATTGGTATATGTTCATAACTTTATTTTGACTAAACATAGCCTATACCTATTCTCATCATTTAAATATTGTAGAAGGTGAGAAGTACTCCCTGCAAAGTAATTGCTGAGGCATGGTGAGACAATCCAAAAAATTCCTGACTCAGGAAGGTAACACCATCATTTACCTCATTAATTTTTTAAAAAATTGTAATTTGTGCAGAAGCATTTATCTCCCTCCGCTCTTTATTTTATAGTTTATTCTCCTACATCAATGTGGAGCGAGAGTGATACACAGCATGGCCTGGAATATAATTAGTTTCACTGATGAAGTATTGAAACACACAACACAATCCGGAGTTGTCATCTATATCAAACTTATCAAAATTAATAGCAGTGTTGTAATCAGTTTTCTTTCTACAACAATTGGGTTTATCATATGCCCATTTAGTTCATACTGTCTTTTATTTTGTTTATTCAGAATATAAGGTAGGATCAACTCTGTTCATACTGCTCATTATTTTGTATATCTTTTATATTGTGTAACATAGAGGGCACATTTATTAAGTAATGAAACGTGTACAGAATTTACACAATGTTTCAGCTCTATTCAGTTGGCTAATTTACTCACAGGTCCTCTTCTGTTAGTTATGAAACAATGACAGACATCAATTAAGGGTTGTCACTTGATCTCACCATAGAGCATTGGATTTTCCATCATGATAGAGACTTTGTCTGATGATCAACAGCTCGCAAAATTAATAATAAGTAATTTTAAAATATAACCGTCTTCCACATTTGAAAAAGAGATTTGCTGAAGCCTTTGATTCTAGTTAGAAATGTATTGCTGGAATACAAACAACCAGCGAGTGCCAAAGTCATACAACTACTGTAATATACAATATTCCAAATACTAAACAATATTAACAAAGGGAGCGATAGAAACTCTCAATAATGTTTTTTTTTAATTTGACATAAACTTCTCATAAACTTCTTTGTTTAAAAAACAAAAAATATATTGAGATTTTCTATCGCCCCCTTTATTAATATTGTTTAGTATTTAGAATATTGTATATTATTGCACAATATTTTGCACTCGTAGGTTGCTATTATTCACATCAACTACTGCCTTCTCTAATTTTGTGCATGTTGCTGGAATACAGACATATTTCATTCAGCTGTGCCAGAATTCCAGACTACATTGCAGAAGCCAGAATGGAATCCGCTTTGAGCCTGTGTAGCAAGACCTCTCTCGTGTATCTTCACCTGGTGTACTCTAGATGTTATCTCGCTCATAAATTTATTGCCAATTCATGAACCTGGTTTTTGTAACTTCGTTCTGTTATGTATACATGCACACTGACGTCATAGTGATATGATGTTGCATGTTTCTTTTGAAATCTTATAAATTATCAGTTCTTTTATCTCAGTGTTTTGCTTGTCATCCTGATTATTGTACAGTTGTGTGATATTTAGCATTGTTCTGCTGGGTGTCTTCCTTTTCCTACAGTCCTTTTACCTCAGGACGATACAGGCTGAGGGGCATCCTGTATAGTGACCATATGAAAAGGAGGACAGGGATCCTGTATCTTTAACAGTTGCACAGAAAAAGGAATTTCAGCAGGTGTCATTTGTATGCATGCAGCACCTGGTGAAATTCCCTCTTCGTCACAACAGTTAAAGCTGCAGGAGCCCTGCCCTCTTTTGTATCTGGCCACTCTAGTACAGAGGGAATTTCTAGTATAGCAGCCCTGTCCTCTTTTTCATATGGTCACACTATTTCTGACAAGATGGTAATGGTGAGAGGTGTAGGACTTTTTTTCTGTCTAAACATGCATAGGATTGCACCCTAATGTATTAATTCTGTCCTGGTCTACACATGCAACTGAATACACTGGCAGAGCCCTGCATCGGTAGCACAGATTATTCAATTTCATAATGGAACGGGGAAGAGAGGGTGTCACATTTTTGAATGCTCTGCTATAAAAGAAAAACACTCCAGATAGGAATTTGACTATACTATTATCCCAGCTGGATTGAGCCTTGATAGCTGAGAACCCCATGTCTACCCTACAAAACTATTACTTCTGACAGAACCTTGAACCCTGTTTCCATGGAGAAAAGTTGAGCCTACCAAAGCAATGCATCTGTATCTGCTGTCCACACATGAAACAAGAGATTCTTGTGACATATGAAATGATGGAAACCACAACTTAAAACCCATTTCAAAAGTCACACTGTCAACATGTTCTATTGCTAATATTTCCAGTAGGATAGTGCAAACTGATTGGAATTCCACATCAACTGTGCACATTAAAATGTGCTTCAGCATGGATGGGAGCATGTGCCTTCAAATTATGAGTAATGCTAAGTCACCAGAATCTATTATTTTCAGGAATTGCTTTTTAAACTTAGTAATAGGCATGGACTCCAGCAAAGGAGATTGTTACCTTGTCGTGGTGCTGGAGCTTGAGCACCTCAAGGATGCCATGAGCTAAACCGTGAAGGGACACCCAAGACGGGAAGGTCATGGTAGAGAGGTCAGACTAAATACGATCCCTGGGGAAGGTAATGGCAACCCACCCCAGTATTCTTGCCATGAAAACTAAATGGATCAGTACAACCAGAGATATGTCGGTATACCATTGGAAGATAGGACCCCCAGGTTGGAAGATGGTCAAAATGCTACTGGGGAGGAACAGAGGATAAGTTCAACTAGCCCCAGACGTGATGACGCAGCTAGCTCAAAGCCGAAAGGACGGCTAGCGGCCGATGGTGCTGGTGGTGAACGACGAATCCGATGTTCTAAAGGTCAACACACCATAGGAACCTGGAATGTAAGATCTATGAGCCAGGGCAAATTGGACGTGGTTATTGGCGAGATGTCAAAATTAAATATAGATATATTGGGTGTCAGTGAACTGAAATGGACCGGAATGGGCCACTTCACATCAGATCAGCACCAGATCTACTACTGTGGACAAGAGGATCACAGAAGAAATGGAGTAGCCTTCATAATTAACAATAAAGTGGCTAAAGCAGTGCTTGGATACAATCCAAAAAACGATAGAATGATCTCAATTCGAATTCAGGGTAAGCCATTTAACATCACAGTGATCCAAATATATGCCCCAACCACAGATGCTGAAGAAGCAGAAGTAGATCAGTTCTATGAGGATCTGCAGCACCTACTGGATAATACACCAAAAAGAGATGTTATTTTCGTTACAGGAGACTGGAACGCTAAGGTGGGCAGTCAAATGACATCTGGAATTACAGGTAAGCATGGTCTAGGAGAACAAAATGAAGCGGGACATAGGCTGATAAAATTCTGCCAGGACAACTCACTGTGCATAACAAACACTCTCTTCCAACAACCAAAAAGACGGCTTTATACATGGACTTCACCAGATGGCCGACACCGAAATCAGATTGACTACATCCTTTGCAGCCAAAGGTGGCGGACATCTATACAGACAGTAAAAACAAGACCTGGAGCTGACTGTAGTTCAGACCACGAACTTCTTATTGCACAATTAAGAATCAAACTAAAGAGAATAGGGAAGACCTACAGATCAGTTAGATATGAGCTCACTAATATTCCTAATGAATATGCAGTGGAAGTGAAGAACAGATTTAAGGGACTAGATTTAGTAGATAGGGTCCCGGAAGAACTATGGACAGAAGTTCGCAACATTGTCCAAGAGGTGGCAACAAAAAACATCCCAAAGAAAAAGAAAACCAAGAAGGCAAGATGGCTGTCTGCTGAGACACTGGAAGTAGCCCAAGAAAGAAGGAAAGCAAAAGGCAACAGTGATAGGGGGAGATATGCGCAATTAAATGCAAAATTCCAGTGGTTAGCCAGAAGAGATAAGGAATTATTTTTAAACAAGCAATGTGCGGAAGTGGAAGAAGACAATAGAATAGGAAGGACAAGAGACCTCTTCCAGAAAATTAGAAACATCGGTGGTAAATTCCAGGCAAAAATGGGTATGATCAAAAACAAAGATGGCAAGGACCTAACAGAAACAGAAGAGATCAAGAAAAGGTGGCAAGAATATACGGAAGATCTGTATAGGAAGGATAATAATATCGGGGATAGCTCAGACGGTGTGGTCAGTGAGTTAGAGCCAGACATCCTGAAGAGTGAGGTTGAATGGGCCTTAAGAAGCATTGCCAATAACAAGGCAGCAGGAGACGATGGTATCCCAGCTGAACTGTTTAAAATATTGCAAGATGATGCTGTCAAGGTGATGCATGCCATATGCCAGCAAATTTGGAAAACACAAGAATGGCCATCGGACTGGAAAAAATCAACTTATATCCCCATACCAAAAAAGGGAAACACTAAAGAATGTTCAAACTATCGGACAGTGGCACTTATTTCACATGCCAGCAAGGTAATGCTCAAGATCCTGCAAGGTAGACTCCAGCAATTCATGGAGCGAGAATTGCCAGATGTTCAAGCTGGGTTTAGAAAAGGCAGAGGAACTAGAGACCAAATTGCCAATATCCGCTGGATAATGGAGAAAGCCAGGGAGTTCCAGAAAAACATCTATTTCTGTTTTATTGACTACTCTAAAGCCTTTGACTGTGTGGATCATAACAAACTGTGGCAAGTTCTTGGTGGTATGGGGATACCAAGTCATCTGGTCTGCCTCCTGAGGAATCTGTATAACGAACAAGTAGCAACGGTAAGAACAGACCGCGGAACAATGGACTGGTTTAAGATTGGGAAAGGAGTATGGCAGGGTTGTATACTCTCACCTTATCTATTCAACTTGTATGCAGAACACATCATGCGACGTGCTGGGCTTGACGAATCCAAGGCTGGAGTTAAAATTGCAGGAAGAAACATTAACAATCTCAGATATGCAGATGACACCACTTTGATGGCTGAAAGCGAGGAGGAGCTGAGGAGCCTTATGACAAAGGTGAAAGAAGAAAGTGCAAAAGCCGGGTTGCAGTTAAACCTCAAAAAAACCAAGATTATGGCAACTAGCTTGATTGATAACTGGCAAATAGAGGGAGAAAACGTGGAGGCAGTGACAGACTTTGTATTTCTGGGCGCAAAGATTACTGCAGACGCTGACTGCAGCCAGGAAATCAGAAGACGTTTACTTCTTGGGAGGAGAGCAATGACAAATCTTGATAAAATAGTTAAGAGCAGAGACACCACACTGACAACAAAGGTCCGCATAGTTAAAGCAATGGTATTCCCCGTAGTAACCTATGGCTGCGAGAGCTGGACCATAAGGAAAGCTGAGCGAAGGAAGAGAGATGCTTTTGAACTGTGGTGCTGGAGGAAAATTCTGAGAGTGCCTTGGACTGCAAGAAGATCAAACCAGTCCATACTCCAGGAAATAAAGCCAGACTGCTCACTTGAGGGAATGGTATTAAAGGCAAAACTGAAGTACTTGGGCCACATAATGAGAAGACGGGATACCCTGGAGAAGAGGCTGATGCTAGCGAAAGTGGAAGGCAAAAGGAAGAGGGGCCGACCAAGGGCAAGATGGATGGATGATATTCTGGAGGTGACAGACTTGACCTTGGGGGAGCTAGGGGTGGCGACAGCCGACAGAAAGCTCTGGCGTGGGCTGGTCCATGAAGTCACGAAGAGTCGGAAACGACTGAACGAATAAACAACAACAATAGGCATGGAAGACTCCAGTTTTAATCAGAACTGTGCAGGATGGGGTGATTTAACCCTCCCCTCCCCAGTGATGATTACAACAAAAAGCACATGCATGCATGCACATACACACACACTGCTTTTAGTTTTAAGAGGGAAAATCCATTGGTGCAGGGGGAGCACCTGGCGAAGTTTAATTTCCTCTCCTTCAACATCCCTCCAGCCTACTCTTAATTCAAATGAAACAAACAGCTCAGTTTCTAATTTAGTATCCTATGTAATTTGGCCATCAGGCAGAACCTCATGCCTTGAAAACAAAACCATGGAGAGCTCCTTAGCGGTATTACCTTTAGGATGTATATTAATCTTCTATGAGTGTGCAAACATAAATATGAGCCCTGACACAGCTCTAGTTGTGCATGGCTCGCCGTGGTTAGTTACAAGCAGCCGCAGATGTGGACGCCTATCCCGATTGGCATCAAAGGCACCTCTAGTCAGTTCACTTGGGATCAGAAGAGCACTGCAACGTGAATCTGCTGTACTAGACTGCTCTCCCTTGCAATAGAAGGCTAAGTAGATTTTGCGTATTTCTGATGTTCATTTGGCATTTTAGTAACACTCTCTCCCACCCACCAAAACAGTGAATTATAATTTGATTTATTTATTTAAATTATGTATATATTGGCCTTCATTATCCAATCACTGGGGGACGTACAAAATGCACAAAAACAATAAAGGCCCTGCCACTCTGGATTTTGCCACCAATGCTGATTATTTAGTTCCAGCTAGTCCACTATATAGATTAGCAGGGAATAGTGATAGATAGATGGCCAATACTGGGGAGAGAATTGGATGCACGAATCAGTGGATTTGTGCTTCAAGAACAACAAAAACATATGGGCATGCAATTATGTTGCCCTTTTAACCCTCATTTACAAAATTTGTTCAACCAACTCAGCATAGAGATAACAGGAAACCGTGAGTATGTTTCATTGATCAGACTGCCTGCTATGATTAAGCCAGCAAGAATGGGTCTATCACCTGTATCCCTGCAGAAATTGCACAACTGCAAGGTCCCTTCTCCAAATGGCTGCATTTTGACAATCATATTTTGGCTTACAAAGACAAGAGATGAATGAGCTTTTGGCCATTGCATATAACCCCTTCACTCTTCTTTTCGTGATGCACCTCCATTAGCCAGGAAGTCTCTAATTCACCATAGATTCCTGCACTACATTTTCAAGCTGTATAAGTCAGGACCTTAAACTATACTTTAAGATGCTGGCTGTTCTGAAGCTGGTAATCTTAGTTTCCTGGTTTTGATAGAATTAGAAGCTAAAGTTAACTAAACAAGCCTTGGCTTAGCAAGGCATGTTGTGAGGGCATTGCATGGTATACAGTGTTTAAAATATTAAAATATCAGCGCTGAAAGCAAGTGTGTGTGTGTTTCTTAGTAGTGCATTTACATTGTTCATCATGGCTCCTATGTCCATGTGTTTTATCGGTATATCTCCTTTTCCCACACTGTAAGGAATATGCAACTGGAAACGCTTGTGTCAATGCAGAAAATGCATTGCATCCTGCATGGATTGTCATCAGAGTCCTGAAATAATCAGACTGCCATCCATGAGCATTTGCTTGACAGAACCATAGTTCTTCACAATGCATAAGAGATGCATTGGAAGCAGTTCTTAATAAACAAGGGATTTCTATATGGAGATTAGGCAGCTTACACGTTCTTGTGCAAGACAAGGTTGCATATGTACATGCCCTCATGTTACACACCACTTCCTGTGCTGTCCTCAAACAGGGAACTAGAGTAACTGTCTGAATAAGCTGCATAATTTCTGTTTTGGAGGTTAGCTAATTTGTTTGGCTAATGAAGTTGCACATCCTCACCTTACAAACAATATCCTGGATTTTGCATACATCTGTTATGACAGATGAAGAGATGGAAACCACATGTAATGATCAGAGGCATGGGTGGCAGGAATCTAAGGCTAGGCTGCCAGGACCTGGGAGAGCTAGGTGTAACAGAGCTCCACACCTGCAAGGTAATCTGGAAAGGTCTTACTTTTAATAACACAAACAAGATATGGCAGGGCAAAAGCAACACTCCTGGAGGAAGTAAGGTTCAGGGCTCACACTCCAAGCAGGGCCAGAGGCTAAGGCAAAGTCCAGGGACAGGCAGGAGTCAGAGTCCAAAAGCAAACCTAAGTCTGAGTGGGGCCAGAGGCAGGAGACATGGTCTAACGATAAGCAGGGTCCAGGATCCAAAAGCAGCAAGGTTCCAACAGGGCCAGAGTCAAGGGACATAGTCACAGCAAAGATCCAGGCAAGGCAGGGGCCAGGAAGTACCAGGAGCAGGCTACAGCAGATCCAGAAGACCATGTTGCTGTGGCAAAGGCTGGAGCAGAAATGCTGGTCTTACATAGCCCTTACCCTAGCTGCTCCCAGCTGATCCACATTAGCCCACCCTGGAGTGCTGCTGGCAAGGGGTCTGAGTCCTGCGAGCACTCTGAAGCAGAACAGCCCCTGACCGTAGACCTGGGTCCTGCGAATACTCAGCACCGGCACAGATCCTGACACCACAGGCCAAAACAAGTTTCAAACTATCAACATTTCTAGATTCACAGTAGTTCCAGTATCTTCATTGAAGGATGCTGATTATATTTAGATTGAGTGGAAATCTAATGTGACACTGAAAGTCCAGAGTTACCCATTCTTGAAGATGGTAGTTTTTTCCATAGAGCAGCAGAGCAAGACCATTTCTTTCACCTGCGACATCAGTTTTACAAGGAGCTGTGCTTTGAGTTGGGAACATAGGATCTGCCTCAAATTGAATCAAACCACCAGTCCATCTAACCCAATATTGTCAACAATGACTAGCAGTGGCTCTCCATGTTTTCAGTCAAGATTCTTTCATAGCCCAACCTGGAGTTGGCAGGGATTGAACCTGGGACCTTCTGCATGCAAAGCAAGTTCCCTACCACTGAGTTACGCTTCTTCCTCATAAAATCAAAGGGTTACAGTATACTTCTTGGTTCTGAGTACAGCCAGCTCAAAGCAAGAGAAGATAATCCACATTTAAGAGCCTTCATTATCCTATCACAGGGGGTGTACAAAATGCATAAAAACACTTAATATAAAATGACAGTAATGCTAGGTATTCTATTCAGCAAATGCCTGAATATACAGAAACATTTTTAGAAGCTGGGGCACCTACTGGGAGGAGAAAATTCCAAAAGTGGCGTGCCACAACAGTAAAGGCCCTGCCACACATGGATTTTGCCATCCATGCTGATCATTTAGTTCCAAAAAAAAAAAGAGCAAAGGCAGAGCCCTCACACTGGTTAAAGCAAACAAATGGAAGAGGGCCTCTGAGTAACTGAATAGAGCTGGAATGTTGTGCAATGAAAGGGAAATGCTGTACACACTTTATTACTAAGTAAATGTGCCCTATGGGTTACACAATATAAAAGATATATAAATTAATGAAGAGTCTGAACACATCTGATTCTATCTTATATTCTGTATAAACAAAATAATGAGCAGTATGGACACAGAAGAAAGAAAACTGATTACAACACTGCAATTAATTAGGAGTTTACAGATAGTGCTCTATAAGTAATAGACAACAACTCCAAATTGTATTGTGTATTTCAATACTTCATCAGTGAAACTAATTATGTTCCAGGCCACACTCTGTATCAATTTCATTCCAAACTGATGTAGGAGAATAAACTATAAAATAAAGAGTGAAGGGGATAAATGCTTCTGCTCAAATTACAGATTTTTTTTTAATTAATGAGGTAAATCAGGGTGTTAACTTTCAGAGTCAGGAGTACTTTGGATTGTGCCTCAGCAATTACTTTGCAGGGAGTACTTCTCACCTTCTACAATATTTAAATGGTGAGAATAGGTATAGGCTAGGTTTAGTTAAAATAAAGTTATGAACATATACCAATAAACAATATATAGCTTACTTGCCTGTAAAACTTCAAAGACCCGCTTATGCTATCCTATTCAATGTCCAATGTGTGGAAGGAAGGGTATAGTTCAAGTGTGAAAGACGCTGGGAGATAAGCTTTATATAATGAAGGCAGCTGTGTTAGTGTAGCTGACTAACTAGTGGGGCTGTTCTAACAGAGGTTCAATACAGCTGTAACTGTCTTAACAAGGTCCAATATGTGAGGGCATAGAATTGGCTGACAGATATAAACGTTTAACACAGTAGAACAACGCGTTGAAAATCTGCAATAGGGTATTAATGAATTGCCTTAAAAAGTGTACCTTTGATTACAATATCGCAATATATATATATATATATATATATATATATATATATATATGAGGTAGCAATTTATACCATAAATTTAAGGAGTGGAGAGGAAACAAATACTTCATAGAATGTTTACAGAAAAAGTGATAGATCTAATTTGTCATTGAGACCACTTGGGGGCAATGTATGTAACTTATACGTATATCCAGAAAGCATCTCTCTTGGACAAAACTTCTGACATCATGATGCATTTAAATGGCACCTGTTGTACGTGTGCCAGTACATTTTTTTTTAAATGAGTCAGATGGATGGTGAAATTGTAGGAAATGGGTAATCAATGGAACCTTCTACAAGTATATGAAAGTGGTCCATGCCATCCTCCCCTGACTGGGAGTTGGCAGGATCACCTTATAGTTCAGGGCCACCACCCAAGTGGGAAATGCCACCTTCACTGCTCACTCTGGGAATCCAGCCAGACCACCTACTCACCATCCCAGGCCAATGCTGGAGGGGATCTACACTACTACATGAAACGTTGTTTTTACAGACATTGAACGTTTTGTTTTTGAACAATTTAAAACGTAGCAGTTTTTAAAACGTTTACCTTCTTTTCTCTTTCCATGGGAATGCATTCCTTTTGGCCACACTAAGAAAAGAAATCCATTTGTTCTTTTTCCCCATCTGCCAATTTCCCCTCCCACTTCCTCTTCTCTCCACTGGCAAACAAACCAGGAAGCAGCCTCTCGAAACTGAAACTAAAAAAAATGTCTGCAAAAAAGAGGCTTAAAAAAAAACACGACTCCAACTTTGGGCATGGAAATTACATAAACAGCCGTTGGGAGCAGTCATTAGGGGATTTGGAGCTAAATGCCATCAATATGCTGATGACACGCAGCTCTATCTCCCTGTGACAACTGAATCAGGTGAGGCTGTGCAGGTCCTGGACCAGTGCCTAGACTCAGTAATGGGCTGGATGAGGGCCAATAAACTGAGACTGAATCTTGGCAAGACGGAAGCCCTGTGAGTGAGTGGTTCCCGAGTCCGGGAGACAGGCTCATTGCCTGTTCTGGATGGGGTTGCACTGCCTCTGAAAGAACAGGTTCGTAGTTTGGGGGTACTCTTAGACCCATTTCTGTCATTGGAGGCTCAAGTAGCTGCCATGGCTTTTACAGTGCCTTTTACCATCTTTGGTTGGTTCGCCAACTCTCCTGGACAGGGATAGCTTGACCACGGTTATACAGGCATTGGTAACCTCAAGATTGGATTACTGCAATGTGCTCTATGTGGGGCTGCCCTTGAAGCTGCTCCGGAAGCTGGAGCTAGTGCAGAATGCTGCAGCTCGGCTGTTGTCTGGAGCTGCCCCTTTCCAGCATGTAACTCCTCTGCTGAGGGAACTGCACTGGCTGCCTATTCGCTACCGGGCGAGGTTTAAGGTTCTTGTACTTGTGTACAAAGCCCTAAACAACTTGGGACCAGGATACCTGAGAGAGCGCCTTCTCCCTTACCAACCTGCCCGGTCACTGAGGTCATCCGAGGGCCTGCTTCTGGTGGTTCCACCTAGATCCATCCTCCGATTGGAATCCACCAGGGGAAGAGCCTTCAGCGTGGTGGCGCCCCTCCTGTGGAATTCCCTGCCTCTGGAGGTCAGGCAGGTGCCAACCTTGTACTCCTTTCGGCGCCTCCTGAAAACATCTTTATTCCAAGAAGCCTTTCTTTAACATGCAGCCTTGGATTTCTGTTTTTGCTTCTTTTTAAATTTTTGTTTTAACTGTTTTATTCTGTTTTTATTTTCATTTTACCTTGTACACCGCTCTGAAATTTTTCAATGAGGAGCGGTATATAAATATTCTAAATTAATAAATAAATAATAAACATGCCCCTAGGAATGCGATTGGCTAATTAAGAACTATAGGAAACCCATTTAATACGATGAAATCGGCCACATCATACCAAATAGAATGACTTATTTCAGAGAAGTTCAACATAAAAACCGGAAAACAGACAACAATAAAACGTCTCAAACTGAATGTCATGTGGCGAAATACTACCAAATGCACACTTAAAAACGGTAAGACATGTTCTAACTTGACTAGTGTAGATCCCCTCCTGGTGAGTCTCTTGGAAACAGCAAAATTCTGTAACTCCCAGATAGTTGCAACTTGCAGGCCACATAGCAAGGGACTCCACATGAGGAGTGGGGGAGGGTTGGCAGCCTGAAATCAATTTGTGGGGAAATTAGGGTCCCTGTCCAACCATGCCATAATTTTGAGTTCACCTGAAATATTATGTAAACCCATGTCCCAGGACAAAATTCCAGAGTTTACCAGGGATTACGTAGGTGGAAAAGCTTCACTTGAGACTGCGCCCCAACAGACACCTCCCTGTTCTTAAACAATGCCCAGGCTGTCCCACCCACCCGGGATCATTCAGGCAAAAGCCTCTGTTGTGTGGCTGCATCTTCATGTACTACTGCTCCCACATAAGACCCAGGCTGCCATCTTGCAGGTAAATTGCGAGAAAATTCTCTTTTATGAGATGGTATTTTCTGGCACTACCACCCCCAAAACTTGGTCCAAGAGGCCAGAGCGGCACCTTGCTAGCGACAGCCACATTTGTGAGACCCACACTGAAAGACAACAAAAGGTCTATGGGAATAGGCCAATACTGCATTAATATCTGCCCCCTGGAGGCATGGTTGCCTGCTTATTTAAAGTCAGGGGGCCTGGTGCTGGTGGCTTCAGCTCACAATTTCCCCTCTTGCTCCTGGCTGGTCTCTGGATATGCCCTTACCTGTGGAGGGAGGCACACAAACCCTTGTACAGGCTGTTGCAACCCGGCATTGCCACGTTAAATAAAGCCAGTCTTTTATATAACAACCAGATGCTATCCTGCAAGAAAAAATGTCATCATCCTTGCCTGAACTGTTACAATTGTCGCAGCAAAATACCCAACAAAATCAGAGGACTGGTTTCTGTGTAGTTAAAGCTGCAACTAAGAGAAACTCCAAATGAAGGAGGCCCCTCTGCATCCTTGCAAAGTTTAGATGCCAAAGCATAATGCCCTTAGAAAACTCCTGGCGGCTGTGCAATCAGGCCACCATGATGCACACCAAACACTAAGACCACACACCCTTGAATGCCAGCCAATTGCATCAAGGAGGCGGAAACTCCATCTAAAATATGTTATCCTAATCCTAGATGTGACCGCCCCAAGTCTAAAATGATAAAAACAAACAATATCATCAACATCTAACAGAATGTGGAGTTTGACCCTGTGAGTACAATAAATGTGGTTTAAACCTTAAAATGAGAGATTAACACTGTGTGGTCAGCTGTAGTGGTTAATTGTATCAGCCCTGTAATTAGCTTACCACTAGTGAATAATACTGCTAGAACCTGTAGGTTGAAGGCCCCAAAGATTTCTGCATTATCATAGAGATGATGCTTGGACTGGATTCTAAAACTGAGAAAACCTTGTTCCAGGTAAATAAATCACTATGTTCTAGTCACTCCATAAAAGTTAAACTATTAACTTTTCTCTGGGCCCTCTACCAGGGCCCGGAGTTTGCTGACGACCTTCAAATTAAGCATGAAAATAAATGGGGCCAGACAGCTGAGACTCTAGGCTGACATTGCCAAGTTATATGACAGTTGGCAAGGCTTGCAATATGAGGGATTTCCTTTAAGCAAACTGAATCTTTGTCACCCTGATGAATGAGTGAAGCCTGAGGGAGGAAGCTAATGGGTGCATCAAAATTAAGGTGAGTAGAAGTGCTCAGGATGCATGCCGCAACTGCCCAACCATTATAAATTTGTGTATCGGTCAATCCAAGCTGTTACCCAGACGGCCCTCTGTCCAACCCAGCGAAACACGTATGGGTTCATGACCAGACAGATATCCCAATCCATGGTAATGTTGTTCGCTGTTCTAAAGCTGGTTATGTGACCCAAATGAAAATGGTGATCTACTACCTGCAAGTGGTTGTGTTACCATAATCACAGCCATCGTGCAAGCAGAATTCTGGGAAGCTTCCACTGTGTGCAAGTAGGCTTGCGATTCCGCAAAATCTCGAAGCAATGTCTTTGGATATCTGATCCTGGGTCCAAACACCTGGTGCCTCCTGGTTCTGTATAACTGCCTTTCCCTAATGTAACAAACTCCCAGGCCACAGCTAGACCTAAGGTTTCTCCTGGGATCATCCAGGGTTCGCCCCTGCCTGAGCACTGGATCCCCTGTGTGTCACCTAGATGAACAGGTTTGACCCCTGGACGATCCAGGGATAAACCTTAGGTCTAGCTATGGCCCTCAAGACCTAAAATTTCAGCAAGGTATGCTGAAACAGACAACAATATCATGCCACTTGCCCCCTCTTAGCACTGTGGCAGAGTATACACTTTCTTGAGGTTCTGATTTGGTGGGGGTTATCTGTATTATTATTCTCAACCGCCTTTGGTCTGGCTAGTATTAAGGATAAATCAGGATTCACCACATCATCTGAGGATGATACCAGTCAGCAAGACTGCCTTATTGGTGAGGATCAGGGAGATTAAACCACTCTTCCTTCTTTGCATCAAACTGGCTGAACAAATGTAGCTGCAGCAGGCAGCACTGAAATATGTGCCCCCGGTTTGACTGTTGATGCAGACAGAATGAACACTACTGCAGTTTTGTAAAAAATATCTAGAAGATTTTAAATTTATAATTACGTCAAAAAGTAATTTATTTCGTTGTACAGCTCCTGACGAAGGATCTCCGGATCCAAAACGATGAGAGTTGTACAAGTTTGATTGAAAGTTGTTTTGAACATTTTTGAATTTTTATATTTCTGATAAAAATAATGACATTTCTTTTGACATTTCTTAGCACCTGAGCTACTAGCCCCTTTTTCTCATAGTACATATTATTAACCAGCCACACTGGTGTTAATGAAAAGTGTTTTAAGGGACACACATTCTCCCAACATTGTTTTCTTTTCGGCACCAGGTCAAAACTTTTCTCTTCTCCCAGGCAGTTAACAACATATGCTGAGTTTTAAACTGACTCCAGAATAGTTGTTTTAAATGGATATTATCTGTTTTAATGCTTTTTATGGTTTTAAATTTTTATATTTGTTTTTAATATTCACTATTTTTAAACCTTGCAAACTGCCTAGAGAGCTTCGGCTATGGGGTTACATTTATTACTAAATGTAATAAATAAATAAATACCCTGAAAGCCCATGGGTTCTAGGTCGCTTGTCATCCACCCTAATAACCCCTCCTTGCTGGAGTCACATATAATGGAAAGTCACAGCAGTGAGGGCTTGGATTGGCAACCCGGCAACCCTGTTCGACACAACTCGCTAATAAGCCACAATGGGCTGCAGTGATCAGGTCTCTGTGTCTCCCTGCGATCCACACTAAAACAGGCTAAAAAGAACCATGATAAATAATACAGTAAAGAACATCTAAATAAAGAGGTCTAAAATCTCCATTAACTTTGAAAAGCAGGAAGACTGACTTTGGAGAACTCATATTTAGGATGAGGGCATTCATGTGAAACGTACCACTATTTCTCTTTGAGAAATCTAACTTGTGGGACAAAGCTTGCAGTGCCTCCTGCCCCGCACTTTGCTCCCTCCAGGTCATCCTCGATGTGTTGTTGTTTTTCCTGGTGCCACCACTGCCATGTTCATTAGCGATGCTTCTTCTGGGATGTGCCTAGAAGTCCCCATAAAGCAGCCCTTTCCAGAAACTGGGAGGAAGGTCTGCTTCATTTTTAATCACAACTTACAACATGTGTCTGTCAGCGGTTGTAGGTGTCTGCAATAACTGGAAGTGGCTTGACTTGCTCTTGCACAAATTCCTTAGCATCATCACAATCGTGAAAACAAACTCCAGGAACTTCCGGAGTTGCAAATGTGTGCAACACACTAAACTGTATGCATATTTACAGCTTTAAATATCAGTGACTCAGTAGGACGGCACCATATCAGAAATACTTGTCAAGCAGTGTTAGAATCGCTTTCACAGGAGAAAAGGTATGTTTCATATAAGTGTTGCTCTCTTGAATAAATGGGGAAGGTTTCTTTTTTCTTTTCTTTTTTAATGTTTTCCATTTGGTTTAGCAACTTGTAAAGCAGTAGTAGTAGTAGCAGTAACAAAGCTTTATTGTTCCAACCCATGGTTACAACAAGTACAATAAAAACAATACGAAAACAAATCATACATATAAGGTCAGAAATTTTGCTCTACACATTTGAGCTGCCAGAGCGAAGTTGGCCAATGCCAATATGACAGTCTTGTTGTCGCATGTAAACAGAAAGTGTATTCTTTTTGAATCAGACCAGCTGGACTTTTTCTCAAAAAAACCAATCTAAATATTTAGAATGAATTTGAGAATAGATAGGGCAGCAGAACAAATAGTAAGGCAGATCCTCCACTTTGCCACTATGGCAAGGGCAAAGTCCCGAGGCATACGGGATTTTATTACAACGCCCTTCTAACACTGCTGTTTTCATTTGTTGCATTGTTGATCGTGGGAGGGCGAGAGCAGAAGTATTCAAATGTAACATCAAGTGGTGGCTGCGTATCCTGGCCAAATTGTTTGACCAACTTGTAAAGTAGGACATTGTGTTTCCAGAAAATAGGGCCTTTTACAAATACTATAGAACAATTGTGTTTATAATGAAGATTGGCATAATAGACAGAATATTCTACAATGTAGGTGTATCATGCGAAAAGCCCCAGCTGAAATGAATGGGTCTTGCACTTGAAGAGCGTTCTGTTGATGGCACTTAAACTTCACATCTATGGATGCCTTCCTTTTCCTGCAGTCCTTTTACCTGAGAAAGACACAGGATGACGGGCATCCAGTCAGGTTTCAGTGGTGGTGAACAAGATTCTCAGCAAAAGTTTAAAACTTTTTTCTTGCATTCACTCAGGATTCAGTGTATATAAAATGGACTTATAGCTTATAAATCTATGGCAGTTTTATCAATACAGGACAAAAAAGTCATACTTAAGAAACAGATAAATGGATTTATTTCTTTGACACAAATACATAGCACAGGCTGATTTAGGCAGGATCTACACTACTGCTTTGTAATGATATAAATGTGCACTGACAACTGTTTTCAAACCGCTTTCATAGTTTTATATCCTGATTGGTGTAGATCTGGCTGTAACCTTTTATAACAATCGAAACACTGAATTGCTAAAATCTATAGATACTTCTGAGGAGCCATCATGTAAAGTCTCATGATGTACATGAGGAGGGCATAACCACCCCCTCCTTCGTCCCGTGCACAGGTTGGCTACTAGTCATTTCCTACAGAAGACTGTGTGTAAAGACATTAAAATTTGAGCCTGCCAGTGCTTTTCTTGCGCAAGGCAATGCATTTGTAACTGCCGTCCGCATATGAAACAAGAGCCTTTTGTGACATATTGAAAGATGGAAACCACAACTTAAAACCCATTTCAAAAGTCACACTGTGAACAATTTCTCTTGCTAATATTTCCAGCAGGATCATGCAAACTGATTGGAATTCTGCATCTGCAACAACTGTGCACATTGAAATGTGCTTCGGTGTGGATTGGGGCATATGCCTTCAAGCTCAGGGGGAAATTCCATGTGACGCTAAATAAGTCACTAGAATATACTGTTTTCAGGAATTACTTTTTAAACTTAGTAATAGGCATAGAAGATGCCAGTTTTAATCAGAACTGCAATGTGCAAGGTGGGGTGATGTAACCTTTCCCTCCCCAGTTATGATTCCAACAAAAATCACACACACACACACACACACATATGTTGCTTTTAGCCTTAGGAGGGGAAACACATTCAGGGGGAGCGGAAGGATGGGGGGCACCTGGCGAAATTAAATCTCCTCTCCTTTCAGGACTCCTTCATATGTCTAACCCAGTATTGTTGACACTGACTGGCAGTGGCTTTCCAGGGTTTCAGGCAGTATTCTTTCCTAGCCGGCAGGGATTGAACCTGGTGCCTTCCTCATGCAATGCAGGGGCTCTACCACTGAGGTGTGCCTCTTCCGTATATACTAATGGGTTATATCTCTTGGTTCTGAGCACAGCCAACTCAAAGCAAGAGAAGATAACCCACATTTAAATGTGAATATTGCTTCATTGACTGGATGAACTTGTAAGGATTTGATTCAAAAGGGATGACAGTCCTTGCAGCAACCCAGATGTAGGGAAGTAATCCATTGGTTTTTTTATTTGTTCGGATGAGTTTTATTGCTTGACCCTAAACAGCCTGTAGCTCTTTTCTGCTTTTCCCCATGCCCAGAAGCTCTGTGTGAAGACAGGGGCAGAGGGACCACTGTGCTGTCCCTGTCCCCAATATCATATAAAGCGCTTAGGATTATAGAATTGGGAGGGACCTTGGTTACCATCTGTTCTAAGCCAATGCTAAATACAGGTTTTGAAGTGCAGCTACAGCCTCCCTGACAGAAGTCTGACAGGTTATTAGGAAATAACACAAATACCTCCCAATCCTTGACCTGATATTAAAGGCACACAATACCGTCCAACTTTCCTCATTTGTCTTTATTTTAAAAGACTGAGCAGGGTAACAGAGGAATGATTCTGTCATTTTTTGTCTCAGGTATCATCAGTTCCATCATGACTACCCTCATTGATGCAATCAATGAATTTGGTTTGGATTTAATTAAAAAAATCATGAAAGAGGATCATAGGGAAAACCTCTTCATCTCCCCACTAAGTGTCGCGGCAGCTTTGGCCATGGTCTTATATGGAGCCGCAGGTAACACTGCTCAGCAGTTGGAGAAGGTAGGAAACCAGCCACAATGGGGCTTATGTCCTATTATCCTAATCGTATTGTTGTATGGGTCATATTATTAACCAGCCAAGATAGGTTTTATGAAAAGTGTTTTAAGGGACACACATTCTCCCAGCAGTGTGAAATTACCAGGAAATATATTCAATTGATAGCTTTTCATGCGAGCATCTGAGCTATTGCCCCTGAATATTGTGGAATCTCTCCTTGGAAGGACCTCCTCTTCCTGGATCGCCTTTCCAATAAAAATTCCAGGATGTGCCTGCACTCCACCTCTGCGCAGAGAGAGTTTTCAGAGTTTCCACCTCTTACCCAGAATTCAGTTTCCTTAGAACAGGAGTGCAAAGCCATTTTGGCTGTGTGGGCAACATCTGTTGGCCGGGACCAAGGGAGACGTACATTTGTGTATTCACACACCCTCACCCATGCACATAAGATTGGGGAAAGGCTTTAACCTCACCCCAATTGTAGCAATCCTGCACTAATTCACTGGGATAGGGTGGATGGGCCTGTTTTACGGGGAGGCAGATGCTTTTCCCAGCTGCCCTGATTGGCATCACTGCTGCCATTAATATGCAAAACTGAAAGACAAGACTTTGAGGTATATCAATGGCATATGCTGTACAAGCAGAGAAAAGTGTCTTGGGAATTGCAGGAGAATGGCCCTAATCCCAAAGTTCAGCAAAACAGAGTAGTGATATGATGTGGTTTAAAATGTTGTGTTCTGTGGCATTCATTAAAAGTCTCAGTAAAAATGAATAGCTTTAGCAGTATTGAGTTAAGATGAAAGGGGACGTCCCAATTACACAGGTCTCTCATTCCATCTTTTGTATTGCAGGTCCTTCACTTCAATGAGATCACTGGATATGGAGGCCCTAAAGACTTGCCTGTAAGAAGACGATCCAACTTATCCCACATCATTTATTCAATTGGGGAGGGAGCATAAAGGCCTTGTCAAATTACCCTTCCAAAATGTTAGATATTCCCAAGCCATAATAATTTCCAATAGTGAGGTTCAATTATCTTGTAACTCACCCAGCTTGGTGTAGCACAGTGAAGAAGAATCTGTGTCACCAAATCCAAAGTCCAATCTGAGGTCCAAATCTCCCCTCCGTAAAGAACCAAAGATGTGTCTAAGGCCCCCAGCCATTCTCCCCCCAACCCCAATTGCCCCTATGTGCAATACTAACTGACCTCACAAGGCAGCTGGTGGCATTCCTGAAATAATGTATGCATAGTACCTGGGGCATATGAAATGGGCCACACAAAAGCTAGATAGCAGTGAAGAGTTTATTTCCCAGTTTTAAATGACTTGGCATTCTAGGGTGACCATATTTTGGAAACCAAAAAGGAGGACAACATGGTCGCCATGTTAAAATTATTTTAAAAAAATAATTTTAAAACCTCAAACTTTAAAAAAATCCTAAAACTCAATGGATGGACAGATCTGTTTAAAACTTGGCATAGATAAAGTCCTTGTTAAGAGCAATCATGGCTCTTAAAGCTAAAGCTCTACCTAAAAGCTATCATGGTGCCAACTTTCATCTCTTTACCTTTAAAAATGGCGATTTTAAAAATAATAATTTTAAAACCTCAATTTTAAAAAATTCCTTAAAAATCAGTGGATGAACTGATCTGCTTCAAATTTGGTATGACTAAAGCCCTTCCTAAGAGCTACCATCGTGCCAAGTTTCATGTCTTTATCTTAAAAAATGATGGAGTTATAAGCATTTTTGTTAATTCCCGTTAGAGCTGCCCTCTGGAAAAATCCGGATTTTCCCTCCCCTCCCTGATTTGTCACCAAAAAACTCAGACAAATCTGGGCAAATCCGGTCATATGGTCACCTAAACTTTATATTCTAAGCTAAATATGTATGGGCATAAAATATACACCAAAACTCAAGGATGCCCCTAAATCTCCCCCACCCCTTCTATCTAGCAACCCTTCTTTAGATTTTGTTACTTTACAACCAGTTTGTTGAGACAGTTCTAAAAAGAAATAGTTTCTTGCCCAAAGCACTGAGGCATACAGGGCAATAGAAGGGAAAGTTTGTCCCCAGAATCATGTCTGAGCTCCTGTTCTAGCTGCCTATGCCGTACTTACAAGAATGTACGTGTTTATTATTATTATTATTATTATTTATTTATTTATTTATTTATTTATTTATTTATATAGCACCATCAATGTACATGACTGGTTTAATCTTCTTTGCTATTTGAAGGTTTCAGGGACTCAATGCGATAAACCCGGAGGACCTCATGCCCAGTTCAGGGCACTCTTATCAGCCATCAACCAGCATACCAAAAATTATGCACTGAGTATTGCCAATAGGCTGTATGGGTCAGATCAATATGAATTCCATCAGGTGAGAAGTAATGCTTTCATTTGTTTTATTCATTTGAAATATTTTTTCTCTGCTTTTCAGGGCAGAAGCCCTCCTAAGTCTGCTCACAACGATAAAATACATAAAAAGAATTAAAACATTTAAAGCAATAAAAACATGAGCACAATAAAGTAGCAATAAAGCAATAATAAAAGCCAACAATAAACCAGCAGCAGCAACAATAACAATGGCAATAACAGCAGCAACAGCAGTCATATCCAAAGGAAGCCGCAGTAAAATAATATGATTTCAATGCCTTTTTAAAAGCCTGCAATGATGCATCAGTTGCTGGGGAACATGGGTGGGAGGGTGCTGTTGCACCATGTCCTGCTTGTTCATCCCTGGCCGATGGCTGGTTGGCCACTGTGTGAACAGAGTGCTGCACTAGATGGACCCTTGGTCTGATCCAGCATCAGGGCACTTCTTATGTTCTTATGGAGAATGGCGCACCTCTGAGGGCAACTTATTCCAAAAGTGAGGGGCCACTGTTGAGAAGGCCCTGTCATCCACCTAACTGCTCTCATGGGCGGCAAATGAGAACGGCCTCCCTTTATGATCTTAAAGCCAGTGAGGCTGATATGGGTGAAGTTGTCCTTTAGCTAACTTGACCCAAAATCATTTAAGGCTTTAAAAGTCAAAACCAGCACATTGAATCAGGCCCGAAAATGCACCAGTGCAGCTGGCGCATGTAGGCGTTATGTGAATGAAATCGGCTCGCCTTCACCAATACTCAGGCAACCACCTTTGGAACCAACTGAAGTTTTGAACCATCCTCAAATGCAGCCCCACATATAACAAATTACAGTAGTCCAGTATGGACGTGACTAGTGCATAGTTAATTGAGGCAAGGTCCATCCTCATGAGAAAGGGCTACAGCTGGCTTCCGCCGTTAGCCCCGAGTCCAGGAGGACTCCCAGACTGCATACTTGGTATTTTAGGGGGTGAAGGTAACCCAATCTACGATACTGGATCAAGACTTCCACAGCCTCCCTGGGATGTGCAGATGGAAACGAGAGGTAGAGCTGAGTATCATCCACATACTGATGACACTTCAGCCCAAACTGCCAGATGATGTCCCCCACCGGTTTCATGTAGCTGTGAAAAAGCATCGGGGACAAGACAGAACCATGCGGCACCCCACAGTCTAATGGCCATGGGTGGAGCACCACCTTCAGAACCACTCTTCCAGAAAGGACTGGAATGAATTTAAAACTGTGCCTTGCAGGTCTATTATTATTATTATTATTATTATTATTATTATTATTATTATTATTATTAATTTATTTATTTATTTATTTATATAGCACCATCAATGTACATGGTGCTGTACAGATAACACAGTATCTAATTAAACAGGTCTAATTAAAAAAGATACCATGGTTGATGGTATCAAAAGGTTTTCACACCTCTTCCCATCACATGAACAGCTTGGACCACATCAATTTAGAAATGCTGTTTCCCGTAATAGTCAATGGTCCCGATCCAGTGTTCCTGATCCATGACTGACATGTCATTAGACCAAAAAGACATTTTTTTTATTTATTTAAAGCATTTTTATAGCGCCGCCTCACCATTTCTGGCATCGAGGTGCTTTACAATAACATATAGAACAATTCCATTAAAACCCTCAACCCACATTAAAACAATTCCATTAAAACCCTCAACCTCAAACCATTAAAAGCCCTCAACCCCCAATTTAAACCACCCCCTCATAACTGTCTTGTTCTGTTGGTTTAAGTGGGACTTAGTGAAAATAATTTCATTGGTTTAGAGCCTTTTTGTTCTACTTTACAGCTGATCAAGAGCTAATGTATTATCTTTCCCCCCTCTCTTTTTAATTCTTGGCAGCGATATTTACAATGCACAAAAGAGCTGTACAATGCTGAGTTGGAAAGAGTTGACTTTTTGCATGCGACTGAGGAAGCCAGAAAGAAGATTAATTCCTGGGTTGAAAGCCAGACAAATGGTAAGGGGACATGGAAAGGTTGCAGACAGTACTGTCTACGCCTTACAGTGTAGAAAGATAAAAGACATAAACTTCTACTCTTTGGTTGTTTGCTGCTAATTCTGGATTCGTTTGACTTTTCTGTTCACCTCTTTATTTATTTATTTATTTATTACACTTATACACTGCCCCCATAGCCAGGGCTCTCTGGGTGGTACTGTTCAACATTACAGAACAAAAATAAGTAACTAATTGAAAATGCAGACCCATCTCAAGGTAATATTTTCCCTTGAACTCCTTTTTGAAAAGGTAAAATCAAGGAACTATTTCCTAATGGATCAATTAGTCCATCAGCCATCTTGGTCCTAGTGAATGCTATATACTTCAAAGGGAAGTGGCAACAGAATTTTAAAGAAGAAGACACCCGTGAAGCACCTTTTTATACTGATGAGGTACTGTATATCTACAACCTTGGGGGGTATGGGAAGTTATATACACCAGCTGTCACTCCATCCAAAAATCCTAGCTGCCTTCTTGTACATGGTGGGGCATACATCATTTTCCTGGCATGGCAGAAAGTGGTCTGGACTCTCTCTCGTGCAAGCACTGAGTCATTACTGACTCTTGGAGGGACGCCAGCTTTCACTGACGTTTTCTTGGCAGGCCTTATAGCGGGGTGGTTTGCCGTTGCCTTCCCCGGCCGTTATTACCTTTCCCCCAGCTAGCTGGGTACTCATTTTACCGACCTCGGGAGGATGGAAGGCTGAGTCCACCCGAGCCGGCTGCCTGAAACCAGCTTCCGCTGGGATCGAACTCAGGCCATGGGGAGAGTTTCAGCTGCAGAAACTGCTGCTTTACCGCACTGCACCACACGAGGCCTTGGTCTGGACCAAGAACTTAAAACATTGGTAATTTTTGCAACTGGCCAACCACATTGTTTTGCCAATGTTTTTCTCTAGCAAACTGGGACAGAGTGCTGTCTCTGAGCCCACAGAGGCCTTGAAGCATCACAGAGATTTAAGCTGGCAGAGGTGGTTCTTGAGGAACTCCCTGCCACTAGACATCAAGCAGGCACCAACGTTTTATTGTTTTCGGTGCCTCCTGGAACTATTGTTCCAAGAAGCTTTCCCGGAATGACCAGCCGTGGTTTAATCTGCACCTGTTCTTTTAAAATTAATATTTTAATTTTTTAATTATTCTTTTACCTCATTTGTTTACTGCTCTGAAAACCCTATATAGGGAGCAGTATAGAATTATTGTAAATAAATACATAAATAAATATTTGATAGAACCTGCTCTGAAGACACACTAAGCCACAGTGCTTAAGCACTTTGAGCTAAACATTTCTCTTATTCCTTACCAAGGTGGCAACATAACCAGGGTTTAAACATGTTCAACAACCATTTGCTGCAAAAGGGTTAGTGGCCTAAGCAAGGCTTAGCGCATTGTCACAACAGGGCTATAGAGCAGGCTGCTATTTTTTCTGGTAACACTGCTACTTTACCTTTAACTGCTGCTTCGTTTATTACAGACTCACAGCAAAAATGTACAAATGATGTTTCAGCAGGGTAAATTTAAACTGGCTAAAATAACAAACCCAGCAATGCAAATCCTTGAGCTTCCCTATGACAACGATGAGCTAAGTATGATAATCCTTCTGCCAGATGTCAAAGGACCTCTGTGCCAGGTAATTTGGTTCAATTTCTGAAATAGTTAACAAAGGAATTTAAATGAACTGTTAAAACTTTGTCTGTTCACCAAGAAGAAAAATGGGATATATCATTCAATTGATCCTCTCTCAACTGCCCCAGCTTTAAAAAACAACTTCACTGTAAACTCCTAGGGCCTTGCTAGACCTGCCGGCTTAACGTTAGCGCGCCTCCCGCAGGCTACCACACGGCGTACGCGTAGGGACGTCGCGTCCCTGCGCCGTCCGCCATTTTTTTTTTTTTTTAAAGGGGCTGGGTGCAGCCCGAAGACGGCGGACAAGGTAAGTGGTTTTTTTTTTTTACGGGGGGGGGGCGAAGGATGACAGGGTGGGTGGCAGGGTGGGTGGCACGGGGAGAGGGCTGGTGCGATCGCGCCGCGCACCGCCCGAGCCCGGGCAATGCCTGGCATGGGGCGGCATTGCCCGGGCAAGCGCCGCCCCATGCCAGGCAATGCCCGGGCGGCGCACGGCGCGATCGCACCCGGCCTCCCCCCGTGCCACCCACCCTGTCATCCTTCCCCCCCCCCCCCGCCGATGGGCACAGCGCTCCTATGAGCGCTGTGCCAGGTCCGCAGCTTTTCGCGGTTCCTCGCGAGTAAGCGAGGAGCTGCGAAAAGCCGCAGA
Organism: Elgaria multicarinata webbii; assembly: GCF_023053635.1. Taxonomy (NCBI): domain Eukaryota; kingdom Metazoa; phylum Chordata; class Lepidosauria; order Squamata; family Anguidae; genus Elgaria; species Elgaria multicarinata. The sequence goes on from NC_086177.1 coordinate 28,669,315, forward strand.
ACTCTCCACACTTTCCCCAGCCCCGGCCTGAGGCCAGAGCTGGGAAAAAAGCGCGCCATAAGCGCATTGGCTTATGGCGCGTTGGAGGAGGCCTCAGCGCGGCCTGTCTCCGGATTCCCCTGTGCGTCATCTGGACGCACAGCAGGGAAGCCGGGTCAGAAGGCACGCTAAGGCCTCGTCTAGGAAGGCCCCTAGAGATATTTGAACAGTAGTTTCTATTATTAAATGGCTCTTGAATATCAATTTGGGTTTAGTTTTATAATGTTAACATTCGGCACAGTAATCCTATAGGCCCAGTATGCCAGTATCTGTTAAGGCTGGCATATCTTTGGATGCAGGTAGTAAAAGTGGATTGTACTACTAAAGATACTGCAGATGTTAAAAATATGTAGTGCATTTTTCAATCACCCAGAGTTTCTTCTTGCTGCATTCACATGTGACTGTAATAAGTATCATGAATAAACTACAGTAGGAATGAACTACAGATCGCCTCGGGTTCACACACTGTGGCATCTTCCTTCTCATTCCCATCATGCTAAACTATGGTCCCACATGACCTGCAAATGCAGCCATTATGTTTTAAAGCATTTTCATTTACAAATGCAAATACAAAGAGAAAGAGAGAGAGAGAGAGAGAGAGAGAGAAGTGGGGGGCCTTGGTATTGAATATTTTTGACAAAATCATATTTCCCCAGAAAAACCTAGTGATACAGCGTTTTACAAGCAAAAGTTTGTTGCAAATGATTTTGCAGTTTTGGAGAATTATGATTGGCCTTACTTTAATGAATGAATCTTCCTCTTTGTCTCACACAATATACCTTTCACTGACGTTGACATTGGTTTCTCTGTTTTTCCCTGCCAGCTCCAAAGGGAGCTCACCTATGCAAAATTAAAAGAATGGACCAGTTCAGCAAACATGCGACAACAAACAGTGAGGCTTTTTCTACCAAAGTTCAAGCTGGAAGAAAAGTATGAGCTCATAGAAGCTTTAAGTGATCTTGGAATAACTGACCTGTTTACTCGAGGAAAGGCTGATTTATCTGGCATGTCAGGAAGCCCTGACCTGGTTGTGTCCACAGTCATTCAAAAGTCTTATATTGAAGTCACTGAGGAAGGCACAGAGGCAGCAGCTGCCACTGGTGTGGAAATAGTTCCTACGAGCATGCCGCTTCTTCTTGAGTTTAGAGCTGATCACTCATTCCTGTTCTTTATAAGAGATAATAAAACAGGCTGCTTCCCCTTCAGTGGCAAATATTTCTCACCACAATAGGTGTTTAAATAACAACAAGCACCTTAATATTTGCTGTGAACCCAAGATGTTACAGAAATCTTAATTTTACTTGGCTAATGGTTCCACTTTTTGCCCTCTTAAGAAAAAGCACAAAATCCCAAGATTGATCTCTCTTTTGCTTACCTAGACAAACTCACTAGCACATGAAGGCTTTGTGGGCCTGTCTTCTTCTCGGCAGTGAGGAGGGGAGCATTGTTGTGCACAGTAAAGCATTCCCCACTGGAGACAATGAAGCTCTTCTCCGCAGAGAAGAGAAGACCTTGTGCATCTGGGCTTTAACCAGAATAAATGTCTGTGAGGGGAGGAGAGGGCAACACCAATTCTAACCCCCCTCAAGAAAACAACAAAACCCCACCCCAAATAGGGGGGATGAAGAAAATGGTAGGATTGATTTAAGAAATTGCTCCAATTTTCTCTTCTTATGCACAACGTGATTCAAGTAAACCAAAATTTTATAATGCACACTAGTCAGCCTTGGTCTCCTGAGGGAGGAATTCCTTCTTGTACCATCTTAAAGAAAACCACACCATTGTCTTCAGCACTTCCTGAGGCTGTCTCATCATTACCATTATTGTTATTATGCTTAGACAGAAGGCAACCATTGTCTAAATGTGTGGTGGGGAACCGGCCCTCTGGGGTTTATCCAGTTGGCCCCATCCCTTTTCCTCCACCACCAACTCCTTGGTCTACACCTTCCTCTCTTTTGTGCAGTTCCTCCCTCATTCTAAAGAATTGAAACGCCTCTCGTACGGCTTTGTTCCTGCCAGTAAGAGCTTCAACAATCTGCTATTTTTGATGTTTCTGACTGTATCTTCCAAACCTCTGGTTGTTTAATGGGTTTCTAGTTTTTATGCATATTTACTCCATTCTAATGGTTTGAAATGCCTCTCCTGAACTTTAATGACCAGCACTAAAAACTTTAAGCTAAAATGTTCTGGGATTTTTGGCCCCCGTTCCTTTTTGCCTTTGGCCCAACCCACCACTGAAATGAGGCCCTTGAGAGCTTTCCCCACATTTAGCCCTCAGACCTAAATAGGCTCAACACTGCTGTTTTTGGGAATCTGGTTGGGAATTACTAGACTCTGCTATGATCCCAAATGGCCCCTTTCATGTGCTGCTGGATTTGCAAGTTCCCTCCTGCAATGCCTCCACCCCTTCTGCTGCCTCAGCACCCATGAAGCGAAACATTTTCTGTTCATGGAAGTCTGCAATGAGATGAGATTAACATGCTTTGGCAATGGCTCTGAACATCACTGTAACTAAAAATGTATCCCCAGACTTTCTGAGCTGCATGTCATGCAGACGGTTCTGTTGACATTCCAAGTTCGTCTAAATATGCTTCCTTTTCAGTCTTTGGTTTAATGTCCCTAAAGATGTTTTGTGAGTTTGCCGAGTTTAATGTGAAAATTCTTGAAAGCTGCAATATAGCAACAACAGTATCTCAATAAAGCAGGACATTAAAATACTGGTGTTTGTATTGATTAACACACAAAAACAATTCAATTTGCATCCTTTTCAGCTGCACCCTTTACAATGGGTGATTTCCCAACTCCCCCATTTTCCCATGGTGATGAACCGAGTGGATGTTGACTTTCTGCTTCTTTCTGGTTCATGCACAGGGGTGAAAACCCATTTAATATCAGAGAGAATTGACCCACAAGGTGGGGTGGGGGAGGAATCAATCTAATATAATAGAAAGTGTTCTTGAAGTATGTTCTTCTACTTTGGGCGAGTTCTCTTCAGCTTCCATCTGATTGGCTTGGAAATGCACAGTGGTATTTAGCCCAAAATCAGTAAGTACTGAACCAATTCTGAATGACACTTAGCAAATCCCAAAAAATGTTTCCCTCCTGCCAATTTTCAAAAGGTGAGCTCTTAAACCTACCGAACAAGCAAAACAATACTGTTTCTCTTGCTTTGCTAGGACTCTGGTATGAAGAGCTGCCCATGGGAGAAATGGAGAAGGGGGAACTGTCCACTCCCCAATGGGGGACCCTTGGGCTATGAATAACCCTTGTGGGTGTGGGCCTTTGCCTCCAGCTCCAGTTTTCCTAGGAGATGGTCTGCAGCAAAGAAGACTTTTCTAGCTCTGATATTAATCAAGCTGGAGAATTCAGTGATTTCTAAGGCTTGCCCATCCCTTAATCCGATCCTGATTTAGTGTTCATCCCTAACTTAAACTCTGTTTTCCATAGGACAGAGGGGATTGTCCTTCTTGACTTCTCACCCAAACTATGGAACAAAATTAGGATCTATTTACAATGATCTGGGGAGAACAGACACTGGCAGCTTTTCAGTGTTGTAAAGGGCAGCTGCCAGGGGCAATGGGATAAACAGCCCCATCATTAGTGTATGGGTCCTGCTCAATGGATACTCCTGGGCAGGATGGAATGCAGAGGAGCTTCCTTTTTCATTAAAGCCTTGCTTGAGGAACAGGATCTTTGAGAGTTCTCAACTCTTCCTGTATCTTTTGGTCCTGTCATATGGCTTCCTTCTCATTCCTGCCTCCTGATTGGTGATGATTGGATCACCTCAAAACATCTGACCATGCTTCAGCCATGATGCATGGAGTGTCGTTCATCCATAGGGATCATTGCTCACTTGGTACATGGACCAACTATTTCTGCAGCTCTGCCACATTTGAGCACATTTGTAGGCCGCTACTTGTACCCCTCTCTCCACATTTTTACGTTATTTCAAAATCAACAAGGTCAGCTCTTTGAAGGCCTTCTTCCTTATGAGGGTCCTGCAACTGTGACATCATCATCATCATCATCATCATCATCATCATCATCATCATCATATATTTATTACCCACCTCTCCCTCTGGATCGAGGGGGGCAACAATACTAAATACAATATAATACATAAAATTAGTTAAAAGAGCATATAAAACCAATACAATATTAAAATAAGAATTACAGCATCTTAAAATTCTTAGGTTTAAAATTCATCGGGATAGGCCTGCCGGCTAGTCTTTACAGCTCTCTTAAACTCAGAGACAGCATTAAGCTGACAAATCTCCTCCAGTAGGCCATTCCACTGTCTGGGGGCAGCAGAAGAAAAGGTCCTCTGGGTAACAGTTGCCACGCTTGTTGTGGCTGACTGGAGTAAACCCTTCCCAGAGAACCTGAGTGTGCAGGGTGAAGGCGGTCCTGGACTCAAACCATGTAGGGCTTTAATGGTAATAACCAAGACTTTATACTTCGTCTGGAAACTAATTGGCAGCCAGTGAAGTGATTTTAAAGTTGGTATAATATGCTCAACCCTAGGTGTACTGGTGACCAACCTATTTTGAACTAGTTGAAGTTTCTTGACTAGGCACAAAGGTAGCCCTATGTAGGGGGCATTACAGAAGTTGAGCCTCAACATTTCCAGTGCGTGCACTACCATCTTTAGGTCTTCTAATTCTAGGAAGGGGTGCAGCTAATGTGTTGGCTGAAGCTGATAGTGGTCACTCCTGGCCATCACATCTATCTGGGCTGTCATTTGGAGTGACAGATCCAGAAACACCCCAAAGCTGCAAATGCAGTCTTTCAGGGAGAGTGTAACCTCATCCATAACTAGTTGACACACCTCCAAACCCAGGTTAGGGCCCTTGAGAGTATGCACCTCCATCTTGTCTGGATTCAGCTTCAGTTTGTTTTTCTTCAGAGGAAACACACTATCCTTCGCTGACACTGTTGTCAAAGGCACAGAGAAATATATTTGGGTGTCGTCAGCACACTGATAGCACCCCGCCCCATGCCTCCGGATGATCTCTCCCAGCGGTTCCATGTAATTATTAAATAGCATTAGGGAAAGGATGGCACCATGTGGTACACCCACATAGCAGCTCCTTCTTTGAGGAGCAGCTATCCCCAAGCATCACCATCTGGAACCTGCCCAAGAGGTAGGACTGGAACCACTGAAGCACAGTGACCCTGATTCCCAGTTCCCTCAGGCAATCCAGAAGGATACCATGGTCGATGGTATCGAAAGCTACTGAGAGGTCCAAAAGTACCAGCAGGGACACACTCAGGCGTAGATCATCCGCTAAGGTGACTGTAGATGTCTCAACTCCATATCCTGCTCTGAAGTCAGTTTGAAATGGGTCTAGAAAATCTGTATCATCCAAGACTGCTTGATGTTGGAAGGCAACTACCCTCTCGATCACTTTGCCCAAAAATGGAAGATTTTATACTGGTCTGTAATTATTAAGGTCCAGGGTGTCCAGAGAAGGCTTTTTAAAAAGTGGCCGTAGGACCACCTCTTTTCAGCATGATGGAAAACTCCCCTCTCTGAGAGATGCATTAATAATATGCTGTAGCTGTTGTCTAACTGCATCTCCGCCCTGGACGACCAGCCATGAAGGACAGGGATCGAGAGGGCAAGTTGTCCTCACTCATCCTCAGTACTCACCAACTGAAACTGATCCAGTGTAATCCTATTCGTGGAGTTGCTGGACACTCCATTGTCAGTTTCTGCTATAATGATAGTATCTAAGTTGGCTCTTATCTGAGAGATTTTATCTGTGAAATGATCATTAAAGACATCACAGCGAACTACCGAAGGCTCTAAAATCGGTTTCAGGGAAGAAGGTGTCTGAGTTAGACCTCTCACCACCCTGCTGGACACAAATTCACAGATGCAATGTGTGCAGAGAAGAAAGCTTTCTTCGCTGAATGTATTGCTACCATATAGGAATGAAGATGTTCTCTATGTTGTGTCTTGTCAGATATGAGTTGAGATTTCCACCATCGGCGCTCTAGTTGTCGTTCTTCCCACTTCACCTCCCTGAGATCTTCTGTATACCAAGGTGCCCGGTTAGAAGCAGGTCGGAGAGGATGTTTGGGGGAGATCGTGTTGATAGCTCCAATTAGGTCTTGAGTATGCACCTCCATCTTGTCTGGATTCAGCTTCAGTTTGTTTTTCCTCATCCAGCCCATTACCGCCTCTAAGCATTCATTTAGCGGAAACACACTATCCTTAGCTGACGCTGTTGTTGAAGGCACAGAGAAATATATTTGGGTGTCGTCAGCATACTGATAGCACCCCGCCCCATGCCTCCGGATGATCTATCCCAGCGGTTTCATGTACTTATTAAATAGCATTAGGGAAAGGATGGCACCATGTGGTACATCCACACAGCAGCTCCTTCTTTGAGGAGCAGCTATCCCCAAGCATCACCAACTGGAACCTGCCCGAGAGGTAGGACTGGAACCACTGAAGCACAATGACCCTAATTCCCAGTTCCTTCAGGTGTTCCAGAAGGATACCATGGTTGATGGTATTGAAAGCCACTGAGAGGTCCAAAAGTACCAGCAGGGACCCACTTCCCCTGTCAATACCCAGGCGTAGATCATCCGCTGAGGCGATCATAGTGGTCTCAACTCCATATCCTGCTCTGAAGTCAGTTCGAAATGGGTCTAGAAAATCTGTATCCTCCAAGACTGCTTGGAGCTGGGAGGAAATTGCCCTCTCAATCACTTTGCCCCAAAATGGAATATATCATACTGGTCTGTAATTATTAAGGTCCAGGGTGTCCAGGGAGGGCTTTTTTAAAAGTGGCTGTACTACCACCTCTTTGAAGCATGATGGAAAACTCCCCTCTCTAAGAGATGCATTAATAATATGCTATAGTTGTTGTCTAACTGCATCTCCTCCCTTGACGACCAGCCATGAAGGACAGGGATCGAGAGGGCAAGTTATCCTCCTCACTCGTCTAAGCAGCTTGTCCACATCTTCGGTATTCCCAAACTGAAACTGATCCAGTGTAATCCTACTCACAGAGTTGTTGGACACTCCATTGTCAGCTTCTGTTATAATGACGACATCTAAGTTGGCTCTTATCCGAGAGATTTTATCTGTGAAATGATCGTTAAAGACAGACTGGCACAAATTAACAAGACTTTGACACCCTCACGCTGGAGAGGGTGTAAGGAAAATGGAACTCACATACATATGTGGTGGGATTGTGGGAAAGTAAAGACATTTGGGGTTAGGGTCTTCAGGGAAATGGAGAAAATTACGGATCAAAAATATATAAAAAGCCAGAGTTGGCATTATTGAATATTTTTGCCAAAGAAAATAAAGAGATAAAAGAAAAACCTCTAATAGGTTATATGCTGACAGCCGCAAGACAATGAATAGCAAGCAATTGGAAAACTGCAAAGATGCTGACAGTAGCTGATCGGAAAAGGAAAATTTGGGAAATAGCAATTAGTGAAAAATTGACACAGAAATTACAAGTACAAAGAGGAATAAAACAAAAAGACAACTTTAAGAGAGATTGGCAAAAATATATTGAATCCATGAAGAAAGGAACGAATAGAACAACTATGGCAGAGGCTTATAAGATGCTCTGGGACTCATAAAAAAGAAGTAGAGTTTTAGGAAAATAACAAAGGAAAAGACAAATAGAAGTGATATAACATGCCAGAAGAAGAGATGGAAAAATCTGTGAGAAAGTCTTCCAGGTGGGGGAGGAGGAGCGAAGAGGTAAAAAAGGGTTAAAAGTTAAAACTTGAAATGAAAAGTAATTATTTTTATAAATTTAGGAGGAGAAAAGGGTTGCTGTATAATGAACATGTACCTATTTATGAATATTTGTTTAAATGTATATAGTGGAAAAATAAATAAAGCAATTTATTTATTTATTTATTTATTTAAAATATTTATATCCCACCCTATATCACTAAGATCTCAGGGCAGCATACAGTATTAAACAATAAATATAAGTTAAAAACAAATTAAACCATGATCCAAGTTAAAACAATATATAATTTAAAAGCAATGGATACAGTTAAAACAGTTATAATTTATAAAACAATCATAAATTTATAAAACAATTATAATTTATAAACAATTTATAAACCCCACCCCCCAAAAGACATCACAGGGAACTACCGAAGGCTCTAAAATCGGTTTCAGGGGGGAAGGTGTCTGAGTTAGACCTCTCACCACCCTGAACAGTTCTGCTGGATGCAAATTTGCAGATGCAATGCGTGCAAAGAAGAAAGCTTTCTTCGCTGAATGTATTGCCACCTCATAGGAACGAAGATGTTCTCTATGTTGTGTCTTGTCAGATATGAGTTGAGATTTCCACCATCGGTGCTCTAGTCGTCGTCCTTCCTGCTTCAACTTCCTGAGATCTTCTGTATACCAAGGTACCCAGTTAGAAGCAGATTGTAGAGGATGTTTGGGGGCGATCATGTCAATAGCTCTTGTTAGGTCTTGATTCCATCTATTAGCCAGAGCTTCAACAGGATCATCAATGCTACCAGCCATAGAACCCTCTAAGGCTATCTGGAATCCAAGAGGATCCATCAGCCTTCGAGGGCGGACCATCTTAATAGGTCCGCCACCCCTGCAGGGATGGATAGTAGCTGTGATGCTAACCCTAACCAATCAATTTACTGAAGGCAACCAAATACAGGTTTTAGCCAATTACATATACAAAATTATACACAGAGTATAAAAGTGTGTCATATACAAAAAAATAGATAAAATGTTATAAAATGTTAAAACGTACATGCACATAGAACTAAAACTTTACATGTTAAAATATTAAAACAGACATGTGCATACAACTAAAACCTTACATCTCAAGGCAGGCCACATGACTTTGTCTAAGCTGAGCAGCCTTCACAGCAAATTTGGCTGTGCTAAATATTACAAACCTGTCTCTACTGGACAGTAGATATTTGACCTTGGCAGGATCTACACTACTGCTTATAACAGTTTATAATGGTTATTATGACAACTGTTCAGGCCCAGGACACATTACATGTACTGTTTTCAAAACGTTTTTAAAGTGTTGTATCCTGCTTGGTGTAGATTGGTGTGGATTATCCATATCACTGAGGGTAGAAATGTCCCTTAAGAGCGTCTCTAAATATTTTCCCCTAGGTGTTTCATACAGTTTACAGTGTAGCATATAGTGTATGGTGTCCTCTACCCATTGGTTGCCACAGATGCATAGGCGCTGATCTCTAACTAGAAAATGATCTGTCCTTGACAGATCACCTCCACCCACAGATCCATCTGTTCGGAGCTGAAAACAACATCGAGGGTGTGATCTGTGGAATCTGCGGACATGTTTCCCCTTCCCTGCCCTGATTTGGAGACTCTTGCTCCACTTCCTCGCTTATTTGAGAATAGGATGTTAGACTTACCATGAGCCGTTCCTCTGGGCTGCAGGTTGCCTTCTTACATTCTTGCATCACCTATTTGATTTTATCTCGTAAGTGTGGGATGTGATGAAGGGTAAGTTTTGTTGTAATGCTTATCCTATCCTATGACTGGGTGGATCTTCCTTTCTTGGAAGAACATTTCATTTATTTTTGGCCCTGCTTTCTACCAACAGAGAAACTAATTGCTTCCTGTCTGAGCAGAAGTTCGTGGTAAGTCTATTTTTTATTTTATTTTTTTGCTCCACAGAACGAAGTAGAAGTGCAAATCAAAGAGAAGGGAATGAGGGGTCACTGGGGGTGGTAAATGGGGGCTGGTAATTCATGCAGTGGCAAAGGACAGGTCTTGGCCCATCTTCAGTCCCTTCTCTCTTTCCACCTTAGAGTTCACATAATACCACTCTTTGCTAGTCAAGGAAATGGGGTTGCACCAATAGAAAAATGAAGGCAAGATGTCCATGGGATCTTAAATCCGGCTCTGCTAAGAGGGAAGGAGCAGTGAGTTTCTTTGAGAAGCAGGAATAGTTGAAGGCTTATTTGAGCCTTGCTGCTTCTGATTGTCGGAGTCATGCCAGAGTGACACTGAAATTGTCTCCAATTTTTTTCCAGGAACTGGTTCTACTCTTTCTTATCTGCCACATACCTATCTGGATCATGTCCTCAGCTCCTTTCCTCCTGCAACTTGCTGCCATGAGCAAAAACATCAGAGAACTGTATGTGTTACATATGTGATTCCACTTTCCCTAACTGTAACCGAGTACAGTGATGGTGGGAACCATGTATTCATGCACTGCTGGGATGGATGAGGCGGAAAAGTGCTAGCTTAAAAATAGTGTGTGGTGCTTCCAGGGCACCAGGTCCTCATTTCTCTAAGGGTGATAGGGAGAAAACCAGTGAGAAACTTACTGGACAAGAACTGGAATTTATTTCATAGGAGGAAAAGATGGGTGATGGAAGTAAAAGAACATTCAAATTATAAAGACTTTATCCTAAAGCCAGGGGTCTATAAGCCAGGGGTGGCTCTCCAGATGTTTTGGCTAACAACTCCTGTCATTCTTTGCCATTGGCTAAGCTAGCTAGGACTGATGGGAGTTGTAGGCCAAAACATCTGGAGTGCAAAAAGTTATACACACCTTTTCTAAATGTTCAAATAGAGGAGGAGCTATGTGTGCTACTTTGATTTACTCTCCTACAATTACACATGGTCCCTATTTGGAGTGGGGCTGTGATACTTCAAGAGAGGAGGCTCAATGTTTCCTCACCCCACCCCGTTTTCATCCCAGGGAGTGGAAAATGTGTGTGTGTGCGCGGGGTGTGTGTTAAAGCCTCCTCTTCTGAAATGCCACAGTCGTGGTTCAAATTGGAACACATAACTGCAGGAGAGTAAATAAAAGTTGAATCATTTAGTTTGAGGAAGATTTAGGAACGTTTTGGCCCTTAGAGGAACAAAGGAACATTTAGTTTGGCCCTTAAAGAGCTCAATGGTCAGGAAACTCAAAAAGAATGTTATTTTATTTCTCAAACAAAAACAGAATAGCAACAGGAACTCCTGCTTGTACCTAGCTAGAACTAGTCCAGCGCCATGTAGTGTCTAAAGTATGTAATGACACTGTGCGTGCACATACAGGGCCTGTTCAGATGACACCTCAGGCTCTGTGGTTAGAGAAACTGTGGTTCTCTGCACACAACACTTTAAGCCACAGTTAGAGCCACTAACCCTGCAGCAAGCAGTCTGACTGTGGTTAGTGAGTGAGCAAAATGCCTCACACAAGACACCTTAAACCCTACTGCTTGACTAAAAGCCTTAACCAGCAGGGTTTAAGGCTTCTTCTGAACAGGCCTATTGTGTTGCATCCTCTGGGACATTCTTGTTATCACCTGTCCTGCATGGTTGCAAAGGGGAAAAGCCGATGCACATTGTGGAGTGTAGGTGGATAAATAACGAGACAGACAGCATAGCTGGGTTTAAAAAGGGCCACTTATTTATTTAGCGATCTGCAAAAGGGGGTTGCAACCTATCGGGCATCCATTTTGGTCTGTTTACAGGCCACTTCAATCGGGTGAGTCATTCATGGCCCGTGGACAGGCGCTACGCCAGTCGTCTCCCCACGGGCCTCCCCTCGCAGGGTAGGGGAGCCTTCCTTTGTCACCCCCAACTCAGACCACCCGGTTCAGAGTGGGTGAGTAGGGTTGGCCCCAAAGGTCGGCCTTATCTCCCTACCTAGGCCGCTGGGCTCAAAACTGGGAGCCTCGGACTTACCAATAACTTTAAAGAGCGCCCGTAAATGCTCACCAATTCAGAATCCTTATGGATGCCCATACCTAGCGCCAAATAAATGTGACCAAATTAGCAAAATAACCTATTTAAACTCCCAAACTGTCTTACAGTGCGAAGTAGGCGAAAAAACTCATATACAGTTCAGTATATGAGTAAAAAATTCCTACTAGGCCCCCAACAAGGCAACCAGCAAGCCCACACTGTTTACAGGGAGGGAGGGAGGGAGGGAGGGAGCTGCGCAGCAAAAGAGGAGGTGGGAGGGGGTAGACTACCACATATAGCCACTGCACTCTCTCCCACCAAGGCCCGGATGTGTCCATCAATAGGAGATGGGCACGCCCTTGTGGAGTGTAGGTGGATAAATAAGGAGACAGACAACATAGCTGGGTTTAAACAGGGCCACTTATTTATTTAGTGATCTGCAAAAGGGGGTTGCAACCTATCGGGCATCCATTTTGGCCTGTTTACAGGCCGCTTCAATCGGGCGAGTCATTCATGGCCCGTGGACAGGCACTACACCAGTCGTCTCCCCACGGGCCTCCCCTCGCAGGGTAGGGGAGCCTTCCTTTGTCACCCCCAACTCAGATCGCCCGGTTCAGAGTGGGTGAGTAGGGTTGGCTCCAAAGGTAGGTCTTATCTCCCTACCTAAGCCGCTGGGCTCAAAACTGGGAGCCTCGGACTTACCAATAACTTTAAAGAGTGCCCATAAATGCTCACTAATTCGGAATCCCTATGGATGCCCGTACCAAGCGCCACAGGGTGCGACAAGCCACTTGAATAGTCTCTGCCCCCCCCTAGCCGAAATTGCACTAGTGATACCCTCTTGCAGATCTTTCAAGAATATGTCATTCCCTATATCGGATAAGTGTACCCCATCCTGTCTGTATAGCTCCCTCCGGCTCAAATCAATTGAAAGGTGCTGAATGCTGATATCTCCGTGCTTGCACAGTTCTCTGTAAATTTCTGTATTAACTTTTTTGCAGGCTCTTTCCATGGCCCTGTGGTCGTGAGCATTCCGCCAGACGAATCTGGGGAGTATGCAAGACCATATGATCACCACCCCGGGCCAATGCTGCCTGATAACACGGAAATCAGCAATGGCTTGCCAAATGAGAGCCTTACCCTTGACCAGCCCCAAATCATTCCCTCCCAGGTGTAACAGCAGCACCTGCGGGGATGGACCAACCATCTCCTGAAACAAAGTGGGCAGGAGGCACTCCCACCGCATTCCATGTCAGCCCCACCATTGTAGGTTGGTGCAATGACTCATGCCCACCTGGGTTCCAAAAGAAGAATGAGACGCCCTCCTGCTGGCCCAGACAGGACTCCTGCTTGTACCTAGCTAGAACTAGTCCAGCGCCATGTAGTGTCGAAAGTATATAATGACACTGTGCATGCATATACAGGGCCTGTTCAGATGACACTTCAGGCTCTGTGGTTAGAGAAACTGTGGTTCTCTGCACACAACACTTTAAGCCACAGTTAGAGCCACTAACCCTGCAGCAAGCAGTCTGACTGTGGTTCGTGAGTGAGCAAAATGCCTCACACAAGACACCTTAAACCCTACTGCTTGACTAAAAGCCTTAACCAGCAGGTTTTAAGGCTTCTTCTGAACAGGCCTATTGTGTTGCATTCTCTGGGACATTCTTGTTATCACCTGTCCTGCATGGTTGCAAAGGAGGAAAGCCGATACACACTGTTTGAAATATTTAAAATGTGGATTCCTTGAAATTTTATCACACATGAGTTTTGTTTTTTAATTGGGGGAATGCCCTATTTAAAGGGAAGTTTTTTCATGAGATAATTACGGTTTCTCTGACCTCAGGCTGTGAGCTTCTGAAACAGACACACTGCTGCTAGTTCTGAAACAAAGGAGGAGCCCTCACAACTGGTTAGAGTAAACAGACAGAAGGGGACATGTGAGTAAATTAGCCTACTGAATAGAGCTGGAACATTGTGTAATGAAAGCTAAATGCTGTACACGCTTTCTTACTTGTAAATGTGCCCTATAGGTTACACAATATAAAAGATATGCAAAATAAATGCTCTAAATGTTAAAATAGAAAGAAATGGATTCCAAATATTATATTAGCTACACGTGTGGGCTTTTCATTTAACACCTGTTCTCTGGTTATGCAGTCCGGGCCTGTAGGCCTCAGTCCCTGACCCTTGCTTGTATAACTGTGAAGGGTAACTGTGGGCGGGCAGAATTATTATTATTATTAATAATAATATTTATTTTTAAAGCGCCATCAATTTTCATGACTCTGTACAGAATAAAACAAAACAAGACAATCTGCCATATGGCTTACAATCTAAAATCACCGTAACACACAAGGGAGGGAGGGGAAAAACCAATAGGGGTAGGGGACATTAAAACTAAATTTAGACAAGTATGACCACGCTATGGTTAGAAAGCTTTCAAGAAAAGAAATGTTTTCAAGTGAGATTTAAAAACAGAAATTGACGTCGTGGTCCGCACATGCACTGGAAGAGAGTTCCAGGCATAGGGGGCAGCGAGTGAGAATGGTCGAAGACGAGCGAGAGATGTGGAAACTCTTGGGCAGGTAAGAGACATGGTGTTATTGGAGCGGAGGGCACGAGCAGGGTGATGAAGTGAAATAAGGGACGAAAGATAGGGAGGAGTCAGATTATGACAGGCTTTAAAAGTAAGAAGAAGAAGCTTGTGTTGGATTCTATAAGAGACTGGGGTGACATGATCAAAACGACCAGCCAAGAAAATAATCCTACCGCCGAATGATGAATGGAGACCAGTGGAGACAAATGAGAAGAGGGAAGACCGGTCAACAAAAGATTACAATAATCCAGGCTAGAAATAACCAAAGCATGAACAAGGGGCTTGGCGGAAGAGACTGATAAGAATGGTCGAATTCTAGTGATGTTATACAAGAACAAACGACAAGACTTAGCTACAGCCTTGATATGTGACGAAAAGGAAAGTGAAGAATTAAAAATAAAACCAAGGCTATGAGCTTCCTCAACAGGATGGAGCATAACATTATTAATGGTGATGGAGAAGGAAGAGATTTAGGAGGAAAAACTAGCAATTCTGTTATGATACCGCTGCTGACACTCCCCTTGCCTGTCTTCTCTCAGCACACCTCAGATTTATCCTCTCTGCCTCTGTGTCTCTCACCCTCTTCAGAACTCCCTCCTTTAAAGAGCACAATGATCAGGAAACTAGAAAAGAATGTGTTTGTCTCTCTCAAACAAAAACAGAATAGCAACAGGAACTCTTGCATCTACCTAGCTAGAACTAGTCCAATACCATGCAGTGCCTAAAGTATAGAAGGACACTGTGTGCGTGCCCATGTGTGCACACACAAACACACACACATGGCCCGTTCAGACAACACTTCAGGTTCTGTGGTTAGCGAAGTTGTGGTTCTCTGAGGTTAGCACTAACCATAAGTGTTGCTGTCACACGCAACACATTAAGCCACAGTTAACCTGCTGCAGATGGTCTGACTGTGGTTAGTGAGTGAGCAGGGTTTAGCAAAATGCATCACACAAGGCACCTTAAACCCTGCTGCTTAACCAAAAGCCTTAACAAGCAGGGTTTAAGGTGTCTTCTGAACAGGCCTATTGTGTAGCATCCTCTGGGACATTCTTTGTATCACCTGTCCCTTCATGATTGAAAAGGGCAAAAGCTGATGCACAAGGTTTGAAATATTTGAAGTGTGAATTCCTTGAAATTAGATCACACATGATTTTTTTTAAAGAAAGGATTGGGGAAATGCCCTATTTAAGGGGACATTTCTTCATAGGATAATTCTGTTTTCTCTGACCTCAGACTGTAAACTTCCAGAACAAAGACCTGTGCCTTCTAGTCACTGCTGGCAGTTCTGAAACAATGACAGACAGTAATTAAGGGTTGTCATAGAATCATAGAATAGCAGAGTTGGAAGGGGCCTATAAGGCCATCGAGTTCAACCCCCTGCTCAATGCAGGAATCCACCCTAAAGCATACTTGACAGATGTTTGTCCAGCTGCCTCTTGAATGCCTCTAGTGTGGGAGAGCCCACAACCTCCCTAGGTAACTGGTTCCATTGTCCAGCCGAAATCTGGCTTCCTGTAACTTCAGCCCATTATTCCATGTCCTGCACTCTGGGATGATCAAGAAGAGTTCCTGGCCCTCCTCTGTGTGACAACCTTTTAAGTATTTGAAGAGTGCTACCATGTCTCCCCTCAATCTTCTCTTCTCAGGCTAAACATGCCCAGTTGTTTCAGTCTCTCTTTATAGGACTTTGTTTCCAGACCCCTGATCATCCTGGTTGCCCTCCTCTGAACATGCTCCAACTTGTCTGAATCCTTCTTGAATGATGGAACCCAGAATTCAAGAAGGACACAGACAAGCTGGAGCATGTTCAGAGGAGGGCAACCAGGATGATCTCACCATGGAACACTGGATTTTCCATCATGAGAGAGACTTTGTCTGATGATCACAAAATTAATAATGAATAAATAGCAATTTTAAAATCTAACACTCTTCCACAGTTGAAAAAGAGATGAGCAGAACCCTTTGATTCCAGTTAGAATTGTATTGCTGGAATACAGACATATTTCATTCAGCTGTGCCAAAATTCCAGACTACTGTACATTGCAGAAGCCAGAATGCAATCTGCTTTGAGCCTGTGTAGCGAGGCCTCTCTCATGCCTTTGGCTGCCAACAATACAAAGTGTGGCCTAGAATACAAGATGTAGCTCTGGGGGTAATGTCGCCCATCTGGCACAGTGGAGGCCTCACATCTAGGGCTGTGCATGGACCCCCGATTCAGACCTTCTGAACTGGGCCCAATTTGATTTGGGTTGATTTGGACCTCCCCGATTTGGTTTGGATCCAAATCCGAAGTGAGATTTGTGTGTCCGAATCTTTCCCATTGACTTGCACTGGAAAAATAAATGCCTATAACTTTTTTTATTTTTTAAGATAGAAATGTGAAACTTGGTGAGCTTACAGATAGCATTGAGCTAGTCATGTGTTCCAAATTTCAGACACATATGTCCAGCAGTTTTCTCGCAATGAATTTTTAAAAATGTGATTTTTCAGGCAATCCAGTCAATTCAACGGGCTATAACTTTCTCATTTTTCATGAGATGGACATGTATTTTTGTCAACTTACATATGCCCTAATTATCATCATGTGTTGAAAATTTCAGACACATATGTCCAGTGGTTTTCTCACAATGAATTTTTAAAAATGTGATTTTTCAAGGAAACAAAGCAGCCACTCGCAAAAAGCAATTTCAGAAGGTGTCTATCTAATCAACAATCAGCACACACTGTCCCTTCCCTAATCTCTGTGTGTTTTGAAGTGCAAATCTCACCTACTTGTGAAGCTAACACATCTGGCTCTTCCCATTCAAATAAGAAACAGGGAAATGTTACCTGCAATACACACACTACCTGGCTGGGAGCAATATGGGGAGAGGAATGGTTGAGGGGGAGATATTTTTAAAAAATCCTAAAAATAGGGGATGAACCGATATGCTTCAAACTTGGCAAGCCTAAAGCCCTACATAGGTGCTATCATGTTGCCAAGTTATATGTCTTTATCTTTTAAAATGATAGCGTATTTTAAATAAATAATTTTAAAACCTCAAAATTATGTGTCTTTGGCCTGGTTCACATGTAATAATAAGCCAATGTAGGAGAATTTCTCCATAAGAGTTCTCATTGAGGTAGCCCCTGTGATGTCCTGCCTTCACCTGTGTCATCTTGGCTTCACTTGAGACACTCACAATCTACCTGTCAGGACTATCCATTCCACTAGCACTTAGGACCACTTCAATCCCCCCTGTGCTAATGATGTGAGTGAGTGTTTTGGCCTACTGCTGCTGCTCCTGCTTCACGTTTACTCTTTAGGCCCCACAGCTCCACAGCCTAGAAACCTAGCCCTCAGTTTCCCATTCCGTCACCACAAGTATTATTTTTCTCCACAGACCACACCAGTTGTTTTTAAATGTAATTAGAATTTATTAACTTAAGTAAGTACATGTACATAAGCTTATTGGTTTCCTCAGTTCAAATTAGGGGTGTGCACGGACCCCCCGCTCCGCTTCACTTGCAGATCCGCCATTTTCCGGATCGGGCCACTCCACCCCGCCCCCGCCCCGCCCACTTCCGCTCCGCTCCGCTCGGAGCTCCGGATCCAGATCCGGAGCTCCGTTCCCCCCCCCCATAGGCTTGCATTGAAAGCTAAAAAATTATACAACTTTTTTTCTGTTCAAGTTAGAAACCTCACGTTTGGCACCATGACACCTCATGGGGGTATACACACGCACGCCAAGTTTCAAAGCAATCCCATCATCCCCTGATTTTTGGGGAATTTTTGAAAATCGGGCACCCCATTCACACCCCTTTCCATAGCTCCATCAATTTGCACGTTAGAAACCTCAAACACGCCACCTTGAAAGCTTATCCAGGGATACATACGCACGCCCAGACTCAAGGCAGTCCCATCATCCCCTGATTTTGGGGGAATTTATGAAAATTCAACACCCCTTTCCATAGCTCCGTCAATTTTGCACGTTAAAAAAAAACCTCAAACTCACCACCATGACAGCTTATCCAAGGCAGTCCCATCATCCCCTGTTTTTTGGCGGGGCTTAAACCTGCAAAATTTGGAACTTCCAAAACTCCAAGTGAGCGCAGGAAGGACTTCTCCCCTGAGTCAAAGCCACACACACACAACATCCCTGCGAGGTGGGCAGGGGAGGAGGGAGGGAAGGCAGGCAGGCATGCAGCTGGCATTTCTGGGGGCATAAGGAAGTGAGCCAAGGATAAGCCAGTAATGCATATAAAATGGAATAAATCAATAAATAATCAAAGGAGGGGTGGAATTAAAAGCAGCAGTGTTGCTCAATAAACAGCAAGAAGAATTTTTTTAAAAAGGCTATATCTGTCTTTTACCAGCAATAGGGGGACGTGCCCGGGGGAGGGGGAAGTAGCTGCCAGTTCAACTCAAGACAGCCATTGCTTCACCACGAGAGCTCTAAGAAGCAAACGCTCACTTCAACTCATAACAGGCATCGCTCCACCACTAAGAAATGAACGCTCACTTCGACTCATGATAGGCATTGCTCCACCGTTTTACTCTCTTTGGAAGGCTCTAATGGCCTTCCAGTGCAGGAGAGAGTGGGGGCACGTCCACGATGAGATGCCCTAGGGGAGCTCATCCCCTTGCACCACATCTTTTCAGTTGTTCCCCAAAGTTAGGGTGGGTAGCAGTGCTGTGTTTCTATCTCTTATTCTTGGCTTAGTATATGATTTCAGGTTGTGTTTGTGCATTTGGTGGGGCTACTGTTTTAAAAAACACTGGGAAAAGCCCGTTCAGATGAAGAAAGAGAAGTTTCCCAGAATCCCAAGTTACCTGTTTTGCCTATGCCCTCCTCTAACTTTGGGATCATCATGACCGGGAGCTGACTCTGCCCCTCAGCCCTTTGAAAAAGGTATTTTTCCCGCCGATTTTTTAAAAACTTCTAGCGCGCGACCCGCACGACGCAGAAAGTTGAGAGTAGTCTCAAAATGACCCCCATCCACGACTCTCTGTGCACAAGAATTTTTGGAACGATAGCTTAAAAACCAACCCAGTTATGCCCGAGTCTTTCCCTCAATGCAATCCTATGGGCGAAAAGCCGAAAACGCCGTTTGAGCCGCGCGGTTGACCCGATTTTCAAACAAATATAGCACGCGACCCGCACGTCGCAGAGAGGTGAGAGTGGTCTCAAAATGACCCCCATCCACGACTCTCTGAGCACAAGAATTTCCAGAACGATAGCTTCAAAAAGAACATAGTTATCCGCGATTATTTGCCACAATGCAATCCTATGGCGAAATGTTTTCAAGATGGCGACCGGAGCGCTCCACCTGAACTCGGAGCTCCGAAAAATGGTCGCTTCTCTTCGCCTTGCTTCTAGGGGGTCCACGGTCCGCTCCTACTCCGCCTCTGGGTAAGGCGGAGCAGGCCAATCCGCTACTGCTTCTACGCTCCTAATCGGAGCGGATCACACCCCTAGTTCAAATGCGTATGGTTACAAGGTTCCTAAGCGAATTGGTTTCTGTCAGTTTGATCTCATACAAGATCGAACTGTATTAAAAAAAATTGCTCGACGCTACTATAATGTGCCCTATGAGAATTCAATTATGACCGTTATAGAGATAATGAATACAAACACTCATTCTCCCATAAAAGTCTGTAAAGCGTTGTGTCCATTAGGAGTGCTACATAAATAATGAATAAGCGAAGGCTTCCAGATCTTTGGGGGCTGGACATGTTGGTGGACACGCTCCCTTGGGGGTGGCCATGTTGTCCTCCTTTTTGGTTTCCAAAATATGGTCAAAATAAGGGGAGGGGCAGCAGGAGTGTGACTTTCTCAAACATTTGAAGGGAGTTTAAAATCTCCCCCTGGAACCCAGTTGGGGGGCAGGATTTCTGGACCTGGTTGGGCACAACCGGACATTTGGTCACCTATCTGTAGCTTCTAGTTACTATATGTGTGAACTGGGCAAGGATGAGTTGTTGGAGTGGTTGGCAACCCACTGACAACCCTGAAAGCCCATGGGTTCTGGGTCGCTTGTCATCCACCCTAATAACCCCTCCTTGCTGGAGTCACATATAATGAGAAGTCACAGCAGTGAGGGCTTGGATTGGCAACCTGGCACCCCTGTTCGACGCAACTCGCTAATAAGCCACAATGGGCTGCAGTGATCAGGTTTCTTGTCTCCCTGTGATATACAATAGAACGGACTAATAAGAACCATGATAAATAATACAGTAAAGAACTTCTAAATAAAGAAGTCTAAAGTCTCCATTGACTTTGAAAAGCAGGAAGACTGACTTTGGAGAACTCATATTTAGGATGAGGGCATTCATGTGAAATGTACCACTATTTCTCTTTGAGAAATCTAACTTGTGGGACAAAGCTTGCAGTGCCTCCTGCCCCGCACTTTGCTCCCTCCAGGTCATCCTCGATGTGTTGTTGTTTTTCCTGGTGCCACTACTGCCATGTTCATTAGCGATGGTACTTCTGGGATGTACCTGGAAGTCCCACAAAGCAACCCACTCCAGAAACTGGGAGGAAAGTCTGCCTCATTTTTAATCACAACTTACAACATGTGTCAGTCAGCTGTTGTAGGTGTCTGCAATAACTGAAAGTGGCTTGACTTGCTCTTGCACAAATTCCTTAGCATCTCCACGATCATGAATGCAGGTCCCAGGAAGTTCCGGAATTGCACATGTATGCAAAACACTAAACTGTATGCAAATTTACAGCTTTAAATATCAGTGACTCGGTAGGATGGCACCATATCAGAAATACCTGTCAAGCATCGCTTCCACAGGGGAAAAGGTATGTTTCATATAAGTGTTGCTCTCTTGAGTAAAATGAAGGTTTCTTTTTTTTTAATGTTTTTCATTTGGTTTAGCAACTTGTAAAGTAGGACATTGTGTTTCCAGAAAATAGGGCCTTTTACAAATACTATAGAACAATTGTATTTATAAAGAAGATTGACATAATAGATAGAATATTCTACAATGTAGGTGTATCATGCAAAAAGCCCCAGCTGAAATGAATGGGTCTTGCACTTGAAGAGCGTTGCCAGAGGAGAAGAGAGAGGGGAGAGCATGAGCCCAATGGTTTCGGGTTATGTGTGAATGCAACCAAAGTAAAAGGAAACAATCCTAAGACCACAGTAGGGAAGTAATCCATAGGATGAGTTTTATTGCTTGACCCTAAACAGCCTGTAGCTCTTTTCTGCTTTTCCCCATGCCCAGAAGCTCTGTGTGAAGACAGGGGCAGAGGGACCACTGTGCTGTCCCTGTCCCCAATGTCATATATAGCACTTATGATTATAGAATTGGGAGGGACCTTGGTTACCATCTGTTCTAAGCCAATGCTAAATACAGGCTTTGAAGTGCAGCTACAGCCTCCCTGACAGAAGTCTGACAGGTTATTAGGAAATAACACAAATACCTCCCAATCCTTGACCTGATATTGAAGGCACACAATACCGTCCAACTTTCCTCATTTGTCTTTATTTTAAAAGACTGAGCAGGGTAACAGAGGAATGATTCTGTCATTTTTTGTCTCAGGTATCATCAGTTCCATCATGACTACCCTCATTGATGCAATCAATGAATTTGGTTTGGATTTAATTAAAAAAATCATGAAAGAGGACCATAGGGAAAACCTCTTCATCTCCCCACTAAGTGTCGCGGCAGCTTTGGCCATGGTCTCATATGGAGCCGCAGGTGACACTGCTCAGCAGTTGGAGAAGGTAGGAAACCAGCCACAATGGGGCTTATGGAAAGTGTCCTATTATCCTAATCGTATTGTTGTATGGGTCATATTATTAACCAGCCAAGATAGGTTTTATGAAAAGTGTTTTAAGGGACACACATTCTCCCAGCAGTGTGAAATTACCAGGAAATATATTCAATTGATAGCTTTTCATGCGAGCATCTGAGCTATTGCTCCTGAATATTGTGGAATCTCTCCTAGGAAGGACCTCCTCTTCCTGGATCACCTTTCCAATAAAAATTCCAGGATGTGCCTGCACTCCACCTCTGCGCAGAGAGAGCTTTCAGTGTTTCCACCTCTCACCCAGGATTCAGTTTCCTTCGAACAGGAGTGCAAAGCCATTTTGGCTGTGCGGGCAACATCTGTTGGCTGGGACCAAGGGAGACGTACATTTGTGTATTCACACACCCTCACCCATGCACATAAGATTGGGGAAAGGCTTTAACCTCACCCCAATTGCAGCAATCCTGCACTAATACGCTGGGATAGGGGTGAGGGCCCCGTTTTGTGGGGAGAAAGATGCTTCACTGCTTCATGCTGCAAGTAATGTGCAAAACTGAAAGACAAGACTCTGAGGCACATCCATTGCAAATCCTGTACAAGCAAAGAAAAGTGTCTTGGGAATTGCAGGAGAATGGCCCTAAGCCCCAAGTTCAGCAAAACAGAGTAGTGGTATGATGTGGTTTAAAATGTTGTGTTCTGTGGCATTCATTAAAAGTCTCAGTAAAAATGAACAGCTTTAGCAGTATTGAGTTAAGATGAAAGAGGACGTCCCAATTACACAGGTAACAACACTAGTCTCTCATTCCATCTTTTGTATTGCAGGCCCTTCACTTCAATAAGATCACTGGATATGGAGGCCCTAAAGACTTGCCCGTAAGAAGACGATCCAACTTATCCCACCTACATCATTCATTCAATTGGGGAGGGAGCATAAAGGCCTTGTCAAATTACCCTTCCAAAATATTAGATATTCCCAAGCCATAATCATTTCCAATAGTGAGGTTCAATTATCTTGTAACTCACCGAGCTTGGTGTAGCACAGTGAAGAAGAATCTGAGTCACCAAATCCAAAGTCCAAACTGAGGTCCAAATCTCCCCTGGTAAAGAACCAAAGATGTGGCTCAGCCTCCCAGCCATTCTCCCCCCAACCCCAATTGACCCTATGTGCAATACTAACTGACCTCACAAGGCAGCTGGAGGCATTCCTGAAATAATGTATGCAAAGTACCTGGGGCATATGAAATGGGCCACACAAAAGCTAGATAGCAGTGAAGAGTTTATTTCCAAGTTTTAAATGATTTGACATTCTAAACTTTATATTCTAACCTAAATAAGGATGGGCATAAAATATTAGGGCTGTGCACGGACACCCCCGATCCTCTTCTCTTCCCAATTCGCAACTTCTGGATCGGGCCCACTCTGCCCCGCCTTGCTCCGCCTAGGGCCTGCTCCACTGCGGAGCTCCGGCTCCGAATCGGAGCTCCGCAGTGGCGGGGGGTGGTGCCAGGTAAGGCTAACCTCCACCTTACCTGGTTCCATCCTGGCCCATTGCCAGCTTCACTAGAGCCCGTGGCTCAACCAGAAAATGTAGGCCCCACTTGCAGCCTACACTTCCAGGTTGAGCCGTGGGCTCTAGTGAAAACGGCGACAGGCCAGGATGGATGCAGGTAAGACCCCCCTCCCCTTGCCCCCTTACCTGGCTCTGCCACTGTCGCCGCACGGGCGGCGGCAGTGGCAGAGCCAGGTAAACCTTCCTCCCTCCTCCCCCTTACCTCCGTCCATCCGTGGTCCCACGGCTGCTTCAACTGAGCCCGAGGACTCAAACAGGAAGTCTGGACCGCAGTTGAGTGCTGGTCTTCCTTTTTGAGTCCTCGGGCTCAATTGACGCAGCCGTGAGACTGCGGACGGATGCAAGTAAGAACACCCCTCTCCCTTGCCCCCTTACCTGGCTCTGCCGCTTTCACCG
This sequence comes from Elgaria multicarinata webbii, assembly GCF_023053635.1. Taxonomy (NCBI): domain Eukaryota; kingdom Metazoa; phylum Chordata; class Lepidosauria; order Squamata; family Anguidae; genus Elgaria; species Elgaria multicarinata. Next base: position 28,693,347 of record NC_086177.1, read on the forward strand.
CAAGGGCGGTGGCGGCGGCAGGGCCAGGTAACCCCCCTTACCTTTTTTGCAGAGCTCCGGATCGAGGCGAAGGATCCGCCTTCACCTTGATCTGCTCTGCGATGCTCCACTGCTAACCCGATCCTCTTTGCCTCTGCCTTAAGGGGAGGTGAAGCCCCCCCAATCCTCTTCTGCTTCTCCGGTCTGAGGGTGAGGGCCCCGTTTTGCGGGGAGGAAGGTGCTTCACTGCTTCATGCTGAAAGTAATGTGGAAAACTGAAAGCCAAGACTCTGAGGCGCATCCATTGCAAATCCTGTACAAGCAGAGAGAAGTGTCTTGGGAATTGCAGGAGAATGGCCCTAAGCCCCAAATTCAGCAAAACAGAGCAGTGGTATGATGTGGTTTAAAATGTTGTGTTCTGTGGCATTCATTAAAAATCTCAGTAAAAATGAATAGCTTTAGCAGTATTAAGTTAAGATGAAAGGGGACGTCCCAATTACACAGGTAACAACACTAGTCTCTCATTCCATCTTTTGTATTGCAGGTCCTTCACTTCAATGAGATCAATGGAACTGGAGCCCCTACGCACTTGCCTGTAAGAAGACGATCCAACTTATCCCACCTACATCATTAATTCAATTGGGAGGGAGCATAAAGGCCTTGTCAAATTACCCTTCCAAAATGTTAGATATTCCCAAGCCATAATCATTTCCAAGAGTGAGGTTCAATTATCTTGTAACTCACCCAGCTTGGTGTAGCACAGTGAAGAAGAATCTGAGTCACCAAATCCAAAGTCCAATCTGAGGTCCAAATCTGCCCTCGGTAAAGAACTAAAGATGTGTCTAAGGCCCCCAGCCATTCTCCCCCCAACCCCAATTGCCCCTATGTGCAATACTAACTGACCTCACAAGACAGCTGGAGGCATTCCTGAAATAATGTATGCAAAGTACCTGGGGCATATGAAATGGGCCAAACAAAAGCTAGATAGAGTTTATTTCCAAGTTTTAAATTATTTGACATTCTAAACTTTATATTCTTAGCTAAATATGGATGGGCATAAAATATTAGGGCTGTGCATGGAACCCCCCCCCCCCCCCCGTTCCTCTTCTCTTCCTGATTCGCAACTTCCGGATCGGGCCCACTCCGCCCCGCCTTGCTTCCCCTAGGCTCCGCTCCGCTGCGGAGCTCCGGCTCCGAATCGGAGCTCCACAGCGGCGTGGGGAGGCGCCAGGTAATGCTCCCCTCCCTCTTCCCCCTTACCTGTGTCCGTCCCGGCACGTTGCCAGCTTCACTAGAGCCCGCGGCTCAACCCGAAAGTGTAGGCCCCGCTTGCATTCTACACTTCTGGGTTGAGCCGCGAGCTCTAGTGAAGCCAGTGACAGGCCGGGATGGACGCAGGTAAGACCCCCTCCCCCTTGCCCCCTTACCTGGCTCTGCCACCGTCGCCGCATGGACCAGGTAAACCCTCCTCCCTCCTCCCCCTTACCTGCAACCGTCCGCGGTCCCACGGCTGCTTCAACTTCGCCCGAGGACTCAAACAGGAAGTCTGGGCCCTGTCTTCCTGTTTGAGTCCTCGGGCTCAACTGAAGCAGCCGCGGGACCACAGACGAATGCAGGTAAGACCCCCCCTTGTCCCCTTACCTAGGGTTACCTAGCAACCCTTCCTTAGATTTAGATCCTCCTGTTCTAGCTGCCTATGCTGTACTTACAAGAATGTACGTTTTTAACCATGACTGGTTTAACTTTCTTTGCTATTTGAAGGTTTCAGGGACTCAGTGTGATAAACCCGGAGGACATCATGCCCAGTTCAAGGCACTCTTATCAGCCATCAACCAGCATACCAAAAATTATGCACTGAGTATTGCCAATAGGTTGTTTGTGTCAGACAGATATGTATTCCATCAGGTAAGAAGTAATGCTTTCATATGTTTTATTTATTTGTAAAAAAAAAAGTCTGCTTTTCAGGGCTGACACCCTCCTAAGGTCAGCTCACAACAATAAAATACATAAAAAGAGTTAAAAATTTAAAGCAATAAAAACATGAGCACAATAAAATAACAACAAAGCAATAATAAAAGCCAACAATAAACCACCACCAGCAACAATAACAATGGCAATAACAGCAGCAACAGCAGTCATATCCAAAGAAAGCCGCAGTAAAATAATATGATTTCAATGCCTTTTTAAAAGCTTGCAATGATGCATCAGTTGCTGGGGAACATGGGTGGGAGGGTGCTGTTGCACCATGTCCTGCTTGTTCATCCCTGGCCGATGGCTGGTTGGCCACTGTGTGAGCAGAGTGCTGCACTAGATGGACCCTTGGTCTGATCCAGCAGGGCACTTCTTATGTTCTTATGGAGAATGGCGCACCTCTGAGGGCAACTTATTCCAAAAGTGAGGGGCCACTGTTGAGAAGGCCCTGTCATGTGTGATCACCCACCTAACTGCTCTTATGGGCGCGCAAATGAGAAAGGCCTCCCTTTATGATCTTAAAGCCAGGGAGGCTGATGATATGGGTGAAGACATCCTTCAAGTAACTTGGCCCCAAACCATTTAAGGCTTTAAAAGTCAAAACCAGCACATTGAATCAGGCCCGAAAATGCACCAGTGCAGCTGGCGCATGTAGGCGTTATGTGAATGAAATCGGCTCGCCTTCACCAATACTCAGGCAACCACCTTTGGAACCAACTGAAGTTTTGAACCATCCTCAAATGCAGCCCCACATATAACAAATTACAGTAGTCCAGTATGGACGTGACTAGTGCATAGTTAATTGAGGCAAGGTCCTTCCTCTCCAGGTAGGGCTACAGCTGGCATATCAGCCTAAGCTGGTAGAATGCTCTCCTTGACACCTCAGCCACCTGGGCTTCTACCGTTAGCCCCGAGTCCAGGAGGACTCCCAGACTGCACACTTGGTATTTTAGGGGGTGAAGGTAACCCACTCTACGATACTGGATCAAGACTTCCACAGCCTCCCTGGGAAGTGAAGATGAAAACGAGAGGTAGAGCTGAGTATCATTCACATACTGATGACACTTCAGCCCAAACTGCCTGATGATGTCCCCCACCGGTTTCATGTAGCTGTGAAAAAGCATCGGGGACAAGACAGAACCATGCGGCACCCCACAGTCTAATGGCCATGGGTGAAGCACCACCTTCAGAACCACTCTTCTTCTTCTTCTTGACTTTTAATACTTTTATTATTTTCTACAAAAGCAAAACACATACGGAAGGGAGGAAACAATACAGAATACGTAACAACTTATACAATACATCTAATAAAAAACCATATATATACATAAGGCTATATTCCATTTGAAGCGATCTTCATATCAGACGATGACCATAAATTATTTCAATTCAGCCAGCGCAAAATTACATAAAAAAGAAATAATGAAATAAAGGGGGAAAATAAAAAAAAGAAAGAAAGAAAGAAGAAAAAAACACCAATTAAATATAAAATTCACATACAAAGAAATAATTCTTTTTCAGTTTTTGTATATACTCAATCCAAAGTTTCCAGTCCTTTACAAATGAAGTTATTGATTTTTCATTTATTAGCACCGTTAATTTCGCCAGCTCCGCCAGCTACAACACCTTGAGAAGCCGTTCTTCCATTGTTGGTACTTGGGTTTTCTTCCAGAATTGAGCATATAGTAATCTCGCCGCTACTGCCATATATTGAAGTAGTAGACTTTTTTCTTTTAATTGATCATCCATAAGTCCAAGCAAAAATACTTCTGGTTTCATTTTTTTATTTGTCTTTAAGATTTTTTGCATTAATGAGTGTATTTTAACCCAATAGGTTTTTGCTTTTTTACAAGACCATCACATGTGGTAAAAGGTTCCTTCTTGTTCTTCACATTTCCAACACTTCATCCCAAACCGCCTGATGATGTCCCCCAACAGTTTCATGTAGCCATGAAAAAGCATCGGGGACAAGACAGAACCATGCGGCACCCCACAGTCTAATGGCCGTAGGTGGAGTACCACCTTCAGAACCACTCTTCTAGAAAGGACTGGAACGAATTTAACACTGTGCCTCCCAGGCCTAATCAAAAAGATACCCTGGTTGATGGTATCAAAAGCTTTTCACACCTCTTCCCATCACATGAACAGCTTGGACCACATCAATTTAGAAATGCTGTTTCCCCTAATAATCAATGGTTCCAATCCAGTGTCCCTGATCCACGACTGACATGTCATTAGACCAAAAAGACATTTTAGTGACAACTGGCTTGTTCTGTTGGTTTAAATGGGACTTAGTGAAAATAATTTCATCTGGTTTGGTGCTTTTTTGTTCTACATTACAGCTGATCAAGAGCTAATATATTATATTTCCCCCCTTTCTTTTTAATTCTGGGCAGCGATATTTACAATGCACAAAAGAGCTGTACAATGCTGAGTTGGAAAGAGTTGACTTTTTGCATGCAACTGAGGAAGCCAGTAAGAAGATTCATTCCTGGGTTGAAAGCCAGACAAATGGTAAGGGGACATAGAAAGGTTGCAGACAGTACTGTCTACGCCTTACAGTGTAGAAAGATAAAAGACATAAACTTCTACTCTTTGGTTGTTTGCTGCTAATTCTGGATTAGTTTGACATTTTCTGTGCACCTTTCTAACTCTGTTCAACATTACAGTACAAAAATCAGTAACTAATTGAAAATGCAGACCCATCTCAAGGTAATATTTTCCCTTGAATTCATTTTTGAAAAGGTAAAATCAAACCTCATCGATCATTTAGTCCATCAGACGTCTTGGTCCTAGTGAATGCTATATACTTCAAAGGGAAGTGGCAGCAGGGATTTAAAGAAGAAGACACATGTGAAGCACCTTTTTATACTGATGAGGTACTGTATATCTACAACCTGGGGGGGGGGGATATGGGAAGTTAAATACACGAGCCGTCAGTCCATCCAAAAATCCCAGCTGCCTTCTTGTACATGGTGGGGCACACATCATTTTTCCTGGCATGGCAGAAAGTGGTCTGGACTAAGAACTTAAAACATTGGTATTTTTTGCAACTGGCCAACCACATTGTTTTGCCAACATTTTTCTCTAGCAAACTGGGACAGAGTGCTGTCTCTAAGCCCACAGAGGCCTTGAGGCATCACAAAGATTTGAACTGCCCTGCTAATGGTGGGTGTTCCTGGAAGAGGTGTCCCCAAAGGGGGGCGCCCCATCGGTATGCCCCTTTGGGATGCCATGAGGGCGAGGATGTTTCTTTCTCTCTCTTCCTGGGGCTGTTTTACTCCTTGCTTGTTTATTGATCAGCTGGTTAGTGTGAGGGAGGTGTCCCTGAGTGGGAGCTGGGACCTCCTCCCAGCAGATTTATTTACTTCTATTGATTACCCCTCCAGAGTGAGAGGTTCATGGGTTAGAGCTGCCTCATCTGCCCAGGGTGGGAGCCTTTGATGGTTGAAGTAGGGGCTTCCCTTGAGTAAGGGCTAGGGGGAAAAGTATGTTTACACTCCAGGTGGCAACTGGAATGAGCATGAACTAACTGGAAGGAGAGTGTTGGCTGGGAAACAAGCACTTTATCTATTCTTTCTGTTACTTGCTTGGTTGGCAGGCCTGATGTCCCAGATGTGAACAGCAGCTGGTTAAACACAAGCTACAACTGTCACAGTGTTAGTTTGACTAGTGGGTGACTGTTGGATGAGTAGAGTGTATGTGTTGAATGGTTGACGATACATTTGAATAGTGAGTGGGTGTTGAGAATTTATGGTTCTAGTGTGGTAAGGATGTTCCTGGGAAATCCTGATGGAGGGAGTGCCTCTATTCCAGTGACATGTGGTAGAAGGAGATATGGCAGGAGGAAGGGGTTGTGACATCAAAGTAGACCACAGGTGTCTTTGCACTGGTCCCCTTCTACCACCTCCTTAAATTCTCATCTACCTGGTAGCTCATCCACTGAGCCCTCCTGTCTTGCGGTGCTGCTGTTTAACGCCAGATCAGTCTGCAATAAGACCCCACTTGTTCATGATCTAATCCTAGATGAGAAGGCTGACCTAGTGTGCCTTACTGAGATTTGGGTGCGTGAGCTGGCCGGGGTTCATCTGACACAGCTCTGCCCACCTGGGTTCTCAGTGCAGCACCAACATAGATTGGAGGGCCAGGAAGGGTAGAGGTGACCATGATTCACAGAACCTCCATCTCTATCACCAGGAAACCACTTTACCTTGGAGCAGGCCTGGAGGGGTGGTACCCGCTATTGGGCCATACGGGCAGATTAGGGATGCTGCTGGTGTACCACCCACTCTGATGCCCAGCATCCTCCCTGACCAAGCTGGCAGAGGTGGTTCTTGAGGAACTCCCTGCCATTAGACATCAAGCAGGCACCAATGTTTTATTGTTTTCGGCACCTCCTGAAAACATTATTGTTCCAAGAAGCCTTCCTAGAATGACCAGCCGTGGTTTAATCTGCACCTGTTCTTTTAAAATTAATATTTTAATTTTTGATTATTCTTTTACCTCATTTGTTCACTGCTCCGAAAACCCAGGATAGGGAGCTGTATAGAAATACTGTAAGTAAATAATTAAATAAATATTTCATCTGAAGACATGGTAAGCCACAGTGCTTAAGCACTTTGAGCTAAACATTTTTATTATTCCTTACCATGGTGGCAACATAACCAGGGTTTAAACATGTTCAACAACCATTTGCTGCAAAAGGGTTAGTGGCCTAAGCAAGGCTTAGCGCATTGTCACAACAGGTCTATACTGCCACTTTTTTTGTAACACTGCTACTTTACCTTTAACTGCTGCTTCATTTATTACAGACACACAGCAAAAATGTACGAATGATGTTTCAGCAGGGTAAATTTAAACTGGCTAAAATAACAAACCCAGCAATGCAAATCCTTGACCTTCCATATGACAATGGTGTGCTAAGTATGATAATCCTTCTGCCAGATGTCAAAGGACCTCTGTGCCAGGTAATTTGGTTCAATATCTGAAATAGTTAACAAAGGAATTTAAATGAACTGTTAAAACTTTGTCTGTTCACCAAGAAGAAAAATGGGATAAATCATTCAAAATATCCTCTCTCATCTACCCCATCTTCAAAAAAAAAAAAAAAAAAAAAAAACCATTGTAAACTCCTAGGGATATCTGAACAATAGTTTCTATTATTAAATGGCTCTTGAATATCAATTTGGGTTTAGTTTTATAATTTTAACATTCGGCACAGTAATCCTATAGGTCCAGTACGCCAGTACCTGTTAAGGCTGGCATATCTTTGGATGCAGGTAGTAAAAGTGGATTGTACTACTAAAGATACTGCAGATGTTAAAAATATTTAGTGCATTTTTCAATCATCCGGAGTTTCTTCTTGCTGCATTCACATGTGACTGTAACAAGTATCATGAATGAACTACAGCAGGAATGAACCACAGATCGCCTCAGGTTCACACACTGTATGGCATCTTCCTTCTCATTCCCATCATGCTAAACTATGGTCCCACATGTCCTGCAAATGCAGCCATTATGTTTTAAAGCATTTTCATTTACAAATGCAAATACAAAGAGAGAGAGAGAGAGAGAGAGAGAGAGAGAGAGAGAGAGAGAAGTGGGGGGGGGGGCTTGGTATTGAATATTTTTGACAAAATCATATTTCCCCAGAAAAACCTAGTGATACAGCATTTTACAAGCAAAAGTTTGTTGCAAATTATTTTGCAGCTTTGGAGAATTATGATTGGCCTTACTGTAATGAATGAATCTTCCTCTTTGTCTCACACAATATACCTTTCACTGACGTTGACATTGGTTTCTCTGTTTTTCCCTGCCAGCTCCAAAGGGAGCTCACCTATGCAAAATTAAAAGAATGGACCAGTTCAGCAAACATGCGACAACAAACAGTGAGGCTTTTTCTACCAAAGTTCAAGCTGGAAGAAAAGTATGAGCTCATAGAAGCTTTAAGTGATCTTGGGATGACTGACCTGTTTACTCGAGGAAAGGCTGATTTATCTGGCATGTCAGGAAGCCCTGACCTGTTTGCATCCATGGCCATTCAAACGTCTTGTATTGAAGTCACTGAGGAAGGCACAGGGGCAACAGCTGCCTCTGGTGTGGGAATAGTTACAATGAGCGTGCCGCTTCCTTCTGAGTTTAGAGGTGATCACTCATTTCTATTCTTTATAAGACACAATCCAACAGGCTGCTTCCTCTTCACTGGCAAATATTTCTCACCAAAATAGGTGTTCAAATAACAACAAGCACCTTAATATTTGCTGTGAACCCAAGATGTTACAGAATTGAAAGAAATGAATATGTTCTTAATTCAATCTTCTATCTGGCTTATGTTACCACTTTCTGCCCTCTTAAGAAAAAGCACAAAATCCCAAGATTGATCTCTCTTTTGCTTACCTCGGAAAACTCACTAACACACGAGTCCTTTGTGGGTCAGTCTTCTTCTGCTCTGCAGTGAGAAGGGAAAGACCATGTACATCTGGGCTTTAACCAGATGAACACATCTGTGAGGGGAGGAGAGAGCAGCACCAATTCTAACCCCACCCTTAAAAAAGAACAGAAAAAACACCCCAAATAAGAGAGTTGAAGAAAATGGTGTGATTGATTTAAGAAATTGCTCCAGTTTTCTCTTCTTATGCACAACATGTTTCAAGTAAACCAAAATTTCATCATTCACACTAGTCAGCCTTGGTCTCCTGAGCGAGGAATTCCTCCTTGTAGCACCTTAAAGAAAACCATACCATTGTCTTCAGCACTTTCTGAGGCTGTCTCATTATTACCATTATTGTTATTATGCTTAGCTGGAAGGCAACCATTGTCTAAATCTGGGGTGGGGAACTGGCGTTCTGGGGTTTACCCAATTGGCCCCATGCCTTTTCCTCCACCATCAACTCCTTGGTGCTTTCCTCTCTTTTGAGCAGTTTCTCTCTCTTCTAAAGAATTGAAACGCCTCTCGTACGGCTTTGTACAGTTGCCAAGTCTAATGTGAAAATTCTTGAAAGCTGCAATATAGCAACAACAGTATCTCAATAAAGCAGAACATTAAAAAAAACTGGTGTTTGTATTGATTAACATACAAGAACAATTCAATTTGCATCCTTTTCAGCTGAAGGACTGCAAAAAATACAATGGGTGATACAATGGGATCAATCTAATATCATAGAAAGTGGTCTTGAAGTATTTTCTGCTACTCTGGACAAGTTCTCTTCAACTTCCATTTGATTGGTTTAGAATTGCACAGTACTATTTACCCCCAAATCGGTAAGTAGCTTGGTTCATTGCTGAACCAATTGTGGATGACATCTAGCAAACCCCACAGAACTTTTCCCACTCACCAATTTTCAAAAGGTGATCTCTTAAACCCACCGAACAAGCAAAACAATACTGTTTCTCTTGCTTTGCTAGGACTCTGGTATGAAGAGCTGCCCATAGGGAAAATGCAGATGTGGTTATTGTCCACTCCCCAATAGGGGACCCTTGGGCTATGAGTATCCCTTGTGTGTGTGTGCCTTTGCCTCCAGCCCCGGTTTTCCTAGGAGATGGTCTGCAGCAAAGAAGACTTCTCTAGCTCTGATATTAATCAAGCTGGAGAATTCAGTGATTTCTAAGGCTTGCCCATCCCTTAATCCGATCCTGATGTAGTGTTCATCCCTAACTTAAACTCTGTTTTCCATAGGTCCGAGGGGATGGTCCTTCTTGACTTCTCACCCAATCCTTCTCACTCTAGGGAGAAGCTATGAAACAAAATTAGGATCTATTTACAATGCTTTGGGGAGAGCAGACACTCACATCTTTTCAGTGTTGTAAAGGGCAGCTGCCAAGGGCAATAGGATAAACAGCCCCATCATTAGTGTATGGGTCCTGCTCAATGGATCCTCCTGAACAGGATGGAATGTAGAGGAGCTTCCTTTTTCATTAAAGCCTTGCTTGAGAAACAGGATCTTTGAGAGTTCTCAACTCTTTCTGTATCTTTTGGTCCTGACATATGGCTTCCTTCTCATTCTTGCCTCCTGATTGGTCCTGACTTGCTCACCTCAAAACATCTCCCCATGCTTCACCTATGATGCATGAGTGTCACCCATTCATAGGAATCATTGCTCACTTGGTACATGGACCAGCTATTTCTGCAGTCCTGCCACATTTGAGCACATTTGTAGGCTGCTACTTGTACCCCTCTCTCCACATTTTTACATTATTTCAAAATCAACAAGGTCAGCTCTTTGAAGGCCTTCTTCCGTATGAGGGTCCTGCAAATGTGACATCATCATCATCATCATCATCATCATCATCATCATCATCAACATATATTTATTACCCGCCTTTCAGGAAGAGGCTAGACTTTATGGCTCTCTTAAAGTCGGAGAGAGCATTAAGCTGACAAATCTCCTCCAGTAGGCCATTCCACAGTCTGGGGGTGGCAGAAGAAAAGGTCCTCTGGGTAACAGTTGCCAGGCTAGTTGTGGCTGACTAGAGTAAACCCTTGCCAGAGGACATGAATGTGCAGGGCAGATTGTATGGGAGAAGGCGATCCTGCAGGTAACCTGGACTCAAACCATGTAGGGCTTTAATGGTAATAACCAACACTTTATACTTCGCCTAAAAATTAATTGGCAGCCAGTGAAATGATTTTAAAGTTGGTGTAATATGGTCATCCAAGGTGTACTGGTGACCAACCTATTTTGAACTAGTTGAAGTTTCTGGACTAGGTACGAAGGTAGCTCTATGTAGAGCACATTGCAGAAGTTGAGCCTCAAAGTTACCAGTGCATGCACTACCGTCTTTAGGTCCTCCAACTCTAGGAAGGGGTGCAGCTGGTGTATTGGCCGAAGCTGAGAGTAGGCACTCCTGGACATCACATCTATCTGGGCTGTTATTTGGAGTGACAGATCCAGAAGCACCCCCAAACTGCAAATGCAGTCTTTCAGGGAGAGTGTAACCTCATCCATAACTGATTGACACACCGCTAAACACAGGTTAGGGCCCTTGAGATTATGCACCTCCGTCTTGTCTGGATTCAGCTTCAGTTTGTTTTTCCCCATCCAGCCCATTACCACCTCTAAGCATTCATTCAGAGGAAACACACTATCCTTTGCTGACGCTGTTGTCGAAGGTACAGAGAAATATATTTGGGTGTCGTCAGCATACTGATAGCACCCCGCCCCATGCCTCCGGATGATCTATCCCAGCGGTTTCATGTAATTATTAAATAGCATTAGGGAAAGGATGGCACCATGTGGTACACCCACACAGCAGCTCCTTCTTTGAGGAGCAGCTATCCCCAAGCATCACCATTTGGAATCTGCCTGAGAGGTAGGACTGGAACCACTGAAGCATAGTGACCCTGATTCCCAGTTCCCTCAGGCAATCCAGAAGGATACCATGGTCGATGGTATCGAAAGCCACTGAGAGGTCCAAAAGTACCAGCAGGGACACACTCAGGTGTAGATCATCTGCTAATGTGACTGTAGTTGTCTCAACTCCATATCCTGCTCTGAAGTCGGTTTGAAATGGGTCTAGAAAATCTGTATCACCCAAGACTGCTTGGAGTTGGAAGGCAATTGCCTTCTCGATCACTTTGCCCAAAACTGGAAGATTTTATACTGGTCTGTAATTATTAAGGTCCAGGGTGTCCAGAGAAGGCTTTTTAAAAAGTGGTCATACTACCGCCTCTTTTAAGCATGATGGAAAACTCCCCTCTCTAAGAGATGCATTAATAATATGTTGTAATTGTTGTCTAACTGCATCTTCTTCCTGGACGACCAGCCATGAAGGATAGGGAACAAGAGGGCAAGTTCTCTTCACTCCTACAAGCAGCTTGTCCACATCCTTGGTACTCACCAACTGAAACTGATCTAGTGTAATCCTACTTGCGGAGTTGCTGGACACTCCATTGTCAACTTCTGCTATAATGATGGCATCTATGTTGGTTCTTATCCAAGAGATTTTATCTGTGAAATGATCATTAAAGACATCACAGCAAACTACCGAAGGCTCTAAAATTGGTTTCAGGGGGGAAGGTGTCTGAGTTAGACCTCTCACCACCCTGAACAGTCCTGCTGGATGCAAATTCACAGATGCAATGTGTGCAGAGGAGAAAGCTTTCTTTGCTGAATTTATTGGCACCACATAGGAACGAAGATGTTTTCTATGTTGTGTCTTGTCAGATATGAGTCGAGATTTCCACCATCGGCACTCTAGTCATCATCCTTCCCGCTTCAACTCTCTGAGATCTTCTGTATACCAGGGTGCCCAGTTAGAAGTGGATTGTAGAGGATGTTTGAGGATGTTAGCTCTAGTTAGGTCTTGATTCCATCTATTGACCAGAGCTTCAACAGTTATACGCACCTTTTCTAAATGTTCAAATAGAGGAGGAGCTATGTGTTCTACTTTGATTTATTCTCCTACAATTACACATTGATCCTATTTAGAGTGGGGCTGTGATACTTCAGGAGAGAAGGCTTGATGTTTCCTCACTCCACCCCATTCTCATCTCAGGGAGTGGAATTTTGGAATGAAAATGTGTGTGTGTGCGTGTGCGGGGTGTGTGTTAAAGCCTCCTTTTCTGAAATGCCACAGTCCTGGTTCAATCTGGGGGAACACATCCTTGTAGGAGACTAAATAAAAGTTGAAACATTTAGATTGAGGAAGATTTAGGAACGTTTTTGGCCCTTAGAGGAACAAAGGGACATTTAGTTTGGCCCTTAAAGAGCTCATTGGTCAGGAAACTCAAAAAGAATGTTATTGTCAAACAAAAACAGAATAGCAACAGGAACTCCTGCTTGTACCTAGCTAGAACTAGTCTAGTACCATGTAGTGCCTAAAGTATATACTGACACTGTGCATGCACATACAGGGCCTGTTCAGATGACACTTCAGGCTCTGTGGTTAGCAAAACTGTGGTTCTCTGCACACAACACTTTAAGCCACAGTTATAGCCACTAACCCTGCAGCAGGTAGTCTGACTGTGGTTAGTGAGTGAGCAAAACGCCTTGCACAAGACACCTTAAACCCTACTGCTTGATTAAAAGCCTTAACCAGCAGGGTTTAAGGCATCTTCTGTACAGGCCTATTGTGTTGCATCCTCTGGGACATTCTTGTTATCACCTGTCCTGCATGATTGCAAAGGGGGAAAGCCGATACACACTGTTTGAAATATTTAAAATGTGAATTCCTTGAAATCTGATCACACATGAGTTTTGTTTTTTAATTGGGGGAATGCCCTATTTAAAGGGAAGTTTCTTCGTGAGATAATTCTGGTTTCTCTGACCTCAGGCTGTGAGCTTCCGAAACAGACACACTGCTGCTAGTTCTGAAACAAAGGAGGAGCCCTCACAACTGGTTAGAGCAAACAAACAAAAGAGGACGTGTGAGTAAATTAGCCTACTGAATAGAGCTGGAACATTGTGTAATGAAAGCTAAAAGCTGTACATGCTTTCTTACTTGTAAATGTGCCCTATAGGTTACACAATATAAAAGATATGCAAAATAAATGCTCTAAATGTTAAAATAGAAAGAAATGGATTCCAAATATTATATGAGCCACATGTGTGGGCTTCTCATTTAACACTTATTTTCTGGTTATGCAGTCCGGGCCTGTAGGCCTCAGTCCCTGACCCTTGATGGTGGAGCACCTGCTGAAGGGTAACTGTGGGCAGGCAGAATGATACCGCTGCTGACACTCCCCTTGCCTGTCTTCTCTCAGCACACCTCAGATTTATCCTCTCTGCTTCTGTGTCTGTCTCCCTCTTCAGAACTCCCTCCTTTAAACAGCACAATGGTCAGGAATCTAGAAAAGAATGTGTTTGTCTCTCTCAAACAAAAACAGAACAGCAACAGGAACTCTTGCAACTACCTAGCTAGAACTAGTCCAATATCACGCAGTGCCTAAAGTATATAAGGAAACTGTGCGTGCCCGTGCATGAACACACAAACACACACACCGGGCCTGTTCAGGCGACATTTCAGGCTCTGTGGTTAGCGAAACTGTGGTTCTCTGGGGTTAGCACTTAACCACAAGACTTGCTGTCACATGCAACACTTTAAGCCACAGTTAGAGCCGCTAACCCTGCTGCAGATCATCTGACTGTGGTTAGTGAGTGAGCAGGGTTTAGCAAAATGCATCGAACAAAACACCTTAAACCCTTCTGCTTAACCAAAACCAACAGGGTTTAAGGTGTGTTCTGAACAGGGCCATTGTGTAGCATCCCCTAGGACATTCTTTTTATCACCTGTCCCTACATGATTGAAAAGGGCAAAAGCTGCACAGTGTTTGAAATATGTGAATTCCTTGAAATTAGATCACACATGAAAATTATTTTTTAAAAAAAGGATTGGGGGAATGCCCTATTTAAGGGGATGTTTCTTCATAGGATAATTCTGTTTCTCTGACCTCAGGCTGTAAACTTCCGGAACAAAGATGTGTGCCTGCTAGTCACTGCTGGCAGTTCTGAAGCAATGACAGACAATAATTAAGGATTGTCACCTGATCTCACCACAGAGCATGGGTTTTTCCATCATGAGAGAGACTTTGTCTGATGAACAACAGCTTGCAAAATTAATAATGAATAAATAGCAATTTTAAAATCTAACCCTCTTCCACAGTTGAAAAAGAGAAGAGCAGAACCCTTTGATTCCAGTTAGAATTGTATTGCTGGAATACAGGCATATTTCATTCAGCTGTGCCAGAATTCCAGAGTACTGTACATTGTAGAAGCCAGAATGGAATCTGCTTCGAGCCTGTGTAGCAAGGCCTAACTCATGTATCTTCACCTGGCCTTTGGCTGCCAACAATACAAAGTGTGGCCTACAAAGTGTAGCTCTGGGGATAATGTCGCCCATTTGGCACAGTGGAGGCCTCACATCTAGAGCTGTGCATGGACCCCTCATTTCGGTTCGGACCTTGATTTGGACCTTCCAAATTGGGCCAATTTGGTTCAAGTCGATTTGGTTTGGATATGAATCCGAAGCGAGATTCATATGTTCAAATCTTTCCCCCTGACTTGCATTGGAAAAAATAAACGCCTATAACTTTTTTAGTTTTCAAGATAGAAATGTGAAACTTGGTTAGCTTACAGATGGCATTGAGCTAGTCATGTGTTCCAAATTTCAGACACATATGTCCAGCGGTTGTCTCGCAATGAATTTTTTAAAATGTGATTTTTCAGGCAATCCAGTCAATTCAAAGGGCTATAACTTTCTCATTTTTCATGAGACAAACATGTATTTTTGTCAACTTACATATGCCCTAATGATCATCATGTGTTGAAAATTTCAGACACATATGTCCAGTGGTTTTCTCGCAATGAATTTTTAAAAATGTTGTTTTTCAAGGAAACAAAGCAGCCACTCGCAAAAAGCAATTTCAGAAGATGTCTATCTAATCAACAATCAGCACACACTGTCCCTTCCCTAGTCTCTGTGTGTTTTGAAGTGCAAATCTCCCCTACTTGAGTCTTGTGAAGCTCACACATCTGGCCCTTCTCATTCAAATAAGAAACAGGGTAATAAAACCTACGGGATATCTGGGTTCTAGTCCCCACTCAGCCATGGAAACCCACTGGGTGACTTTGGGCCAGTCACACACTCTTAGCCCAACCCACCTCACAGGGTTATTATTTATTAGATTGTAAGCCTATGCGGCAGGGTCTTGCTATTTACTGTGTAATCTGTACAGCACCATGTACATTGATGGTGCTATATAAATAAATAATAATAATAATAATTGTGAAGATAAAATGGAGATGTACACCGCCTTGGGTTCCTTGGAGGAAAAAAAGGTGGGATATAAATGCAATAATAATAATAATAATAATAATAATAATAATAATAATAATAATAATTCTGTAACTGCTGTCCACGTATGAAACAAGAACCTGTTGTGCCATATGAAAAGATGGAAACCACAACTTAAAACCCATTTCAAAAGTCACACTGTGAACATTTTATTTCCAGTAGGATCGTGCAAACTGATTGGAATTCTGCATCTGCAACAACCGTGCACATTAAAATGTGCTTCAGTGTGGATTGGGCCAAATTTATTTATTTATTACATTTTTATACTGCCCATCAGCCAAAGCTCTCTGGGCTGTGCACATATTTTTAAAATTAAGAAGTTTAAAAAGCAGTATAAAACCAGCTACATTAAAGGCCAGGGAAAGCCTGTGTAAAAAGATATGTCTTCAGGAGACATTTAAAATATATTATGTATTCCGCCTCCTTAACCGCACGAGGGAGGGTCCCCCAGAGGGTATGTTATGTGGGTGTTGCATGGTACGCAATGTTTAAAATATGAAAATATCAGTGCTGAAAGCAAGTGTGTGTGTGCGTGCGTGCGTGTGTGCATTTGTGTGTTTCTTAGCAGTGCAGTTACATTGTTCATCATGGCTTCCAGGTCCATGTGTATCTCCTTTCTCCACCTTTTAAGGTACATGCAACTGGAAATTATTGTGTGAATGCAGCAAATGAGTGGCAGCCTGTATGAATTGTTGTTGGAGAACCTGAAATAATCTGACTGTCCTTCATGAGCATTTGCTTGACAGAACCATAGTTCTTCAGAATCTATAAGAGATGTATTGGAAACTGTTCTTAGTAAACAAGGGATTTCTCTTTGGCCATTAGGCAGCTGACACAGGTTCTTGTGCAAGACAAGGTTGCATATGTACATGCCCTCATATTACACACCACGCCCTGTGCTGTGCTCACACGGGGAACTAGTGTAACTGTCTGAATAAGCTGCATAATTTCTGTTTTGGAGATTAGCTAATTCCTTTGTCAAACGAAGTTGCACATCCTCACCTTACAAACAATATCCTGGATTATGCATACATCTGTTAAGACAGATGAAGAGATAGTGTCCACAGGGCAAAACAAGTTCCAAACTATCAATATTTCTAGATCCACAGTAGTTCCAGCCTGTTCATGTGAAGGATGCTGATTATATATTGGCAGAGTGGAAAAATAACATGACACTGAAAGTCCAGAGACATCCATTCTTGAAGAGGGGAAGCTTGCTTTTTTCCATGGACCTATTGCAGTGGAGCAAGACCATTTCTTTCACCTGTGTCATCAGTTTTACAAAGAACAGTGCTTAGGCTCAAGAACACAAGACCTGCTTTAAATTGAGTCAGACCACCAGTCCATCTAACCCAGTATTGTTGACACTGACTGGAAGTGGCTCTCCAGGGTTTCAGGCAGGATACTTTCCCATCCCGACCTGGAGTTGGCAGGGGTTGAACTTGGTACCTTCCTCATGCAATGCAGGGGCTCTACCACTGAGCTGTGCCTCTTCCTTATACTCTCAGCCCAACCTACCTCACAGGGTTGTTGTTTTGAGGATAACGTGGAGAGGAGGAAGATTATGGAGGTGTACGCCGCTTTGGGTTCCTTGGAGGAAAAAGGGATATAAATGTAATAAAATAAATGAATAAATATCTCTTGGCTGAGGGTACTGCCAACTCAAAGCAAAAGAAGATAACCCACATTTATATGTGAATATTGCATAATTGACTGGATGGACTTGTAAGGGTTTGATTCAAAAGGGATGACAGTCCTTGCAGCAACCCTGATGTCATTCTGGAACAATTGGCCACATTCAGCCCTTTGTAGCCCTGTGTTAAAACTGTTTGTCAACATGGTGTGTAACTACTACAACTTCTGTGCCAGTAAAATTATGCATTGCTTTTGCCAGCAGCAGCAGCAAATAAATCAGAAAGCCAAGGCTTATGATCTCCCCTTCACAGCCATGCCAGAGGAGAAGAGAGAGGGGAGTGCATGAGCCCAATGGTTTTGTGTTATGTGTGAATGCAACCAAAGTAAAAGGAAACTGTCCTAAAAGACTACAGTAGGGAAGTAATCCATAGGATGAGTTTTACTGCTTGACCCTAAACAGCCTCTAGCTCTTTTCTACTTTTCCCCATGCCCAGAAGCTCTGAGTGAAGAGCGTGGCAGAGGAACCACTGTGCTGTCCCTGTCCCCAATATTAAGGCTTCGGATCAGAGTAGCGATAGCAAGGTGGCCTAATTCACCTCCGACAAAGGCGGAGACGGATCGGGTCGGGGAGCTGTGGATCGAGACAAAGTGGATCCTTCACCTTGATCTGGAGCTCCAAAAAAAAAGTAAGTGGGGGCTTACCTGGCACTGCCGCAGTCTGTGCAGTGATGGCGGCAGAGCCAGGTAAGGGGGCAGGGGGAGGGCGGCTTACCTGGCTCCATCGCAGTCTGGCAGTGGCTTCAACTGAGGCCGAGGATTCAAACCAGAAGACCAGGCCGCGACTATGGCCTGGTCTTCCTGTTTGAGTCCTTGGCCTCAGTTGAAGCCACCGCCTGACCATGATGGAGGCAGGTAAGTTGTGAGAGGGTAGGGGAGCCTTACCTGCCACCGCCACGGAGCTCTGATTCAGATCCTGAGCTCCGCAGCTGAGCGGACCATAGGCAGATTGACGCAGGGTGGAGCAGACCCGATCCGGAAGTTGCGGATCGGGGGTCCGTGCACAGCCCTACCCAATATCATATAAAGCACTTAGAATTATAGAATTGGGAGGGACCTTGTTTATCACATAGTCTAACCCACTGCTAATTGCAGGATTTGAAGTGCAGCTACAGCCTCCCTGACAGAAGTCAGTCTGCTTAAATGCCTCCACTAAAGAAGACCCCTCCACCTCCCAAGGCAGGCTGTCCCCTAGCCAAACAGCCCTCAATAATAGGAGATCTGCTTCCCTTCAACTTCCAGACACTGGTTCCACTTTTTGCATGACAGCCTCTCTGATATCCTTTTTAAAATGTGGCCCATAATCTAAATTGAGGCAGTACAGAGCAGACTATTACTTCTCATGATTTCCTAAGCCTAAGATTGCATTACACTACTGGTTCATATTCAGCTTGGGATGAACTAAGAAGACCTAGGCCCTTTTTACATGTGCAGCTGCAAGCCAGTTTTCCCTTTGATTTCTTTTTGCCTAACTGCAAAAATTGTCTTCTCCCCTGGGTGTTCATGTGTTGGTGCAGCCACAGCAATCAGCAATGGGAAGCCAATGCCCCTGGGACACGCTCCCACCCAACATGCTAGGGTCCCAATCCAGACCACGTCCTCCCATGCTTTAGGGTGGATTCCTGCATTAAGCAGGGGGTTGGACTAGATGGCCTTATAGGCACCTTCTAACTCTACTATTCTATGATTCTATGCCTACTCTATCCTAAAAATGAAGGGGAGGATGGAAAGGGACAGAATGAAAGTAATGTCCACTTTAGCTCTTAATACAGCTTCTGTTCCTAAGAAATTGTTGAGGAGAATGAAAGTTGTATGTTACTTCACGTGTGTAGAAGGCATACCTGACAGGTTATTAGGAAATATCACAAATACCCCCCAATCCTTGACCTGATATTAAAGGCACACAACCGTCCAACTTTCCTTATTTGTCCTTATTTTAAAAGACTGAGCAGGGTAACAGAGGAATGATTCTGTCATTTTTTGTCTCAGGTATCATCAGTTCCATCATGACTACCCTCATTGATGCAATGAGACATAATTTAGTTGTGTCTAATGTATTTTAAAAGACAGAGCCAGGCTAACAGATGAATGAATCTGGGTGGTGGTGGTTGTTTTTTGTAGTAGTCATCAGTTTCATCATTGATGCAATCAATGCATTTGGTTTGGATCTAATAAAAAAAAACCATGAAAGAGGATCATAGGGAAAACCTCTTAATCTCCTGACTAAGTGCATCGGCAGCTTTGGGCATGGTCTTATTTGGAGCTGCAGGTGCCACTGCTCAGCAGATGCAGAAGGTAGTAAACAGCCACAATGGGGCTTATGGAAGGTGTCCTATTATCCTAATCGTATTGTTGTATGTATTATGTGTGTTTGTATGATGTGTGGTGTTTGTTCAGATGTTGTTGGAAAAAATAAAAATGATGAATGACACACACAAAAAGTACCCTTCCCAGCAGCCAACCTACAAGACCAAAAAAATATAAGAATTACCTACCTGCTATGCATTACATTGGAATATCTTGTTCCAAATCCTCACCACAGATCTCAAAAATAGATGTTTTAGATGTAATTAATGTAGGCAAGCCCTGTCAGAATCCCTAACGCCGTGAGTCAGGTACACCTACTGTGAGTTAGTTACACCTACTCTGTCGGGAAGCTCATCCCAGAGGATGGGAGTGTTCTGTTATTATTATTATGAAAATACTTATTTCTGCCTACCATCATGAGGTGTTGAAAGTAAATCAAAACAAAGACATGGGCCCTTCCCTCAAGCTTAAAAAATGAGGCACATAAGGGAAGGGGAGTGGAAAGTAATCCTAGAGGTGAAAGTGCAAGAATGCCAGAATAAGAGGTGGCCCAATTCGTGCCAGACTGATCTGAGAAAGAGGTGACATCGGTCCTCTGGCCAGGGACCGGAGCCATAGTGCCCTTCCCCATACTTCTTCAGTTGTAGGACAAGTGACAGGTTGAAGCACAATTATTTCTTGATCCCTTGTAGACTAGGAGTAGACAGGCGGGTAAAAAGTGCTAGCAGCGACTAGGAGATTTGTCATTTTAACACAAACAATATTTATCCACAAAACTTTATGTAGCAGAACCTTGTCAAAAGCTATACCAGCACAGAATACCAGCACACAATCTGCAGCTGGCAGTAAATGGAATCAGACAAGTCAACAGACAAGAGTGGTAGAGGCAATGAATAAAGCCTAAAGGCCTAAAGACGCACACTCAGATATATAGTATCCAACGTTACGGCAATGTAGAGTAGCCCATTAAACGAGTAAGACTTACATTAGACACAACTAAATTATGTCTCATTCATTTGAATGGGTCTACTCTACAGAGGAATAACATGCATATGACTAAACAGCAGGATGGCCAGTGGTCCTACTTTACAGAGGACAGTCCTCTATTTGATGAGCTGCCAGAGGATAGTGGTCTATTTGAAGGTGTCCTAAATTTGAAGGGCTGTCCAGTTTAAAGGTAAAGAACCATCAGAATGGAGAGCAAGCAAGACCTTGAAGTTGCATCATGACAACAAACTGAGTGCCTGTCTACTTAAGTTCATTTAACCAGCATCCTGGCTTGCATGGAGAGCCTCCACAGATGGAGGAGGCTCTCCTCTTTAAACCAGTATTGTCCATGAGTAGTGCGTGACGAATACAATGACAGAAAGGGGCAGAGCTGTAGTGCTCTCCCTCCTTGCATGGTTGATCTATCCCAGGAGAGAATGCCTGAATAGGGCTGGGTTCGCTATGTATGATTGGGTGCACTCTAGCCTAGGGTGACCATATGAAAAGGAGGGCAGGGCTCCTGTATCTTTAACAGTTGTATTGAAAAGGAAATTTCAGCAGGTGTCATTTGTATATATGGAGAACCTGGTGAAATTTCCTCTTCATCACAACAGTTAAAGCTGCACGTGCCCTGCCCTCTTTTAAATCTGGTTACTCTAATATAGCTCCTGCACTTTAACTGTTGTGATGAAGAGAGAATTTTACCAGGTTCTCCATATATACAAATGACACCTGCTGAAATTCCCTTTTCTATGCAACTGTTAAAGATACAGGAGCCCTGTCCTTTTCATATGGTCACCCTACCCTAGTGTGAGGCCCAATCCCTGCACATCCTTTCCAGACCACACAGAACTGAGCCCTCATACTATATTTCTACCTTCAGAATGGCAGCACAAAGACCCCAATCCCCACATTTCCTTTTCCCACCACATGCGGGGGGGGGGGGGGGAGCACGGATTGGAGTCTTTGTATAGCATTCCTACTTTCAGAAAGGTAATGTGAGGCCCTGTTTCTTCTGTTTCCCACACTGTGCATTCAGTGCCTCTTCTCCAACTTCCTGAAGTTCAAAGCACATGTTATTTTAATTATTTTAACTGACTTCCTTAAGATTAAGAAGTACAAGCCTACAAGGAAGAGAGTCACGCTTCAAATTATATGATTTGTGTCTTCTCATAAAGATAAAATGACTGTTGGCAGAACAGCAAAAAACTGGAAAAACCTGAGCTGTGGGGAATCCTACCTGAAGGAGTACACTCTGCCCTGGATAAATCACCCTGGAAACTCTGGATCAAAGAAATAATAAAGCTTGCATTTATTGCAGGAAATACATGTTGTAGAGAAAGGTCCCTATTTCTGGCTAACTAAAATTTCTTAACTCATGATGGAAGGAGAACCAAAATCTCCTCTCTGAGAGGTAAAAGCAAGAATTAGAAAGAAGTAGGGAGGTCAGCAACCCTAAGAGAATCTATCTAGCAGCAAAAGGAAAGGTCAAAACAGATTAGAGGACAGTCTAGGAAGCTTGGCGTTCCTCTCACTATCTATTCTCTCTCCATGCAGACAAATCAGCCTTTTTTTCCTTCTCTTTTTGTAGCTAGCTGAGTTGCACCCACATTTCCAAAAGAATTTTCATTCTGAGATGTCCTAAGTGTTGCTTGTCATGACAGGAATTATAGCTAGATTATGCCACCATAGGCCTATCATAGTTGATGGATAGAAATGAAAGGGCCTAGAAAGAAAGAGAAGAAGAGAAAGGAGCAAAAATGATTATGGACCTACACTGAACTTGTTGGAGAAGAAAGATGTCCAGATCTAGAGCACATTAATCAAACTTAGGTAACATTGATATCAATTATAGCAGGTGGACACGTGGGATTGGTTCAGGAGGATTACATGACTCAAGTACCCTGCTGGCATTTGCTGTGTAGTGTCATGGTTCCTCTTGAGGAATTTTCGTCTGAGGAGGAAACGGACTTACCAGAGGCTATAGACTCTCCTTCCTCTGAGGACATACCAGAGGCAGAGTTGCAGGGAGAAAGGGGCCGTACAGCTGAGGAGGATGCAGGCCCCTTGGAAGAGCTCCATGAAGGCCATACTTCCCCCCCCTCCCCCCGTCTCCAGCGAAGCAGATTCTGAGCCTGAAGTAAGTCATCCACCCAGCCCTCAGGAACGAAGAAAATTGAAGCGTGCAGTACAAGTCCGGCCAGAAAGAAGAAGTCTGCGTCTACAAAAACGTAACTCTGTGAACGTTGCACTTAAATAACTGGCTGAGACGGAAGGCTCAGTAATGAGCCACAGCTCTTTGGACTTTGATGCTGCATCTCTGCTGCCAGGATTCGCTTATCTCTGCCTGTTCCTCCTGGTAGCAAGGAGTTTTGCTGCTGGCCGGCTTCCCAGACAGTCCTGATAAAGACTCTGTATTTGTAAATACGACAGATAGTGTTTGTATTCTGACATAAAATGCATGCAGTTTCTTTCAACTGCCTCTTCTATTTCCCTCACTGCAAGGGAACTACATGATCTCCAGGGCTCCCAATGAGTTCTGCAGTGTCTTACAGACCTACCATGAGACTGGAATGCCCTTAGCATATAGTGGCAAATGATTAGCAGAGGCACCAGTGCTTCAACTTTGTAGTACAGCAGGTAGCCTGGGTTTGTTAATCCATGCCCATCTATGTTTACTACTTATGACAATACAGCTCTGTGTGTGTGTGTGTTTTCTTTCTTTTTCTGGAAGGCATATTAGTCTTTTGATCTTACTAAGAAAGGCTGTCTTTAAGGTGTGCATGTGGTATTTACATTAATTTACACTCTTTAGTGTTATTATGTATGCTGTAGCTGGAGTAACCCCCAAGCTAAATCATTGGACATAATGTTATAAGTTAACTATGTCAAAATTTAATTTAATTAATGCTTAGTTTTGGTAATAGTAAAGACTTTATATGACAACACCCCACAAACTGCACCACATCAAAGACAGCTACACACTAGTAAAATCTGCTCCAAATTAGTTAAAACACCTGCACAGTCTTTCATGCATCAATAGCCTGGAGGCTTGCAAACCATGGCTGCTCGCAAAGGCTTCTGGGTGAATGGCTGCTTCTGCTTCTAAGCTAGCAAACTGTTATTTTCCTTCTGTACCAGTCAGCAACAATCCTTTGTGTTATGGGAAAGATGGGTCAAAAGCAGAATTACAGTGATCTCATGAGAACATCAGGTGTCTTATCTATGTAGCCTGGTACTGTATCTGGAGGCTCTAACAAGCTAACATTCCAGTCTTGCCATCCAATTAGTAAGTACACCTGGGTGAAGGAGATGCTTATGTGTGCCAAAGAAATGCCAAGAAATGCCTTGTTTATCAACAACAATGTAGACTTACGCTATAGATTCTTTTGATGAGAAGAGCTGCTTTGTTATTAATTCCATGCAATTAATCACTTGCTTAACTTGGCAACAATGCTAAATTCAGTTATGCTATAATTGTTCTTGTGCCCAGAGGTAGGTGGGAGGGTGGTCCAGATTTTGCTGAAGGGTCTTTTCTGCAGGAAGCTTTTGCAGTCTAGTCCACTTTATTGGGATATGCCTAAATATGCTGAAATATGCCAATAAATTAGACTCCTTGTAAGCAAACCTGTGAGTTTGGCTACTTTTGTCTCCTTGGTAACCCTGAAAACAACCTGAAGCTCACAGCTGGAGCTGGAAGGATTGAAACCATTAGTGTCATTATTAGAGGCTAGGATTGGCAAACTCATTCAGGTCTGCCTTGTCGGATGCTAGCCCTGGTGTCACCGCCGTCTGCCCCCGCTCATCAGCCATGCAAGCATTTGGCAGCCATCCACCCTTGCTGTGGAAATTGCGCAATTCCTCCCGCTGCAGCAATGGAGCCTTTAAGGCTGCCATAAATGCAGCAGAGGGAAATGCGCAACTTGCAGAGCCTCCATTATGTGCCCTCTTCATCACAGAATCTGTTTTAGCTATGCATATCTTGGCTGTTGTAAATGCAAGTGTGTATTATTTATCACACTAAAGGCATAAAATGTATCCCTAAGAATGAAACTACATATGATGCTCAGATCTATGATTGTTTCTCTCAAATGACTCTCTCTTTTTTACCCTTAAGAAGCTACAATCTAGATGGGAAAGAGCATTTTAGTTTTTTATCAGGTCCTGGTGGTTTTATTGTTAATTGGTTTTTACTTGTTTTTAAACTGTTTTAAATTCTGGGGCATGGCTAGACAGAGCAATATGCCGGGGATCACCCTGGGATCATCTCTGTGCGTCCACATGATGCACGGGGGATCCCAGGAGGGATGATCCCTCCCTATCCCCAGGATATTGCCCTACCCTTCTGTCCCAACTTTTCCTACAGTCCCAGGATGATCCTGAGACCAGGGGATGTGTGGCCGGGCATCCCGTTTTCATCCCGACTTCTTGCGAGTAAACACGAGGAGCCGGAAATGGGGCACGGAGCTCTGCAAGCACTCCATGCCCATTGGGGTTGGGGGGAGCGGGGTTGGGGGTTCTTCTTTTTTTAAAAAAACTTACCTTTGCACTAGTGGCTCCAGCTCCTATTCCTTTAAAAAAAATGGTGGGCGTGACATCCTCTTCCTCCTGGGACATGTCGTGGAAATTAAACTGGTTCTTTTGCCTAATGCCCACAGATATAAGAAACTAGCTTTATAACACATACATCATAAAGTTTATATCTTCTTGCTTAATTAAAACCTATTTTTTTATTGTTACACTTGCTGTACTAGCTGATGTTGAAACATGTCGTAAGGTAGTTAAACAGTTAAGACATATTTCTTAAGGCAAGCTAACCACAACTAGGAAAAAGATGGAGATGTAGTTCCTGTAGCTATTACAATACCCATTATGGTATTTTAGTCAGCGAAGTACCTGAACTCTGTATATGCCTAGGTGCTTTGCTATTTCATTGGTTGTTGTGTTGCTAAGCTGTATGATTTGATGTATTATGATTGGTAGGAAGGTTCTGCCATTGTATCTGAAGGGACCTATAAAAATGTTAACCTTTCCTGAAATTGTTGGGCAGTTCCTCAAGTCTTCTGAGACTGTCACCTTGCAGCACTGCAGGCTGCTCGTAATAAACCTTCTAAGGAAAGAGAAATTGTGTCTTGAGAGTCTTTGACCACCACTCAGCGAACCACAGGAACCCGTGGTTTTGGGTTCCACCACAGACATCGCACACCGCGTGTAGACGAGGGGGATGATCTCATGATCATTATATCACGAGATTATCCCCCTCCACTCCCCTCATCTAGCCATGACCTTAGAACGTTAAAGGTTTTATGTGATGTTTTATCACAGTGTAGCTATTGGGTGGTATAGAAATACAATGAATGAATGAATGAAGAGTTTGTGCAGGAGCAGAGAAGGTGCTGTTTTTCTTATCAGAACTGCCTTAAGTCCGATTTTTACCTCAAAAAGAAAAGAATAAAGATACTTCTATCTTTTGCCCAAGGGCAAAAAGCAACTTCGAGGAGGTTAATTTTTGTTTAAAAGAATCTGCACAGAAAGGGTTGAGCACTTGCCTCTCCTTTGCATGTATAACCACTCTACAATGTGGCTGTTGGCAGCTGCTTTTTTGGGTTCAAAACAAAACAAAACTTAGGGAAAACATTCAGTTTCCATGACTGACTTGCATTCATGACCAAATGTCACATGTAACATCATTCTGAGGCACATACAGAATATTCTAGTGTTTTACAATCAATTGTTTTCAGACCTTAATTAATACATAGCATTTCTATAGAGCATCTGACTGGTTAAAAATAAGTCTGTTCTCAAATGTATCTCCACCCATCTCAGTTTCATGACCTGATTTTCGGGGGGGGGGGGCATTCTGGTAATTTCAAAAGCATGTAAGGGGAGGACAACTGTCGAGAGCTCAGTTTTTATGATAGCTACCATTTTATTTTCTCTAGAATATTCTGTTCAGAAGGGGAAAAATAGCAGCCCACAGCCATTCGGAACTGTGAGGAGCTCTGCTGTGTTCCCTCCAACACTACACAACCCATAAGACCAGCTCCATAATTAGGCAAAGTGGGACAGCCATCTCAGGTGGCAAATGCTGAGGTGCAGTGATAGCAGCCCCCTGGCCTTTTCCCTCCTTTGGAGGTCACAGCTCTGTGTGCCACATGGACTGTGCTGGATCATGTAAACTAGCCTGTTGCCCTTGGATGAGGCTCCAATCCCATTGCCAGTATCAAGTGCCAATCCAGATGGCTTCTGTACATGGAATGGAAGGGGGTGCCATCTTGTCCTTATGCAGCAAAATGCCCTGGGCCTGACAAACCACACCTCAAAATGAAAAAATGGGGAGGTGGTTTTATACACACACACACACACACACACACACACTTCCCCTGAACCCTTCAAATTCTGGCTGAATTTTCAATCTATCAAAAATTTGGCCCAATCCTAGTTTGGAGTGCTTCACATGTATTATCTCAATCATCAATATACCAGCCATATAAAGTTGATCAGTATTTTATCCCTGTACTTCTTATGCTTAGAGAAGAGTAGTTTGCTAATGCAACCAAGTGCATTCATGACTAAAACAAGATTTGAACTGCAGAATTCCATACTACAAACACACATTCTTCGGGCTCATCTATACCTGCAGCCCTTTGGGGAGTGGGGAGGGACGAGTGTGGAGTTTTCCACTTCTGGGATCATCCTTTAGGGGCCACACACCAGCAAGTTATCCCGGAAGTAAAGAGGGATGTTCCAGGGCAACATTTTTTAAAGCTTTTTTTAAAAAAGATATTTGCGCAGGCACGATCCTGCATGAAGGAACATTTTAAAAAGGACACACACACAACAAACTCGGTGCTGGAAGACGGTGAGCGCCATCCCAAAGATGGCAAAATTGCTCACCCCTGATGCTCACGGACTCCCCCCCCCCACAGCTCTGTGCCCATTTCCTGAGCCCCACTACTCATAGGGAAGAGGGAGGACCCTAGGAAGGAGAGCCACACCACCTGCGGAGCTCAGGGTGGTCCTGAAATGACAGAAAAAATGGGGAAAAGATGTCCCAGCTACCCCGAGAGAACTGAGTGCTCATCCCTGGTTCACCCCGGGATCAGCTGTGCAACATCTGGACACGCAGGGATGACCTTGTGACCACGCTGGGACAAATGGCACTTGTAAACAGGCCCTTAGCTACTACACCATATGTAGAAAGGTGTTTTGTTTTGTTTTTTTACTCTGTTGCCTTGAAGAAATGAAGTGGGCAGGATTCTGTTTCTGACTTTCTTAAAAATATCTATCTGGCGCAACTGAATTGCATCATTTTGAATATATTATATTTAATCATATGTATGCAAGATAAAATAAGATTCATGAATTACTTAATCTAGTTAGGGGAGATCACACCCATAATTGAATCTTATGCTTGGAAGCATATGAAAAAACTATGTATAGAATGAGTAATACAAACAATATGTCTACAGGAGCCATGTAGTACATGGCTCAGAATCTTTGACTCGCAGGGTGTGGCCATTGCTCAGCGGTAGAGCACACGTCTTGTATGCAGAAGGTGCCAGGTAGCAGTTTCCAAGGCAGCTGAATTATATTTTAATGTGATGTTTATAACGTGATTACCTATCCTGGACCTTCAGTCTGGGAAGGACTGTAGATCAGAATCAACTTCGGTTGGTATGGCAGTTATGTCCATTCCTGGATAGAGATAGCCTAGCCTCTGTCATTTATGCACTGGTAACCTCACAATTAGACTACTGTAATGTGCTCTATGTGGGGCTACCCTTGGGGGTGGTTCGGAAGCTGCAGCTTGTGCAGAATGCAGCAGCTAGAGTACTCACCGGGATACCTAGGTCTGCCCACATAAACCCTGTACTAAAAGAACTGCACTGGCTGCCTGTTAGCTACCGAGCCATGTACAAAGTTATGTTATGATCCTATAAAACCCTAAATGACTTGGAACCAGGATACCTAGAAGACTGCCTTCCCTTATACACACCCAGATGACATTTACGATCATCAGAGAAGGTCCTGCTCGTCATTCCAAGATGAACAGAATGTCATCATGAAGAACCTCGACCGGGGGCCTTCTCTGTATCAGCACCCACCCTCTGGAAAACCCTGTGCGGTTTGGGAGGCAGAAAATGTAACCTTTCAAACACCTCCTGAAAACACATCTTTTAAGGCAAGCATTCCCTAGATTATAACTTTTTGTGGTTTTATTTATTTATTTATTACATTTTTATACAGCCCAATAGCTGAAGCTCTCTGGGCGGTTCACAAAAATTAAAACCATTCAAAGTATAAAACAAACAGTATAAAAACATAATATAAAATACAATATAAAGGCACAACCAGGATAAAATCAGCAGCAATGCAGAAATACAAATTTAAAATACAAATTTAAAAACATTCAATTTTAAATGTGACATTTTAAAAATTATTATAGTTTTAAACTTTGACCTCTCTATATTATGGTTTTAATTGTAAACTGCCCAGACATCCTCAGCTATTGGGCAGTATAAATATGTAATACATTTATTTATTTATTTTATTACATTTATATCCCACCTTTTTTCCTTCAAGGAACCCAAGGCAGCGTACATAACCCTCCTCTTCTCCATGTTATCTTCACAACAACAACCCTGTGAGGTAGGCTCAGCTGAGAGTCTGTGACTGGCCCAAAGTCACCCAGTGAGTTTCCATGGCTGAGTGGGGACTAGAACCCGGATCTCTCGACTCCTAGTCCAACATCTCAGCCACTACACCACACATACCCACCAGATACAAGACTATATGGGAAAACATTTGTGAGAAGTGGCTACTCCTACAGGAACAGGAACACAGTGGAATATCTAGACTTTAAAATCCTGTCAGGTATCAGGCTCAATCCTGTCAGGTATTGGAACACTTAAAATATGTTACATTGGTGTTCTTTAGAACAAGGAGAAGGAGAGGCTGGCATGGAAGGGGAGATAAAACACAGAGTGCCCTTCCCTAACCTGGTGCCCTCCATATGCTTTGGACTTCAACTCCCATTTAGCCCCAGACAGCATAGCCAATAGTCAGGAAAGTAGGGAGATATAGTCCAAAACAACTGGAGGGCACCAGGTTGGAAAAGGCTGGGGTAGAGGATATCTGGTTTCGTAGTGGCACAGTGGCCCCTGGTGGCCAAATTTGAGTGGCAGTGAGGCAGTTCCGAAAAATCAAGTATTGTGGAGATGAGGGGGGGAGAGCAGCAAAGGAATTCACGAACAGGTTTATATCCCCATTTCAAATTGAGGCAGGATGGCATCAGCATACAAAGGAACAAATTACTCCATGAGAAAAACTAGACCTAGGCATGATCTACACTACTGCTTTAAAATGGTTTATAACAGTAGTGACAACTGTTGGGGCCGAGGACACACTCCATATACAGCTTTCAAACTGGTTTCAAAGTGGCATATCCTGCTTGGTGTAGATCTGGCCCTAATTTGAATAACACTCCCATTCCACATTTAAATTACTGTAATGGGGACATGAGAGACAGTTCCTTGAAAAGCAGGTCTTACCCACACCATCCTATTCCTGTCAATGTGGAAGATTTGCCCAATTAATATGTGCTCTGGTGTTATCTGTTGTCAGTGCAGTGAGATTAGATTTCAGGAAAGATCTTGGTACAAATTGCAGGGGCCAGCATATTTCTATGCTGCTTCTCCCAATTTGCAGTGGACATGCCCAAGAGACCAACTGATACTCCCTCCCACTTAAAAACATCTTTGTCCTTGAACTGAGCTTTTCTCCTCTCTATTCTCTTGAGACATCACCATTGGTCCCATATGTTGCCATCATCATAAGGGAAGAATGAGACAATCCTCATAGGTACGCAGGACCATTGACAAAGTGGTGTGACAGCAAATAAACTTTCAGTATTCTGTACAGGATTAAACACCAGAAACAATTCCAGAACAAGATCTGCTTTCAGATGAAAAGTCAATACTATATAAAGAGCTCCATCAGATGAGCGTTTTATTGCACGCTTGTTACTGGGCACTCATGGATTTTCGCGGTCCCTCTTACAATGTTGTCCGCCTCCCGCGCATCTCCTGCCCCTTCTAGCCTTCTTCGCGCCACAAAAAAACACCCCAGTAAACTTATTTTTAATGACGGAAGTTGCCGCTATCACCTGTTGTGTGCAGGAGAAGCAGTAGGATCAAAACAGCCCACTGAATTGGCCACGTGCATGTTGTTTACTTCCTCTTTCAAAAGAGGAAGTAATGAGGGACAAACACATGGGCAGAGAAGCGACGGTAAGGAAACACCAGTTTCACCTGCATTATTTATTTATTTATTTATTTATTACATTTCTATACCGCCCAAAAGCCGAAGCTCTCTGGGCGGTGATGATGCTCTGAGAGTTTATTTCTGCTACCCAGATGCTAAAATTATTTACCTGGAATAAGCACCATACTGCTGAGGAGGAGGAGGAGGAAAAAATAATAGCATGAGCATCTGTAGCCATATATCAAAAATAAGAAGAAAGGATCCTGTAGCAAGTAGTGCCAGAAAGAGCAGACAACACTGAGCTAGATGGACAAATAATCTGAGCTGGTATAAACAGCTTCCTAAGGGAAGGAACAAAGAAAAAGGGCACTGTTCCCGTGTTATGTATTTGAACCCATGGTGGTGGACCACTGGCTTTCCCATGTTAAGCAGGAAGGTCTGAAAGGGGATTCTTTGTGTGCCCAAGTGAACAGTCGGGAACCCCAGCCAGAAACCCCAGATGACTGAGGATGTGGATTCTAAACATGCTCAGCTGAGTGTGTGAAGAATCCCACTTCACACCCTCCCACTCAATTCCTACATTGCAGCAAGAGAGAATTAGCTGAGAGAGAATTAACACAGAGAGAGAGAGACAGAGAGAGGATGAGGAGGAGGAGAAGAAGGAGAAGAAGGAGAAGAAGAAGAACAACAACAACTCTAGTTGGCTTGGACTGGTAGAGTTGGAAGAGCAGGAGTGTTTGGCAATGATATATTGAGATGTGTGGGTCAGTTGAGATCTTTAAAGGTAAGAATGAGAAAGTGGGCTAAATGCAGAAGAAGTTGGGACGCTAGAAATTCAAGCAGGAAAACTATATGATCTGAATAACAAAATGAGTATGATTTGGGGCATTTTCCTTAGAGCTTGAAAATGAAATCACCTATAAGTAGTTGACAAAATTGATATATTTCATGATAACTACATCGGGGTGAATGTGTCTCTATCATGAATGAAGATTCTTGGGGAGCGGGGGACTTGCAGAGGTTGTAAGAGAATAGGGCATATGAATATGGTGTGACCACTGTAGGAAGACTCACATCCTCAAAAGTCATAAGTCTTAGCAATGTAGATGTCATCAAAGATAGCACTGAGGGCAGGTGCTAGTGAAGATTTTGGACCGCTCAGGGCTGTTCTAAAACATGATGTGTTCAAAGCTGAGCATCATTTCCTCCTTCTCATTCTTTACATAAAACCCAGTCCCATTCTCTTTTTGGCAGATTCTCTTCTTAATCATTAGTGCATTTACAGCACCATCAAATAACCCTGTAGAGAGGTTTCTCTGCCTGGCTCTTCTCCTTGTGCTCCTTGGGACTTGCTTTGTTGACAGATAAAATTCATTGAGAAAGATTAAATAAAAGTGCTAACATTAATCAGGCAAATCAGCCACCAGAGGTCTCCAGCCCTGTTTGTAGAACTAGAATTTAACCATCTCTGCCTCTAATATCTTTTTAAACACTTCCTTTATTTCTTGCTTAATGATATAACAAGCCACTTTAAGTGTGGTGTGGGCTGCGATATTCGGCACTGATCCAGAGGTGCTGTAACATTACTTCTTATTGTTTGCTGCAACACACTAACACAGTTACCACTCCAGAATTTATCTTTCTAGGCTGATGTTTCTGAATGTGCCTGTGAAATTAGTTCAGTTCCCACTGAAGAGTCCCCTTTCTGACAGTCAGCTGGAGCTGGCAGCCAAGAAAGAGGGCTCTCTAAAACACATACAAACACATCAGCAACAAAACATTAGAAGAATTTCTCTCCTCACAACACATCTCATCTCCCAGTTCCTGTTTCCCTTTTGACTTTCACAAGGTCAGCAGCTGAGGACTAATTTAGAGGTCACACAAGTGTGAAGTTCCATCATGTGGTTGGTATCATATATAAACTAGTTTGCTGGTACCTGCATCATTAACACACATGGGATCCATGGCCCCGGAGTATGTATAGAAAGCAGCAACCTGGGTCCCGACTTGACGGTGGTGTGTTGGCACTGCAAGGCCTCGGCTACCGCATTTGCATCTGCACGGGAAGGAGTGTGAATGTGGAGTTGCCACCACCACCACCACTGGCGAGCATGGGGGGGGGGGAACGAGGCAGCCAGAGGGGGAGGAAGTGAGGGATGCGTGGTGCCCGAACCAGCTCTCCTCCCTCTGACCTCCCTCTGGCTGCCCTGTTCCTCTCCCCCACACCCATTTACTTTTTTTTAATCTGTAAATAAAAATAAATTTAAAATGGGGGGAGAGGAAAGGGCCCCATTTCCCCCCTCCATTTTTATTTTTTAAAATCTGTAAATGTGAAACTTTGCATTTACAGATAAAATAAAAAATATAAAATTTGGGGAAGGAATGGGCCCCTTTTCTCTCTCACCCTGTTTTGTCTGCCCCCTTCCCTGTCCAGCCAATGTTGACCACAGCAAAAAAAAGTCAGGGTTAGCGCCCAACGTTTTAAAAGCGGAGCTTCGGGGCTTTGCCACTGGATGGCTTTGTGATGGTGGCTGCGTCATATAGATGACCTGCTGCCACTGGGGATCCACCCTAGAGCAAACCCCTCATCAAGACAGGTCCCTGGTTTATAAGTGAACCCGCATGTATAAATAGAGAAGGCAGTAGCTGATACAACCGAATACAGACAAACTAGTGCCCAAAACACACAACTACTATAGTAAAAATGTTAAAGTCAAAAACGGGGTGAACAGTTATAACGAACCAAAAGTGAACCCTGCATGGGTAAGTTGGGTTAAAGAAAGAATAATGCCTGGCATTAAATTTAGAACAGGTATGGGGGAAAGTAGCAGTTCATAATAAGGGACATTCATGAGCCAAATGGAAGACAGCCTACTGGCTCCCAGTGGCTACTCTAGGGCCAGGGTCGGATGACACACTAATCAACGTGTGTGTGTGTGTGTGTAATAGGAACAGAATGGGAAACAACCATTGATTAGTGTGTCATCCAAACTCAGCCTAGGACTTGCATATAAGTTAGGAGTTTGGCAGGTATGGCATCTCCTGTCTTTACAGTGGTGCAGTCCAACTAGTTTACATTGTTTTCTTGATTCATCCTGAGCTATTTGCTCTTCCAAGTGCTGGGGTGTACCTGTTCTCTGCATGTGGCACTCTGAGGGCCTTACTGTGTAAGGGCACCGGTGGAAAATGG
The DNA here is from genome assembly GCF_023053635.1 of Elgaria multicarinata webbii. NCBI lineage: Eukaryota > Metazoa > Chordata > Lepidosauria > Squamata > Anguidae > Elgaria > Elgaria multicarinata. Next base: position 28,727,530 of record NC_086177.1, read on the forward strand.
TCCAGCTTGTTAATTAGATGACTTTGGGGTTTATTCTAAATTTTAAGCTGACTGGAAAATTCTCTACCGTACACAACTGCTAAAGGCATACAGATCATTTCTCATATGAGCTGTCCAATTATATGCAAGTTTTTCTTGGAAATGCCCCACAGTATTCAGTGGGGATCCCTCTTGCCAGTCACATCCTTGCCTAGGAGTAATTCCCACTAAGCACAGTGGAGCTTCCTTCCGAATAGACACATACAGATTTGCACTGTAAATCTTTTTTTTTTAAAGCTTCCTGAGACCTCATTTCCCAAGCAAGTGCTGAGCGCAACAAAACATCTGATACCAATCTATCGTTCTTTTTCAGGCCAAAGGACAGGCAGAATAAAATAAAAGGGAGTGTGAGAAGGCCTGTATATAAAACCTTCACATGTCATATAAGGGACTCAACTGTCTTTCAAAGAAAGAGAAGAAACAAAGCATTAGTCTTTATTGCCTCTTCCTCAGCAATTGCATATATCTCTTTTAGGAGTTTGCTTTCTCATTCTGAAAGTCAAGGTCTTGAGAAAAAAAAAGGTAAAAATTATTGCTATGCTGTCTAACAGGACTCACCGTGACTGGACCAAGTCATTATCCTTCTCTTCCTGAAAACACCCAGGCAGAGAGTAGCTGGGTATGAGTATAAAGCTTAAATAGAGCACTGCCTGGGGATGGCTCAGGCTGATAGCACAGCACAGCTATGGGAGAGTGAAACCTCAGCAGCAACATCTGGACCTCATCAAGATGGTGCTATAAAGCCCTGGAAAGGAGCAGAACAAGGGAAGACAGGCTAGTGAGAGGGTCTCAAAAGAATGCAGGCAGATGCTGGCTGAGTTCGGATGACACACTAATCAACCGTGTGTGTGTGTGTGTGTGTGTGTGTGTGTGTGTGTGTGTGTGTGTGTGTGTGTGTGTGTGTAATAGGAACCGAATGGGAAACAACCATTGATTTAGTGTGCTGTCTGAACTCAGCCTCTCTCTGCTAAGGCAAGTACTGGAGGAGTACCTTTCCTGCAACCATCACCCAGGATGTCTTTGGCTGGGAAACCTGGAAATTCCCATTTGGCAGCCACAGGAAGACCTCAGGCATATCAAAGCATGGGCTTAGCATCTTTCTCAGAGGCACCTTAAAAGCTCCACCTGCTGCTTGGTCTGAAGAGCTACTTCCATAGGAATGGACAACCACTGGTGAGGAAAAGCTATGAAGGGTTGTTATCTGAAAGGCCAGCACTGCAAAAGGGGAGAGTTGGACATTTTTTGAATTTAAAGCCAGGAATGGGGGGAGGAAAGACTGATTCTTGACTCTGAGTTGTAGGTCTAGATGCTTGCTTGTTCTCAGTGCTGTAACTAGAGGCAAAGCCTTATAAATTAAAGTTGTCTGCTCATGCTGGTTGGCTCTTGTAACTAGGGCTGTGCACCCCCTCCCCGAACTGATTCGGATCCCATTCCGGACCTTCCGAGATCTGAAGGTCAGGTTCGATATTTGGGCCCCATTTTGCCCCCCTCTTCCCCACTTACTTGCCTTTGCAGTGGGCGGCGGAGGCAGGTAAGTGGGAAAGGGGGGACAAAATGGGGCCCGAATTAGACCCCCTTCCCCCTGGCTCCACTGCCATCGTCGCACGGACTGTGGTGGCACCACCAGGTAAGCCCCTCCCCTCCCCACTTACCTGGCTCCATCACGGTCTGGGCGGCAGCTTCAACTGAGGCCCCCTCCCCCCCCCACTTACCTGGTTCCAGAACTTTGGAATAGTCCAAATCACTTTGGACTGTTCCGATCCGATCCACGCCAATCCGGACCTCCCCTGATCCACTCCGGAACTGGGTTTGGAGGTCTGGATCGGCCCACTCCGGATCCATAATGGAGCGGAGCACAGCCCTACTTGTAACTATGGAGGCTATGGAAGAGGGTGGGTTTAATGTACCCCTTCTGGAGGACCTGTGTACATGCTGCAATACTGCTGTTCTTCCATTTTACACATATTGTTTCACCTGACAAATCCAACAGCATCAATTTTGGCTTTCTTTGACCCACAAGTGACATTATCTATTGGCAAACAGGAACTTGCAGCACAATGCATGAACAACAAGTAATCTAGTTAGTTTTTCTTCACTTTCCTGTTGCTTTGAGTAGTCATCAAACTGGGGAACAACAAGGAGTACAGAAGTAGTAGCTGCATGGTCAACAAGAGGTCAAAAGGAGTAAAGCAAATGAACTGAACTCCATAATTGTGTCATTATGGAGCCTCTGGGGCTCTGCTGGTGCAGACAGGTCAGAGAAAGTGCGCACTGCCTCCAATCTGGATGACACTTCACAACACATTCCTTTTCAAGGGAACTTCCCTATGTTTCAGGTAATTAACATCACCACTGTTCATTACTGATGTTTTTCTGGTTTAAAATGTCACTCAATTAAAGTGAGAGACAACATTCCCCAACTTGCATATCCTGGATGTTGGCCCATATTGATCTTGTTGTGTCTAGGTGTGTCTCCATATTCCAGTGGAATTTTAGGATGTTTTAACAATGTATATTATGTTCTTAATTCAGTTTTATGTATTTTATATTTACTGTTGTTCCCTGCCTAGATCAAAATGGAGAGGCGGGTAAGAAATACGTAGTAGTAGTAGTAGTAGTAGTATACTGTGGAATTGTCATGCTTAATTCACTCAATTTCTATGGGACAACAACATGACATTGTCATCCAATCTTTTGGCCTTGGTTCTTCTGTGTTTTCTTAGACTGCATGAAGTCCTTTTTTTCCTTTTTAGAAAAACAGGAGATTAGTGCGGTCTCTGAGATATAGGCAGCCTTTGCACTACTCTTCTGCTTTCTTAAATGGGCAAGGTTTTGGTGTGTGCAGTGTTATATCAGACCATTAAAGCCACTGCCACTTACCACACCTCCAACATTACCCTCCCAGTTTCTGCTATTTTATCACTCTGTTGTTACTTTTTTTAACCAGCCTTTTAATTAGCGCTAAAATGCTGAAGCCAATGAAGCACTTGGGAATATAGTTAAAGTAGTGATCAAGGAGGACAGGAATGAATACCAAAAATGTGGGCTCATCTTAGAGTTTATTCTATGGCAATGACAGTGGTGAAGAAATTGCATATAAGGGGACATTTTTCTGTGGTGAAGAAAGTACCTAGTTAGGCAAAGCTAGATGGACCTGATTTTATCTTACGGATTTTTCTGGTGTTTAAAAGCTGAATTTTATCCACTGTTAGTTGATTTTCCCCCCTTTGTAATATAGGGGTTTATGGTTCTATTATAACAGTATATTTTATTGTAATTTACTTTAGGAGCTACAGCTGGGAAGTGGAAGATCCTTTTATATGAATAAACATCACAATGAGTTTGGCTATCCGATGACTGTGAATGGGTCTATCACTCTGGCTATGCCTGAAGTGTCACCTGATTGTGTCAGTGACTTAATGAAAGAACTGTAATGTTCCTTTAGTAACTGTGGTTGTTCTAACCAGACAATCCAGCTGCAGAGATGGGATCTCAGACTGGTGCTGGTGCAGAAACAGGCCAGTTGACCTCTCACAGAAAAGGTTCCATGAGATTAAAGGGTAGTGGGGCTGTTCCCCTGGCTCTGCCCCCCTGACCATTGCATGTTGAGTGAAGGTCTGAAAGAGGAGCCATGGTCCGTTTCTACACCTGCCTCCCCTCCCCCCGGATCATCCCTGTGCATCCAATTGACACACAGGGAACCTATGAGTAGGCAGGGATGATCCCTCCATTTTCCTGGGGTAATCCTTAGTTAAAGCAATGGTATTCCCCGTAGTAACCTATGGCTGCGAGAGCTGGACCATAAGGAAAGCTGAACGAAGGAAGATAGATGCTTTTGAACTGTGGTGTTGGAGGAAAATTCTGAGAGTGCCTTGGACTGCAAGAAGATCAAACCAGTCCATACTCCAGGAAATAAAGCCAGACTGCTCACTTGAGGGAATGGTATTAAAGGCAAAACTGAAGTACTTTGGCCACATAATGAGAAGACAGGATACCCTGGAGAAGAGGCTGATGCTAGCGAAAGTGGAAGGCAAAAGGAAGAGGGGCCGACCAAGGGCAAGATGGATGGATGATATTCTGGAGGTGACAGACTTGACCTTGGGGGAGCTAGGGGTGGCGACAGCCGACAGAAAGCTCTGGCATGGGCTGGTCCATGAAGTCACGAAGAGTTGGAAACGACTGAACGAATAAACAACAAATCCTTATGTGTAGAAAGGGCCCTAGAGGCTTCTGATCATGTGAATAAGCCTCCATGAGAACAGTCAGCTCCCCTTTTAGAACATGTAGAAGTTGGGGGTTGGCAGAGCCAGGCAATCAAGCCCAATGTCAGGGCAAGTCCAGTAGATAATGCATAACAAAATGAGAGTTTTGAGCAGGAGTTAGCAGCAAAATGGAGTGCAGCCTTGGAAAAATGGAGTGCAGCCTTGGAAAGCGAGGAGAGGGTGTGCAAGTTGCTTTCTCAGAAAAATGCTACCTGCTGAAATGGTGTCTGCTTCCTATGTGCTCTGATGGTATATATTTGTTTGTATTATTGTTTTAATTGCTGTTTTATTGCTTTTAATATTTTATTGCTTTTAATATTTTATGTGTTTTATTGTAAGCTGCCTTGTGAGGGCTTTGCCCTGAAAGGCGGCCAAGAAATATTTTAAATAAATATTACAAAAACCTCCAGTGCACTCTCATTCAAAGGAGACTAAACTCTGTCCCTGGAACCTCTACTCATTTTTCCCAAGTGGTGAGTGTATAAGAATAGTAATCTGGGTTCATAATGAAACCAGTGCGTTGACTTGTTCTCTCTGTGCTACCAAAAGGTTAAAAAAAATGGGGAAGGGAGCAGCAACTCAGTGAATCAGCTCTTGACAGATCAAAACTAAGCCTTATTCACATGACGCCACACCTACTAAAGTATTTGTTAAGGTTGCTGAACTTTTGAGGCATATATCTAGGCTTCTGTGTAAGCATGAATCATAGAGAAACGCTGTGAAAGGGTTTTAGAAATCCAAAGTGTCCATGCTTTTAAGCCTGAGGTGTTCAAAATGAAAGTCAACTGTATTCTATCATGTTTGACCAAGAGAGGGAAAGGGTGTGGTCTGGCAGATACTTACAAGGAGATATATTATACATGAAATGGAATGTAGGCTTTATTGCCACTTGTTACCTAGAAACAGGTAAACAAACATGCTTCATGTGAAAATCTGATTACATGATAATTGTTCATGCCAAATTATAGTAATCGTATTTGAAAATAATAAGGAACAGGCTTGATTAAATGGAGATTTTTTTCCGGATATTTCACTATAGAGCTGCAGAGGAAGGCTCCCCTACCCCACAAGGGGAGGCCCATGGGAAGACAATTGGTGCAGCGCCTGCCAACGGACCATGAATGTCTCGTTCAACCTGAGGGGCCTGTAAGCAGGCCATACTGGATGCCTGATAGGTTTTCAACCCCCTTTGCAGATCGCTAAATAAATATGTGGCCTTGTTTTAACCCAGCTATTGTTATCTGTCTCGTTATTTATCCACTAAGGGGGGATCTACACTACTGCTTTAAAGCGCTTTATAACAGTTTTGACAACTGTTGGGGCCCAGGACACACTGCATATAGTTTTCAAAACGTTTTCAAAGTGCTTTAAAGCGCTTTAAAAGCAGTAGTGTAGACCTCCCCCACTCCACTCCACAAATGCTGTAAGTTGTTATCCCTAAAAATTTGTAAAGTGCATTGGGGAAGGCTGACATAGAAGGTCAATTCAGGCCAGACTTCTATTTCCAGGATTGGCTAGCTATATTACTTCTGGGACCTCAGAAATGGTATTGGTATTTCAAGGTGTCCTATATTTGAAGGGCCATCCTGTCCACCGAGTGTGTTTAAAGAGAAAGAACCATAAGAGCAAGCAACTTGCTCATCCACCAGCACTTGGACAACAGACTGAGCAGGTTAGTCTTCCCCACTTTGGTGGGGGCAACCAGTTAGTCTGTAGTCCTATGAACTCTTGCAAGGGAGTAAATCCCATTGAACACAGTGGGACTTACCTCTGAGTAAACATGCATACGATTGTGCTGCTTATTTCACATCTGGCCTAAATTATAAATGCTTTATGAATGACTATGATTATGGTACCAGGGGAGAGTTGTATAGATTCTCAAAGATATATTTATGACTGAGGAAGTCCTCCACACTTATTTGACACAGTAAGTGACAGTTTCTCTCTTTAGTATTTGCCTATGTTCCTTTTTCATGAGCATATCTATTTTCTCTGGGAGATGTTTATTTGTTGTGTGCGTCTACTTATTCACAGGAAAGCTGTGGAGTATTGTCTTAATATATAAAAAGTGACAAGCTCATGTTTTTTTTCCACATTTCACATGAAAACATTGCTTTAAAAGCTCTTGTTTGAGCATTCAGTGATTCATTCTGTAGCAATTATACAGCATAGCAGAGCTTAACCTTAGATATTTTTGTTATTATGTCATTTCTTCATTCCCTTTTAAAGTTACTCACCTAGGATGCTTCAATTCTTCCATAGGGACATAACCTTTGGGCAAAACTACATTGCATCACACATTGAGAAATGAAGAAAGTTTCCCTGGGAGTGGTGAGAAACCTATATAATTGGACTGACTTGCACTTGGGTTTACATTAACGTGAAGAGAGTGTCTGCTTTATTCACTGGATTAAACGTGGTATGTAAAACTTCACATTTTAATTTCATGTTTTGTTTCTGGATTTTACTGCCATATCAAGTGTAATTAATTTGTTAATAGGATGGTGGGAGCAGTGAGTTATATGTTTTAATATTGATTTACATAAGAGACAAAATGTTAGCTTACAGTCTAATCATGTGCATGTTTATTCAGAAGTCCCACTAAGTTCAAAGGGACCTACTCCCAAGGCTTTAGACAGGGAACGAGTTTAATTCTCATTGCTGGCCACAAAACTGAAACAAACAAGACAGGCAGATGGTTTCTGTGGTCCAAGTAACTGATCAATGTTTCCGGAAAGTTTTATCGTTCAGGCCAGTTGCCTGTTTATCAGACGTTTCTTCAGTAGGAAAGGAGCTTGAGTGATGGTCTCCAAAGAGCTTATAAACAAAGAGTTTGAAATGAATGTTTGTCTCTTCTTACTAGGCTTAAATCGCAATGGAGGCTCTGAGTACAGCAAACAGTGTTTTTTCAATTGATCTTTTCAAACACGTGTGCAACGTTCAAAGCAACAGAAATGTCCTACTTTCACCATGGAGTATTTCATTGGTTATGGCCAATGTGTACCTAGGGGCCAAAGGCCGTACTGCGGAGCAGATAGCAGAGGTAAGTTCTGTGCTATTCATAACTTCAGTGTTTGAAGAGAAGGCTGCCACTACTGTGTATATAAGACAGTCTGTATAGAAAGATCTCCATCTGATTGTAGAGCTGTCTTTGTCAAACTTTCAATAACTAGGGAACATAGATTTTATTTTGTTTTGTTTTACTTTTGGATTAAAATTGGAAGCTCACTTCACTCAGTACTGAAAGGTAGCATTTTTCTCCCTGTTTTCAGAGCTGGTTGAACTAGTATTCAAACTTGTTAGAATGCCGATAAATAAAAGTACAGGATGGGGAATCAATGTGCCCTTATCCTTTTATGCCACATTGTGAAATACAGGCGTGAGAGTAATTAATAACTTGAAAAGTAACTGTGGCCTAATTTTAATATGATGCTGGGAGGATCAAAATAACTAACCCATGCAGTGTTGCACACGCCCAGCACCTCATTTAAATCAAAGCTCCATTGCACTCTTGGTGCAATGTTAACATGGGCTATGGATCCCCAGTGTGCTCTTTCATGTACAGGTGAGTGCCTAATAATAATGCATTTGAAACCAGTGCACACTTGTAATGCCCACACCTCCTTTTTCCATTTAAAAAAATAGACAGGAAGGCCTTGCCTGTTTAATTGGTTGACTGATTGGGATCCTTCAATATCCAAAACAACTGGCAGTCATGTTCTGGCTTCTGCCCCATTCTGCCTGTCTGCCCAGAGAGCCTACATGCCTACTCAATCTCTTTTTCTGAGGACTCTCCCTAAGTGAGAGATTTATTGGGTGGGTGGGTGGGTGGGCTCTCTTGAAAGCTGCCCAGATCCAAATACCATACTTTGAGGGGCCCTTCATTAAAGTGAGATATTCTCTGTGAGGTGGCTCTGAAGATCACCTGTGCTGCCATGGTACAAGCAATCTGCAGTGTTAGCTCATGCAGAGAATTCCTCACTTTAAGGAAGAGTCTCTCAAAGATTCTTTGCAAGTGGCAGGACTAGTAAAGGAGAGGAGGAGGTTGGTGGCTGCTGAAGAAGAGGTTGGAGCGAGGATGGGGGAGTTGGGAGAGGGAAGAAGGGGGCACAGCCAAGGGATGAGGGAAGAGAAGAGAGGGACAGTAATGGTGGCATGTCCACTGTGGAGCCAAAATACCACTCTGCCTAGAATTTATTTATTTATTTTATTACATTTATATGCTGCCCCACAGCCGAAGCTCTCTGGGCGGTTTACAACAATTTAAAATAGTAAACGTTAAAAGTATACAATTTTTTTAAAAAAACATAAAAACAGTATAAAAACAACAGTATCCATTTAAAAACAACAATGCCAAAATAACTGGAGTCAGGCCTGCTCTGAGTGATTATTATGGTGTATGTTCCTCTCTCCTGTTGTTTCACTTGCTATTCTGTTGGCTCCCCCTGCTTAAGGACCTTTGGAATTTGTTGTTCCTGAGAGAGTAAGTCACATAGGGTGGCACACTTCTCTCCTGTGGAAGCTCTCTCCTTCTTACTCTGCGTTCTAGAGAAGCACATGGGTCAGGAGCTCACGATTCAAAATAATGTTTCTTCTCTTGGCTCCAGCTAATCTTAAAATGGCTGGATACCCTATACAGGAAAATACCTTTGCATGGACAAGATTAAGAATGATGCACTGTTGTCTATGATGGTGGGCTTGCATTTTGGTGGATCCTTGGTAAAGTCAAGTCAGCTTTATTTATACAGAATTTCTGCAATTACCCTGAGTTTGCTCACAACAGGTATATAAATCTGTTCAATAAAAACCCATTCCCACCCCCACTCTTGGACCCTAGTTTGACTGAGATGCTCAGTGTGTGTGCCTACAGTATATTTTGCTTCTTGCTGCCACATTGCAGATAGTTTTAACACACCACAAACTATGGCTTCCCCTGCCCCATGATTCCCTTACACATCTAGGGTTGAATCCAGATTTAGTCATACCCAGAGTAGACTTGTTAAAATCAATGGGACTTAGGTTTTCCATGACAAACATGAGGATTTATTTATTTATTACATTTTTATACCGCCCAATAGTCAAAACTCTCTGGGCGATTCACAAACATTAAAACCATAATAAAACAACCAACAGTTTAAAAAACACAAATACAAAATACAGTAGAAAAGCACAACCAGAATAAAACCACGCAGCAAAAATGATATAAGATTAAAATACAGAGTTAGAACAGTAAAATTTAAATTTAAGTTAACATTAAGTGTTAAAATACTGAGAAAATAAAAAGGTCTTCAGCTGGCGACAAAAGGAATACAGTGTAGGTGCCAGCAGGACCTCTCTGGGGAGCTCATTCTACAGCCAGGGTGCCACAGCGGAGAAAGCCCTCCTCCTAGGAGCCACATGTCTCACTTCCTTTGGCAGGGGCTCATGGAGAAGGGCTCCTGTAAATGATCTTAAGGTCCAGGCAGGTACATATGGGAGTACCTGTGACACTCAAGGTGGAGAAATAATAATAGTTCACTGGAAATATTCAAACCCTTGAATGTGGCCAAACTAGCACTTTGGATTTCAGTTGGGATATATGTCATGAGGAAATCCGGCCCTGTTAGGGCCTGTTGGACTTCATGGCGCACCCAACTTAGCTTGCTCTTGCAAGTCAACCTATGAGGCTTCCCCAAATTCCAGGGACTTTTAATGCACTGGGGCGTGGGGTTGTTGTGGCTGTAATTTGTGCAAACTGAGATTTGTGCAAATCACAGCAACAAAATGTGCAAATTAGCTAACTTTGTGCAAATTATGTGGATTTGCACAATTTACAGCTAAAATGTTCTTTACAATAAATAAATAAATAATGGAAATTTTGCCAGCTGGCCTGACATGGGCCAGATCTACACCATGCAGGATATGCTACTTTGAAAACGTTTTGAAAATGGTATGTGGAATGTGACCTGGGCCCCAACCGTTGTCTCTACTATTATAAACCATTGTAAAGCAGTAGTGTAGATCCTGCCTTGGAACGCACCAATTCAGGAAAGCTGTCAGAAGATGGAATGGAGTCTGCAGGGGGGTGAGCAAGCTAATGGAAGCTTGTCAAGCTCCACTCACCACTAAATTCCTCCCTAGATTCCAAAGATTGTTTGGAGACCTCATTTTACAAAGTTAATAAGCTAGTAAGTTAACTGAAGAAACACTGAAACTTAGAAAAAGGTGAGCATTCCCTTATGTTGGTTTGGATCCATCTTAGTTAACAAGCCTAAGATCACACAGCAAATCAGTAGAGGTCAAAAAGAATAGCAAGAGCTCAGGTGAGAAGCTTTTTCCTTTGTCCCAACTTGGCTAGATCATCCTCTTATTTTCCATTTAAAGGGCAGAGTGGCTGCCATTGTATGAACTTCCTGAACTGAGTTGGAGTGAGAGTGGGGAGTTATAGTACCAGAGCAATAGTCAAGTCAAAGGCTTCGGTGATTATATCTTGGGATAAATTCCATTCCCTTCATTCCTAATATAGCAATAGCGACAGAAGCCATAACCAAATGATAAGACATGGCCCATAGGTGTGTGGGTGGGTGGGTGTTGTGGCTGTTTTAAAGTTTCCTTCAGTTTACAATCAGTTGTGAGAGAAAGCATGACTTCATACGCTTAAATAATGACTTTACATACCTAAGATCTGTCTTCGCATGTATTCTAATTGCAGATACTTCACTTTAATAAAGCTGGGGTTGCGGAGACTGCTCATACTACGAGACATCCACGAGTCTATTCCAAAATTGAGGAGCTTTTAAATAACTCTTGCATCTCTGTTCAGAAGGTAACTTCTTCAAAACAAATATTGAATGCCTGTAAGATGAATGTATGCTTCCCTGGTTTTACCCTGTTCTACCTGTTCTACCCTCTAGTCAGGCTATCGCTGTTTTATTTGTATATTTTGTACAGCACCAAGTACATTGTTGGTGCTATATAACTAACTAAATAAATAATAATACAAGGTTTTAGAGATTGGCGGTAACCTCTTCCTTGAGCATATTTTGATGTGACTCTCCTCCATTAAGGACTTAATCCTATGCATGTTTAGACAGGGAAAAAAACTCCTGCAACTTCTGGCATTCTCCAACAAACACAGCAATTAGCCTGAGGAAAAAGTGGGGAGCTGCCACTGGCATTGAGGGAGCTTCTGTTCCTACAGCTAATTGCCGCAGGGAAAGTTTGCAGCTGGGGAGGGAAGGGTTACATCTCCCCTCCTCCCACACTGCAGTCCCAATGAAAATCGGGGCTGTAATTAAATAAAGAAAAATAATCAAGATAGTTGCTAGCAATGGATTTGGGACTCATCTACACCAAGCAGGATATTGCAGTATGGAAGTGGTATATAAAAGGCAGGAGCCACACTACTGCTTTGTAGCAGTATTGAAGTGCTCTGACAACTGTTGGGCCCCATTGACACAGACCATATAATGCTTTCATACCACTATAATCCTGCTTGGCATGGCCCCTGCCTTTTATGTACTGCTTTCATACTGCAATATCCTGCTTGGTGTAGATAAGGCCTTAGTGTAAAATGTATTTTGATCCTTAGAAAGACAGGCAGACCTGACCACCGAAGTGGGGAGAGGGAAAATAGCAAAGGAGGCGTAACATTTTGACAAAGAGATTTTCTACGTGAGGCTGTTAATTGGCTTTGAACCCACTGTAACTATTTTCAGTTTTATTGCAGAATTGAGATCCGAACACCACATGAGGATCCTGCGTTTCCGCTACATAACCTCTAGCCCTGTGGCATAGAGGAAAATACAAATACACAATAGGAAATCATGCTTGCTTTTGCTTTCTCAATTAAATGCCACATTTTCCAGGCTTTTTTACATGAAGCATTTATCATGTGCTTGTCATTCCCTACTGTTTACAGCTTCTCTAGAACATTCAGCAAATTTTTTTAGAGCAGGGGAAATATGTGTTTAATTGTGAAATCAAAAGGAAGTATGATTTCCTCTTGTGTATTTGTGCTATGATGCTATACCAGGATGCCAACTGGAGATTATGTAGTGGAAAAGAAGGAAAGGAAATGCTTCTCATGTAGCGCTCGAATCTCAGTTCTGCACCCAAACTGATACAATGGATTAACAGCGAATTAACAGCCTCATGTAGAAAAACTCACCCTGCTCTTAAAAAACAAAAACTCACCTAAAGTGCTGTCTAATAAACCTGTAAACAAGCACATGATAGAAAACTTATCATGTAGAAAAGCCCATAGCCAGAATGAATTGGTTAGTTGTTACCACGAATGTATCATCTAAGAAGTACAAATGAGAGACAACGAGAGATAAAACAAAATGCCAATATGTGGGGCTAATAAATGCTGCATTTCTTTTTCAAGCCCCTCCTTGAGACATCAGGCAACATCCATTTAAGATTCCAGGCACTTTGCCAAGAAATCAACCAACCCACAAAACATTTTCTGCTCAGAAGTGTCAGTCAACTATATGGAGACAAATCGGTGCCTTTCCAAAAAGTGAGTAGAGCTTTTGATTTTTGTTTTCAGACTGCCAGCCAACACTACTTACTATTGCAGAAAGTTGTATATAAATATGCTAGAGATATACATAATGAGTTGTGTAATCCTCTGGTTATAAATTGAATAATCCAGGAGACAGTCATGATTGATAGTGTAGAGAGTAAGATTTATGCCTATGCCTTGCTGCTGGAGTCATGGGATAGAGTCCTGCCTTTTAAGATGGTGTTTGGGGCCCTTCAGCGGAACTCTGTGCTTGAAATATTCCCCCAGACTGAAAATACAGGGCTGTATCATAGGGCATGGCTAGACGAGGGGTTGGATGGGGATGATCTTGCGATTTTATGATTGCGAGATCATCCCCCTCATCTACATGTGGCACACACTGTCCCGCGAGGACGGAGGATGTGGCGTCCGCCATTTTGTTTGATTTTTAAATCGAGACAGAGTGCAGGAGCGCACCTACAAAAAAGTAAGTTTTTATTTTTTTAAAAAAAGACCCTGCTCCTCCCCCCCCCCCCCACAATGGGCACGGAGCTCCTGCAGAGCTCTGTGCCCGGATCCCAGGTCCTCCTGGTTACTCGAGATTAAAGGGTAGAGCGATATCCCAGGGAAAGAGAGGGATCATCCCTCCCTGCTTTCTGGATCCCCTGTGCATCATGTGGATGCACAGGGATGATCCGGGATGATCCCTGGGATATCATCCCGTGTAGACATACCCTTAGCGATTATATCTCCTCTTGCATATTAAATCTTTATGGAGTACGCAGGATTACATTTTTAACACATGAAGAATCATGATTTGGGGAATAAAAACTGGCAGAAATCACCTATAGGATTGTATTGCAATTTTAATTTGCTTCGATGTAGGATGCTGTCATTTTGTATATGGTAAAACTTTTGTTCCTGTTTGGTGCTCATTGGCATACACATATGGCTAAACAGCATAACATTGCACTTTTATCTTTAAGGAATTCTTACAGTCAATGAAGAAATACTATAATGCAGAGCCACAAACAGTAAACTTTCAAGAATCTGCAGAAGATGTCAGAAAAGAGATCAATTCCTGGGTTGAACAACAAACAGAAGGTGAGCTCAAAATGGTTGCTCTATCATTTGGGAAGAAGACAGAGCCTTCCCTGTCCTTCTTTCTTTCCTGCTTTAAAACATCTCTGTGTTCTCTTGTGGTGCTTTCATATCATTCATATTCATATGAGCATTATACAACACTAACCTCCTTTTCTTGAAACCCACTTAAAATTGAAAATAATCTCGTGTTTGTTATTTGGGGATCATGTATAAGTCCATTTGCTCATTCTCATATATCTCACATGAGGCTTTTATTGTGCAATTGCACTGTCTTGTTAATGGTATTTATGGGGAGATTCCAGATGTAGCCATGCGCTCGCATTTTCCCACTGCTTCTTTCATCTCTTCTCTTAACAGAAAAAAAATCTGCTTAGGAAGAAGAAGATAGAATAGCTGCACAATTCTTTTTGATTGTTAGTGCTAGGAGCCTTCGGGCATGTCTACAACTATGGGTGTAGAGGGCCAGAGGGGGGGGCGATCCTGGACTTACCTACTTCCAGGATTGTCGCCCTCTGTCTTCATGCAGTGCATGACATCCCAGGAGGATGGAGGCCGATGCGCCCACCATTTTGTTTATATATTTTTTAATCGAAAAATTAAAAGAAACTCTGACTATCAGTTGCTACGGAACATAAGCAGGAGGGTGCTACTGCACTCATGTCCTGCTTGTGAGCTTCCCAGAGGCATCTGGTTGGCCACTGTAGGAACAGAATGCTGGGCTCTGATCTGATCCAGCATGGTTTTTATTTTCTTATGGGTGGGCCAAGGGCATAGAAAAAAGATAAAGGTAATAATCTCAAAACCTTCAGTTATATTTCTTCAGTTGATGAGTAAAGCTGCAAAAACATATGACTTCTTTTCCCTTCCTCCCTCCCTGAAAAGGCAAAATACACAACCTGTTGAATGAGGGATCTATAGATTCACTTACCCAAGTTATCTTGGTTAATGCCCTGTACTTCAAAGGAAACTGGTCAAAGACATTTAAGAAAAAGGACACAACGGATCAGACTTTCAGGCTGAACAAGGTAAAAAAAAAAGTAATGTTGAATGAACAAAAGGAAGTAAGACTGCAATCCTATACCTGGGAATAAGCCAATAGAATCTACTTCTGTGTAGACTTGCATAGGATTGCACTGTAAGACACTTTAGTCCACCATTGTCAAATCTGTGATGGTGTAATCTACATGGCTCTAATACAAAATAATATTTAAAAAAGATTCTGTCCCAGAGAACATGCACAAAACATTTATTTTAGAAAAAGTTTGTTCCACTATGTGGTCTAAGATTCATAAAAATAAAAGGTATGTTTGTTGTTTTTCAGAGCACAAGTAAGCCAGTGAAGATGATGTTTCAACATGATAAATTTAATTGGAACTATATAAATGAAGTACATACTCAGATTCTTGAGCTCCCGTATGTTAATAATGACCTCAGCATGTTTATACTACTCCCTGATGACATCAATGATGACAGCACTGGTCTGGAAATGGTAAATAAAGTATTTGTAGAATTTAGAGTACTTTTTTAAGATGGAGATCTGGGCAGGATCTACACTACTGCTTTAAAATGGTTTATTACAGTAGTGACAATCGTTGGGGCCCAGGACACACTCCATATACAGTTTTCAACATGTTTTCAAAGTTTTATATCCTGCTTGGTGTAGATCTGGTCCTGGTTTCTCCAGATTTTCAGTGTTTGTATATCTTGTGGTAGAAATGACTGAACTGGAAAGAGCAATTTGTAAATACTGTATATCTAAACCGAAAGTGACCCTTGATGTATTTGACCCATCAAAAGGTTTTCATGCATACTCACCTTGTCACATAAGGGCCCTCCCACTGAAATTCATGTCTCCCTCCAAAAATGTCAATGTGTCAACCCTGGAATTTTTTTTAAACATTTTTTTACTGTCAGCACTGTGTGGAATCCAGGTATGGGCAGGGGGACAGCCCATAGTAGGGGTGATCCAGTGAAGCCAAAATGGCCCCCGGATTTCCCAAAGTTGCCCACTCCTGACCACCCATGTGGGCAGGAGCCAACTGTATGTGTCTTCCTGTCCACAGACCCACCTTGCTGAGAGGAGGTTATGTGTGTTGATTTCCATGGGAAAGACTTATATAATCAGCTCCTCCCTACATGGCTTGGTTGGACCATTACCTCCACTATATAAAGCTTATGCCAGAATGTGTTGGTCTTTTTCTGAGGTGCCATGTGACTTTTTGTTACATTAGACTAATACAGCTATAGACCACTTCATTAGATGCATGAAGTGTTCCTGAGAGTTTCAGGAGTGTATATATAGTGCATATGATGTGTATGTGTGGGTGATTGTAAACAGGGGGTGGGGTGATCGTAAACAGTGACATCAGGAGAAAATTAAATGCAGAAAGTACTGTCACTGACATGCGTACATCTAATTTAGTAAACCTCGATGCCTTTTCCGACAGACCATTTATCTGATTTTCTTCATTTGTCTTTTAAAAAACAACTGTAGCTCGAAAAAAAGTTAACCTATAAAGCCTTATCCAAGTGGACTAGCCCAGAGGAAATGGAAGAAGTTGACGCAAATGTGTACCTCCCTAGGATCCAATTAGAAGACGGCTATGAGCTGAAGTCAACTTTGGGCAGCATGGGAATAACAGATGCCTTCAGCACGGGCCAAGCTGATTTCACTGGGATGTCTGAGAAAAGCAAGCTTGTTCTGTCCCAAGTTTTTCACAAGTGCTCTGTTGACATTAACGAGGAGGGCACGGAGGCTGCCGCTTCCAGTGGTGCTAATATAGATGGACGAAGTGACCAGGGTGCAGTTTTGTTTGCAGCCGATCACCCTTTCCTCTTTTTCATCATTCATAACAAAACCAAAAGCATCCTCTTTTTCGGAAAGTTCTGTTCCCCCTAAACTATTTCAACTTTCTGTTACCAAACAGGAAGCATCTTGCTTCAGTAGAAACATTTACAACATGGGAACCGTTTGCCAACATATGTCTAAATATAATGTGTTCCCCCCCACCCAACCCTCTCCGTTTTCCTGTATGTTTGGGAAATGACAAAGACTGCATATGGTTAGAGCTGATAAATTCAGCAAGATGTGAAGCCACTTTTGTGGGGAGGGGAAATGCTTCAAAACCACACATGAGATGGTCAGTTGTTACGGTTGTGTTTTGCCTCTCTGTAAATAGCATATTTAATACATATATGAACTAGTGCAAATAGGCTTTTCAGAAATGGACTCAATTGTGTTTTTAAAAAAGTAGTCCAAGGAAGTCAACGGATGTATGCCAGCATCCTAATAATGTCCTTAAACAAAGTATTTGTGACATAGCATTACATTTGGTAACATAAATGTTGCATTGTATTTATATAGTATGTGCAAATTCCTTGGTAGCTTCTTATATGTTGCAGCAGGTAAATGCAGTGTGTGTGAGTAGCATGTTAACATAGCAAATAAAATTAATTTTACACAGTCAAGCATGCAGAAAGCCTTATGGCTGCTGGTAGCCACTGGAGCTTAAAGAAAATGGGGTCCCAGCTGGCAACTTGGGCGCTGAAGGAGAGCCTGGCCACTTCTCAACAGAGTACTGCCTGAAAGGAGGACAGGGGGTGTGTGCAAAATGAAACAGAACACAGAGCTTCACCACACCTACCCATTTCCCTCAAATTATCCCATAGTGTAGGAAAGCTGTCATTGTTGTTGCTCCATCACACTGACATTATATATCCACCTCCGCCCTGCTCCGGTGCATGCCCCGGGTGGAGGAGGATGGGGAGGGAGAGGAAGGAGACTTTGTGCTGGCAAGACTATCTCTTTTACTGGGAGCGTGGGGGTGACAAGGGAGAGACGCTCCCTCCGCTTTTTCTGTGCGTGTTTTTCCTTGAGAATAAGCACACACACACACACACACACACACACACTATCAAATGCAACTTCAAAAGAGCTTACTATTTCAGTGTCTGTCAGGGATAAGATTGAGCTGTTAGCATCTTTACTCGAAAGTAAGCGCCTTCCTGAGGGCTCCACTACGTTGGCTTGGGGGTTTCCAAGGGCAGCGGCTGGGCGACTCTGCTCTCATCATCCTTCTGTGCCCCCAGTGGCCACTTGGAGAACAACAAAAGAATCGCACTTAAAGTGGTCCCAAATACATCGCTTTTTTGGGGGATAAAGCGCAATCAAAGCAGGACACATGGGAGTGCTTCATAACAGCAGATTATAAGGTAGAAAACATTAGAGTCCTCTGCATGCAATTCACAATGATTGCACAGTATAACACTGGTGTGATAGAGCTCACGCTCACACGCACACACACACACACACACACACAAGAACAGGACCCCTTCTCTTTCCCTTTCTTCTGTTTGGCTCCTAGACAGTCCTGCTGGCTGGTAAGCCCACGATATTTATCTGTAGTAACTTGGGTCTGGATTTCATTTTCTTGAAATGATAGGTAAAATAAATACTTGATTGGCAGATTTATGATATTAACCATTGGATTTATTTTACTTAATATGTCTTAACCATATCTTTTCCTGCACTTAATGCAAGCTTAAACTCAATTTTAAAACCAAACTCCCAAATCCAAATAGCAATAAAATATGAATACATAGAGCAATAATAAAACAAAAAAATTCCAATACGTTTTCAAGAGCAGCCCCATGTAGAACGCGTTGCACTAATCTAGCTGGAGTGTAACCAAGGCACGAGTTACAATAGCATGATTCTCCTTACCCTGGAGGGTGCTATTTCTATATATTAAGGAGGAGACACAGTTGCTAAAAGTTACCCCCCCCCCCCGAGACACACACACAAACATTGCGCCCCATCCAGAACAGGTTGTACACCCACATTCAAATCCCCCAACCATCAACACTTCCATCTCTGTCATATTTAGCTTGTTTGCTCTCATCCAGTCCATTCATCCAGTCCAGTTTCTCAGCTGCTTGCTACTGTGAAACTGGAAAAGAGGGGGAGAGAGAGAGAGAGAGAGATCGAAATAGATCCCTGGAGGACCCCTCCCAGTAGTGTGTCATCGTGCAGATATTAAATGTGAGAGACAAGATGGACCTTCTCATGCAACTACCTGTGTATGAAACAATTCTGAAATTCTTTGAATGCAGCTAGGGATGTTGGAGAAATCTGCAATGGATTCAAATGAGTTTGGATTTCTATGAATTCCACATCAGACTGGCTTTTACCAAGCCTTTATCTTGATGGTGGCGCATTGGCGCTTTGAGGCCTTGAGCTCCCGCATTTGTGCTCCTTCCCAGCATCTGCACAGGAAGGAATGCAAGTGCAGAGTTGCTGCTACCTCTGCTGCCATGCTGAGCACTGGGGGGGATGGGGGCAGCCAGAGGGGGTCACATGGCACCCAAACCACTTCTCTTCCCTCTGACTGACTGCTTCTCCCCCCCCATTTTTTATTTTTTTATCTGCAACTGTGAAGCTTCACAGTTACACATAATTTTTTAAAAAATGGGGGGGAGGAACGGATCCCGTTCCTCTCCCACCATATTTTTAAATTTTATTTACAGGGATGCATGGGGCCACGTTCCTCTCTCCCCCCCCCCAATTTTTATTATTATTTACAGGGACATGCGGGGCTCTCCTGAGCTCCGCCCCCTTCCCTGTCCAGCCCATGGCAACCAATCAGGGGGCACCACCAGCTGTGACACACCTCCACTGTTAAAAAAGTCGGGGTAAGTGCCTGACTTTTTTTCAGCAGAGTTTATGGGGTTTGCCCCTGGATGGCTTTGCAATGGCGGCTGCATCATATAGATGACCTGCCATTACTGCAAATCCACCCTGGGGCAAACCCTTCATCAAGACAAGCCCCAAGTCACGTGGATTCTACGGACTTTTTTTAAAAAAAACTTTGTGATGATTTGTGCTAATGTGCGTTTGCACACTTGCGCTACTGCACATTTGAAAACAGGAATGAAATTCTTGTTCATCCTTTTAAAATGCCATCAATACATGTACAATAAAATGGAAGACGCCTGACAATTCACAAAACACAGACGAAATGGATTTAACAAAATCTGCATCCCTAAATGCAGCTATAGTTTCTTCTATGAAGTGTATGCACAAAGAAAGCATCAAGTTTTGTTTTTTTCATATAGAAGCTGTTTCCACTTGAAGAAAAGGAACTTGACTCATACCTTTTAAAAGGATGTTATTTCAGGGTTCTTACATCCATCCTTGGGCAGTAAAATGGTCCAGGGGCAGCTTTGCAGCACTGAATTCCTTGTAGAACAGCCTTCTTTAACCGGATGCCCTTCAATTCCCATCATTCCCAGTCAACGTAAAACCAACTCTTGCACAATGTAATTAGTGAAATGGGAAAAAGCATTTTGCCACTGAAAAGAATTGGGACAGAAATATGGCAGCAAAAAAGAGCATGGCCTTTTTCTTTCTTTCTTTTCTTTTTTTGGAAGAAAACCTGAGCATTTGGGGTTTTTTTTGCCCCCACACTATTGAATTTCAATAGCAAAAAGCAGTGGCCATCAGAGCTATTTATCAAGACTCTTTTGTCCACCTTTATAACAACCAACCAGAGACAGGTCTTTTTAGTATTCAAAGAGCATGGGTTTCCCCCCACCTTTTTCTATTGTGAATATCAACAAAACAGAACAGAAACTACATTGTGTAAAGAAAAAAAAGCATTACATATATAGGAATATCGTTATTTTTCATCATGTGTACTGTTCATTCAAAAAAAGAAGGGGGAGAGTTACACATAGGTTTCAAGAAAAGCAGACCATATAGCCATGTATTTATCCACTTGCAAGTTGCGCCTATATAACACCCATTCAAAAGTTGATAGCGTTATTAGGTCTCAGTCCACTGTATTATGGGAGGTGAGCATTTGTCCTTCCAAAGTGATAGTATAAGTTTTTTGGCTGTGGTAAGGGCCCTGAAGATCCATCTGTGCTGACCATATGTTAACTTCCAAGAAGCTGGTAGGTAATTTAGGAGGACATGCAGATTTGTTTCAATACAAAGTTTATCCTTATTATAACCTAGTGACAGAATCCAAAATCATTCTGATGTTTTCATTTATTGGACCAAGCAATAGTAAACAAGCTTTGAACTGTCTATACTACCTCCACAGCTGATCCAACATCTGAACAATACTGGAGACTAGGGCTGTGCATCACCTCAGGCAGAGGCCCTGAATCTGAGTCAGGCTGAGTCGGCCTGCCTCGCCTCGGTTCTGAGGCGGTTCTACCTCAGCCTGAGGTGCCCCGAAGCCAATCGGCTTCGGGGCTCGTTGGGGCATTTCAGAGTGGCACAGCCCTAGGCCTTACCTACTGCCATCACTGGTGATCCCTCCGCATGTAAGAAGAACCAGGTCGCGCGTGATTTTAAGATATCGCGGGTGGCCATAGAGGTACTAATCACTCACAGCCCCCGCGATATCGTAAAATTGTGCACAGCCTGGTTCTTCTTACATGTGGAGGCAGCAGCAGGTAAGCGGGGAGAGCGGGGAAAGGGAGGCTTTTCTGGGTGCCAGCTGTGCAGCTGGCACCTAGAAAATGCCAAGTCGCCTTGGAGGGCCCAAATCTCACCTCGGCTTCGGCACCGAGGAAAGGTGAGCAACCCCCGAAGCACCCTGAGGTGAACCAGATTGCTTCGGGGGCTCCAAAATGGCCTCCGAGGCAAATCGGGTGTGTGTGTCCCTGCACAGCCCTACTGGAGACTTCTCTTTGGGGCTAGCACAATAACTCTTTGGGAAGATATATTAAAATGTATCTCAACAATTTAGATAATATATCTGACAGTTTTGCAGCAGACTGTAGAAATAGAGGATGGGCAGGATGTTGATATATAAGGATATAAATAAGGGGAAGTATTTGCTGCTTGATATTTCTACAGAATTATTTCTTCACAAACGTATGCAAACTGACTGAGGAAGCATCTTCATCCCAGCAGCTCCAGGTAGTGTAAAATATCAAGCATGTATAACTTATCACACTGGGAGTTTTACTGGTAGAAGGCAAGAAAGCTATCTATTAAGCATGAGAAGACAAGGTTATGTGTGTCAAACATTGCTTATTATTCTTAAAAAGAAAGAGCAGGGTTTGATTTAATGAAAATTAACAAATGGATGGCATCAAGATTTTAATTTCTTTGTTAAGATATTGCTGGAAAGTGTACAGGATGACCAGGATGCTTTGGGCATTATACATAGAAAGGCAGGCTATATATTTAACAAATACATCATAAATAGTGTGTATGAGGTGGGGGAGAAGCTTTTGAATCTCTACAATCATGACTTGTACTGCAGAAGTGAAGAAAAAAAACTATCTTCTGAAATATGTCTTCCACACAAATACTAATGGACACAGATCCAAACAGATCTATACCACAGAACCATGGGGCTTTCTTTTTCTTAACTGCTTCAGGATTTGTTTCAAATGAGAAGGAGCTATAAATATTGTTGTTGATAATGAAGATATCAATATGATGATGATCATCATCATCATCTAAACTGTTTTAATTCTTGTTTGCTCTACACAGAGTAACCTGACAACTGGAGTCCTGTGAGAGAGACTAGGGATTGCTTCAGATAATTTTCAGCACCCTCCGCAAACAACAGTTTGTAGAATTCTTTTCAGTAAACCACAACAGTTAGTGCCAGTACAAGTTTGTAATGCAGATAAACCCTAGAAGTACAGACATATTACACCTGGTCACCCTACTGAGAGATGCAGAATCCGTAGCCCATGGCTTTGGGTGGCCCTATCCAGTTTTCTCTACAGCCCAGCTGATGCAAGAGTGGAGAATCCCTGCTATTAACAGTACTTAAAAAGGGGGGGATGGACTGTCTTCAGGGGAGTTAGCAGGAAAGCTCAGGTATTTAAAGTATAGATGTTTTTACATTGCTTTCATGTTCGGTCACATAAGAACAGGTTTCCCGGCTTATCCCCGAAGAAAGACTTTTCCCCTCTCTCCCAGTACTGCTAATAGCAGGGTTTCTCCTCTGCTGCACCCTGCAGCCCAGCTGGGTTGTGGGGGGAAATGGACAGGCTGCACAACCCCAAGCCAGGAGCCCCATCCCATACTATAAACTGCTTTTGAAACTTTCCTTATTCTCACATTCAGTTTATCAAGTGACTTGTGGGATTGCTCCCATTCAAGAAATGCAAACCCAAAGACCCCTTAAGCTCATGGAACTAACCACAAGGTTCATTGGATCCTTCTGGCAATGTCTAACATGATAGCTTATCCATGCTGCAACCATAATGGATAGTGCCACTAACTTTATTATTATTATTTATTTATTTATTTATATAGCACCATCAATGTACATGGTGCTGTACTTATCATATGGATTGTTCACAGTCTCCATACCAGCAGCAGAAATTGCTGGTGACTGCTGAGATATAACACAGTATCACTAAGTGTATTTTTTATCAATGCCAAGAATTCTAATACAAAGCAAAACAAATATTCCTTCAGAAATTCCTTCAGAACCTCCTCAGTGGTATCTTAATGAGCAAGCACTGGGATTCTGAATATCAAATGGCAAGACATATTGCTCTCCTCTGAACGTTATTTTAGCAAATTGCCAGCACAACGCATACAAATTCATAGGGGCTGCAGTTCTAAACAAGATTATCATGGAGCATGTCCAGTTGAAGCTAGCTGAATTTCCTTCCCTACATGGGCACTTTACCCCGAGGTAGCTTCGGAGTGGCGGCAGGTGGTCTACATGATGCAGCTGTCACTCCGAAGGGATCCAAGGGCAAAGCCCCGAAGCGCCACGCTAAAAAAGTTGGGTACTTACTCCGACTTGTTTAGCTTGAAGCCAGGCTCTGTGCCTTTGCAGAGCCTTTTTAAGCGGAGGGAACTAAAGGGGGTGTTGGAAAGGGGGGACAGGGAGCTCCGGGCTCCACACTGCAAATAAATGGTCTTTTTTAAAAAAAAACTGGGGTGGGGGAGAGGAACGGGGCAGCAGGGAGGCTGCCGCCACTGCCAGGACAAGCACCGGGGAGGGGGAGGAAGGGAGCAGCTGGCTCTCCTCCCTCAGAGCTCACTCTGGCTGCCCCATTCCTCTCCCCCCCCCCGTTTTTTAATTTTTAATCTTTAGATGTGAACCTGTTCCTCCCCTTTGTTCGGTTTTGCCAGCAGCGGCAGCGGCAACTCCAATTTGGCACTCCTTTCCATGCAGATGCTGAGAAGCAGCTTCAATTCGGCAGCCCAGGGCCTCGGGGCGCAGATGGGGGTGGGGGCTGTTAACATGCACAGGAAGGCTGCAATATAATACATATTTCTGTTGAACTCAGTGAGACTTAGCTTCATCACACCAGGGTTGTACTGTGCAATCACTGCGAATTGCGTGCAAAGGACTCCAAAGTTTTCCAGCTTGTAATCTGCTTTGACTGTGAAGCGCTCCCATGCATCCTGCTTTAATTGTGCTATAAAGCCAAAAGACCCAGCCTATTTTGCTACCTGTTTAGGAGCTAATCATTTGTTGTTTTCCGAGCGGCCACTGGGGGCGCAGGAGCAGGATTTGATACCTTTAAGCTTCAAATTAAACAAATGCTCACATCTGCATAAGTTTTAAAGATAAAGACATCAAAATTGGCACAGTAATAGATATTAAGGAGAGCTTTAAGCATACCAAATTTGAATCAGATTGGGTCATCCGTTGATTTCTTATGATTTTTTACATTTCCCCCCCTTAAATCCTTTCCTGGTATGCAAAGAATCTTAGGAGTGGTGCCGCCTGGGGTGTGATTTAGCTAACAACAGCAGCAGCTTTACACTGTAGGGGATAATTTGAGGGAAACAGGTACGTGGGATGAAGCCTTTATTTCCCAGTGAGCATGGTTAGGATTGTGTTGCTATTTATGTACATGTTAAGTCCCCATCACCCTGTGGGGAAGAAGATGCGAGGGAGACTGGAGCAGGCAGGCACCATCAGAGCCTGATTCAGTTGGAACACACACACCCCACAGGGCTAACTGCCATCTTCACCCTGTGGGGAAGAAGATGCGAGGGAGACTGGAGCAGGCAGGCACCATCACAGCCTGCTTCAGTTGGACCCCTCCCCTACAGGGTTAACATCTTCACCTTGTGGGGAAGAAGGAGCTGTTGGTTTGCCCCTCCATTGGGAGATGAGAGGACAGAGCAGGGCCTTCCCACCAGCCTAAACAGTCTCCTTAATTTCTTTTTATTTTCTCCCTCTTCCCTCCCCATCCACTTTTCCTTGTGTGTCATGTCTTTTTTTAGAATGTAAGCCTGAGGGTAGGGACTGTCTTCTTTATTGATACATTGTAAGCCGCTCCAAGAGCCTTTTGGCTGAGGTGCGGGATAAAAATACTCTAAATAAATAAATAAATAATTAATTAAATAAATAAATAAATAAATAAATGTAGAACAATCAAGGAACTATTCACTTGGCAGTCTACCCCATTGAGTTTAATGGGTTCACTCCTTCATAAGTGTGCTGGGCAGCTTCAATGAGAAATGTACTTCCTATGCAATGGGTTGTTAATGAGGCGACTGCATTTATCCCACCCACATTGGGGGGGGGGCAATACTCTGACAGCTGTGGAAGAACAGAAAATGGCACTGGCCACTGTTCTTTCAAAGATATTATAATCCTGTCTGTCATATTTGTTATAGGTTCGAGCAATGGACTTCTCAGCATCCAATGGCAAATTTACCCTGGATCTATTCAAAAAGTTGGATCAGTCATCTCAAGGAGGAAATCTTTTCTTTTCCCCCTTTAGTATTTCATGTTGTTTGGGCATGGTCTTTATGGGAGCAAGAAATAACACTGCTATCCAGATAGCTGAGGTAGGTTCTTCAATTTTGCTACGATGATAGTTGCACATTTCAATCTTGCCCCTAGTTCATAGGTGTAATACAAGAATGTGCTAACTACTCTCGCATAGGACATCCTTAAAAGAACGTGTGAGCTTCCAACAAGAAGCTAGTTCGCCATTGTGTGAACAGCATGCTGAACTAGATGGATCTTGGTCTGATCCAGCACGGCTCTTCTTATGTTCTTAGCATGTTGTTGCAAATGAATGGGAAAACATGGGTAATGGAAAAGTCCAATGATCAACTTGCCACTTCTTTATTTATTTGTAGTATATTGGGTTGGATCCAGGGTCTTCCTTCCATGAGCAGAAGGGCTTTGATTACAGAAGGTGCCTCCACCCAATTTTCAGGGATTCCCTAACACACACACCCTCACATGCACACTACAGCTCATGCCATTCAGCAGGGTCCTCCAACATTTTCAGGGGCTAAAGCAGCTGCGATGGGGTGAAGAGGTCAACTTCAGCCAGTCCAGTTGGATGCACGTAAATCTGGATCTAACATTATAATAAACATGAATGTACGAACTAGCCCAAGGAAGCATAGCTATAAAAACTAATTAAACTATACCTTTAATGAGAGGTTTCAGGACTGAAGGCAAAATAGCTTAAATACCTGCTAGGTTAGCATTTTTAGCTGATCATTGTCTTGGATGCTGAGTAATTTTTTTAAAATTCCCATTTTAATTACTGGGACACCAATAATTACATCTATAGTTATTAACTTTATTACTATACTTACAGGTGCTTCATCACAACACAGCAGAAGAAACTGAAAGTTCTTCACAGGTAGTATAATCTTATATTAGGGCAAAAATGGGATGGGGTAATATAGTATTATTGGCATACAGAAAAACCAAACCAAAACATGGTTATTTGGAAGTAAGTACATCCTGTTGGCTTCAATGTGATTTACTAGCAAGACTGTAATACTACAGAAAATTACAAGAAATGCAGAGCTTGAACTCAGTGGGAGTTACTTCTTAGTAAACATGTCTAGGGTCCTCTTGCATGTATGTACACTTAGAAGTACATTCTTAGAAAAAGAAGGCCATCCTAAGCCACTTATTTGGAGTAAGCCTATGTTTCTAGGTAATATTACCCTAAAATAAAAAGAATATCATGCTTATATCTTCCTCAGGACAGATAATGTAAGTTTCTGACCAGATTAGTAACAGTTACAAATCTGATTCCGCACGCTGAAATCTGCGGAAAAATTTCACTTAAATTACTGTGCATATATCCTTGCTGCCTGCCTTGTATAGTAGCTGGATTGGTCTGTAGAATCACTGCCACAAATTAAACCCATGCATTCAAATGTGTCATGGCAATACATGATTTCCTCCTTGCAACTTTTTTCAACTGTACTAATGTTTAAAATTTCTTCTATCTATACATACGTGCACAACCACACATCGACACTAAAATGCCACTGAGATTTTGATACACAATGCTGTTTCCCTGTAAAGGAACCACTTCTGGGCAAAGGTGAAATCATCCACCGTGAGTTCCAGAAACTGATCTCTGAACTCAACCAACCCAGCCATGCCTACTTGATTAAAACTGCAAACAGACTCTACGGAGAAAAAACTTTCAATTTCATTAACGTAAGTAGAGAATATCTGTACCAGGCTATAATGTTTAGTTTGAAAGTCGTTTTTAATACAATAACCTCAAAGATTACTAAATGTAGTATAATTGGGTAATAAGGAGCTAAGTAGAACTGAAGCTGTTGTATGCAATGACTTATGCAATAATACTAAGCTGGTGGATGAATATGGGGAACTTGCAGCCCTCCAGATGTCGTTGCACTGCAACTTTCATCATGCCTCATCACACTGGCTTGGACTGATGGGAATTGCAGTCCAACAACATCTGGATGGCCACAAGTCAGTCACCCCTCATCTACAAACCTCTGAAAATTGTTTGTGTTTTGCAATTTTTGGCACATTTACAAAAAATCACCCTGCAACAAGTTCACAAAAGTTAGCATTACTTGTATTATTTTTAGATTGATAAATTTAAAATCAAAGCTGAAACAAAATAGAGGTGTGCAAAAAAACCAAAAAAAGACAAGACACATTTGAGAGGAAAGAAAAAAGGAGGATCAATTGGAAAAAGTAAGGGAAAGCGATATGTTACATTTCAAGATATGCCTTGAATGTAATCACAGAAGAATAAATTTAGATGTCGGATGGAAGGATATTCCAGTGCTAAGAATCTGCAATGAAAAGGGAACACAGGAAAGAAAACTAGAATAACCACTAGGTTTAACTCTGACAGTGCAATTCTATACATGTCGTCTCAGAAGTCAGTCCTATTTAATTGAATGGGACTTACACAGAGCGAAGTGAGTAATTGCAGCCTAAAACCAAAGGTTCTAAGGAACATGCAGAGAAAGAAAAAATGGGAAGGGATCCAACCTAAAGCCAGCACCAGCTCCAGGTTTGAAGGACTCTGGCAAAGGGCTCCTTGATATGCCCCTTCCTATGACAGTCTCCACTGGTTTACCTGGAGACAACAACAGACAGCTGGGCCCATCAGCCACCATTCTAACTTCCCATATGCCCCCAACATAGTATCATTCCGGGGCACTGTGGGGAGCCAGAACGGCTGCTCCTGGACCCAGATACTTTTTCAAAGGGGGAATTCAGAGCAGGCATCTGTGGTGGTTGCTTTGAGGTTTTAGGGCGCTGACAGCTGCGTAAGTATGGACCTGCCTGTAGTATTTGTACTAACCTATCTGTCTGCATCATCCTGTAAGTCATGGATGGCTTGAAGAAGAAGAAAATAACCAACTTCTCTAAAGCTTCCCTACTTGGCTCCTATTCCCTGAAATGGGATTCTTAATTGCATGATGTGATTATTTGGCTGGTGCAAGTGTTTTGTAAGACTTGCAGCAGATGTTCTTCTTTGACAGGCGTAATTTCATAATAGGATAATTCATGAAATATGAAAGGTAGACAGTGGAAGTCTCTTTAAAATTCTGATACTAATTAAACTATTAAGGTATTTGAAACATAATGTGGAATTTATAATAATTTAGAAGAATTGATAAATTTAAAAATGCAATTGCATCACGGGGCAAATCACAAACTGACAAATAGAAAAATGGTACTTTCTCCAAGCAGTGATGATGGGAGCTCAAAGAAGAAGCTGTTAGCCATGGGAAACACAGAATTGCATTGCAAGATTGACTGGTATTATTATTTTATGGTGTGAATGTAAACAAATATAACTTTGCCCTTATGCCTTTTAGGAATATCTGCAGCTTGCTAAGAAATATTATCAGTCAGAGCCTCAAGCAGTTGATTTTTTGAGGGCTGCTGAACAAGTAAGAAGTCAGATCAACTCTTGGGTTGAAGAACAAACAGACAGTAAGCCAATTCATCCAGTCATTGCAGAAATATGTTTAGAGGAAAAAAATGAGTAGATTGTACCAGTGCAAAAGGAGGGAGACGCTGGCTCTGGTGCTGGTGAGAAGATCCTTTATTTTTTATTTTTCTTGTTAAAAAGTTTTTTTAAGAAAACTTCACAAATAGCCCAACATTTCAGATGGTGACAATTCTTCTTCAGGGGCTGTTTAAAAAAGTTGGCTGATAAGTGTCCACAGTGAAGTATTCTGCCATTTCTGCTGGCAAGTATTCTGCTGGCGATTTCTTTCAAGGGAGTTGCCTCTCCAAGCTGCAGTGTCGATGCTTATCAGCCAACTTTTCTAAACAGCCCCTGAAGAAGGATGGTCACCATCCGAAACGTAACCTTTTAAACAAGAAAAATAAAAAATAAAGAATCTCCTCACCAGCACCAGAGCCCGTGTCTCCCTCCTTTTGCACATACTTTTGGTGCTTCTCCCTCCAACCTATTTTAGCTTGCACCTGTGCCATAAAAATCATGGGCTCTAGCCACCCAGAAGGACATGGGGACTTTCAGCCATGCAACAGGGGAGAAGCAACATGTCATGTGGGGAGTACTGTCAAAACTCTCCATTGTCTAATATGTCATCCGAACGTGGCCATACTTTCCCCTCACAGCATCCGGTGCCCTAACCCAGTGGTTCCCAATTGGTGGTTTGCAGAGCCCAGGGGGTCTGCATAACCCACCCAGGGGGTCTGTGGCACAATTCAACATTCATTTCTGGAGTCCACTGATGACAAATTCCTACCAGAAGTAAAATATAACATCACTGAGCATCCGTGTGATTTAGCGACTAGCTTCAGAGATTACTTCACTGCACCTAATTCTGAAAACTCGTGGATAAGGAATTCTTTTGAATGTGGTGATGTACAACTAACAACCCTATCTGCAGAAGAGCAAGATGCACTTGTTGACGTGGCTTGTGAAGGTTCATTGAAATCATTTTTCAAAGAATATAGACTGGACCAATTCTGGGTGAAGGTTTTTCCTGATTATAAGAAGTTAGGTGAAAAAGCTTTGAAACATCTAGTTCTCTTTTGTTCCACATATCTTTGTGAACAAACATTTTCAACATTTTGTTATATGAAGAACAAGCATAGAAATTGGCTCGATGTTGATCCAGATTTGAGATTAAAAGTAGGAAATACCAAACCGGATGTGGAAGGGATTGTTCTGGACAAAAAGAGGCATGATTTCTCCCAATCACATTTAGGTTTAGTAGCTGCTAGACATGTCATAATTTGTTCAATTGTAAACTAGACGTTAGTAAAATTAAATTCATCTTTATATTCCTAACTAAATCATTGTCATTTTTGCGTGGTAATATCACAAATATCACAAATTTTATGGTCTGTTTTTTAGTGTATCTAAAAAAAATTGCTTATTAGGAGCTACACCTTATTTTCTCCAAAAAATTGCTTCGCACAGGTAACTACCATAGAGATAACAAATAGAGATAATTTAAAAGGAGGGGGTCCATTTTGAAAAACAAGGGGTCCGCAATACTTAGCTAATTGGGAACTACTGCCCTAACCCAAAGCTTGTAGGAGGCAATCCATGGCATCTTAGGTTTAAAAGCAGCCCTAGCAAGCTGCTCCTAGTCAGAAGGAAACCCTAGGCTTGATGAACCAATGATCTAAGTAGAACCCAGTTTGTTATCAAGCCATGCCTTATTTGTACTGCTGCCCTGGAATACCAATACTAATAATAGCCTTCTCTTTCCCAAAGAAAAAATCAAAAACCTGTTGCCTAAAGATGCTGTTGATTCTCGAACTGCATTGGTCCTAATAAATGCCATTTAC
Source organism: Elgaria multicarinata webbii (assembly GCF_023053635.1). Lineage (NCBI taxonomy): Eukaryota > Metazoa > Chordata > Lepidosauria > Squamata > Anguidae > Elgaria > Elgaria multicarinata. The sequence continues at coordinate 28,758,468 of NC_086177.1, forward strand.
TTCAAAGGAAAGTGGGAGAAAAGATTTCAGGAAGAAAATACTTCTGAGAAGCCTTTTAGATTGAGCAAAGTATGTGCATGGTAATTTTTAAAAAGTGTATATTTTTAAATATGGACTATTTTACTGATATTAATTCATTGTAGAAATGATTAATAACTCCACACATAATCTTCCAAAACACGTTAAAAGAAAAAAATCAGTTTTATTAAACATGAGTTTTAAGATGTTGTTGGTTTTGTTTTTCTTAGCTGCAAGCTGACCTATTGGAAAGCTAATCTTTTTTAACTTCCCAAGGAACTACTACATTGAACTCTGCTTTAATCTAGCAGGACAAGTCTGGCAGAGTTTGCCTTAATTATAGCTATTTGTGATGGACCTTTGTTGAAGAAGTAAACGTGTTGCAATAATATTGTAAATTAAAGTATCCAGAAGGAAAGCAAACTATAAGGAAGTAAATATGATTAAACCATAGGAGAAATGAACTTCAGCTAATAATATAAATAGTGGGTTATCCAAGGAACCACCTGCTCAAGTTGCAGACCTGGTGTAACCTATTTTACTATACTTTTACTGGCCTCCTCTGAATTAACACACAGCTGCATTTCTCTGGCCTTTCAGTGCTGCCCCCTGGTGAGGAGATATAGTTCCTACGTTGCTCCCGTTCTCATCACAATCCTCAAAACTCACAAGAGTGATGCTCAAACTTTGGTTCCCTATTCTTTCACACTTGGGTGTATCTGAGAGAGAAAAGCCATGTATTTAATTTCAACATGTAAAGCTTCTATATGGCCCTTGCCAAGCCTGAAAAGTAGTTCATTTCAGTGGGAAAATAATGTGTCTTTTAAAAAAATGATTCCAGATCCAATCGAAGCCAGTACAAATGATGTTTCTAAAGGATACATTTCCAATTTTCTATGTCGACACGCTGAACGTCTTCATTCTTGAGCTCCCATATGTTAACAATGAACTCAGCATGTTCATCTTGCTTCCAGGTGACATTATGGATGAATCTACAGGTTTGGAAATGGTAAAATATTTCTTTTCATATTTCCAGGGGACTTAGCAGACATTTCATTCTATTTATATAAACAGAAGTAGATTATTAAAATTTTGTCTTAGTTTTCCCATTTGACTTGGAAAAGATTTAGGGAGCCAAAAAAACTACAGGCTAGCATAACACTCTGACAATGCAATCCTATGAATGTACTCAGAAGTAAGGGAACAAAGATGAGAAACAGAATTTAAACATAACAATCTCAGAGGAGCGATGGAATGATGTCTATTCAATATTTGTAGGAATGTATTAGAAGTGACTTCTAGAGAAACCTTCTATCAATTTATATATAGATATTATACACCAGCCAAGATGTCTAGGATGTTTCTAGCAGCAACAAATAGGTGATGGAGGTGTAACAGTAGAGGGGCTTTTACCCATATATGGTGACATTGTAATCCTGTTAAAGAATATTGGAAGAAGAACAGCATCAGAGAAATTACAGGGTATGAATTGCAATTAACCTCAACCTAAAGTATACTCCTGGATGATATTAAATATCAGATCCTGAGAGACTTAGTGGTGATGGTGAGTTATAAGTTAATAGCTGCAAGGATTGTCTTAGCAAAAACCTTGGTGATGAATATACATACTGTTACTGGTACAGCGGAAAAAGAAGACTTAGACTGCTATAGTGATGAATAAAGTAATAATAAGTTGCTATGAGAGGGAAGAATGAACTCCATCCAGACTTTCTCAAAAGGTTGGGTACCATTTATCAACTATTTGAACAGTTCTGCCTAGGGAATCTAGCAACTAGGGAATCTAGGTGGCTACCAGGAGGAGGGCCTTCTCTGCTGTGGCACCCCTGCTGTGGAATGAGCTCCTTAAGGAGGTTCGCTTGGCACCTACATTATATGCTTTTAGACGCCAGTTGAAGACCTTTTTATTCTCCCAGTATTTTAACTGTCTATAAATAAATTTTAACTTGGTGTTTTAAATTTGTAATTTTGCATTGCTGCTGTTTTTATCTGGTTGAGCTTTTATATTGTATTTTATATTATGGTTTTATACTGTTTTATACTTTGAATGTTTTTAATTTTTGTGAACCGCCCAGAGAGCTCCGGCTATTGGGCGGTATAGAAATGTAATAAATAAATAAATAAATAAACTCTACATATACTATATATATATGTGCTAGGTTGAAGTATAACTGTATTGAATGATTGTATTGGGAAACAAAGTAAAACATGTATTTAATGAAGAAAAAGGTAATAAGTCCCACTGTGTTTAGTCAGGTTTTCCCCCACCCAGGTATATGTGTATAGGATTACAACCTTACTAAAACTTGCACTATACTTCTAGACTTGTCTACTCAGAAGTTAGCCCATGTACATTGATGGTGCTATATAAATAAATAAATAATAATAATAATAATAATAATAATAAGCCCCATTGAGTTCAATGTATGGGACAGGAGGGCAAACTAGAGATTTTGGCATACAACTCCCATCATCCTTCATCACAGACTGTGGTGGCTAGAGGCAATAGTAGTTGAAAGTGAAAACATCTGGAGACCCACAAGTGTTTCACACCTGGTAAAAGATGTCTTTTAAGCAAGGTTATGACCCCTCCCTGCATCTTATTCCCTAGAAAAGTAAACAAGATGTTAGAATCCCCAAGCCCTTACATCTCTGTTTTACATTCTGTAATGAGAGTAACCATAGATTGTGGTACCCCTGCCATTTTTACTTTAGTCACTCTTCCCCACTATTAAAGTTTATTTCTATCTAACTTGCTTTCTTATCTAATTATAGCTGGAAAAAGAACTAACTTATGAGAGATTATCCATATGGACCAGTCCAGAAATGATGGAGAAAACCGAAGTGGAGGTTTACTTGCCTAGGATCAAACTGGAAGAGAATTATGACCTCAGGTCCATCCTAGAGAGCATGGGAATGAAAGATGCCTTCAATCAAAGCCAAGCTGATTTCTCAGGGATGTCAAGGCAAAACAACTTGTTTTTGTCACAGCTGTTTCACAAGTCTTTTGTGGAGGTCAACGAAGAGGGTACTGAGGCAGCAGCTGCCACCGGAGCAGTTATTCTAATGAGATCCTCTCTGCGGCCAGCAAAAATTAAAGCAGACCACCCTTTTCTTTTCTTTATCAGGCATAACAAAAACCGAAACTTCCTTTTTTTTGGCAGATTCTGTTCACCCTAGAATGTTTCATAGCTTCAGGCAGTTTTATTAAGGGCCACCATCCTAAGTGCACTTACTATGATAGGAGTCCTATTGAGCTCAGTGGGATTTACATCTGAGGAAAATGCTTAAAAGCAGTCTGAAAATTTCATGAGCACCAAACCTAGGCATACTGGGTTTTAAGCACAACAATATGTGAAAGTTTTTCTGTCCTGCCATTGAAAAATATTTCTGCACTGCAGTCCAGTCTTCTTCTTTTGTAGATGATAAGAAAATGTGTAGCTCAACATCTTCAATACTTCTCTAGAACATCAGTAAACCTGGTCTGAAAAAAATGTGCATTTTAAAGCAGTGAAGTTTTTTTAAAAAAGGAATTATACTTCTGCCATTACAAAGAGATGCATTTTAAGCTTTCATACTTTTTCTGAATCATTACACCAGGTGCAACCTCATTGGCAACATTCCTACCTATGTTATTATTAAATATTTTATCGACTTCCAATATAGAGTAACTTTCTATCCTAGTTCCTCACCCCCATTCTTGTCTGGCACCTCTCTCCCCATCGAATTTTAAAAATATGCAGGGACTAAAGTGTCTGATTGAGTCTGCAATCCTATACACACTTGCCTGGGAATAGGTTGCATTCCGAGTAAGCATGCATAACCTTGGGTTGGGTAGATTCAAGAAGACTATGGCTGAGTTCAGTTCACACGCTAATCAATGGTTGACTTCCATTTTGTTCCTATTACCCACCCACCCCGTAGATTAGCATGTCGTCCGAACTCAGCCTATATGTAATTAAATTAGTTCTTGTAATTTTCCTATTATATTCACCATGTTCCTGCCAAACAGGCAATAATATTAAATTATTTCTAATCCAATCTATATTCAGCATGCTTAGTTTTATTGTATCAAATGTTTTTTTTTTCCTGTTTTATACTTGTGTGCTTTGTGTTTGTATTGTGATGGCCATTGGCTATAAACAATAAATTCTTGAGCATGTACTTTTGGGTAAGTGTGCACAGGATCTCAGCTTTAAAAGAATTGGTTTTCATCAAATTGCACACATAGCAGGTGAGAGTAATATCCACCACCACCAAGACTTTTACAGGGGTGGGGTGTTACATAGTAAATGAAGGCTGTGCCTAGTCCAGGCATCCTAACACACTTCTACAAACCATCACTCTGTGTACTTTTTCTCCTTTACTGACTCCAAGGAGGTAAGGTGTGGAAGCGGAGAGAGTTCAGTATCCCTTCCTTGCATTCTCCTTTTGTTTAGATAAGATTCTTTTTCATTCTTTCTTTGTGTGTGAACAGAGAAGACATGTGAAAAAGAACCCATGTCTACCATTGTCATGTCTTTGAAAAATAGCTATGGAGAATAACTGAATTATGTACAAAGGTGGTGCACTATCTACTGTATTACTTTTTTTTAATATTGACTTCAGCATTCTCTACTCCTCTGTAATGACTTCATTGGGACTTAACTGACTTGTAATGCAGCCTTACATGATTACTCAAGAGAAATCCTTCTTACTTCTGAGCAAGCATTAACAGGCCAATGGTGTAAGTATATTCTTAATGTTCATATTCCTGCTCAAGGGTGGGCCAATGCTATTTCTAACACTCAAAAGGATATCTAAATTTGCTGAAAAAGCAAAATTCGACTTTCTCAGGCAAAGGAAAAGCCCCTGCCTTTACCCCAGAGCAAGGGCAAGGGCTTCCTTTTCTTCTCCTGGGCATGGACACCCAATTCTGCACTTACTCAGTGAAAATGAAAATCCTCAACACACACACACACACACACCATTTAAAAGTTAAAATAGGTGCAAGGAATAAGCAAAACAGGAGGAAGAAATGAGCAAGACCTTTGCTACAAAGAAGATACTCAATGGAGAGCTCTTGTAAACACAGTGGATGCTGTTTTGTATTCATTAACATGTGCCCACAAAGCAGGAATTGCATTTCAGCAAAATACGAGTGTACTGGACTGTTGATGCAAATGAAAGAAGACATTTCAGCTTGAAAGGAGGGAAGGCTTTCTGTTTCTCAAATGCTCTAGAGTCACCACTGAACCCTCAACTGTATATATTGGCACAACATGGATCAGGCAAGCATACTCTTCTACTCCTGATCTATGTGCGCTCCTTACAATATCTGTAGCAAGCCCCTACATATAGAGCTGTATGTACTGGTGCTACGTGCATTATGATGAACACACAGAAAGAGGACACAGCCTGTTGCTGTAATGCCACTCTGCCGCACTGGTTACACACAGTGCAGTGTCTATAAAGAGCTACTATATCCCGGAAGCCTAAAATCAATTTGGATTGCTTTGGATTGGGAATGGAAAAGCACAAGCTCAGAAAGTACATAAAACAAACAGTAATTCATACATTCTTGATTGTAGGTAGCTGGGTTTTGTTTTGTTCATTTTTTAAAAGGACACTTAAATTGCTACCTATTCTGTGCTTATCAGTTCAGCCCTCATTTAATTGTGCTTAATGCATACATCTATGGTGCTATAAGTTTCTAAAATATCTATGATTAAAAAGGAGTTATTGTCCTTGTTTCCTTAGACAAAACTAAAGGAGTCAATTAAAACTTTCCACACTTCCCAGCGATTAGATATTTTTCAATACAAGTAAAAAAAAAATACAATTGGGTTACTATTCCACCCCACCCCACCCCACCCCATGCTGAAATAGTAGTTATTTTGTCATAGTAGTAGGTCTCTCTTCTTAATTATACCAGGACGTGCATTAAAAGGTTTCTGGAGACTCTCTGGAAAAGCACCTACGGAAAAACTACCTATGTAAGACTGGAGAATGTGTCAGCCCACCCTTTACAAGTCCCCTCACCCTCTTCTTTATTCTAAGAAGGAAGCACTTCTACCACCTACCATACCAGGGTCACAGTCCACCCTCACTAGGATGTAGCAACCCACAGCATGGCATTTGAACCTGTGCCATTCTCCACAAGGCACCCCACCCTTTTCTACCTCGCAGTGTAATTGACTGACAATTACTTGATATTTAATTGACATTTTACCACCTAGTATAAAGTATCTGCTGCACAACAGACAAGGTCTTTCTTGAAGAGAATAAAATAAGCAGGAGGGAGTTCTAATGCATCTTATTAAGGTAGCAAAGAACAAAAAGGTTTTAGGTATTGTTTCTGCACTCAAAATTTACTATTAAAATCCACTCCTTCTGCACTCCACAACTGGTTAGAGATATGCATTGCAAACTAAAAATATGCCGAACAAGAACATCAATTGGGGTGTGGAGTACTCTTTGTTTCTGTTTTGTGGTGCTCCTATGCTCTAACAGTTGAACAGCGGATACAAACCTGATAGGGATAGGTAAAGCTTTTTCCCAGTGTGGAGACTCAGCAGCCCTGCTCAGAGCACAAATGTGCTGGAGCGGGGGTAGGCTAGGGCAGAAGAGCTCCTCTACTAGTGGAGAGGAACTCAACTAGTAAGGGGTGTGCCAGGCCCTGAGGCTTCATTTCTTCCCCCAGTCCCAGAGATCTGCCATTGACAGTGTTCACATTGGTGGTAGATCTCTAACCAGCTCCTTCTAGATTGGACCCTTCAGCTATACCAGTCTGGAGCCTTTTGTATTTAAAATAAATGGCAACTAGTAACAGCCTAGGCGTAACAGTTGAGGAATGTTTGACTACAGGCTGTTAAACTTGCCACAGCTTGGCCTTATTGAGATGCTTATGGAGATGGTAGGGGAACTACACTGTGGGTACAGATAAGGGAACCACGATATGAACGCCCTTCACATGACTGTAGAACCACACCAAAGATTGTGGGTCTCTTCTTGTCCTCTCGTCCTGTGGCCACATATAGCAATCACCATGGTGGGAACAGGGTCGCGCTGGCTGTTGTAGCCATCAGAAGGTGATCTCTACCATAAGGATTATCTGCACTGGATAGAGTATCGCCAGAAGTTCTGGACACTCTAGGAGGAAGTCTGTATGGTTGGCTATATTTATCAATGGAGAACAGATTTAACTATGGAGAGCCCTCCACATGACAGGGTAAGCCACCAGGGGGGCCTTTACATGTGAACCCAGCCCTTGTCAATAGTTGATACTTCATTACTAGAATTAATTTCCACTGTGTTAAATTGTTTGTGTGTGTAAAGCTAAGGTTAGCAGGTGCCTAGCTTCTCTTATAGTATAGACTAGCTCTCCTACAACAAAATGTTGCCATGTGTTTGCAGCCCTTACTAGGAATGCTCCTAATCAGGGTTCAAGCCAGCAGTGTAGTGTTGCTCAGTGCTTATGGAGTGTGGGCAGAGGTTTCTGGAGAATGGGAAGGGGGGAAATGCCCTTCAACTATCTCATATCTCTCCTTGTATACCTTTGGGAACAGCTCTTCTTTTTTAACCTCATGTCATCCATTTCTCCACCTACTCCCTATCTCCAGGACACTATAGGCCTCCTTGGTTCTAAGAAAGCCACATACCTCTTCACACTCTGCCCTTAACTAACACCTTCAGCTTCCATCAGCCATAGACTTAATTGCTAGGTCAATACGTGCTTAACTTCTGGTTATCTTAGATCCCACCCACCCTTTCACCACCTTCCATAGGGAAGTTGCCCATAGAAAACAGTAGTAAGACCAAGGATTTTAGCATAGCTGTGACTGGGTAACAATGGCTGCGGTCAGACAACACTTTAGTCAATGGTGGGTTAACAGTCAACTCACAGTTGGTTATTTTGCAGGTACTCCCCACACAACCTGTTCCTACACAATTGTGGAGTGGTTGGGGCTATTCCCACCTCTCCTCCTTCCTCAGTCCTCCCAGAGCTGTCCCAGGAACTCTTGCCCAGGAACTCTGTAGCCAGCCAAAATAGCCCACTAAACCCTCAAAATAGTCCACTGAGCCCGAAAGACAACACACTAACCAATGGTTATGCAGATAGTCAATTCTGCAGAGCATTGGTTATCTCAGTTGGTTATTTTGGGGAAATAATTAACTGTGGAGTGGTTTTGGCCTGACAAATAACACAATAACCAGTCGTTGACCACTCAACTGATGTTTGACTATGTAAACCACCACTGGTTGTCATGTTGTCTGAACACAGCTAGTGTCTCCTACTACCCACAACCCTGCAACAAACATTAGTTGGCATTCAGTATGAACCCAGAAGACAATGAGATGAATTGTACTAAAGTCCTTATCTCTCTCTCCTTGATGTTCCATTCGTCTTAACCTCACAGGAAAATTTGTGACTGTGTTTTTTAATTGGCTTTTCATATAATTTACAAGCATATATACTTTTGCATATCTAGGGAGTTCCTCTAGTATGTTGAAACCACTACCTTGTTTTTGTGTGGTCAAGTTTTGCTTCCAAACTGAATAGGAATGTGACTATCTCAGTTGGCTATTAGAAGGAATGATGGTTAGTGGAAGTTACTCCACAATATCAGTCAGGTTCCACCAGGACTTACTAAACTACAAGCATAATGTAAAGGAGAGTTGTACTTCCCTAACGACACAGTAAATAGTCTACAGAGCCATAGCATCTCATGTGTCCCAATGTATTCCAGGATGTATATCTTCTCTCTGGATTTACATGGCATCTTAGTGCTTGTTGCAGTAAAGTGTGAAACAGTCCTAAGCTGGGATTGTAATTGTGTATGATTTACATCTTAGTAGCCACAGTAAGTAGCCACAGGGAAGTCAACAACGAGGAAACAAGTAATAAATAACAATAAAGCTCTGCCATACTACTTATTTACATTGGCCTACAATTGAAATTGCATCCTTTGAAAGGTTTCATGGTCTTGGAGGTAGAATTAAGTTAATTCTGTGGCAAGTGGCTTTAAGAATAATATATTGTGGCTAGAAGTAAATAATGGGGGCAATTGAAGATCAGTGTCTTCCCCACCCCCTAGTTCTTTAAAATGTCCTGATGGTGGTTAATGTAGCATGTAATGTACACAATATATATTTAATTTAAACTGAACTTCTAGATAATCAAGTGCATGTGCATTATTATTTTTATATATGTTTTTATGAATTATTGTATGCTAATCACTGGGTTCATCTGCACGTCCCAATAAGATGAAATTGTGACACTGGAGCAAGGGGAGCAGCTAAACAAACGACAGACCTTCTTTAGTGTGGCATGCAGACAGATCTCTGGTTTGTCTCTCTACAGACAAGAGAGATAAGCCAAGGACAAACAATGACTTATGATTCTGTTTTGTCTGGGCTGAGACAATCCAGAGTTCTTGATCATATGTCATGATTAACCACAGAACAGAAGGCCCATGTTTTTTTTAGCTGCTCCCATTTCCAGGAGAAGCCAAACAGGAGTGATGGAGCAACATATACCAGCATTCTGGTTCATTAATTATAGCCCTGGTTTATTGAGATGTGTGGATTGCCTTTTTAAAACATGTAGCATCTGATTGGGCTTTCTTCCTCGGAGGGCCTTTTCCCCACCAGAAAATGGTGGGTGTGAAGAGCATGAAAACATTTTCATTTGAACATAGGGAAATATGGGTTGATATGTTATTATAACAGACATATGGGATTTTAAAACAAACGTTTAAATCTATCTTTGGAAAAATTACCTGAGAGTTGTCCTGCTGGATGATTGTTTTATCTGTGATTATTCTATAGGTTCTGAAACATGGATAGCCTCTCTACAGCAATCTCTGCCTTTACCCTCAACCTTTTCAAGAAGCTAAGTGCTAATGATCATAAGAAGAATGTATTTTTTTCTCCTTTGAGTATTTCTTCTGCTCTGTCGATGATCTCTTTGGGTGCAAAAGGCCACACGGCAGTGCAAATGTCGAAGGTATATCTATATAATTTTTATATGAATATACCCATATAAATGCTATATGCCCATCCCTGATATAAATACCATTAAGAAAAAAGCCTACAGGTCCGCTCTAAACTGGAGATCTCCAGTAAGTTAAAAAAAAGGGGGGGGGCTCCCTGACGTTGTACTGGCTGTTTATTCTATACATTTCACTGCCTTGCTTGCTGAGGCAATATATTTAATCCTACAGGGTGTTTTTTAAAAGAGTTGTTTGATAAATGTTAGTATTCACATTTGAATACAATGTAAAAAAATGTTATTAACCATGTATCATTCTATAGGTACTCTCTTTGGCTGAAGGTGAAGAGATTCACAAGGAATATGAGAAACTTATTTCTGAAATCAACAAACCAGGCACCAAGTACTTGCTTAGACTAGCCAACAGGCTTTTTGGAGAAATGTCATATGATTTTCTTGAAGTAAGTCATACTATATACATGGATCTAAAGGTGTCCTTCCACTAGCCGGAGGCTGCATCCAATTTTGTGAAAGAGCATTGTATGAGAGAATAGCCCTAATCCAAAGGAGTTTGTACAAACCCTTGTGTATACAAATTCACTCCCAAGGCTTTTTTACCTGCATGGTTCACTGCAGTTTCTGCACACCACACCCCGTATTTTCCTTATTCAATGTTTCCTATACTGTAATGCACCCTGAGTTGTAAGAAAGGTTGCAAGAAATCTTTCCCCATTTTAAACAAGAATTCACAGAACAGGACTAACAAATATTTCTCCTCTTGTTCCAAATTATTTGGATTCAGACCTTTATAAAGATTTGTGTCATCCTCATGCTATGTCTGTGATCTTCCCAGGACAAAAAATTAGACTGGCAGCAATTTTATACTTGCTTACTTGGGAGTAAGTCTGTAGGGCTTTTTTCTGAGTAGGTTTGTATAAGAAGATTGCAGTGATGTGGTCCTTCTTATTTAACAAAATCACTCTTGCACTTGTTATATATTGTGTTGTATGAAAATAACTGCTTGCCAGCCAACACTTGCCAAAGGGTTGCCAAAACTGGACACTGCTACTGCTTATATATTTCCTCCAATGGGAAATGTGGATGGGAAATATTACAGTAGAATCCAAGGTCTGCCTGCATTTAACAGGAATGCTACAGGTGCAAATCCTGATAGGGATCTACTCTCGTACACAGAGGTCTAACAAATTGACATAATAATTGACATGTATATTCTTGAACAGAAGAAGATACATTGGCTTAGACATGAACTTTCTAGGTTAGCTGATATACTAATCCCATAGGTCAACTTCATGGATTGTATCAAATATGCTATGTAATTTGTATTTCTTTAGGGGAATTTGGAGTAATAAATTCCCCAGATCTTTGGGTACCTCCCTTCTCTTTCTCTGGTCCAAAACTGAAACATCTCAATTTTCTTAAGCCATTTACAGACTTCAGTCAGAAATTCTACCATACAGGTCTAGAGAAACTTAACTTTAGTAAAACATCAGAAGATTCCAGAAAACACATCAATGCTTGGGTAGAAGAACAAACAGTAGGTGAGTAATTCTTGGATTTGTGCTGTCTGCCCCTTCTTCTTTTTCTTTTTCTTCTTCTTTTTTTGTTAAGGAAGTAAAACTAGCAAGTGGGGTCCTATGAATGTTAAGTACTACATTACTATGTGTGAAAAAATATCTACCTATTACAGCAGCTCTTTAATTCCTCCTAAAGGTAAAATCCAAAATCTGCTCAACCCAGGAATAATTAATGCTTTTACAAAGTTGGTCTTGGTGAATGCCATCTATTTCAAGGGAAACTGGGCAAATCAGTTCCTCAAAACTCGCACAATGGAAAAGCCATTCAAAGTTACCAAGGTATGAGATGAAATTACTAGTCTTGATTTTCAAATCATGTTTAACATGCAAATATTTATTACAAGTGCAGAAGATAAATTTGAAAGAAGAAATTCCTAGGCCATGCATTTCTATGTCACTTCTCTCCATATGCTAGTGACATTCTTTCTTCCTGCAACAAGCCTTTGCTCCAAATTCTCACATCTGATTTTCAAACCAAATATGCATAATGTACTCATTTTGTCACTAAACTATAAATGATCTAAATCTCTGGGCATCTCTACATTAAGGGGAAATCGCATTGCTTACCTGAAATGTTTGTGCTTCCTGCTTTTGGCACAATTGTTACGGGCTGCATTACATGGAGGGAGGGTGACCAAGTGGTTTTAATAAAACACTCCCCCCATTCACTTCTACTGAGACATCGCCATCTAGTGGCAGAGGATCCCACTTTTTCCCAGCTATTTCCACTTTAAAAGTGATTTTTTTCCTGGCGGAATTTGTAAAGGATACCGCAGGAGATGACCTGATCGTTCACAACATCATGTAGACCCACAAATTCCATGAGTAGCCAATCATGAGCATGCAATAAATTGCTCATGTAAAGAAGCTTTATATCTTTTATTTTCATTTACTTAGCTTGGGATCTAAGAATTACATAGTGCATGCCCATCAACTTACACAGAGAAATTCTGTTTGTTCGCAATGTCACATTTGTTATTGTTCAAAAGAAACAGTCAATGTACAGAAAGAGTTGTGTACTTATTTATATTCCAGCCTTGTTTTTGTTTTGTTTTTAAATTATACTTTTATAAATCTAACATTTGAGCAAACAATGTGAAGGGGGTGTTGGTGCAGAAAATGGCCTTATGAGTTGCTAATTAATAATTGATAGAGCATGGACGGATATAGGCAGACGTCACCAGTAACTCCAAAGAAGCAAGATAAATGAATGCAAGGGTCTTCATTAAAGATTTCAAAAATAAAATAAAAATGATTGCAGTAAACTGATATAATTCTTCAGTCAAGGATTAATCTTGCTTCACTTTCAAATATACTCTAGAGTTTTGAATATTTACTTGTTTTCAGGGCCAAACTAGATGTTTTCAGGGCCAAATCCAGTCTTTGGCAGTCATGTGAACTGCTCAGAGCTTCGGTTATTGGGCAGTATGCAATAAATAAATAATAAATTCAGCTTTTTAAAAAAGAAGTACTAATAACAGGCATTGGAGGTGGGGAGGTACAGCAGGACTGCAGCAGTATGCATGTGTGACGCTTACTCGTGGCCCTGGCTCCTCTGGATCTCACCAGCTACCACAGCAGTAACATCTACTTTATACTGGGTTTACTTTTAGATCACCTTACCACTCTAGTGACCTCCCCAGTACCCAGCTCAGGTGAACAAGTCAGGGCTAAAGACACTACCGTATTTCTTCGATTCTAAGACGCCATCGATTCTAAGATACACCCCATTTTTAGAGATGTTTATTTGGGAAAAAAGGGCATCTTAGAATCGAAGAAATACTTCCCTCACCGCCCAGCCAACCTCCTCCCCCCCCCCTCCGCGCTTTCTTCTAATGGTTGTGTCCTTTTCTTTTTTCCCTCTGAGAGAAGAAACCACCGTTTGCGTGGGAAGAAGGGGGGGCGTTGAAACAAAGAGTAAACAATATTTTCGGGGAGGGAGAGAGAGGAGAAGACGCGATTAAGGGGCTAAAACACTTAACTCTCCAGTCCCGCTCTTTACTTGTCTGTGCACCAGGGGACGACGACACGCGAGTAAGTCCCATGGAAATCGATGGGACTAACGAATAAATTTGACTAACAAAAAACCAGGCGCTTACCCTCCCAGCTCCTCCTCGCTCGCATGGCTCGAGGCTGCTGCAGGAGCTTCCTCTTTTCCTCTTACCATATTGCTTCGATTCTAAGACGCCATCGATTCTAAGACGCACTCCATTTTTAGAGCTGTTTATTTAGGGAAAAAAGTGCATCTTAGAATCGATGAAATACAGTAATACTGTCTCTGTGGCGCGCCTCTTCTGTTCAAGCTCCACAGCAGCACAGATCAGTGCCTAATCTCCAACTTTCTCTCTTCTGCTGCCACCATATGATCTCACTAGTACCCCTTCCCAGGCACTTCAATTTCTACACCAGGCTTAATGCAAATAATGTTTATTTAACAAGCAGTATGTTCAGGTTAAAAGTTAAAAGCATTCATTTACTCTTTTATTACCCACACATACCAATCTTCAACTCCTATACTGTAAATACATCTCTTAACTCTGCAAACTTTAATACTTTAAACTTAATAAACACAGTCATCAGCATTAAAACATCACACCAAGGAACAAAGATTTATTAATTTGTTCCTCTGCTGTACTCTCTACAAAATATCCCTCACAGCTGAAGGAAAATTCCCATTTGCTGTAAATGACTTGGCTGAGACGACATATCGTCATCATGTTGAACTGATAATATCACTCATGCTTGGAGTAAATGGAATTGCTAACCACTATAGCTGTGGCAGTACCCATTTTAGGCTTTCTGGGTGAATTATAATTAAAGGTAGGTGTAAAACAAGGCATAAGCCTTGTGTCATAAAAGTGCCATCGCATGATTGCAAATAAGGTTGCCAACTTTTTGTCAACTCTAGTAACTTTAACAGCAATTTGATCTACAAATATTAGCAGGTGACAATGTTGATCACCATACCATGAAACACTGATTTGAGGGAGTTGTTGTTAAAGGGACAGGCTTGCCATTTGTCAATCCTAAGCACAAATATAAAGCATCTCGTGACCAACTATTGTGTCAAAAAAATCTACTCGATGCACTCCTCTAAAAAGAAACTGTCTCTTTCCTAAACCCAACACTAACATTCAAAAGTGACTAAATCCCACTGAGAAATTAACATCCCACCACTTGCAAAGAGAGGTATTTGGGCAGGGTGACCCTGTTCAGACAACAGGCTAAGTCAGGGTGGGATAAGCATTTTGAGCTAAACATTATGGGTTAGTGTGTCATGTGAGCCATGATTTAGCATGTTGTTTGAACCATTCTTAACCATGGTGGCTACGTAAACATGGTTTAAACATGCCCACTAACCATTTGGTGCAAAAGGGTTAGTGGCCTAACCATGGCTTAGCATGTTGTTTGAAACGCCCAATAAATTTGAAGTTTGGTTTAATTGCTTAATATATTTCTGAATCACCCCTTCAGTCACTAATTGTTAAGTTACAGCTTAACAGTAACTGAAAGGCAGAGCAGAGATCATAAACTCCAAAAAAAATGAAGTAGAGCAAAAATGGAAATGGAACACATAAGAGAACAAGACACATATGCATGAGTACATTTCCAACTGCTTTTCATTCTGGAATCATAGTGGGAGGCTCTTTTTGTAGTTGATCTAGGCCCTGCTTTGGTTTCTTCCCTGCCCCCCTTGTAGAAAGAAAGCAAAATGGTGCAGATGATGTTTCAGAAAGCTACATACAACATGACCTACATAGAGGAATATCGTACCAAAATTCTTGAGGTTCCTTATGTTGACAACGAGCTGAGCATGATCATTCTGCTTCCTGATGAAATTGAAGATGATTCCACTGGCCTGGAAAAGGTGAGGCATTGTTACTGACTGGAATCTAAATCCCTGTCACTGGAACAGTTAGTTTCCACCCTGTTTAGTGTGGCTACTTACATTTCTCTAAACATAGTGTTAGGCCCACTAGTTTTCTGACCATCTTCAGTAGGGCACAGAAATACAGGAAGTGCAGTTATATCTTTCTCCTCCCTAATTCGTTACACTCACATTATTTTTGCCTATGTGTAAGGGCAGTGGGTGATAAGGTAGCCAGTACTATTTCTACCTCTGGGTATACTGTATTTTGCCATTGACTCATGTGTATATGAGGATAGACCAAGGTAAAGTTTTCAGGTCTTCCATGCAATCGTTTGAACAGATCCATAGTTGCACATGTTCCAGTTTCCCAATTGCCTGCACCAAATAGATAAATGGTAGACAATATGTGTCTGAATGACATGGGTATATTTATTTCATTTCATTTCATTTCATTTTTATACCGCCCAATAGCCGAAACTCTCTGGGCGGTTCACAAAAATTAAAACCATGACAAGCATAATAAAACAACCAACAATTTAAAAAACACAATATATCACTCTGAGCACCCTCTTTCCTTGCACGCTTGGATATCAGGAGAGACATTAGTTTTCTTAGGTTGAAAGAAAGATTAAACAAATTCATAGCTGTTGATCTACCTTTGCAACCTTGGTGATTCATTCTAAAAATACTGTAGAGCCTCTGTATTCAGGGACAATATATACTTGAGCTTTCCCCATATTATTCCTCCTGGGTATCTGGCAATTCCTATCATATGCTCAACATCCCCTGGGTGCCTACTCCGAGAGAGGCTCAGAGTGTGGCAACGAGGGACAGAGCTTTTTTGGTGGTGTCCCCCAGGCTATGGAATGATCTCCCTGACGAGGCTCGCCAGGCGCCAACGCTGCTATCTTTCCGCCGCCAGGTTAAGACTTTCCTCTTTGCCCAGGCATATGGCGGCACATCTTAATTACCCACGTTTTAGTTTTTTTAACAGTTTTTAACGCTTTATGTGTGTATGTTCTATGTTTTAGAAATTTTAAATTTTGTATACTTGTTTTAATCTTAATTTTAGAATTTCTGTAAACTGCCCAGAGGCTATGGGAGTGGTATATAAGTGCAATAAATAAATAAACAAATATTTATAAGTTCCATGGGATAGAAATGTGACACTGTTAATGCCTTTGGATAAGCCACAGTGCCAAGATGTATAGATAAAACCAGGATTTCCTTCTTTCTTAATACTTCATATTTATTTTGTTTTAGCTAGAGGGAGAAATGTCTTATGAGAAACTCACTGACTGGACCAATCAAGAGATGATACGCAGAACTGAAATTGAGCTGTCTCTACCGAAATTTAAATTGGAGGGGAAATATGACTTGAAGCCTGTTCTGAGCAGCATGGGAATGGCTGAGGCTTTTGATGAAGGCAAGGCAGACTTCTCAAGAATATCACCCAACAATAACTTAGTCCTGTCTGAAGTTGTTCACAAATCCTTTGTAGAGGTCAATGAAGAGGGCACTGAGGCAGCTGCTGCTACTGGGTCTATTAGGACATCACGGTCTGTTAAGACTGTGTTGCAATTCACAGCTGACCATCCTTTCCTCTTTTTTATACGGCACAATAAAATGAGAAGCATCCTTTTCTATGGTAGGTTTTGTTCTCCCTAAAGGTTGTGTGTCTGTAAAGTATGAATACATCTTACTGTAGCCTGCTGGCAATATATCAAGCTTTTACTTTCTCATCAGATTCTTATGAATACTATCACATTGAAAACCCTTCAAAAGAGCTTCTATCAAAGGAGCTAATACAATATACTTTTATATGTATTTGATAAACAAAGCAATTGTTTAGTACCAGTTTCTGGTGTTGAAGCTGGCACATAAATCCTGCAGAATCTATTTGTGATAACAGTAACAAATGTAAAAAAATAATAATAGCCTTGTTCAGGTCTTTTCAGCACTAGAAAAGATTACATGCTTTCTTTATACATATACACAGATTTTGGCTTTGTGAAGAAGAATGTATTTGAAAATCATAAGTATGAATCTAAGGTTGGGGATTCTAATTTGTTTACTTATTTCACAAAATATGTAACCAAGTTTTCCTGTTAGCTGCCTACAGCTAAATATTCAAAAATTCTACAAATGAGATTTACCTCACTTAACTGTATGGATTTTGATGCAGCTCTTCATGGATTAAAATTTAAATTGCTCTATATGAATTGTGCTGTTTTCTAATTGTGGTGCAGCTGATGCTGGATGATTAACAAGCAGGTTCATGATGAGATATCGAATTCCATCACACGTGGGAAAACATACTCCCTAGCGTTGCTTCTGGTTTCATTGCTCAGTTACTTCCTGTTTCAAAACATGAAGTAAACAATGAGCACAAGGCCCATTCAGTCGGGCGTTCTAATCACGCTGCTTCTCCTGCACACAGAGAGCAGCAACTTCATTTTTAAAATATTTCAGACTTTCTGAGGTTTTTCTTGTGGTGCAAGGAAGGCCAGAAGGGGTGGAGGGCACAGGGGAGGCAGACAACGTCATGTGAGAGACCTGCAAAAAATCCATGAGTGCCCAGTAATGAGCATGCAATAAAACGCTCGTCGGATGGAGCCCATAATCACACAGCTCTTACATCACTGAAACCAGTGATCAATTCCACACTTAATACATTGGATTGCCAACAGCATGTTTAAACCATTGGTGTGCTAATTAACGCATGAGTTCTTGGAAAGTCCTTCTAGGCGTGGCACTTGCTGATTTATTCAGGTTGAGGTGCTGACTATGCTACAGTTGCTAACAATACTCCAAACTGGCTCACACTGTTCTTTCATAACTCAGCCAGCTAGGCTGCCTGGTGGATGCTGGGACTTGTAGGGATTATTTCTGTGTAAACACACATAGGATTGTGCCTGAAATCACAGTGAGAACTTCTACTTATATGCAATGAAAATCGGCAATGGAGGGAGGCGCAGCTAGCACATTTATCTCAGTTAACCCTTCTTCAAGTAGAGGCCAGACAGCCATCTGGTGGCAATTCCCTGGTTCTAGATGTCTTGCATCAAGCAGGGGTTGGACAAAGGGCTTACAAAGTCTCCCACACACTCTATGATTCAATAAACTAAAGTTAAAGGGGACTGAATAACTTTGATCTCTGTGCAAGGTATCTTGCCTCCTGTCCAGTTGGCAACAGTAACTTTTGACAAAAGACAATAGAATATGCAGTTTGAATGGATGTGGATGATGGAGCATACTCAGTTGTGTCAACAGAAGACCTCTGGCTTTTTGCCCACCCTGAAATTAGATTTTAGTATTCTCCAGTTTATCATGCTTTGATCTATAAAATAACAAAGCTAAAAAAAGTATGTATAGTGTGTGTGTGTATATTTCACCACAGGCATTTGACCTGAAATATTTGCCAGGTGTTGTGCTTCATTATATGACCCTAATATCGCCTCATCAGCCCTCCTCTGTCCAGTGTTCCACAAAGCCCCTGCAATGCTTGACTTTGAGGAACATCTCCTCATTCCCCACCCACCCCGCACACACCTCCAATGTCCCTCCGGCAGCCAGACAAGCCAAAAGCAGAGCAGGGCATCAGTATTCAGTTAATAAATGACTGAATAAAAATAATGTCCTTTTTACTGAGTATTCAATAAATGCTTGCCTTTTTTAAAAAAAAATCCCTGGGTGCACACCCTAACGACGTGTGCTGTGCACACCTATGCATTCTAGGTTTCAGTCAGAACGCAAAAGAAGCTATCAAAGGCGCTGAACCCTATCCCCAAATTAGTTTCAGCACCTTGGATGGCTCTGACAGGTTCTGACTGAAACACAGAATGGATTCACAGCTACCACTGTCATGTTTGGTCTGGTCCGATGAAGAATAGTTGAATTACATGGCGGGCGCCGTCTACTGCCGCTTGGGCTGCATTACCGCTTTCTTTAGATTCCTTTACCCCTCCGTGAGGACTTGGCTGACTTCGCATGGTTACTTAAGAGTAGGTCTCCTTGACCTTAGCGGGGCTTACTTCTGATGAATAAGCATTAATAGGGCAACGGCATAAGCGTATTCTTAAAACCCACCTTCCGGCTCAAGGGCTTTGAGAACCTTTCGAGGAAGGTTCTTAACGCTTCCTCGAAAGGAAATCTTCCCTTCCTGAAAAATTTGGAATCTCCCATTTTCTATTAGGTCCCTGCAGGACAGCTGAGCGAGCGAGGGAGGAAATCCCGGAAGCCAGCTGGGTGGGTGGAGCGCCTCTTGAAAAGCACCGCTTGCTTTCCTTCCTGCCTTCGTTGCGACCTTTCCAGTGCCTCTCTCCGCCCGACGGCCAGAGCTTTAACAGCGAGCGACTTCTGCGTAGCAGCCATTTCTCTCGTCTCTTCCTCCTGGTATAGCCTTGCTTGTGCTTTGCTCCGGAAGTTGCCTTTGAAGGAAAGGGGGGGGGCGGCGGGGGCGGTTGTGATGTTGGGGAGGGTATGCGTGTTCACACTTTTGCTCCTCTTGGCCCTCTTCTACTTGCTGGGGGGAAACCGTGAAACGAGTGCGCGTGTTTTTTTAGTAGGACTAAGGCCTTATGTATTATGTTTTTTTGTTATTGTATTGATGTAGGTTTAAGTTTAATAAAATTATTTAAAAAAAAGACCTAAGGTTTATCCCTGGATCGTCCAGGGGTCAAACCTGTTCATCTAGGTGACACACAGGAGATCCGTGCTCAGGCAAGGGCGAACCCTGGATGATCCCAGGATAAACCTTAGGTCTAGCTGTGGCCTTAGTCCTACTTTTTTTAAAAAAATAATTTTTATTAAACTTAAACCTACATCAGCCCTAACTAGGAATGCTCCTGTATAGGGTTCTGGCCAACCCAGAACAAGACTTTTGTGTTTATGGAGCTGAGGTCAGGTTTCTAGAGAGTGGGAAAGGAAAAAGATGCCCTTCTACCACCTCATATGTTTCCCTATACAGCTTTTTTAAAAATGTGCCATCCATTTCTTTCTCCTCTCTCCTGTTTACCCAGCTCTAATCCCCTTCTGTAGGGCACCATAAGCTTTTAGGAGTCTAAGCACACCATTTTCTTCTTCACTCCCTACCCTCAACTGACACCTTCATCATTCCATGATTCAGCTGCCCTCAACCATAGACTTTAGTAGTGTACGCTAGCACACTGGCTCATTCACAATATGCCAGAATTCTTTAGAATTCTGGATTATTGTGATATACAAGCATAGCCATTGTCTTTAAAGAAATGTAGTATGAAAACATTATCATTTGAACATGGGAAATGTAGGTTGATCTGCTATTATGACACACATGTGGGATTTGAAAGAATTGTTTAAGGGTCTTTGCAAAAGTTACTTAAGGGTTGACCTCCCTGATTACTGTATGACTTGTGCTTATTCCATAGGTTCTGAAACATGGACGGCCTCAATATAGCAAACACTGCCTTTGCCATCAACCTTTTCAAGGGGATAACTGAAAATGATCGTACAGCGAACACATTTTTTTCTCCTTTGAGTATTACTTCTTCTCTGGCGATGGTCCTTTTGGGTGCAAAAGGTAGCACAGCAGACCAGATGTCAAAGGTATTATCTAGATAAATGCTATTCAGAAAAAAAATTGACTTTGGCTCTGAATTGGGAGTCTTGCATAAAGGAGCTTCTTTTTCTTTATAACAGAACATCTTGCAATTATAGGACTTAGCATGCACTTAAGGCCTTAGCACGCTTCCTAAGATCCAAACTAGATGAGACCTCATTCAATGCAATTAGTAATTATATGAATGGTTTACTTTTCAAGAGTAAATAGTGGGCACAGGCGGCCTAATTGAAGAGTCATTTGTATGCATGTAGCACCTGGTGAAATTCCCTCTTCATCACAACAGTTAAAGCTGCAGCACCCCTGCCCTCTTTTGTATCTGGTCCTTCTAGTATAGTTCCTGCAGCTTTAGCTGTTGTGATGAAGAGGGAATTTCACCAGGTGCTGCATGCATACAAATGACACCTGCTGAAATTCCTTTTTCTATGCAACTGTTAAAGATACCGGAGCCTTGTCCTCTTTTTCATATGGTCACCCTACATTTATGTCAAACAGAACTTTTTTTTCCCAAGGTGATTGGAGGTGCTGGTAACCGATCCAGATCAGGCCTCCTGCTATTTACTTTTGAAAAGCCATTGCCCAATTGCTAGCTGTGCAAGTGGTGCCTCATCTAGATTGACCCGAAGAAGTATGTCCCATTGAATTTGTAGTAAACCACTTGAGGACAGCTAGGCAACATTTGGGACAGCAGGTTAGCGTAAAGTCAAGCCAGGCCTGACATGGAAAATACACGATTTGGAATCACTTGCATTTTTTGTGTATTGTACATTACTATTTTTATGAAGAAAGATTTTTTAAAAAAAGTCTACACTGCTTAACATTGCATTGAGTGGCATTTCCACATACCAACAAAAACACAGAAATTTAATTGAAATCATATTTTTCATAATGGTGGTTGGAAGCTTTGTGGGAAGGGCCTGCTGAAAGGGAAAACATCTACAAGCACTCACTCACTCTCTCCAGAATATACTAATGTGAAACATAATTGCCACTCTTCTTGTCTTGTCTGACACAAAGGGAAAGAAAGATATTCAACTCCCTTAAAAAATGACTATCTGCATTTGGTACTACACCTCTATTTAATGTCTGTATCAAACAGAGGGATATCACCTCTGTTTGATGTACTGCACACCTTATTATGCAGCTCTTCATATTCACTGGATATATACCTTTCCCAAGATTTTGGGATGCTCCTCAAGCTAATTTAGAGAGAAGACTATACTGTAATAATTCCCCCCCTGTGTTCTGCACTTGCCAAGAATCTTTTAAAACTTGAAAATAGCAGAAGCAAACAGGCATTTGTTTCATTTGGGATGTTTTTGTAAATAATCAATTTCAAGAAGTAGTTTTCTTTCTAACCAGATCTTTCTGTCTTGTGACATCCAGAATAGGAACCAAGGGATGTGATTTACCTCTTCTACCTAACAACAGTTATTGGGAAGTTATATTATTTTATTATTGGAACAGCAAGCTCCAAATTTAATTAAAGCAGAAAAGGCTTCCCTGACACTGCAATGGCTATTTATATATTTCACTGCCTTGCTTGCTGGCATTCAGTATTTTTCATCCTACAGTCCTTCGATAAACATTTGAACTGGGTCTAAACTGTAACTGATATTAATCATATATCACCCTGTAGGCACTATCTTTGACTGCCTGTGAAGAGATTCACCAGGGATATGAGAAACTTATTTCTGAAATCAACAAACCAGGAACCAAGTACTTGCTTAAGCTAGCCAACAGGCTCTTTGGAGAAACATCGTATGATTTTCTTGCAGTAAGTTTTACTGTTTACATAGATGTTGGAGAATTACATGCAAATAGTCTCAAATAAATAAATAGTGGGGTTATGTTCTTTCCCCGATGAGAGTGACAGCTCAGCAATTACAGTAATCCTTCTGTACTTTCATTAATCTTACCCCTCCATTGCAGTTCATAATATCTCACAGTTTCCACTTGCTTCAAATTAAATATAATCAAAACTATACTGGTATCAAACTATATTGGTATAAGTGGCAGCCACATGCCGTTTTTCTATATTCTGGATGAAAAACATGGTGATGATGATTTTTCACACGTTTGCTACATAGTCTGGGCCATGACAAATTAATCTGCTGTCTCTACCAGTGAACTATGCCTATTTCCTCCCATGTGGATGTCAGCAAAAGCATCACACGCGGAACCTGCTGACACTTGCATTGCACACTCATTGGGCCTGTTCAGACAACACAATAATCCATGGTGAACCTGCTAACCCTTTTGCACTAAACAGTTAGTGAGCATGTTTAAACCGTGGTTATGTAGCCACCATGGTTAAGAATGGAACCCATGACATGTTAAGCCATAATGTTTAGCTCAAAATGCTTAACTGCTGTGGCTTAGCGTGCCTTCTGAACAGGGTCACTGTAAGTTTTATTGTCTGCCCAAGTAACGTTTGTAAAGCTGAAGAGCAGCTTATGCCAGAATATGTGTTGCTTTTCAAAAAAAGTGAATGAGATATAAGTACAATAGAGGCTTCCAAAACTGGAAGAAACTTAATTGTGAGGAGCTGCTGATTGGATAGCTTTGCAGATGACTCTTCTGATTTAGCAAGATAAATCTTATACATTTGAGATACTATGTTCTGTGCAAAAATAATTGCCTGCCGGCTTAATACTTACCCAAATTTAGACATTAAGTTTTGCGTTTTATCTGATTTATTAATGTAATAAGTCAGTTTCCTGAATTGCATGTAGATGTCTGAATAATGAAATTAATCCCCTCCCCTTTCTCTGGGTTAAAATTTAAATGAAAGCATAGTTTTGATATTATACAGAATCTTGTATGACTTCGTCTACTAAAAAGTCACCATTTTCTTAAGCCATTTATAGACTCCAGTCAGAAATTCTACCATGCAGGTCTAGAGAAACTTAACTTCGGTAAAGCATCAGAAAATTCCAGAAAACATATTAATGCCTGGGTAGAAGAACAAACAGCAGGTGAGTATATCTTGAACTTCTCTGCTATCTCTCGTCATTTTTGCTTACTTTAGAAAGGAAAGTGGAATCCTATGAATATTTAATTGTACAGTAATATGTGTGTGCGAGAGAGAGACAGCACAACATCTACCTATTAACACAGTTTATAATCCCTCTTAAAGGTAAAATCCAAAATCTGCTTGCCCCAGGAATTGTTAATGGTCTTACAAGGCTGGTCTTGGTGAATGCTATATATTTTAAGGGAAATTGGGCAAAACGGTTCCGCAAAGATCTCACAACGGAAAAACCATTCAAAGTTTCCAAGGTAAGAGGTGAAAAATGTTCTACAAATCAACTCACACTTTCCTAGTTTGATTACTTAATCTATTTCTGAATCACCCCCTCACTCAATGACTGCTCAAGATGATTTACAGATTAACAGTAACTGAAAGGCAGAGCGGACATCAGAAACTCCAAAAAAAATTGAAGTAGGGCAAAAACAAAGATGGGACATGTTTGCATGAGTGCGTTGTCAACTTCTTTTCATGCTAGCATCATATTGGGATGCTCTTCTAGTAGTTTTACAAGAGCAGTCCTGAGTGATCTGATCAATTGTTAGCCGCTCCATGAGCCTTTCTGGCTGAGGTGCAGGATAAAAATTACTCTAAATAAATAAATAAAAATAATCCAGCCTCCCTTTTGCTTCCCCCTCCCCACGTTCAGAATGAAACCAAAATGGTGCAGATGATGTTCCAGAAAGCTAAATTCAAGGTGACCTACATAGCAGATTATCAGACCCGTATTCTTGAGATGCCGTATGTTGATAATGAGCTGAGCATGATCATTCTGCTTCCTGATGAAATCAGAGATGATTCCACTGGCTTGGAAAAGGTAAGGCGTTGTTACTGAATGGAATCTAAATTCTTGTCCAGACGGAATTGTCCCTAGTTGTGCACTGCTATAGCAACTAGCTCCCACTGTGTTCAGTGTGGCTGCTTACATTTCTGTAAGTATATTTGTTAGCCCCACCAGCACTTCAGAAAAGGGTGTAAATTCACAGAACTCCAGGAAATCCAGTTATTCTTTCCCCTTCCCCCGATACATGATAGTCCCATTATTTGTATAGTTGGTGATAAGGATCCCAATAATAATCCTAGCTCTTGGTGTATTTTGCCATCAACTCATGTGCATGTAAGGACAGGACAGAGATGGAAGAGATCAAGGCTTTAGTGCAATCCTTTGAACAGATCCATGTTTCAGTTTCCCAATCTCTGAATTACAGATACAGTGCCTGCTTCAAATATATTAATGGTAGTCAATATGTGTCTGAGAGATATGGGTATATCGCTCTAAGAACCCGTTATGGGAATAGCCACTAGTTTTCTTAGGTTGGAAAAACATTATAGAACATTAGGGTGAAGAACATATATAGTTCATGTGACCACTGAAGAAGACCTCTTTTGGGTCGAAACTCGTTCTTTGAATGTTTTCTAAATGATCTTTGAGTACTTGTCTGTGCTTTTTTAATGATATAATATACAGCTTTACAGTGGAAGTACACATGAACTTTTGAAAATGGTGTAACTTATCAGTATATTAAAAAGTTTTTATAATATCTCACTTACCTCTGCAGTACATGTGAGTATGGATAGTGATACAATCAGCCCCTTTCCCTCACTTCACTGCCTTGATTTTAAGGGGCCTGGATAGGCTTCTCTTTGCTTATCTCAGAACATTAGAATAATCCATAGCTGCTGAGCTACCATCCCAGTTATAGTATCTAAAAATAGAGCCTCCAAATTTGGGCTATATATCTCTGAGCTTTCCCGTTGTCATTTCTCCCCAGCATCTGGTATTTCCTTTCATATTTATGAGCTTCCTGGGGACTTGCATGTGATTGCTGTTGGAGACAGACTGCTAGAACTTATGGATCTTCTAGTCTGATCTAGAAAGGCAAATCTCAATACTATGAATATTTGGAAATGAGTTTAATAAATTCTTGCAATTGAATGTTAAAGATGAGAGTGACTTGAGACAAACCACTCACCTTTGAAACTAGGACTAGAACCCTGGGGAAGTGGACAAAGCATGACACATTGATATCATTAGAATCCTCTTCCTTTTGGAATGGGAAGTTCAGTCAGGAAAAAAGTGTTTTAGGGAGCAGATTAATTGGGTAGCTGTGAGATTAGAGAACCTGAAAGTAGGCCAGTATGGTGTAGTGGGTAGAGTGTTGCTCTGGGGAGATCCAGATTCTAGTTCACCACTCAGCCGTGGAAACCTACTAGATGCCTTTGGTCCAGTCACTGATTCTCAGACCAACCTGTTGTTGTGAGGATGAAAAGGAGAGGAGGAGGAGGATTATGTCTGCTAACTTGGGTTCCTTGGAGGAAAAAAGGTGGGATATAAATGCAATAAATAAATAAATAAATAAATAAGCTGGGAATGAGAGGGGCTCCCTTTGCTTTTTCACCTGGAGAGTAGATGTCAAAGGGGCTTCATATGTGTGTTTTACCTCCCAGGTACATGAAATTTCCCTTTGTGCAACATTTCACTTCTTTACAATGAATCCCTTGGGATAAAGCATAATGTCAAAACATTGGTGTACCTTCTCAGCTACAGTATTTAAAAAATAGAGCCCCCATATTCAGGGCCAGTATCCCTTTGAGTGTCCCTTTATTATTTCTCCCCAGGATTTGGCAATTCCAATTAGTTTTATGAGCTTCATGGGGTATATGTGAATCCCTTGGGCTTATAAACCACAATTACAAGATTTACAACTACAGCCAGGATTTTTCTTTCTTTCTTAATGTTTCATATTTATCTTATTTTAGTTGGAGAGAGAAATGACTTATGAGAAACTCATTGAATGGATCAACCCAGAGATGATGGATTCAACTGAAGTTGAACTGTCTCTACCGAAATTTAAATTGGAGGAAAAATATGATCTGAAGCCTGTTCTGAAGAGCTTGGGAATGACTGATGCGTTTGATGAAGGCAAGGCGGACTTCTCAGGAATGTCACCCAACAACGACTTAGTCTTGTCTGAAGTTGTTCACAAATCCTTTGTAGAGGTCAATGAAGAGGGTACTGAGGCAGCTGCTGCTACAGCGGCTGTTGTAAGTAACCGGTGCGCTAGGATTCCTCACCCATTCACAGCTGACCATCCCTTCCTCTTTTTTATTCGCCACAGAATAACGGGATGTATCCTCTTCTACGGTAGATTTTGTTCTCCACAGACGTTGTGTGTTTGTATGGATACAGTATGAACACACCTTACTGTAGCCTGCTGGAAATATATCAAGCATTTACTTCATCAGATTCTTACACATGTCACATTGGATAGCCTTTCATTGCCATTCTTCTCTTTGCAGCAGCCTTTTACAGCTCTATTAATATTTGACTAGTGGCTCTGCATAGGCGGATCACTGCAAGGTGGCCCATTTAGGCAACGATGGCCTCTTTAATATCCTAAATGCACATTGATGCAAATGTATGTTTTGTGTGCCTTATTCAGTTCAAGAGACTGTCTCATGGAGTATAAGCAAAATGGGGGAAAATAAAGCAGGACTTAATGAATGTATTTCATCTTTTGCATGCACTCTATTTGAGGACAGGGCTCATTTTTCAGGGGGCTTGGCTTTAAATGATAAGACCGCTGTGAGAGCCTTTCATTCGTGGCCTTCCTCTTTCCAGGATACTTTATGGATATTCTTATTTAACACGTTGCAACCAATCCCAAAAAGAGCTGCTACCAAAGGAGCTAATGTAATATACTTTCATATGCATTTGATAAGAAAAACGGTTGTTTGATACTAGTTTCTGGTGTTCAAGCTGGCACTTTAAAAAAATCTGCAAAACCTGTTTGTGATTACAGTAATGAATATATTTTAAAGAAAAGCCTTGTTAGCACTAGGAAGAATTACATAGTTGCTTTACGCTTCTACACAGATTTTGGCCTTGCAGAGAAGAATGTGTTTGATAACCGTATGTATGAATCGAAGGTTGTAGATTCTAATGTATTTATTTACTTGACAAAATATGTAACCAAGCAGTTTAACTCATAGCAGTCTACAACTAGATATTCAAAATTCTACAAATGAGGATTTACCTTGCTTAACTCTGTGATTGGATTTTGATGCAGCTATTCATGAATTAAAACATAAAATTAAAAAAAAATCCTATACAAATTGTGATGTTTTCTATTTGTGTGTGGATGCTGGATTCATTAACTACCAGGTTCATGACAAAAGTCTATATCATCACAGAGCTCCTATGTCACTGAAACTAGTGATCAATTCCACACTTAATACATTTGGTTTCCAACAGCATATTTAAACTACTGGTGTGCTAATTAAGGCATGAGTTCTGAAAAAGTCCTAACCAAGGGTGTTTGAATATTTGGGGCTTGGTGGGGGAGCCCCATAACTTGCTGTTATGTGGAAACCTTGTGAGGGTGGGTTGTTGGGGTGGTTAACAAGCCACCCACAACCCTATAACAACTCATGGTTTCTGGGTGGCTTGTCAATCATGCCAGAAACCCCACTTCACCAGGTTCACACATAAGAAGTTGTGGCAGAAGGATGGGAGGCTTGGATTGTCGACCTGGTGCCTGTGGGCCCCACAGCTTGCCATGGTGGGCTACAGTAATAGTGCGAACCAGGCCACACTCTCACAGAGAAACAGGATATGAAAGATGCTATATATACACTCACAGTCTAATTACCAGGGACAATACCTATTCCTGGTTCCTGTTAATGGCAAATTGTCCTAGTTTTGACTCTGGAGTTATTTGTGTTCTGGAGATATTTGGGGGGTGCTTTTTCTTTTAAAATTGTTATATGAATTTTTAGTGTTGCCATTCTTCAAGTTTCTAGCCCTTTTCCTGGGTTTCTAGAAGTTATAAAACAAGAGCCGCTTGCTAAGCTCACAAAGAGGGTAGCAGTCTGCATTTCCATGCTGGCAGGGAGGCATCCGTCTCTTAACAGGCAAGTAAAAAAAATTGAAGGCCAAATTTTTGTGAGCTTATTTACAAAGCTGATGTAAATGCCCATATATACACTAAAGATAACCTTTCCCCCATAACTACATATCCAGATAGTGTTTCTGAATAAAATTGAGTTGAGGCATTCTAAAACCAGTCGCGTCAATGTGCAAAGAGTGGAAAAAGCATGCTAACTTGCATCTTCCTCCATTGTCATTTTCGTCATCCTGTACTCATGGAGGGCAGCTTTGTGCAGGGGAGAACCTCCTGTATCCATGGAAGCTGTATGATTGAGAACCATGGAAAATCTGGGTTCAGAATTGCAGGAAGAGCATTCTCAAGATAGAGGAGATTCTCCCCTATACGGAATCATCCTCCACATATAACCCTTGAAGAAGGCTTTAATCTCAGTCTTAAAAGTCAATTATTTTTTATAAGTAACCTGTTATTCAGCCATTTAGATCTAGCTCTGTGTTAATACTGGCCATGGATTCAAATGATTTCACTATCTGGTTCCTGAATATTCACCTTCACACTGGTGACAGAGGGTGGGGGGCTATGTTACTTACAAGGGTTGAAATTTTCCCACTCTACTGTCACACATCATTTCCAGTACTCTGGCCCTAACTCCTGAAGTTGTACCTGGAAATAGGAAGTCATCCAGCCCAGTCAACTCCATCCCTACAGCTGCCAAAGGCTGGCGGTCCTGGTGGCTGAGGTGACCCTCGACCTTGTGCTGCTGCTGGAGGGAGTGTTACTGTACTGTCCATGCGCCATCCTAGAGCCATCTCCAACGGAGGCTGGCAGCTCATATTTCAGTGGGGCTGGGACTCTATTCTGGGTTACACTCAGAACCAGCCAGAACTCTAAAGGAGCTACTCAAAGTGATGAAACCTAACCCCAAATGGGTTTAGCATCTTGGACAGTTCCTTTAGAGTTCTAATTTATTTTATTTATTTATTTATTTATTTATTTATTTATTTATTACATTTCTATACCGCCCAATAGCCGAAGCTCTCTGGGCGGTTCACAAAAAATTAAATTTAATTAAATTAATTAAATTAAATTAATTAAATCAAATTAAATTCAGAATGAATTTTCTGAGCCACCAGCCTCCACTGGCCAACCTGCAGGGCTTGTTGGTCAATGCCTGACCATGGCTATACCTGCCACAACAGGATACAATGTTTTAGGCAAGGAAAGAAAGTCAATTTGGGACCAGGATCCTTTACTCAATCATTGCTGCAGATGCTGTGAGAAAAATTGGTGGGAGATTCACCTGAAATGAAAAGAACTCAAGGCATCTACCACATCCACCTGTTAAAAAGGGCTGATTTAGGCAGCATTTTATAGTACTGAGCCTGGTCTGGCCTGAATGTTTCTCTTCAGCCCTGGAGAAGAGAGAAAGATGGAATCTCTTGTAGAAGAGCTGAGACTACATAATATGGTGAGGACAACACATGATGAGAGGCAACAGTCAAACCCTTTTTAATTTCTCAATAGGGAAGAGGGAGATTAATAAAAATGATAGGCTAATTCCAGGCTTGTATTCTAAGGAAGCCAGCACTGTGGCAGAGTGATGTAATACCACAGCATAGCAGAAATGGAAGCTGGTTCAGACTGCTGGTCCACCTAGCTCATTGTTACTTAAACTGCCACCAGTGGAGGCGGTGAATCTATTCTAGCATAGGCATGCACAAGGTGTGTGCTGGGTGTGCCCAGTTACATCCTAATGTCTCAAGCAATAAGTGCTGAATTGAGGGGGCCATTGAGTGGGGATCCAGACACAGCAGCAACAGTCCTCCAGCTGTTTTGCCACCATGTCAAAAAAAACACTGCATCTGAGAGATCACCTTTGCTCTCGGCAGCAGGAGCGAAAAGGAATTGCTCTGCTGGGAGCCTCTTTGCCAGGTGCTGTGCTTCAAACAGGCCAGGGGGAGGGGTAATATCGCCTCATCAGCCCTCCTCTGTCCAGTGTTCCACAAAGCCCCAGCAATGCTTGACTTTGAGGAACATCTCCTCATTCCCCACCCACCCCGCACACACCTCCAATGTCCCTCCGGCAGCCAGACAAGCCAAAAGCAGAGTAGGGCATCAGTATTCAGTTAATAAATGACTGAATAAAAATAATGTCCTTTTTACTGAGTATTCAATAAATGCTTGCCTTTTTCAAAAAAAAAAAATCCCTGGGTGCACACCCTAATGACGTGTGCTGTGCACACCTATGCATTCTAGGTTTCAGTCAGAACGCTAAAGAAGCTATCAAAGGCGCTGAACCCTATCCCCAAATTAGTTTCAGCACCTTGGATGGCTCTGACAGGTTCTGACTGAAACACAGAATGGATTCAAAGCTGCCACTGTCATGTTTGGTCTGGTCCGATGAAGAATAGTTGAATTACCGCTTTCTTTAGATTCCTTTACTCATCCGTGAGGACTTGGCTGACTTCGCATGGTTACTTAAGAGTAAGTCTCCTTGACCTTAGCGGGGCTTACTTCTGATGAATAAGAATTAATAGGGCAACGGCGTAAGCGTATTCTTAAAGCCCACCTTCCGGCTCAAGGGCTTTGAGAACCTTTCGAGGAAGGTTCTTAACGCTTCCTCGAAAGGAAATCTTCCCTTCCTGAAAAATTTGGAATCTCCCATTTTCGCCTAAGGAAACACCGCTGCCTGCCTTGCTGCTGGCGGAAAGGGCAGCAGCGGCTTCGTTTTCTTTTCCTGGGTATGGGCGCCCTTTTGTGCGCAGGCTCAATGGCGAGGAAAGTGGTTAGCAAATTTGCGCGGCTTGAGGCTGTCAATCCGCTTCCTACGCACATGATTCATGTCTCCTATTAGGTCCCTGCGGGGCAGCTGAGCGAGCGAGGGAGGAAATCCCGGAAGCCAGCTGGGTGGGTGGAGCGCCTCTTGAAAAGGATCGCTTGCTTTCCTGCCTGCCTTCGTTGCCACCTTTCCAGTGCCCCTCTCCGCCCGACGGCCAGAGCTTTAACAGCGAGCGACTTCTGCGTAGCAGCCATTTCTCTCATCTCTTCCTCCTGGTATAGCCTTGCTTGTGCTTTGCTCCGGATGTTGCCTTTGAAGGAAAGGGGGGGGGGGGCGGCGGTTGTGATGTTGGGGAGGGTATGCGTGTTCACACTTTTGCTCCTCTTGGACCTCTTCTACTTGCTGGGGGGATGCGCGTGTTTTTTTAGTAGGACTAAGGCCACAGCTAGACCTAAGGTTTATCCTGGGATCATCCAGGGTTTGCCCCTGCCTGAGCACTGGATCCCCTGTGTGTCACCTAGATGAACAGGTTTGACCCCTGGACAATCCAGGGATAAAACTTAGGTCTAGCTATGGCCTAAGTTGCATGCTACATTAAAAGCGTAGCGTTCATAGGCAATCATAACCTTTTACTTCCATGTAAGTGTGGGTCTTGATCCCGCATTTAACATAGCGTGCAGACGGGAGGCTCTATTGTGGCGTAAGCTTCTGTTGGCTTGGGGCCCACCTACTTATATGCATTCTAATCCATGAAAGTTTATGCTTATACTACAAGTAGTTTCAGCGATAAGTATTGAAGGCTTATTTTGTATGATGCAGCAGTTGCTTGCAGGATTGAAGACTCTAAACCGGAAAGAAAGCTTGGGTGGAGGGCTAGGGCTGCCTTCGTGGAGCCAAGTGTCTGGGTGTAACTGTGGTGGTGACTAATATGATTGGCAATTGTGAGCTGGGGTGGGGCTGCTGTGCTTTGAATAGCAGCGTGGCAGAGGCAGAATACTAGTAAATGTGTCTTTCCCCCTCACTGCGACTCCATCCTGGGAAAGGCTTTACCCGTATGGTTTCTGCCTGCTGTGCAATTGTTAAAGCACAGATAACGCTAAAAGAAAAGAGCACCCCTCTACCCCATGCTCATGCTGTTGGTGTTCATATTTCATGTGTTTTTTAGTTGCACTGAAGGGGTGGATTTTAATAGTTCAAGTTTAAAGGTGCAGCTCATGCCTAAATATATTTCTCTCTCTCCCTGTGCTGTTTTATTATGATGCACTACAACTCCTACCTGCTTCTTATTTTGTTCTCTCCAAGAAAGATCTTGGCTGAAGTGCTGTTTGTACTTTACACTAGGTTGTAAAGTGTCAGTTAGGAGCTGTGCCTCCTGGCAGGTAGAAAAGGGTGTGGTACCAGATGCAGAATGCTATGCTGTGAATTGCTACACTCTAGCAAGGTTGGACTGTGGTCCTAATATGGCAAGTAGAAGAAGTGCTTCCTTCCTAGAATAAGTAAGAATGGGGCAGGGGTGGTCTTGTAAAGCCTAGGTTGACACATTCACTAGTCTTATGTAGGTAGTTGTTCCGTAGGTGCCTTTCCAGAGAAGCTTCAGAAACTTTTGAATATGTAGCCTGGTATAATTAAGAAGAGAGAACTACTATGACAAAATAACTTTTTATTTCTTTATTACATTTCTATACAGCCCATTAGTCATTTCTATAAATTAAAACCATTAGGTATAGCATAAAACAATATAAATATGAATGCTTAAATTACAATATAAAAGTACAACCAGAATAACACCAGCAGCCATGCAGAGCTTTAAAATACAGATTTTAAACAGACAAGCTAAAAGACTAGAATGCTAAAATGCTGGAAAACTAAAAAGGTCTGTACCTGGTGCTGAAAGGAGTACAATGTAAGCACCAGGTGAACCTCTCTTCTTGGTAGCCACCTGCCTCACTTCCTTTGGCAGGAACTCCTTAGACATTAGGCACAGGGAAGAGATAGTAACTCCAATTCATTTTTTTTAATTTATATGATTGGCTGGGGAATGCTGGGTGTTGTAGAACTTGGGGGGGGGGTCTAAAGAGGCATAGGATTGCACCCTAAATGGCTGTATAGTGTGGAAAGGGTGTTATGAATGAATTGCTGTCTTATGTACTTTCTCAGCTTGTGCTTTCCCATTTCCAACTCATATGGAAATGACTATGTTTGTAATGGAATTGTGAAAAACAGTAGCGGAATTACAGCTACCACCCCTTTCTGTTGATGGAAATGGAAGGGGATAGCAGAGGGCCACTGCTGACCCCAGAAAGCAAATTACACTTTCTGGGGGATGGTTAGTATGCTGAACATATAGCACTAAATTTGCCAATAGAAATAATCAGATACAGTATACATATGTATAGATTTGTGACTAGTATATCAAGGATTGACAATATGATTTGCCAGGTGAAAACAGGATGAGTTTTCTATATAATACACACACACTACCATGGGAGCAAGAAGTATGAATGCAGGTGGATAAGTTGACCCAGCAAAAAAAGCTGTATTTATTTATTTATTACATTTATATACCACCCCATAGCCGAAGCTCTCTGGGCAGTTTACAGAGGTTAAAAACTGAGCGTTAAAAACAAATATACAAAAATGTAAAACCAACAAAAGCATAAAAACAACAGTACCCATTTAAAACAACTATTCTGGGGTCAGTTAAAAAAACTCGCATATGTTAACTGCCTGAAAGAAGAGAAAAGTCTTGACCTGGCACCGAAAAGATAACAATGTTGGTGCCAGGCGAACCTCATTGAGGAGATCATTCCATAATTGGGGGGCCACCACTGAAAAGACCCTCTCCCTTGTTGCCATCCTCCGAGCTTCCCTCAGAGTAGGCACTCAGAGGAGGACCTTAGATGTTGAGTGTAGTGTACGGGTAGGTTCATGTCGGGAGAGGCGTTCTGTCTGGTATTGTGATCCCAAGCCATGTAATACCCACAGGAAGAAAGATAAACAATTAATAACAATTCATAGGGTTGCTGCATTTTACGACTCTCACCATTGTATCTCATCTGACATTGGTCACATGAGTGGGGTTGATGCCCATCTCTGCCAACCTGGCACCATTTGTTCTGGCAGTACCTGTGTGAACATATAAAATCATTTTTTCCCAGCAGCTTAATTTTCCCACATCCAGGCCAACAGAAGAAATATACAGCCATATGTACTGGACATGAAGAAAGGGCATGCTCCAAAAATGACAGAGGCCTGTACACAGCGTAACTAACTGGCTGAGTTTAAGCAGCACTGCCCATGCAAGATGAGGGGGAAGAAATGATAACTTTTGGTTGCTGCGTTCATGAGAGTAATCAGGCCACATGAGAGCTAAGGCTGCCCGGGAATGGGCTTTGCAGGGGGGCGTCCCTTATTATGTGGATGCAATGGCAATAGTTAATGCAGCATGTGAACCGTGCCAAAAAGTGAAACAAATGCCCTCTCCTCCACTGGACCAAATGAGTAGGAGACAAAGTCCTGGACAGATATACCAGATGGATTATGTGAACCCCATTTCCCATCCAAAAGGTGGCAGTATCTGATTGGCAATGGTAAATACCTATTCTGGTTACCTGTTGGTGTATCCATGTGCTTAACAAAGTACCATTAAGTGTTTAGTTGTTTGATTAGAAAGTATGAAATACCATTCCAGTTTGACAATGGAAGTCACCTTACAAGCACAGAAGTGCAAGAGTGGGCCATATTCCCCATCATCCCTAAGCAGTGTTAACCCCTAAGGCTGTTAAAGCAGAAAGTGGGTGAATTTTAGACCAGGCTGAGCAAACTCAACAGCCATCCCCAAGTGAGGGTCAAACACCCCTATAATGCATAGTGGGATGGTGATAACCCAGAGAGGGAATATCTGAGGGTATGGAAAATCCAACTTTATGGTATAGACTAATGAAAACTGCACGAGACAGTGCTACAGCAAGCTTGTCGCACCCCAAAGATGTAAGGGGGCAGATGATTATGCCATTGGGAACTGGAATTGCAGCCCCTTGAGGGACTTATGAATGGATTGCCCTGTGTTCTGGTTTAGCTCTGAAAGGCATTCTGGACTGATGGTAGATTTAGACTATCTAGAAGAAGTACTAGTTAAAGGGAGGTCATTTTTTAAATTTGATTGTACAATTGATCTGTGAGAAATTTACTGTGACTATCAGGAAGTGGCAGGGCTAGATCAGACAAAGGATCTGATCCCAGGCCAAAAACTGTGGATTGTTTATTCAACCCAACCCAAATCAAACTGGAGAAAATGTGTCACCAAGGAGCCAAGTGCCAGTCAAGGTGTTTGATTAATCAATACTATTCTGTTGGCCTGGATGTGGGGAAATTAAGCTGCTGGGAATAATCGATTGTATACATTCACACAGGTGCTGCCAGAACAAATAGTGCCAGGATGGCAGAGATGGGCATCAACCCCACTCATGTGACCGCTATCGGATGAGACAATGGCGAGAGTTGTAAAATGTGGCAACCCTATGAATTGTTATTAATTGTATATCTTCCTTCCTGTGTGTATGACATGGCTGTGGTTGTTATTCCAATATGGACCTTCCCAGATCTGTTGACTACTTCCTCAGGGTCTTGTCAACAAGTGATTTCAGCACCAGAGACCAAGTATGTATGACTCTAGGTGCCGGCCAAGGCTAAAATACCCACTATAACATAGCCGCTATATTTGTTTGCCTGTCTGTGAAAAACAAGTTGTATTGTACAAACAATAATTAACTAGTGTTAGTGGAATTGGATGAATGTTGCTGAGTTGGGGGAGTGGAACAGAGCACAGCCCTAATTATAATGCTTTTAGCCCAATGCATACAGCTCTGAATGTGGGGACTTGCTACAAATATTTTAATGAATATAGATTAGGATCAGAACATGATGCTCTCCTGCCCCACCCATGAATGAACAGAGTGCTTTATCACAATGTGATCAAGTGCCATACAACAGTGCATAATGTAGTAATTGTGGGAGAAGTAGGGGACACTTAAAAAGTTTTGTGTGTGTTCATCATCTGTGTTTATAGTGCAAGCATACCCCCCAAACATAATAAAGTGTTGTAATGTGGCAGAAGTGGTAATTCATACTGTTGTTTCAGAGTGCTGTTTTTTTTTTTTAAAGTAACTGCATGTGCACCTTCACAGCTGTGCAGCTGTGGGTATGCAGTAAGAAAGAGTCTAAAAAGAATCCCACATGGATTTCCCATAAAAAGCCAATGCAAGGAAAGATCAGGAAAGGAGGAAAGTCCAGAAGGGGAAAATTGCAAAACTGCTTCTACAGGTTTAAAGGCACTTCCATCAGTAAACTTTATAGTTCTGCTAGGATGGGACACACATTGAGTGAGGAGACAATTAATGTAAGCTAAGGATTTGAGTGAGTTATGGTGTTGAATTGAATGATGAAGTCATTTGTATTTAACATATGTGGCCATAGCTAGACTTAAGGTTTATCCCTGGATCGTCCAGGGGTCAAACCTGTTCATCTAGGTGCCACACAGGGGATCCAGTGCTCAGGCAAGGGCGAATCCTGGATGATCCCAGGATAACCTTAGATCTAGCTGTAGCCTGTGTCAGCTAGTAACAGCCTAGGTGTAAGAGTTGAGAAATGTTTAACTGTAGTCTGTTAAACTCGTCAGAACATGTCTATAGCTGATTCTTCATTGCAATAATTAATTTCTGATTTGTTTAATTGCTTCCTTGTGTAAATCTAAGATTAGCAGGTGCCTAGCTTTCTCTTATACTGTAGATGAGCTTTCCTAGACTTACAACAAAACATTGCAATGTGTTGGCAGCCCTAACTAGGAATGCTCCTGTATAGGGTTCTGGCCAACCCAGAACAGGACTTTTGTGTTTATGGAGCTGGGGTCAGGTTTCTAGAGAGTGGGAAAGGAAAAAGATGCCCTTCTACCACCTCATATGTTTCCCTATACAGCTTTTTAAAAAATGTAGCATCCATTTCTTTCTCCTCTCTCCTGCTTACCCAGCTCTAATCCCCTTCTGTAGGGCACCATAAGCTTTTAGGAGTCTAAGCACACCATTTTCTTTTTCACTCCCTACCCTCAACTGACACCTTCATCATTCCATGATTCAGCTGCCCTCAACCATAGACTTTAGTAGTGTATGCTAGCACACTGGCTCATTCACAATATGCCAGAATTCTTTAGAATTCTGGATTATTGTGACATACAGGCATAGCCATTGTCTTTAAAGTATGAAAACATTATCATTTGAACATGGGAAATGTAGGTTGATCTGCTATTATGACACACATGTGGGATTTGAAAGAATTGTTTAAGGGTCTTTGCAAAAGTTACTTAAGGGTTGACCTCCCTGATTACTGTATGACTTGTGCTTATTCCATAGGTTCTGAAACATGGACGGCCTCAATATAGCAAACACTGCCTTTGCCATCAACCTTTTCAAGGGGATAACTGAAAATGATCGTACAGCGAACACATTTTTTTCTCCTTTGAGTATTACTTCTTCTCTGGCGATGGTCCTTTTGGGTGCAAAAGGTAGCACAGCAGACCAGATGTCAAAGGTATTATCTAGATAAATGCTATTCAGAAAAAAAAATTGACTTTGGCTCTGAATTGGGGATCTTGCATAAAGGAGCTTGCTTTTCTTTATAACAGAACATGTTGCAATTATAGGACTTAGCATGCACTTAAGGCCACAAGCCTTAGCACGCTTCCTAAGGGCCAAACTAGATGAGACCTCATTCAATGCAATTAGTAATTATATGAATGGTTTACTTTTCAAGAGTAAATAGCGGGCACAGGCGGCCTAATTGAAGAGTCATTTGTATGCATGTAGCACCTGGTGAAATTCCCTCTTCATCACAACAGTTAAAGCTGCAGCACCCCTGCCCTCTTTTGTATCTGGTCCTTCTAGGAAGGACTTCCCTTACCTTCCTCGTTGTTGCTCTGGCGGGAAATGTGCTTCCCTGCCGGAAACGGAAGTGACTAGTATAGTTCCTGCAGCTTTAGCTGTTGTGATGACGAGGGAATTTCACCAGGTGCTGCATGCATACAAATGACACCTGCTGAAATTCCCTTTTCTATACAACTGTTAAAGATACCGGAGCCTTGTCCTCTTTTTCATATGGTCACCCTACATTTATGTCAAACAGAACTTTTTTTTCCCAAGGTGATTGGAGGTGCTGGTAACCGATCCAGATCAGGCCTCCTGCTATTTACTTTTGAAAAGCCATTGCCCAATTGATAGCTGTGCAAGTGGTGCCTCATCTAGATTGACCCGAAGAAGTATGTCCCATTGAATTTGTAGTAAAGCACTTGAGGACAGCTAGGCAACATTTGGGACAGCAGGTTAGCATAAAGTCAAGCCAGGCCTGACATGGAAAATACACGATTAGGAATCACTTGCATTTTTTGTGTATTGTACATTACTATTTTTATGAAGAAAGATTTTTTTAAAAAAGTCTACACTGCTTAACATTGCATTGAGTGGCATTTCCACAGACCAACAAAAACACAGAAATTTAATTGAAATCATATTTTCATAATGGTGGTTGGAAGCTTTGTGG
The DNA here is from genome assembly GCF_023053635.1 of Elgaria multicarinata webbii. NCBI lineage: Eukaryota > Metazoa > Chordata > Lepidosauria > Squamata > Anguidae > Elgaria > Elgaria multicarinata. Next base: position 28,797,828 of record NC_086177.1, read on the forward strand.
GAAGGGCCTGCTGAAAGGGAAAACATCTACAAGCACTCACTCACTCTCTCCAGAATATATTAATGTGAAACATAATTGCCACTCTTCTTGTCTTGTCTGCCACAAAGGGAAAGAAAGATATTCAACTCCCTTAAAAAATGACTATCTGCATTTGGTACTACACCTCTATTTAATGTCTGTATCAAGCAGAGGGATATCACCTCTGTTTGATGTACTGCACACCTTATTATGCAGCTCTTCATATTCACTGGATATATACCTTTCCCAAGACTTTGGGATGCTCCTCAAGCTAATTTAGAGAGAAGACTATACTGTAATAATTTCCTCCCTGTGTTCTGCACTTGCCAAGAATCTTTTAAAACTTGAAAATAGCAGAAGCAAACAGGCATTTGTTTCATTTGGGATGTTTTTGTAAATAATCAATTTCAAGAAGGAGTTTTCTTTCTAACCAGATCTTTCTGTCTTGTGACATCCAGAATAGGAACCAAGGGATGTGATTTACCTCTTCTACCTAACAACAGTTATTGGGAAGTTATATTATTTTATTATTGGAACAACAAGCTCCAAATTTAATTAAAGCAGAAAAGGCTTCCCTGACACTGCAATGGCTATTTATATATTTCACTGCCTTGCTTGCTGGCATTCAGTATTTTTCATCCTACAGTCCTTCGATAAACATTAGTATTCACATTTGAACTGAGTCTAAACTGTAACTGATATTAATCATATATCACCCTGTAGGCACTATCTTTGACTACCTGTGAAGAGATTCACCAGGGATATGAGAAACTTATTTCTGAAATCAACAAACCAGGAACCAAGTACTTGCTTAAGCTAGCCAACAGGCTCTTTGGAGAAACATCGTATGATTTTCTTGCAGTAAGTTTTACTGTTTACATAGATGTTGGAGAATTACATGCAAATAGTCTCAAATAAATAAATAGTGGGGTTATGTTCTTTCCCCGATGAGAGTGACAGCTCAGCAATTACAGTAATCCTTCTGTACTTTCATTAATCTTACCCCTCCATTGCAGTTCATAATATTTCACAGTTTCCACTTGCTTCAAATTAAATATAATCAAAACTATACTGGTATCAAACTATATTGGTATAAGTAGCAGCCACATGCCGTTTTTCTATATTCTGGATGAAAAACATGGTGATGATGATGATTTGTCAGACATTTGCTACATAGTCTGGGCCATGACAAATTAATCTGCTGTCTGCCAGTGAACTATGCCAATTTCCTCCCATGTGGATGTCAGCAAAAGCATCACACACGGAACCTGCTGACACTTGCATTGCACACTCATTGGGCCTGTTCAGACAACACACTAATCCATGGTGAACCTGCTAACCCTTTTGCACTAAACAGTTAGTGAGCATGTTTAAACCGTGGTTATATAGCCACCATGGTTAAGAATGGAACCCATGACATGTTAAGCCATAATGTTTAGCTCAAAATGCTTAACTGCTGTGGCTTAGCATGCCTTCTGAACAGGGTCACTGTAAGTTTTATTGTCTGCCAAGTAACGTTTGTAAAGCTGAAGAGCAGCTTATGCCAGAATATGTGTTGGTTTTCAAAAACAGTGAATGAGATATAAGTACAATAGAGGCTTCCAAAACTGGAAGAAACTTAATTGTGAGGAGCTGCAGATTGGATAGCTTTGCAGATGACTCTTCTGATCTAGCAAGATAAATCTTATACATTTGAGAGATTATGTTCTGTGCAAAAATAATTGCCTGCTGGCTTAATACTTACCCAAATTTAGACATAGGGTTTTGCGTTTTATCTGATTTATTAATGTAATAAGTCAGTTTCCTGAATTGCATGTAGATGTCTGAATAATGAAATAAATACCCCCTTTCTGAGTTAAAATTTAGATGAAAGCATAGTTTTGATATTATACAGAATCTGGTATGACTTCGTCTACTAAAAAGTCACCATTTTCTTAAGCCATTTATAGATTCCAGTCAGAAATTCTATCATGCAGGTCTAGAGAAACTTAACTTCAGTAAAGCATCAGAAGATTCCAGAAAACATATTAATGCCTGGGTAGAAGAACAAACAGCAGGTGAGTATATCTTGAACTTCTCTGCTATCTCTCGTCATTTTTGCTTACTTTAAAAAGGAAAGTGGAATCCTATGAATGTTTAATTTTACGATAATGTGTGTGTGTGTGTGTGTGTGTGTGTGTGTGTGTGTGTGTGTGTGAGTGTGAGAGAGAGAGAGAGAGAGAGAGAGAGAGAGAGAGAGAGAGAGAGAGAGAGAGAGAGAGAACAACATCTACCTATTAACACAGCTTTTAATCCCTCTTAAAGGTAAAATCCAAAATCTGCTTGCCCCAGGAATTGTTAATGGTCTTACAAGGCTGGTCTTGGTGAATGCTATATATTTTAAGGGAAATTGGGCAAAACGGTTCCGCAAAGATCTCACAACAGAAAAACCATTCAAAGTTTCCAAGGTAAGAGGTGAAAAATGTTCTACAAATCAACTCACACTTTCCTAGTTTGATTACTTAATCTATTTCTGAATTACCCCCTCACTCAATGACTGCTCAAGATGATTTACAGATTAACAGTAACTGAAAGGCAGAGCGGACATCAGAAACTCCAAAAAAAATTGAAGTAGGGCAAAAACAAAGATGGGACATGTTTGCATGGGTGCGTTGTCAACTTCTTTTCATGCTAGCATCATATTGGGATGCTCTTCTAATAGTTTTACAAGAGCAGTCCTGAGTAATCTTATCAATAGTTAGCCGTTCTGGAAGCCTTTTTGGCTGAGGTGCAGGATACAAATTACTCTAAATAAATAAATAAAAATAATCCAGCCTCCCTTTTTCCTCCCCCCCCAACCCATGTTCAGAATGAAACCAAAATGGTGCAGATGATGTTCCAGAAAGCTAAATTCAATGTGACCTACATAGCAGATTATCATACCCATGTTCTTGAGATGCCGTATGTTGATAATGAGCTGAGCATGATCATTCTGCTTCCCGATGAAATCAGAGATGATTCTACTGGCTTGGAAAAGGTAAGGCGTTGTTACTAAATCTAAATTCTTGTCCAGAAGGAATTGTCCCTAGTTGTACATTGCTATAGCATTGAGCTCCCACTGTGTTCAGTGTGGCTGCTTACATTTCTGTAAGTATATTTGTTAGCCCCACCAGCACTTCAGAAAAGGGTGTAAATCCACAGAACTCCAGGAAATCCAGTTATTCTCTCCCCTTCTCCCAATACATGAAAGTCCCATTATTTGTATAGTTGGTGATAAGGATCCCAATAATAATCCTAGCTCTTGGTGTATTTTGCCATCAACTCATGTGCATGTAAGGACAGGACAGAGATGGAAGAGATCAAGGCCCAGTTTCAGATCTTTAGTGCGATCCTTTGAACAGATCCATGTTTCAGTTTCCCAATCTCTGAATTACAGATACATTGCCTGCTTCAAATATATTAATGGTAGTCAATATGTGTCTGAGAGATATGGGTATATCACTCTAAGAACCCGTTATGGGGATAGCCACTAGTTTTCTTAGGTTGGAAAAACATTATAGAACATTAGGTTGGAAGAACATATATAGTTCATGTGACCACTGAAGAAGACCTCTTTTGGGTCGAAACGCATATGGTCTTGAAGTATTTTGTTCTTTGAGTGTTTTCTAAATGATCTTTGAGTACTTGACTGTGCTTTTTTAATGATATAATATACAGTTTTACAGTGGAAGTACACATGAACTTTGGGAACTAGTGTAACTTATCAGTATATTAAAAAGTTTTTATATCTCACTTAACCTCTGCAGTACATGTGAGTATGGATAGTGATACAATCAGCCCCTTTCCCTCACTTCACTGCCTTGATTTTAAGGGGCCTGGATAGGCTTCTCTTTGCTTATCTCAGAACATTAGAATAATCCATAGCTGCTGAGCTACCATCCCAGTTATAGTATCAAAAAATAGAGCCTCCAAATTTGGGATATATATCTCTGAACTTTCCTGTTGTCATTTCTCCCCAGCATCTGGCATTTCCTTTCATATTTATGAGTTTCCTGGGGATTTGCGTGTGATTGCTGTTGGAGATAGACTGCTAGAACTTATGGATCTTCTAGTCTGATCTAGAAAGGCAAATCTCAATGCTATGAATATTTGGAAATGAGTTTAATAAATTCTTGCAATTGAATGTTAAAGATGAGAGTGACTTGAGACAAACCACTCACCTTTGAAACTAGGACTAGAACCCTGGGGAAGTGGACAAAGCATGACACATTGATATCATTAGAATCCTCTTCCTCTTGGAATGGGAAGTTCAGTCAGGAAAAAAGTGTTTTAGGGAGCAGGTTAATGGGTAGCTGTGAGATTAGAGAACCTGAAAGTAGGCCAGTATGGTGTAGTGGGTAGAGTGTTGAACTGGGGAGATCCAGATTCTAGTTCACCACTCAGCCGTGGAAACCTACTAGATGCCTTTGGTCCAGTCACTGATTCTCAGACCAACCTGTTGTTGTGAGGATGAAAAGGAGAGGAGGAGGAGGATTATGTCTGCTAACTTGAGTTCCTTGGAGGAAAAAAGGTGGGATATAAATGCAATAAATAAATAAATAAGCTGGGAATGAGAGGGGCTCCCTTTGCTTTTTCACCTGGAGAGTAGATGTCAAAGGGGCTTCATATGTGTGTTTTACCTCCCAGGTACATGAAATTTCCCTTTGTGCAACATTTCACTTCTTTACAATGAATCCCATGGGATAAAGCATAATGTCAAAACATTGGTGTACCTTCTCAGCTACAGTATTTAAAAAATAGAGCCCCCATATTCAGGGCCAGTATCCCTTTGAACGTCCCTTTATTATTTCTCCCCAGGATTTGGCAATTCCAAATCGATTTATGAGCTTCATGGGGTATATGTGTGGCACAGTGAATCCCTTGGGCTTACAAACCACAATTACAAGATTTACAACTACAGCCAGGATTTTTCTTTCTTTCTTAATGTTTCATATTTATCTTATTTTAGTTGGAGAGAGAAATGACTTATGAGAAACTCATTGAATGGATCAACCCAGAGATGATGGATTCAACTGAAGTTGAACTGTCTCTACCGAAATTTAAATTGGAGGAAAAATATGATCTGAAGCCTGTTCTGAAGAGCTTGGGAATGACTGATGCGTTTGATGAAGGCAAGGCGGACTTCTCAGGAATGTCACCCAACAACGACTTAGTCCTGTCTGAAGTTGTTCACAAATCCTTTGTAGAGGTCAATGAAGAGGGTACTGAGGCAGCTGCTGCTACAGCGGCTGTTATGATGTTGCGGTGCGCTAGGATTCCTCGCCCAATCATAGCTGACCATCCCTTCCTCTTTTTTATTCGCCACAGAATAATGGGAGGTATCCTCTTCTATGGTAGATTTTGTTCTCCCTAGGCGTTGTGTGTTTGTATGGATACAGTATGAACACACCTCACTGTAGCCTGCTGGAAATATATCAAGCATTTACTTCATCAGATTCTTACACATGTCACATTGGGTAGCCTTTCATTGCCATTCTTCTCTTTGCAGCAGCCTTTTACAGCTCTATTAATATTTGACTAGTGGCTCTGCATAGGCGGATCACTGCAAGGTGGCCCATTTAGGCAACGATGGCCTCTTTAATATCCTAAATGCACATTGATGCAAATGTATGTTTTGTGTGCCTTATTCAGTTCAAGAGACTGTCTCATGGAGTATAAGCAAAATAGGGGAAAATAAAGCAGGACTTAATGAATGTATTTCATCTTTTGCATGCACTCTATTTGAGGACAGGGCTCATTTTTCAGGGGGCTTGGCTTTAAATGATAAGACGGTTGTGAGAGCCTTTCATTCGTGGCCTTCCTCTTTCCAGGATACTTTATGGATATTCTTATTTAACACGTTGCAACCAATCCCAAAAAGAGCTGCTACCAAAGGAGCTAATGTAATATACTTTTATATGCATTTGATAAGAAAAACGGTTGTTTGATACTAGTTTCTGGTGTTCAAGCTGGCACTTTAAAAAATTCTGCAAAACCTGTTTGTGATTACAGTAATGAATATATTTTAAAGAAAAGCCTTGTTAGCACTAGGAAGAATTACATAGTTGCTTTACGCTTCTACACAGATTTTGGCCTTGCAGAGAAGAATGTGTTTGATAACCGTATGTATGAATCGAAGGTTGTAGATTCTAATGTATTTATTTACTTGACAAAATATGTAACCAAGCAGTTTAACTCATAGCAGTCTACAACTAGATATTCAAAATTCTACAAATGAGGATTTACCTTGCTTAACTCTGTGATTGGATTTTGATGCAGCTATTCATGAATTAAAACATAAAATTAAAAAAAAATCCTATACAAATTGTGATGTTTTCTAATTGTGTGTGGATGCTAGATTCATTAACTACCAGGTTCATGACAAAAGTCCATATCATCACAGAGTTCCTATGTCACTGAAACTAGTGATCAATTCCACACTTAATACATTTGGTTTCCAACAGCATATTTAAACTATTGGTGTGCTAATTAAGGCATGAGTTCAGAAAAAGTCCTAACAAGGGTGTTTGAATATTTGGGGCTTGTTGGGGGAGCCCTATAACTTGCTGTTATGTGGAAACCTTGTGAAGGTGGGTTGTTGGGGTGGTTAACAAGCCACCCACAACCCTATAACAGCTCATGGTTTCTGGGTGGCTTGTCAGTCATGCCAGAAACCCCACTTCACCAGGTTCACACATAAGGAGAAGTTGTGGCAGGAGGATGGGAGGCCTGGATTGTCGACCTGGTGCCTGTGGGCCCCACAGCTTGCCATGGTGGGCTACAGTAATAGTGCGAACCAGGCCACACTCTCACAGAGAAACAGGATATGAAAGATGCTGTATATACACTCACAGTCTAATTACCAGCGACAATGCCTATTCCTGGTTCCTGTTAATGGCAAATTGTCCTAATTTTGACTCTGGAGTTATTTGGGGGGGGGGTGCTTTTTCTTTTAAAATTGTTAGTTTGAATTTCTAGTGTTGCCATTCTTCAAGTTTCTAGCCCTTTTCCTGGGTTTCTAGAAGTTCTAAAACAAGAGCAGCTTGCTAAGATCACAAAGAGGGTAGTAGTCTGCATTTCCATGCTGGCAGGGAGGCATCCATCTCTTAACAGGCAAGTAAAAAAAATTGCAGGCCAAATTTTTGTGAGCTTATTTACAAAGCTGATGTAAATGCCCATATATACACTAAAGGTCAGTGCACTAAAGATAATCTTTCCCCCGTAACTACATATCCAGATAGTGTTTCTGAATAGAATTGAGTTGAGGCATTCTAAAAACCAGTCGCATCAATGTGCAAAGAGTGGCAAAAGCATGCTAACTTGCATCTCCCTCCATTGTCATTTTCGTCATCCTGTACTCATGGAGGGCAGCTTTGTGCAGGGGAGAACCTCCTGTATCCATGGAAGCTGTATGATTGAGAACCATGGAAAATCTGGGTTCTGAATTGCAGGAAGAGCATTCTCAAGATAGAGGAGATTCTCCCCTACACGGAATCGTCCTCCGCATATAACCCTTGAAGAAGGCTTTAATCTCAGTATTAAAAGTCAATTATTTTTCATAAGTAACCTGTCTACTAGTTTACTTTAAATGGCAACTGCAAGATCACAATTCAATTGTCATCTGGGAAGAGTATTTGAAGCCAACACAAACACTCAAGTTTAAACAACTTCTTATAATGAGGAAGCAAAAAAAAAGAGCTTCCCTTCAAGATATATATTTACAATGCTATATTTCTTATTCATGTCCTGACATTTCAATCCTCTTCATTGACAAAGTCCTGTACCATCTTGTGGTGTTGCCCAAATCCTCTGCTTCTCAGTCATTCTGTTACTCATCGCCTAGGTTGTACTATCCCTTTGCCAGACTCTGCTGTCACTTCCAGCATCTGATCACACCGAATTCACTAGATCCAATCCACAGGATCCCAACAATACTTTCTTTTTACCTCTTGTCAGCTTTTGCCTCTCACCAACTGCCCAGTTTCTATGGCTTAACTGCCCCTCTAACCAACATTCCAGTCTCCTTAAGCAACGGTTGCCAGGAACCAATTAATGCTCTCCTCACCCCTCTCTCTCTCTCTCTCTCTAAATATTTAAAGTATTTATTTCTAGGGATGGATAGACTCACCTGCATTCGGCATGTCGGATGCTCGCCAAGCCATCAGTCATGGTACCGTGTGAGGTTCCCAGTCGTGGTACCGCATTAGGTTCTTTGAGGCTCAGCGAACATCCTACAAAGAGCATCCTACAAAGTTGCAAGCCCATCTGCCTTTGTCCAGAGTTTCCATTGCTGTGTACAATGGAGGCTCTGAAAATTACATTGTTCCCATTTTATGTAAATAGCAACTGTAAAGGCCCCATTCACGCAAGATTAAACTCCATTCACACCTTTGATCTTGCCTAAATGGGGCCTTTACGGATGCCATTTTCACAATGTTTGTAAACTGCCCAGAGAGTTTCGGCTAAATAAATAAGTAATTTCTGGTGCCTCCATTGTGCTCAGCAATAAGAGGCTCCAGATGAGGGCTGCTGGCTGCTCGTCAGGCTATGCAGGTGTTAGAAAACATGTTCTTTCTCCTGTGGGCAAGACAGATTGAAGTCCCAAGGAATCAGCCAGCATACAAGAGTGGAGGCAAAACATTGATTTATTAAACTGCTTGCAAGCATGGTGCGGGGAGCATGTAGCAGAGCGGACCCTTGTCATAGTGTACAAGGCCTTTTTATACTTCTCTAGCTAGCAGCCCCTCCCTTATTTTAGACAATGCCAACTCTGTCTCAAACAATGCCGGTGAGATCTTTGACTAGTACATTTTGTTCAAACTGGTTTTAACTACTCTGAAGATGCAGCTAAGAGAAAAACATGTTATTAAACAGCAGAAGGTTACAAATAGGGCATACCCATCATGGATAGCAATGATTTTCTAAAATGGAGTCACTTTTGCTAACACAGACACTCGATGTGTGGACCCAAGAATGTGCCACGGCCTGGCAAGCTGAGTCCAGGGTGCGAACACAGGGAAGTCCCAAACCCAATTGGGTGCCAGCAACATCCCTATTTATTTCCCACTTTCTAGACAAATAGGCTCTACAAAGGCGCTTACGATATAACTAAATTAATATACATCAGGTCATAGAAACATAGTAAAATATAAAACACTCATAAAATGTACATCTAAAACGACAGCATTGAGAAACATTCCACTTCAGATGAGCCAAGATAAACAGACCATCTGCTACACCTACTTTGGAAGCCAGTACAAAACAGGCTATTGCCAAAGAAATGCATAAAAGGAGAAAATGAACCTCCAGCAGCATGTTCTAGGGGAGAATGCTACAGTAGTATTCTCTGGCTGGCATGTTTTTGTTGTCCCTCAACCAGGAGTTAAAGGCTTGCTACCCCAGCGCATTAGTAGCCAATCAAACACACGAGGCTGGAGAATGCTCTTAATCCATTTACTTCCAATATTGCAGTATGGGGGGTGCTCTCCAGTTCTACAAAATGGAGGCACCCCGAACAAAGGAATCTCAGTCTACTTATAGGCCCTGACTACAAGACAGAGTTAGGCCACAGCTAGACCTAAGGTTTATCCTGGGATCATCCAGGGTTCGCCCCTGCCTGAGCAATGGATTCCCTGTGTGTCACCTAGATGAACAGGTTTGACCCCTGGATGATCCAGGGATAAACCTTAGGTCTAGCTATGGCCTTAGTCTCTTTCTAATCCTTCTATTAGTCAGTTCTGGGTTAGCAAGTTATGTTACATTCATTTTGCAAGTTAAGGTGCACAATCTCAATGAGTCATAGTTTACATTTGATGCTCCATTGGTTGAAAGTTTTCCCCTTTGTCTGCTAGCACATGATGTCCACCATTAAGGAATGCAAATCTGACATGTAGCCACCTGTAGCCACCCTTTGGCAGAGAAGCCAACTTCAACCCTTGGCACATTACATTCTTAGGCAAGATGAAATCTCTTCCTGCCTCTATCATTTTTATCTTCTGTATGGTGAACGAAGAGGTCTAGGAAAAGATGAGAAGATCTCTTTTCTAATATAAGTGTGTGTATATATATTAGTATTCAGCAATTTGGTGAATTTGGCTGTCATCTAGTTTTGTCCTAATAGTGGCCGTTGATTAAAATAATTTATCTGGCTCCTGAATATAGTTACTCCTATCCACATTGGCCCAATTGCTGCTTGTCCCTTTTGGTGTGGTGGGAGCAATAATTATATCTCACGCAAGTAATGGCCAATGTAATTCATGTGCTCAAATCCTCCTCAGTGCATGCTGGCTAACTCATCCTCAAGGAATTATATTCTGATATCTCCACCCCACCCACCCCCGGAAAAAAAGTACTTTAAGGCTTGAAGTCTTCCCAGTTTCCTTCCACTCTCTTCAGTTCCAGTACTTTGGCCTGTCATGCCTGAATATAGGAAGGCATCCTGTACAATCAGCTACCATTCCTGCTTGCATCCAATGGAAAGCTGGTGCCTGTCACCGCTGGAGGAAGTGTTGCCTGCCCTACCTTGGAGACACCTCCACCTGCATGACTTTTGGGCCTGTGCCTGACAAGGGCTGTACCTGCCACCTCCAGGAAGCAATGCTTTCAGGCCTCACGCCCAGGCCCAGATTTAAAAAATGACACAACTTTGGACCCTTCGCTTCATCATTGCTGCTGCTGTTGCTGCTGTGAGAAGAAGGGCAGAAGGATTCAGCTCATACAGAAAGAGCTTAGTCCAACTTGAGGCATCCATCCTTCGGAACGGATGCAGATTCTGATAGAGATGGGGGGTGGGGTTAGATGGTGCAGAGCCTGGGCTGGTCTTCATTTCTCCTTTCTCCATCTCTGCGTTGGAGAAAAGAGAAATCATGCACTGAATTCTCTTGAAGAAGAGCTTCCTAGTGTGATGGTGGAAGCCATGAGATCAGTAGAGGCTGGTGGCTCCAATGTCAGTGGGGCTATGAATCCACTGGGGGTTTCAGTCAGAGCCCCAGCAGAACTATCCAAGGTGCTGAACCTGATGAGCTATTTATCCAAGGTGCTGAACCTGAGCCCTAAAATAGGTTCAAGGCCTTGGATAGCTCCATTAGAGTTTTGACTGAGACCCTGAGCAGATTCACAGCCCCATTGACATCGGAGCCACCAGCCTCTACTGCTCAGAATGGAGACGAGGCAACTGTTCAAAGCTGATTCCTATGACTTGATTTCTGAAGCAAGGATGGGGAGAGATTAATAAAGATGACTGGCTAATTCAGGGCTGTGTCCTTTCTGTGTCATTCCAAGACCCCTCTCCTTTGTAGCATTACTGAGCCAAGTATTTCACAAGTATCCGCCATGCATTTGCTTTCTTTTTCCTAGGTGTAGAACCTGGCATTCATCCCTATTCAATTTCATTCTGTTGTTTTCCACCAGTGCTCCAGGCTATCAAGATCACCTCGAATTCTGTCCCTGTCTCCCAAGGTATTAGCTATCCCACCCAATTTTGTGTCATCTGCAAATTTCATAAGCATCTCCCCAAAACGTTGAAGAGTTCTGGGCCCAGGAGTGAGGCCTGTGGTACCCCTCCACTATCTCCTCCTCCACTTTCCTGCAGAAGGTCCCAGGTTCACTCCATGGCATTATTCTCCCCACTTCCCCGCCGCTACAACGGCATGCTCCTCAGCTTAGGGCGTTGACCGTTAGTCCCGCAGTTCAGCCCTGGAATATGGAGCCGTCCCGCAGACGCTATTTTGCGCCTCGCCCTATAGCGGTGGAAGGGCGGCGCCTGCGAGCTGCTCGCTCTTCCGTAGCTCGCAGCCCGGGCGAGCCCTGCCCGCCTGGAGCCAACTTCCTTGTCCACGGCTAGGGCGGTGGCTGCTCGGGCCTGACAAGCGAGTCGCTATTGGTCCTGCCCTCCACCAGGCCAGGAGAGGAACCGGTTGGGAGACTTCGCTGCGAACCAAAGGGCGGCGGAAGAGCGTCTCGCAGTGCTGCCTCCGGTGCGCTTCTGGCAACTTAAGGGAGCCGCTCATCTGGTCAGAAGCGCAGCTGCTAGGAAGGTATTTGACGGCGCGGCGCCTGGGCTGCTCGCTCGGCGTTTCTTCCTCTCCGCGTTGGAGAAAAATCTCCTTTCTCGCGGGGTGGCGGATGGCCAGCTGTTAAAAGCTTGATTGTTTGGAAACGGGAGTGGTGGGAGATTAACAATCATGGGGGAGGGACAGAGCATTCTTGACATAAAGAAGGTCCCTGGTAGGACGAGGAAAGAACCCTGCCTGAAACTCCGGAGGGCCGCTGCCAGTCAGTATCGACAATACTGGGCTAGGCGGACCAATGGTCTGACTCGGTTTAAGGCAGCTTCCTGTGGCCACCCGGTCGCGTTCTTCTGGCTAAGGTTGCCGGCAGCGTCTTTGGGGCAGAGGGCTGCTATTCCTTTAATAAGAAGCATGGAGCCAGACCGTTAGACGATCTCGCTGAGTTTTGCTTATGCTGCCTGGCAGCAGTGCTGCTGTTTTTCCCTCAGGGTTCCCAACTTTCCCAGACCTGCCTGGAGAGAATAATGCAAGAGGGATTGAATCTGGGACCTTCTGCATGCAAATCATGATCAGTGGCCCCGTCCATAGAAAAATGATTTCTGCCAGTGTGCTTTAGGGAGAGGGATGCGTACCTGTTGGGTGCACTTTTTCCTTGTCATACACAGGTATCAAAGGCACAGAAATTTCTGTCAGGAATGAAGTTGGCAACTGATGTTTTGTGTTTCGCACAGTGGCATAGTTGCAGTTAATAATGGATCTCCCCACCCCACCCTCCAGCCTATCCTCCTTCCTGGCAGTGTGCTGTATTTGGGGGGGGGGGGGAGCATATGATCTGCTCTAGTGATTGTGACATTTACATATATCATTGCCATAGTTAAACCACTCTCAACACGGAGTGTGAGAGAGCACCTACTTATATGTTTATGAGTTTATTATGTAGCACTCCTTCTGCCGAAGTTGAATTATTGGCTTCCAAATTGCAAATATGCCCCCTTTTCAGATATGGCCAGTTGGATGGTAGAGGTTGCAAATGCTTTTTTAAGAAGGGCTGTGTGTCCCAATTCCTTTAAAAGAAAATGTGTTCAGACCACTTCTAGTCATTGGTTTCCACCACTCCAGATCACTATTGGCCAGTCTCCAGTTTTTTGTTTCTTAGCAAAATCCTAGGATAAGTGGGAAAAAAATGAAATTCAGGCTTCTGGGTTCAGGTCAGAAATAGCCTTGGTCGCCTTGGTGAATGACCTATGCCATCAAGTAGACAACGGAGAGTCCCTGTTGGTTCTGCTGGATCCCTCAATAGCAATTGATAGCATTGACCATGGTGGCCTTCTGGGGAGTTTGGCCAGTGTAGGACTGGGGGCACTGATTTTCAGTAGTTCTGGGGGCTGCCCATATGATGTTGGGTTGCCACTGTCTTAAGAAAAACTTGAGCCTTCACTGCAGTGGTGGCTAGTCCCAACACAGAGGGAGGACATGGGGTTTCCAACAGCCATTGGCCTACTGGGCCTGCTCTCTGCCCGGGTGGATGATGACAAATCAGGGGGTGCCATCTGTCCAGGAACGCCTCCGCCATCACTTCGGGGGGGGATGTCTGGGTAAGTCTCTGACTTTTTTTAATTCACAGCTTCACAGGAATGCTCTGCAATGGCTGCAAGATGGTTGCTGCATTGTATAACCAACACAGCACCACTGTGCACCTACCACAGACTTTTTAGGCAACCCCCTGGTCTTACCTAGCTGAATATTCCCAGAAAGTGGTGCTGAGGTCTTATAGCTTGACTCCTTGGACACTGATCTATGGGTTTCCCCCAGGTTTTATGGCATCTACATGAAGCTGCCAAGGAAAGCCATGTGGACTTTTGAGATTGGGTCCCATCACTATGCTAATGATACCCAGCTCCAGCTCTCTTTTTCAACTGAAGCCTAGATGGTTGTGGAAGACATTACGGTGGTGCTATCGATCTGCACAGTCCCTGATAGAGTTGTACGCCCTCTGGTCAGATTCGCAGCTTGGAGGTGCTTCCAGACCCAACATTGCTCCTGGTGATTAGATGGCTGGGAGCACCTTAGCCCAGCTTCAGCTGGTGTGCCATCTGCACCCCTTCCTGGAGAAGGCAGATCTCACCACAGCAACCCATGCTGTAATCATCTCCATTTTAGGCAACTGCAATGCATTGTTCATGGGAGTATCCCTGAAGAGTGTTTGGAAACTGCAGCTGGTGCCAAATTGCTTTCTGGAATGGGCTTTCTGACCATGTTGCACCAGTCTTATACCAACGGCACTGGCTTTCAGTTTGTTTCCAAGCTCAGTTCAAAGTGATGCTTCTTACCAGTAAAGCCCCAAATGTCTTGAGGCCAGGGTACTTGAGAAACTGCCTCCTCTCAAAGGAACCGGCCCATAGTTTAGTATCTGCTTCAGAGTCCCTGTTGTATATCTCATCAAGAAAAGAGTTTTGGCTGCTGGGAATACAAGACAAAGAATCCAGTCAATGGTGGCAGCCTGATAGTGGAACTCTCAAGGGATTGATCTTCTTGTTTAGTTTTAGATGGGCTGTTAGATCTTTTTTGTTTCACACCCTTTTTGAAGGATTTTAATGTGATTTATTTTATCCCACTGCTTTTAAAGTTGTTGTATTATTTGTTTGTTTCTTATTCTTTGCTATGAGGATGTTTTTAAAGCCCTTTCTGGGTTGAAAGGTAACTCCTAACTTTGTAAATTGTTTTCAGTCTTTCAGATTTTCACCATGGAACAACTGGCTAAGGCAAACATACATTTTGGTCTGGACCTCTTCCAAAAATTGAATGAAGCCAACCCAACAGGCAATATCTTCTTTTCCCCATTTAGCATATCCTCTGCATTCGCCATGCTCTCATTAGGGGCCAGAGCGAACACAGCAACCGAACTCTCAAAGGTCAGACAGTCTGTTCTCTTAATTTTGGTGCTGAATTCTGTGTAAATTGTTAGAGGGCTATCCTAGGATTCCAAGGACTGTAGGACTTTTCAGATCCCCCTCCCAAAGGCATAGACACTGCTACAATTTTGGGAGGGGGGCTACACGATCTGATCCCTCCTTCCCCACCCCCTCTCAGCAACCGTGGAAAGAATTGTGACACCTGCTTTCCAAGGTCTCAAAAACAGCCTCAGAAGACCTTGGAGAAGTTAGAGAGGGGTCATTCCAGTGGGCCAGGAGGAGAAAGGAGAGGCCCAGATATTAGAAATCTGATGGCCTCCCCAGTCCTGCCACCACCAAGTGCGCTTCTCCTAGAGGCCTCAAAAGTCCATCTAGAGGCAAAAGGAAAATGAGGAGGATGGAGAGGTTTAAATTGCCCCCGTTCTCCTGCCCTGTTGGCAAAAACCAAGCAGTGGTTTGGATACTTGGAAGCCCCCGAGCTCAGAGGCTTCTGTTTAATGGGGTGCAACCTTTAAGGAGATTCAGTTGCCAATCTTTTTAAACTCTTATATTTAAAATATCTCACTGGCTATGAGAAGCTTTTTATTGGGATTAAACAATGCATTAAATGCTGTTAAGATTATTGCAATGTATAGTCCCAGTTTCAAGGGAGTGGTTTTGTCATTATTGAATTATGATGGTGACGCAGTTACACAATAAAGCAAATTGACCTTCCTTCCATGGCTTAGACTTTGCACGAAAGTTTATTAGGTTTGCATACCATCACATCAAACTGCCAACCCATGTGGAATCCACTGATGGCAGAAAAGGCAAGGATATAAAGGGAGAGAAAAATATATAATTCTGCACTAAAAATGCTGTGAATGAATTCTTTATTCCCTACACCCACAAAGTCAACCCTACCTAGGGCCAATTCACAGTGCTGACTACTTTTATGCAATCTGTTTACATAAGCACACGTAGAAAAATCTTGGTGCCAACCAGGCTGCATATGACGGACTCTCTATCCATTTGTATCATCGCAACTGTGAACTGCCCAGAGGTCTTTGGCTATTGGGCTGTATAAAAATGTAATAAATACATAAATAAAACTAGCAGTGCAAGCCAGTTCCTATTGTGCCTGTGAACCAGAACAAAGAACTGCTTGCACAACGGGGATTTCCTGATTCTACAAGCAACCCCAAATGAGAGAGAGAGAGAATTGTTCCAGATTGGGGCAGATCAACAGATTTGGCAGACTTACTCTGATCTGGAAATGAGCACTTCCGATCATTTCCAAGGCTCCTTTTAGAACTGTAAGATCCCTGTCGCACAAGCAGTCCCTCCCGCTGGCACAAAAGAAAAAGTGGAACCACAGCAGTACTATAGCTTCATATGCTTCTGTACCTTGTAGGCTTATAGCCAGGCTTCTCATGACTGGGCAGTTTGGTTTGGAAATCAATGTGAATCAGCTTGTTTGATAACATATAAAAGCTTTTTAATAAAATAAGCTGGAATTGCAATGAAACGCCATATATTTAAACATACAAATCCCATGTGCTCACTGTCCAGAAGAGGACCAAAAGCCGGAGCAAGTTTTCTACTAATTTATTCATTGAGGCTACAACTGCACGTTACATATATTTTTGTTTCAGTGTTTTGATAAATTCACTGCATGGCGGCACAGGATGAGGGGAATGCTCATTCTGAACACAGTGCACGTTAAAAAAAAGAGAGGCTTATGTCTCCACTCGCTGGCCATGTTCCAAGTGAAATGAATGCAGCAGCGTCTTCTCTGACTGTGGCCTACCAGGCGGCAAACATGATGAACTGCAGCCTTCCCATTTCTGAAGTGTTATTACAGATGTACAAAATTATACATGGTGTGGATAGGGAGACCTGTCCCTCCCTCCCCCACTCTCTCTCTGTCATTACAGTAGAACGCAGGGTCATCCTATGAAGCTGATTGGCGATTCAGGACAGATGAAAGGAATTACTTCTTCATATAGCGCATAGTTAAACTATGGAATTTGCTACCACAAGATGTAGTGATGGCCACCAATTTGGATAGCTTTAAAAGGGGGTTAGGCAATAGTTTCTAGTCCTGATGGGCAGTATGCTACCTCCAGTATCTGAGGTAGTTGGCCCATGTACACCAGTTAATGGGGAACATGGGCAGGAGGGTGAAGTTGCACTAATGTTCTGCTTGTGGGTCCCTAGTCAACAACTGGTTGGCTACTGTGTGAATATTGTAATATTGTATTGTGTGACAAAGGGGGGGAATAAAGAAAATGCAATCTAAAAATGATATAATACAAACTAAGTTATATAATAGGCAAAGCTGACTAAGTGTACACAAGGTAATTACACAGGCACACAGACAATATGTTAATGGATGTGTATACCACCCCAACCTAACAAAAAGCACGAGTGATAGTATACAAAGATAAAGATTCACAGGAATCCATTTTCAATCTTGTATTACCATGCACACAGCTTCTTCAGAAAGGCAGTATTTCATGTGTACAAAGTCATTAACACCACTAATGAGCAAACGCTGTGGAAACAAAGATAAGGTGAACACTTAGGAAATCTCTTCAACCCAGAAAATCTTATTAATTCTCCCTGAGGGAAGATGTAATTTGTCAGGTTGTATTATATCATTTTTAATTGTATTTGTTTCCTTATTTGCCCACCACTTTTTCATAGAATCATAGAATAGCAGAGTTGGAAGGGGCCTACAAGGCCATCGAGTCCAGCCCCCTGCTCAATGCAGGAATCCACCCTAAAACATCCCTGACAGATGGTTGTCCAGCTGCCTCTTGAAAGCCTCTAGTGTGGGAGAGACCACTTCTATACCGCCCAAGAGCCGGAGCTCTCTGGGCAGTTCACAAGAATTAAAAACTTTCAAAGTATAAAGTATTTGAAGAGTGCTATCATGTCTCCCCTCAATCTTCTCTTCTCCAGGCTAAACATGCCCAGTTCTTTCAGTCTCTCTTCATAGGGCTTTGTTTCCAGACCCCTGATCATCCTGGTTACCCTCCTCTGAACGCGCTCCAGCTTGTCTGCGTCCTTCTTGAATTGTGGAGCCCAGAACTGGATGCAATACTCTTTTGTCACCTATTACAACATTGCTTTTCCTTACTTTTGTGCAGTTGTATGCTTTTTAGCCTTTTTTGTGGGAGGGTGGGTGGGGGTCTGATCCAGCATGGCTCTTGTTTTGTTCTTTTTATTGTGGAGTTACTTAATAAATCAATTTTTCTAGTTGATCATAGGGGTGATTGATTAAGCCACTTCTTTTTTTCTTCTGTTTTCATGCAGACATTTCACTTTGATGCTGTTGAAGATCTTCATTCACGATTTCAGGCACTCAGTACTGATGTTAAAAGGTGTGATGCGTCCTATGTACTGAAACTTGCTAATAGGCTGTATGGAGAAAATACCTATTCCTTTTTGCAAGTAAGTTGATTGCGAAGATATAAAAGAAATTTGAAAACTTACCTGTTTATTGAAAACACTTTTTAAAACTTAGCAGGGTTATTGGTCCACAATGTAACAATGCATTGCGCCTATTCAGATGACACTTCAGGCTCTGCGGTTAGCAAAACTGTGGTTCTCTGGGGTTAGCACTAACCGCAAGCCATTGCTGCTTCACACAACACTTTAAGCCCGGGCTACAGCCGCTAACCCTACTGCAGACAGTCCGACTGTGGTTAGTGAATGAGCAGGGTTTAACAAAACGCATTGCCCAAATCACCTTAAACCCTGCTGCTTAACCAAAATCCTTAACCAGCAGCATTTAAGTTGTCTTCTGAACATTCCCATTGAATATTCACACATATACATTCATATACACACATACACATTGGTGCATCTTGTAGGATGTCGTTATTTTGGTGCAAGCTTTATTGTGTTTGGCAGACATTCTTGCATAAATCTAAACTATCTGATAATACTTACAATAAACTTTCCCCTGCAAAGAATTATACCCAAAGTTTAAGTTCAGTAATAAGTAAACATTATGCAGATCAATCCTTCAAATCACATAGATCCTTTTATCTGTGTTGAAGCAGTATTTATAGAGAGCGCTTTCTCAAATGATTCACTTCAGATGGTGTGGGAAACAGATCTAGGAGTTCATATAGAGGAGACAAATTGGAATGCATTGTGGAACAGGTGTCCATTTAAAACAATATCAATTAAAAATAAGGAATTATTGTTAAGAATAACCCACAAATGGTATCTCACACCTAGGAAAATATCAATTATGAGCCCAGAGACATCCCCAGAATGTTGGAGGGGATGCTCAGGCACAGGAACATATATACATATGTGGTGGTCTTGCCCTAAGGTAAATATTTTCTGGACATCAGTGTTCCAAGAGATTAGTTCAATAACCAGACAATGGGTTCACTGATCTACACTCCTAGCCTTCTTAAATTTATATATAGGATTAGATAGTAACCTGCTAAGTAAGGAATTAATAAGTCTTCTGTTATTAGCGACAAGATGGTTGATAGCCAAGTATTGGAAATATGGTAAAGGAATCTATATCAATAACTGTCAACAGAGAGTATGGCAGATTGCTCTCTTAGAAAAACTGACTCAAAAATTAAGGATAGAATGAGGACAATTAAGGGAAGTCAAATTTGAAGGGGTATGGAGGAAATTTACCAATTTCGTGAATAAAGGAGAAGATGGGAGAATGCCTCCATCAGCATACAGAGTTATGGAGAGCACAGGGTTAAAGAATGGAAGCCCTGTTCTATATAAAGATGAAAGAAAATATGGTCTGCAAAAGTGTGATCCAGGGTTTATGAGGGGGGAAGTAAGGAAACAAAATGTCTTTAGTAAGTTAATGATTAATAGTATTAAATCTAGGTGGGAACTTGTGCCAAAATTGAATGAATATGTATGATGTAATACTTGACTTATGTAAGCAGAACCAAATTATTATTATTATTATTATTATTATTATTATTATTATTATTAAAAAAGCATTATGCCTTCTCTTTGGCTAAACTATCTGGGCATTTCCTACAGGGCTATGTTTTTACAGAACAAAAACCAAACCTTTTGGTGGTTTTTCAGTGCTTCTTACCTGTTACATGTGTTATGGGAGAACTGATATTCTGGAGAATTTACCTTTACATGGATTGAAGAATACTGCAAACAAAATTACTGCTGACAGCCAAGAATGGGGAGATTCATAGGGTGTGTAATCTACAAGGGGAGGGTGACTGGATGTTTTTATTGTACGTTGGTAACATTCCCCCATGATTTCTCCAGGATTTCTTGACTAGCACTCAGAAGCTGTATGGAGCTGAGCTATCCTCAGTGGATTTTCTAAATGCCTCAGATGAAGCACGAAAACAAATTAACCAGTGGGTTGAGAAACAGACTGAAGGTGAGATGTTCCAGGCAAACTAATATCTCATTTTTCAGATCTTTTAGTAAGAACTACTGGAAACTTTTTTCTCACCTTGACTGTATTACATTTCTAGTCAGTCTCTTCTGCTGCATTTCCAGTATGAATTGCAGGAAGAATAACAAAAAATACTATCTAATAACATTTTTCATTCTCTCATGTGGTAATTTTATTTTAAGTAAGAGTACATTTAGCTATGTCATAAAAGTTCAGTGGTGGTAACATCTTGATGAATATAATTTAGGCTCCATCTTATGCCCAAATACATGAAGCTGAACCATATTGAACACAATGCAACCATGTTGTGTTTAAAGATGGATAGGACTGCCCTGCAAATACCATAAAGTGAAAAAGCAGTGTCAGGCTGGCTAATGTGGGAAACTAAATGTTGAACTAAATTCGATCTAGTAAGGCAGTTCTTATTACACTCTTATTTAACTCTAGCCACCAAAAATCTAGAAAATTAGAAAGATCATATAACTCCTTTGCACTGAAAGATATCTAACACGGGAGTTAAACAGATAGTCATGCAAAACATTTATGCAGTTCAAGATAATGGTTGAGGTTGTATATTCCCTATCAACAGTGCAATGTAGCTGGAAATATGCATCCTCATATATACTGCATAGCAGAGAATACCCCCCAACCTTTTTATAACTGGGTGCACATTTGGAAAGTTGAGAAACTGCTGTGGGCATCACCAAAAATGACTAATCAGAGCAACATCATGTTGGTGACCACCTTAGATTGCATCTGACTCAGCAAAAGCTTTTGTTTCATGTCTATCGGACCCTGCAGTGTCACTTTAATAAGAGTTTGTCTAATTAGGGTAATTGTTGGTGGTATAAAACAGCTAATGGTTGTTTTAAACATATGATTTGGCAATAAATGCATAAATCCCATTTTACAAAATTATTGTAAAAGAACAAACTGGTCATAGTACATTTGCACTAAATGCTCACTGTTCTTATAATGTTATACATGACTTGACTCATGTATAGATAATGAACTCTGTAACTTTTCTTTCAAGGTAAAATCCCTGAGTTGTTATCTGAAGGTTCAGTTAATGAACTAACCAAACTGGTTCTGGTCAACGCCATCTATTTTAAAGGCAGTTGGGAAGAGAAATTTCAGGAGGCAGACACGGAGGATTTGCCTTTTAGACTCAACAAGGTAATTGCAGCCTTTTTACTACAGTATTGTTCCTGCATTGGCAGGTTGTACAAGGTCGACTTTAGGGGTATGTGGATAATTGTTAAATTAGCATTCCGTTTTGACAAACACTAAAAACAACTGAGCACCATCCAGGTATAGTGGTACTTTAAAAAGAGGTTTTGTGCACATGACTAGATTTCCCAAAATGTGGATGGGGCACCTCTGAATTCAATGTGCGTATATGGAGGTAAACTTTCCCCTATCAAATTCAAATAATTTTTCAGTTTTGAAACATTTTATTGAATTTATTGGACTGGTTTTCTGTTCTATTGCTTGAAGGAGAACAGCTGAAAAGGATAGAACACGTTTGTTTTAATATTCGCTTGCATATTTTCTGCCTTTAGACAACAAAGAGTATGTTATACATTTTAATTGATTGTTTGTTAATGGCTTTATAAGGCTAGAATCATAGGTGCACTTACCTCGTAATAAGTCCCACTTAATTCAGCTGACTTCTCATCTGAATGGGATTGTTTTATAATGTTACAAGCCATGGCTTGTTACTGTAGTTTCTCTCCATGCATTGCCTCTCTTCTACTAACCATTTGTACCTTCCCCCTGAGAGCAGCCTCTGTATGTAATGTTGCCAAATGGTCTTCGAACTTGAGATGCAGCCACTGTGTGAAGAATTTACCTTCTCAACTATTATGACAGCTATTTGTATATTGGCACATATAGCAGTCAGGGAGTGAGGAAAACCTTTATTGTGAACGCAAGAGATTATTGTTCAGCAGTAGCTAGCTGCACAGTCTTCTACGTTATTCCAGACATCTAACTTAATCAAGCGCTTAAATGTTAAGTCCTTAACATTTAATGTGCATAAATTAAACATTTAAGAAGCTTTAAATTACATTCCATATTTACATGCTTATTGCTATATATTTTTAAAACTATTCAGAAGGAAAAGAAGAATGTGAAAATGATGTTCATGAAAAAGAAGTTTCCTTTTCGGTACATCCATGAATGTAAGTGCCGTGTGCTGGAACTTCCTTACAAGGGAAAAGAACTTAGCATGATAATCCTCCTGCCTGATGACATTGAGGATAATTCCACTGGCCTGGAACAGGTGATTATGTTTACTTCTCCCTCATCTTATAAATACTTCTATATTCTCACATACTAAACTGATATGACACACTGTATTTGCAATAGTGCAGCTCATAGGATCACTGTGTGTGCATGGTTGATACTGAGAATCATAGGAGCACTTCTAGGTAACATGTGCTGTGACATGTTCTGTACAACAATGTTGCTCTTCTGAAGCAGGGGCTGCATTGTCTAGAGGTGGAGGCAGAATACAGGCTCTCCTTCCAGAACAAGCTCTTTAGAGAGAGCCCTAGTTGAGTCCTTATGCCACATCTATCCCAGGAGGCAATGAGTCTCCAAGACCTAGGGAAGGGAGATCTCTTTTCCATCTCAGCTACCTGAAATCGATTTTAACTGGAGATGCAAGGGTCTAAACAAGTGATTCTTGCATGAAAGGCATGTGCTATGCTTCCTCTAGCACAGTGAAATCAAGCTAACTACTTTAATAGACCTTGTCCAAGACATAGACCGTGTCTTCCAGTCCTACAGTGGCCCCGTTCAGACAACATGCAAAACCATGCTGCTTAATCACAAAATGGTTAACAGACTGCATTGCATTCCATTAACCATTTTGTGGTTAAGCAGCATGGTTTAGTGTGTCGTCTGAAAGGGGCCTCTGTCACACAAATCAGTGAGTTCTCGCTTTTGTTAATGAATTAGAAATATTTATGCTAGAATAACAGAACTAATTCATTCTCTCTCTTTTTGTAATTCTAGTTGGAGAAGCAGCTCACCTTAGAAAAGCTTCAAGAATGGACACATCCAGGGAAGATGTATTCAAACAATGATGTGTACGTGCATCTGCCTAAATTTAAGCTTGAAGAGACTTATGATCTTAAATCTCATTTAGTTGCACTGGGAGTGATGGATGTCTTTGATAGTGGCAAGGCCGATTTGTCTGGAATGTCAGGTGCCCAAGACCTCCACGTGTCCAAAATTGTTCACAAGTCATTTATAGAAGTGAATGAAGAGGGCACAGAAGCAGCAGCAGCAACAGCAATGATAGCTATGCTCTGTAGTATTCCTAGGGAAGAGGATTTCAATGCTGACCATCCCTTCCTGTTTTTAATCCGTCATAACCCTACGCAAAGCATATTTTTCTTTGGCAGATTTGCTTCTCCGTGAAAACTAAAATGAATCTCAGGAACACATACCAGCCATTACAGCGACTCCCATCAAGCACAATGTTGTTTCTTTCCCTGTTTGGGAAAAAGCTGTTGTGGGAGAAAACTGGTTCCTGGGACAGAAAGCTTTGAAGATGCTTTAACTAAATCTCTGATTTGATTTCCCTCCTGGATTCTCTTGTACTGCTTTGCTAGTTCTATCAGTGTTTTAAACCGAAATGCTACTGTACACTCTTTCTTCTAAAATCATTCAGATATTGATTGTTTTAATAAACTTTGCTATTTGAAGAAATGCTTCTGCAAGGCAGAACATTGAATAATTTAAGGCAATTATTTGACATTCACTGTGGTGTAGTATGATTTCTTCTGCTGCTCATTTTTCTTTAGTAATTCATTGGTAACCAAAACCAGAACTTCTAGCAATTCATTAGTAATGGAAACAGTAACCATTCCTGAAACAAGAATGTGATTACTGGTCTCTGCTTTTCAGCAAGGCTGTGGTTTCTGATATTACTACCATACCATCCTTGAAGTACTGGTAAAAGATCAAACCATGCAGAACTCTATCCAGGTGGAAAGCCTGTCTGCGTAGTCATTGACTGTGTATCCCTTCTTCTCCCTGCCCAGGTTCTCCTTCCACTAAAGGTAGGTTGAACCTTCTGGGCCAGTTGGTTGGTTGGTTGGTTTTAACCATTCATTGGGAAAGGGGTGAAATGACAGAAGTTTCAATGGCATTTGGGGGGCTGGGGATTTGATGCTTGCCTTAACTTTACAAGGTGGCTATTGTGTGAGTGTTTTCTTGCTTTGAACAACAACAAAAACACCTTATGTGGTGGTGTGAAGCTCTCCAACCACAACCTCCCAGCTAGACTGCTTGTCCTGGAATGTCTATAGCAATGACAGAAGTAAGGCAAACACATAGCCTGCTACCCCCTGAAGTCTTTACTGACATTTTTGTTTCCCATTTGTATTTTCAAACGTGGGCAGGGTTTTAATATAGCCTGGTTCTCAGCAAGTATTTTCCAGCTCTGCTGCTGTATGCAAAGTCGATAAGAGGGGTGGTAGATGGTCATTCTAAGGACCAAATTCATAGGAACAGTTTTCCAAAATACCCAGAAGATCTTTGTAACCCGCACACCCCACAATTGCCATCTCCCTAGCTTTCCAAAATCCAAAGCTGCAGATAGTGATGTTTTAGCAGTAGCTGGTACAATGGGTACCCCTGGGTGGAATACTCTTTCCAATGACAAGGAGGTCTTTCAGATGGGGGAGGGGGAATTGTTTTTCCTTACCATTGCTCTGCTTCCTGCTTCTCTTGCACATTTAAAATGAGCAAAATTACATGGGAAGAGAGCAGTGCCCACATGGCCTGGAACCTCTCAGCCCATACATTTTAATAGGACAATGCCCTCTAGTCTGCATTTTATAGTGCAACTTTGACTGCACATTGCAGCAAATCCCAGCATATTTCAGAAGAATCGGGGTTTCTGAAGTTTATTTTTTTATGGAAGAACTGGGAATAGGAGTGAGAGGTGCGCAGGAGGCTCACATCGTCATCAAAATGTCACACAAACATCCGTGAGTGGCCAGCCACAAACGTGCTATAAATTGCACCTTTAAAGACGCCCAAGGTTTCCTGCCATCGTTGCAGACTATATCTCCGAGGAGAAAGACCGGGAATAACTTTTCTCTGTTAATACGTTCAATAACTGGGTGACTTCTCCAGAAAGCCAAAATGGTGTTGCATTGGTGGCTCATTTACCTCTCACATTGTGGGAAGAAGAAAGAAACAATCACGGTAAAAACAGATACATTTATTTTGGTTTTTGACACTGATTGTGGACTGCATAAAGTGGACTGCATAAAGTTCCTAGCAAAGCATGAGCTGCATCTCCACTAACTAATCTGTAAGATGCTGATGGTAGTGGTGAAGACAGTTCGTTGCCCTTTTCCAGCACACAGTGGTGAAGGGAAGGCAAGTGCGGCTGCAAGGCGCCTCCCGGCGCAAAAGCGCCTCCGGAAAGCCCGGGGCCTGCTACTCTCAGACGTGAACTACGAAGCTACCCAACCACCCACCCCACTCTCCGGGCTGCATCTCTCCAAGGGCGGCGCCTGAGGAGCGGCCTTCTGTCGCCGCTGGAGGGAGCGCCGTCCGCTTCCAAGCCACGCCTAGAGCCGCCTCCTTCTTAGGCTCGACTGGGGCGGCGGCTGCGCCTCCCAGACAGCGACTTGCCCTTGGTCCTCTCGCTCACCAAGCCAGGAGAAGGGAGCAGTTTGGGTCCGTCGCTCAATCATCGCGGAGAGCCAGCGGGCGGCGTTTTCGTCTGCGAGCGGCAAATTGCCTCGCGTGCGCCCTGCCCGCTTCGAACGCCTTGGGCCAGCTGTTCAGAAGGGCCGCCTAGAGAAGGTATTTGATGGCGCCGCGCCTGGGCTGCTCTCTCGACGTTTCTCCTCTCCGCCGTGGGAGAAGGAACTCGCGTGGAAGACCTGCTGCCACTTTCTCGCGGGGTGGGAGGACAGCTGTTCAAAACGGATTCTTGGAAAACGGGCGTGGAGGGAGGTGAGCAAAAGTCACCAGCTACTTCAAGGGTTGTGTCCTACTGGCTGAGGTTGCCCGCAGCGCCTTTGGGGTAGAGGGATGTTATTGTCCCGTGGTTTTTCCTTTCCTTCCCAGCTTTGCCGGAGGAGAATAGATTCTTGCCACTGAAGTTCGTGCCTGGAAGGAGTTTTTAGAGTTGAGGCAGGAAATGTGCCTGGGCAAGGGTCAACAGCTGTTAATGATGAGAATGGTGTTGTTGTTTTCTTGTAAATTTCAACAGAGCAAAGCAAGAAAAGAAATGTCAATATGATGGAATGTATCCATTTCAGTAAATATATGTGAAGTGTGTGAAAATACAGCTTTTTTTTTAAAAAAAAAAAAAAAGCAAAGGCATCTGTGGCATGAGTCAGGGGTTTTATTGTGATGGGATTTTAGGAAAATCTGTTAAATTAAAAAAAAAGAGAATTAGGAGTGGATAATTGACTCACTAAACTGCTTCCCCGTGGTGTTATATTACACAGCTGCAGGTTTGTGTGTAAATATCACAATGATATAATTGCAATTAATGATGGCTCTTTTGTTTTTTGTTTGATAAAATGCGCAAATTGATGAGACATTCAGCTCCTAAATCTCTAGTGAGTGGGAATAGTTAGAAAAATAGATTAGTACAAGTAAATACTGACAGTCCTCATAATCAAACAAAATCCAGTCAGAATCCAGTCAGTGGTGGCAGCCTGATAGTGGAACTCTCAAGGGACTGATCTTCTTGTTTAGTTTTAGATGGGCTGTTAGATCTTTTTTGTTTCACACCCTTTTTGAAGGAATTAAATGTGATTCATTTCATCCCTCTGCTTTTAAAGTTGGGGTGGTTGTTTTATTTGTTTGTTTCTTATTCTTTGCTATGAGGATGTTTTTAAAGCCCTTTCTGGGTTGAAAGGTAACTCCTAACTTTGTAAATTGTTTTCAGTCTTTCAGATTTTCACCATGGAACAACTGGCTAATGCAAACATACATTTTGGTCTGGACCTCTTCCAAAAATTGAATGAAGCCAACCCAACAGGCAATATCTTCTTTTCCCCATTTAGCATATCCTCTGCAATCGCCATGCTCTCATTAGGGGCCAGAGCGAACACAGCAACCGAACTCTCAAAGGTCAGACAGTCTGTTCTCTTAATTTTGGTGCTGAATTCTGTGTAAATTGTTAGAGGGCTATCCTAGGATTCCAAGGACTGTAGGACTTTTCAGATCCCCCTCCCAAAGGCATAGACACTGCTACAATTTTGGGAGGGGGGCTACACGATCTGATCCCTCCTTCCCCACTCCCTCTCAGCAACCGTGGAAAGAATTGTGACACCTGCTTTCCAAGGTCTCAAAAGCAGCCTCAGAAGACCTTGGAGAAGTTAGAGAGGGGTCATTCCAGTGGGCCAGGAGGAGAAAGGAGAGGCCCAGATATAAGAAATCAGATGGCCTCTCCAGTCCCGCCACCACCAAGTGCGCTTCTCCTAGAGGCCTCAAAAGTAGGCTGACCATCTGAAAAGGAGGACAGGGCTCCTGTATCTTTAACAGTTGTATTGAAAAGGGAATTTCTGCAGGTGTCATTTGTATATATGGAGAACCTGGTGAAATTTCCTCTTCTTCACAACAGTTAAAGCTGCAGGAGCCCTACCCTCTTTTAAATCTGGTCACTCTAGTATAGCTCCTGCATCTTGAAGTGTTGTGATGAAGAGGGAATGTCACCAGGTTCCCCATATATACAAATGACACCTGCTGACATTCCCTTTTCTATGCAACTGTTAAAGATACAGGAGCCCTGTCCTCCTTTTCATATGGTCACCCTACTCAAAAGTCCATCTAAGAGGCAAAAGCAAAATGAGGAGGATGGAGAGATTTAAATTGCCCCCGTTCTCCTGCCCTGTTGGCAAAAAACGAGCAGTGGTTTGGATACTTGGAAGCCCCCGAGCTCAGAGGCTTCTGTCTAATGGGGTGCAACCTTTAAGGAGATTCAGTTACTAAACTTTTTAAACTCTTATATTTAAAATATCCCACCGGCTATGAGAAGCTTTTTATTGGGATTAAACAATGCATTAAATGCTGTTAAGATTATTGCAATTTATAGTCCCAGTTTCAAGGGAGTGGTTTTGTCATTATTGAATTATGATGGCGACGCAGTTACACAATAAAGCTAATTTACCTTCCTTCCATGGTTTGCATACCATCACATCAAACTGCCCAACCCATGTGGAATCCACTGATGGCAGAAACAGCAAGGATATAAAGGGAGAGAAAAATATATAATTCTGCAATAAAAATGCTGTGAATGAATTCTTTATTCCCTACACCCTCAAAGTCAACCCTACCTAGGGCCAATTCACAGTGCTGACTACTTTTATGCAATCTTTTTACATAAGCACACGTAGAAAAATCTTGGTGCCAACCAGGCTGCATATGCCGGACTCTCTATCCATTTGTATCATCGCAACTGTGAACTGCCCAGAGGTCTTTGGCTATTGGGCTGTATAAAAATGTAATAAATACATAAATAAAACTAGCAGTGCAAGCCAGTTCCTATTGTGCCTGTGAACCAGAACAAAGAACTGCTTGCACAACGGGGATTTCCTGATTCTACAAGCAACCCCAAATGAGAGAGAGACAGAATTGTTCCAGATTGGGGCAGATCAACAGACTTGGCAGACTTACTCTGATCTGGAAATGAGCACTTCCGATCATTTCCAAGGCTCCTTTTAGAACTGTAAGATCCCTGTCGCACAAGCAGTCCCTCCCGCTGGCACAAAAGAAAAAGTGGAACCACAGCAGTACTATAGCTTCATATGCTTCTGTACCTTGTAGGCTTATAGCCAGGCTTCTCATGACTGGGCAGTTTGGTTTGGAAATCAATGTGAATCAGCTTGTTTGATAACATATAAAAGCTTTTTAATAAAATAAGCTGGAATTGCAATGAAACGCCATATATTTAAACATACAAATCCCATGTGCTCACTGTCCAGAAGAGGACCAAAAGCCAGAGCAAGTTTTCTACTTATTTATTCATTGAGGCTACAACTGCACGTTACATATATTTTTGTTTCAGTGTTTTGATAAATTCACTGCATGGCGGCAGAGGATGAGGGGAATGCTCATTCTGAACACAGTGCATGTTAAAAAAAAGAGAGGCTTATGTCTCCACTCGCTGGCCATGTTCTAAGTGAAATGAATGCAGCAGCGTCTTCTCTGACTGTGGCCTACCAGGCGGCAAACATGATGAACTGCAGCCTTCCCATTTCTGAAGTGTTATTACAGATGTACAAAATTATACATGGTGTGGATAGGGAGACCTGTCCCTCCCTCCCCCCCCCCTCTCTCTGTCATTACAGTAGAACGCAGGGTCATCCTATGAAGCTGATTGGAGATTCAGGACAGATGAAAGGAATTACTTCTTCATATAGCGCATAGTTAAACTATGGAATTTGCTACCACAAGATGTAGTGATAGGCACCAATTTGGATAGCTTTAAAAGGGGGTTAGGCAACAGTTTCTAGTCCTGATGGGCAGTATGCTACCTCCAGTATCTGAGGTAGTTGGCCCATGTGCACCAGTTAATGGGGAACATCGGCAGGAGGGTGAAGTTGCGCTAATGTCCTGCTTGTGGGTCCCTTGTCAACAACTGGTTGGCTACTGTGTGAACAGAATGCTGGTCTAGATGGACCCTTGGTCTGATCCCAAAAACCCGAAACAGCGCACCAGTTGAATAAGGGCAAAAAATTGCTAAAAAGCATAGAACTGAACAAAAATACAGAAAAGCAATATTGTAAAGTGACAAACGGGGAGGAATAAGGAAAATGAAATCTAAAAATGGTATAATACAAACTGACAAATTATTTAATAGGCAAAGCTGACTAAGTGTAAACAAGGCACACAGACAATATGTTAATGGATATGTATACCACCCCAACCTAACAAAAAGCACGGGTGATAGTAAACAAAGAAAAGATTCACAGGAATCCATTTTCAATCTTGTATTACCATGCACACAGGTTCTTCAGAAAGGCAGTATTTCATGTGTACAAAGTCATTAGCACCACTAATGAGCAAACGTTGTGGAAATAAAGATAAAGTGAACACTTAGGAAATCTCTCCAACCCAGAAAATCTTATTAATTCTCCCTGAGGGAAGATGTAATTTGTCAGGTTGTATTATATCATTTTAATTGTATTTGTTTCCTAGAGAGCTTCGGCTATTGGGCGGTATAGAAATGTAATAAATAAATAATAAATTATTTGCCCACCTCTTTTTCATAGAATCATAGAATCATAGAACAGCAGAGTTGGAAGGGGCCTTCAAGGCCATAGAGTCCAGCCCCCTGCTCAATGCAGGAATCCACCCTAAAGCATCTCTGACAGATAGTTGTCCAGCTGCCCCTTGAAGGCCTCTAGTGTGGGAGAAACCACAACCTCACCAGGCAACTGATTCCATTGTCGTACTGCTCTAACAGTCAGGAAGTTTTTCCTGATGTCCAGCTGGAATCTGGCTTCCTTTAACTTGAGCCCATTATTCTGTGTCCTGCACTCTGGGAGGATCGAGAAGAGATCCTGGCCCTCTTCTGTGTGACAACTTTTTAAGTATTTGAAGAGTGCTATCATGTCTCCCCTCAATCTTCTCTTCTCCAGGCTAAACATGCCCAGTTCCTTCAGTCCCTCTTCATAGGGCTTTGTTTCCAGACCCCTGATCATCCTGGTTGCCCTCCTCTGAACACGCTCCAGCTTGTCTGCGTCCTTCTTGAATTGTGGAGCCCAGAACTGGACGCAATACTCTTTTGTCACCTATTACAACATTGTTTTTCCATACTTTTGTGCAGTTGTATGCTTTTTAGCCTTTTGTGTGGGTGGGTGGGGGTCTGATCCAGCATGGCTCTTGTTTTGTTCTTTTTATTGTGGAGTTACTTAATAAATCCATTTTTCTAGTTGATCATAGGGGTGATTGATTAAGCCACTTCTTTTTTTCTTCTGTTTTCATGCAGATATTTCACTTTGATGCTGTTGAAGATCTTCATTCACGATTTCAGGCACTCAGTACTGATGTTAAAAGGTGTGATGCGTCCTATGTACTGAAACTTGCTAATAGGCTGTATGGAGAAAATACCTATTCCTTTTTGCAAGTAAGTTGATTACGAAGATATAAAAGAAATTTGAAAACTTACCTGTTTATTAAAAACACTTTTTAAAACTTAGCAGGGTTATTGGTCCACAATGTAACAATACATTGTGCCTATTCAGATGACACTTCAGGCTCTGTGGTTAGCAAAACTATGGTTCCCTGGGGTTAGCACTAACCACAAGCCATGCTGTTGCACACAACACTTTAAGCCACGGCTACAGCCGCTAACCCTACTGCAGACAGTCCAACTGTGGTTAGTGAGTGAGCAGGATTTAACAAAACACATTGCCCAAATCACCTTAAACCCTGCTGCTTAACCAAAATCCTTAACCAGCAGCGTTTAAGTTGTCTTCTGAACATTCCCATTGAATATTCACACATATACATTCATATACACACATACACATTGGTGCATCTTGTAGGATGTCGTTATTTTGGTGCAAGCTTTATTGTGTTTGGCAGACATTCTTGCATAAATCTAAACTATCTGATAATACTTACAATACGTTTTCCCTTGCAAAGAATTATACCCAAAGTTTAAGTTCAGTAATAAGTAAACGTTATGCAGATCAATCCTGCAAATCACATATTTGCTTTATCTATGTTGAAGCAGTATTTATAGAGAGTGCCTTCTCAAATGATTCACTTCAAATGGTGTGGGAAACAGATCTAGGAGTTCATATAGAGGAGACAAATTGGAATGCATTGTGGAACAGGTGTCCATTTAAAACAATATCAATTAAAAATAAGGAATTAATGTTAAGTATAACCCACAGACAGTATATCACACCTAGGAAAATATCGATTATGAGCCCAGGGACATCCCCAGAATGTTGGAGGGGATGCTCAGGCACAGGAACATACATACATAAGTGGTGGTCTTGCCCTAAGGTAAATATTTTCTGGACATCAGTGTTCCAAGAGATTAGTTCAATAACCAGACAATGGGTTCACTGATCTACACTCCTAGCCTTCTTAAATTTATATATAGGATTAGATAGTAACCTGCTAAGTAAGGAATTAATAAGTCTTCTGTTTTTAGTGACAAGATGGTTGATAGCCAAGTATTGGTAATATGGTAAAGGAATCTGTATCGATAACTATCAACAGAGAGTATGGCAGATTGCTCTCTTAGAAAAACTGACTCAAAAATTAAGGATAGCATGAGGACAATTAAGGGAAGTCAAATTTGAAGGGGTATGGAGGAAATTTACTGATTTCGTGAATAAAGGAGAAGATGGGAGAATGCCTCCATTAGCATACAGAGTTATGGAGAGCACAGGGTTAAAGAATGGAAGCCCTGTTCTATATAAAGATGAAAGAAAATATGGTCTGCAAAAGTGTGATCCAGAGTTTATGAGGGGGGAAGTAAGGAAACAAAATGTCTTAAGTAAGTTAATTATTAATAGTATTAAATCTAGGTGGGAATTTGTGCCAAAATTGAATGTATATGTATGATGTAATATTGGACTTATGTAACCAGAACCAAATCATTATTATTATTATTATTATTATTATTATTATTATTATTATTAAAAAAAGCATTATGCCTTCTCTTTGGCTAAACTATCTGGGCATTTCCTACAGGGCTATGTTTTTACAGAAAAAAAACCAAAACTTTTGGTGGTTTTTCAATGCTTCTTACCTGTTACATGTGTTATGGGAGAACTGATATTCTGGAGAATTTACCTTTACATGGATTGAAGAATACTGTGAACAAAATTACTGTTGACAGCCAAGAATGGGGGATTCATAGGGTGTGTAATCCACAAGGGGAGGGTGACTGGATGTTTTTATTGTACGTTGGTAACATTCCCCCATGATTTCTCCAGGATTTCTTGACTAGCACTCAGAAGCTGTATGGAGCTGAGCTATCCTCAGTGGATTTTCTAAATGCCTCAGATGAAGCACGAAAACAAATTAACCAGTGGGTTGAGAAACAGACTGAAGGTGAGATGTTCCAGGCAAACTCATATCTCATTTTTCAGATCTTTTAGTAAGAACTACTGGAAACTTTTTTCTCACCTTGACTGTATTACATTTCTAGTCAGTCTCTTCTGCTGCATTTCCAGTATGAATTGCAGGAAGAATAACAAAAAATACTATATAATAACATTTTTTTCTTCTCTCGTGTGGTAATTTTATTTTAAGTAAGAGTACATTTAGCTATGTCGTAAAAGTTCAGTGGTGGTAACATCTTGATGAATATAATTTAGGCTCCATCTTATGCCCAAATACATGAAGCTGAACCATATTGAACACAATGCAACCATGTTGTGTTTAAAGATGGATAGGACTGCCCTGCAAATACCATAAAGTGAAAAAGCAGTGTCAGGCTGGCTAATGTGGGAAACTAAATGTTGAACTAAATTCGATCTAGTAAGGCAGTTCTTATTACACTCTTATTTAACTCTAGCCACCAAAAATTTAGCAAATTAGAAAGATCATATAACTCCTTTGCACTGAAAGATATCTAACACGGGAGTTAAACAGATAGTCATGCAAAACATTTATGCAGTTCAAGATAATGGCTGAGGTTGTATATTCCCTATCAACAGTGCAATGTCGCTGGAAATATGCATCCTCATATATACTGCATAGCAGGGAATGCCCCCCAACCTTTTTATAACTGGGTGCACATTTCGGAAGTTGAGAAACTGCTGTGGGCATCACCAAAAATGACCAATCAGAGCAACATCATGTTGGTGACCACCTTAGATTGCATCTGACTCAGCAAAAGCTTTTGTTTCATGTCTATCGGACCCTGCAGTGTCACTTTAATAAGAGTTTGTCTAATTAGGGTAATTGTTGGTGGTATAAAACAGCTAATGGTTGTTTTAAACATATGATTTGGCAATAAATGCATAAATCCCATTTTATAAAATTCTTGTAGAAGAACAAACTGGTCATAGTACATTTGCACTAAATGCTCACTGTTCTTATAATGTTATACATGACTTGACTCATGTATAGATAATGAACTCTGTAACTTTTCTTTCAAGGTAAAATCCCTGAGTTGTTATCTGAAGGTTCAGTTAATGAACTAACCAAACTGGTTCTGGTCAACGCCATCTATTTTAAAGGCAGTTGGGAAGAGAAATTTCAGGAGGCAGACACGAAGGATTTGCCTTTTAGACTCAACAAGGTAATTGCAGCCTTTTTACTACAGTATTGTTCCTGCATTGGCAAGTTGTACAAGGTCGACTTTAGGGGTATGTGGATAATTGTTAAATTAGCATTCCATTTTGACAAATACTAAAAACAACTGAGCACCATCCAGGTAGAGTGGTACTTTAAAAAGAGGTTTTGTGCACATGACTAGATTTCCCAAAATGTGGATGGGGCACCTCTGAATTCAGTGTGTGTATATGAAGGTAAACTTTCCCCTATCAAATTCAAATAATTTTTCAGTTTTGAAACATTTCATTGAATTTATTGGACTAGATTTCTGTTCTATTGCTTGAAGGAGAACAGCTGAAAAGGATAGAACATGTTTGTTTTAATATTCGCTTGCATATTTTTCTGCCTTTAGACAACAAAGAGTATGTTATACATTTTTATTGATTGTTTGTTAATGGCTTATTAAGGCTAGAATCATACGTGCACTTACCTGGTAATAAGTCCCACTTAATTCAGCTGACTTCTCATCGGAATGGGATTGTTTTGTAATGTTACAAGCCATGGCTTGTTACTGTAGTTTCTCTCCATGCATTGCCTCTCTTCTACTAACCATTTGTACCTTCCCCCTGAGAGCAGACTCTGTATGTAATGTTGCCAAATGGTCTTCGAACTTGAGATGCAGCCACTGTGTGAAGAATTTACCTTCTCAACTATTACGACAGCTATTTGTATATTGGCACATATAGCAGTCAGGGAGTGAGGAAGACCTTTATTGTGAACGCAAGAGATTATTGTTCAGCAGTAGCTAACTTCACAGTCTTCTACGTTATTCCAGACATCTAACTTAAGAAGCTTTAACTTACATTCCATATTTACATGCTTATTGCTATATATTTTTAAAACTATTCAGAAGGAAAAGAAGAATGTGAAAATGATGTTCATGAAAAAGAATTTTCCTTTTCGGTACATCCCTGAATGTAAGTGCCGTGTGCTGGAACTTCCTTACAAGGGAAAAGAACTTAGCATGATAATCCTCCTGCCTGATGACATTGAGGATAATTCCACTGGCCTGGAACAGGTGATTATGTTTACTTCTCCCTCATCTTATAAATACTTCTATATTTCCACATACTAAACTGATATGACACACTGTATTTGCAATAGTGCAGCTCATAGGATCACTGTGTGTGCATGGTTGATACTGAGAATCATAGGAGCACTTCTAGGTAACATGTGCTGTGACCTGTTCTGTACAACAACGTTGCTCTTCTGAAGCAGGGGCTGCATTGTCTAGAGGTGGAGGCAGAATACAGGCTCTCCTCCCAGAGCAAGCTCTTTAGAGAGAGCCCTAGTTGAGTCCTTACGCCTCATCTATCCCAGGAGGCAATGAGTCTCCAAGACCTAGGGAAGGGAGATCTCTTTTCCATCTCAGCTCCCTGAAATCGATTTTAACTGGAGATGCAAGGGTCTAAACAAGTGATTCTTGCATGAAAGGCATGTGCTATGCTTCCTCTAGTACAGTGAAATCAAGCTTACTACTTTAATAGACCTTGTCCAAGACATAGACCGTGTCTTCCAGACCTACAGTGGCCCCGTTCAGACAACATGCAAAACCATGCTGCTTAACCACAAAATGGTCAACAGACTGCATTAATGCATTCCATTAACCATTTTGTGGTTAAGCATCATGGCCTCTGTCACACAAATCAGTGAGTTCTGCCTTTTGTTAATGAATTAGAAATATTTATGCTAGAATAACAGAACTAATTCATTCTCTCTTTTTGTAATTCTAGTTGGAGAAGCAGCTCACCTTAGAAAAGCTTCAAGAATGGACACATCCAGGGAAGATGTATTCAAACAATGATGTGAACGTGCATCTGCCTAAATTTAAGCTTGAAGAGACTTATGATCTTAAATCTCATTTAGTTGCACTGGGAGTGATGGATGTCTTTGATAGTGGCAAGGCTGATTTGTCTGGAATGTCAGGAGCCCAAGACCTCCACGTGTCCAAAATTGTTCACAAGTCATTTATAGAAGTGAATGAAGAGGGCACAGAAGCAGCAGTAGCAGCAGTAATGGTAGGGAAGTTCTGTAGAGTTCCTAGGGAAGAGGATTTCAATGCTGACCATCCCTTCCTGTTTTTAATCCGTCATAACCCTACACAAAGCATATTTTTCTTCGGCAGAGTTGCTTCTCCATGAAAATTAAAATGAATCACAGGAACACATGCCAGCCATTACAGCGACTCCCATCAAGCACAATGTTCTTTCTTTCCCTGTTTGGGAAAAAGCTGTTGGGGGAGAAAACTGGTTCCTGGGACAGAAAGCTTCGAAGATGCTTTAACTAAATCTCTGATTTGATTTCCCTCCTGGATTCTCTTGTACTGCTTTGCTAGTTCTATCAGTGTTTTAAACCGAAATGCTACTGTACACTCTTTCTTCTAAAATCATTCAGATATTGATTGTTTTAATAAACTTTGCCATTTGAAGAAACGCTGCTGCAAGGCAGAACATTGAATAATTTAAGGCAATTATTTGACATTCACTGTGGTGTAGTATGATTTCCTCTGCTGCTCATTTTTCTTCAGTAATTCATTGGTAACCAAAACCAGAACTTCTAGCAATTCATTAGTAATGGAAACAGTAACCATTCCTGAAACAAGAATGTGATTACCGGTCTCTGCTTTTCAGCAAGGCTGTGGTTTCTGATATTACTACCATACCATCCTACAAGTACTGGTAAAAGATCAAACCATGCAGAACTCTTTCCAGGTGGAAAGCCTGTCTGCGTAGTCATTGACTGTGTATCCCTTCTTCTCCCTGCCCAGGTTCTCCTTCCACTAAAGGTAGGTTGAACCTTCTGGGCCAGTTGGTTGGTTGGTTTTAACCATTCATTGGGAAAGGGGTGAAATGACAGAAGTTTCAATGGCATTTGGGGGGCTGGGGATTTGATGCTTGCCTTAACTTTACAAGGTGGCTATTGTGTGAGTGTTTTCTTGCTTTGAACAACAACAAAAACACCTTATGTGGTGGTGTGAAGCTCTCCAACCACAACCTCCCAGCTAGACTGCTTGTCCTGGAATGTCTATGGCAATGACAGAAGTAAGGCAAACACATAGCCTGCTACCGCCTGAAGTCTTTACTGACATTTTTGTTTCCCATTTGTATTTTCAAACGTAGGCAGGGTTTAAATATAGCCTGGTTCTCAGCAAGTATTTTCCAGCTCTGCTGCTGTATGCAAAGTCGATAAGAGGGGTGGTAGATGGTCATTCTAAGGACCAAATTCATAGGAACAGTTTTCCAAAATACCCAGAAGATCTTTGTAACCCGCACACCCCACAATTGCCATCTCCCTAGCTTTCCAAAATCCAAAGGTGCAGATAGTGATGTTTTAGCAGTAGCTGGTACAATGGGTGCCCCTGGGTGGAATACTCTTTCCAATGACAAGGAGGTCTTTCAGATGGGGGAGGGGGAATTGTTTTTCCTTACCATTGCTCTGCTTCCTGCTTCTCTTGCACATTTAAAATGAGCAAAATTACATGGGAAGAGAGCAGTGCCCACATGGCCTGGAACCTCTCAGCCCATTCATTTTAATAGGACAGTGCCCTCTAGTCTGCATTTTATAGTGCAACTTTGACTGCACATTGCAGCAAATCCCAGCATATTTCAGAAGAATCGGCGTTTCTGAAGTTTATTTTTTTCATGGAATAGGAGTGAGAGGTGCACAGGAGGCTCACATCGTCATCAAAATGACCCACAAACATCCGTGAGTGGCCATAAATTGCACCTATAAAGACGCCCAAGGTTTCCTCCCATCGTTGCAGAATATATCTCCGAGGAGAAAGACCGGGAATAACTTTTCTCCGTTAATACGTTGAATTACTGGATGACTTCTCTAGAAAGCCAAAATGCTGTTGCATTGGTGGCTCATTTACCTCTCACATTATGGGAAGAAGAAAGAAACAATGACGGTAAAAATAGATACATTTATTTTGGTTTTTGACACTGATTGTGGACTGCATAAAGTTCCTAGCAAAGCATGAGCTGCATCTCCACTAACTAATCTGTAAGATGCTGATGGTAGTGGTGAAGACAGTTCGTTGCCCTTTTCCAGCACACAGTGGTGGAAGGAAGGCAAGTGCGGCTGCAAGGCGCCTCCCGGCGCCAAAGCGCCTCCGGAAAGCCGGGGGCCTGCGACTCTCAGACGTGAACTACGAAGCCATCCCCCCTCCTCTCCAGACTGCATCTCTCCAAGGGCGGCGCCTGAGGAGCGGCTCTGCGTTCTGTCGCCGCTGGAGAGAGCGCCGTCCGCTTCCAAGCCACGCCTAGAGCCGCCTCCTTCTTAGGCTCGACTGGGGCGGCGGCTGCGCCTCCCAGACAGCGACTTGCCCTTGGTCCTCTCGCTCACCAAGCCAGGAGAAGGGAGCAGTTTGGGTCCGTCGCTCAATCATCGCGGAGAGCCAGCGGGCGGCGTTTTCGTCTGCGAGCGGCAAATTGCCTCGCGTGCGCCCTGCCCGCTTCGAACGCCTTGGGCCAGCTGTTCAGAAGGGCCGCCTAGAGAAGGTATTTGATGGCGCCGCGCCTGGGCTGCTCTCTCGACGTTTCTCCTCTCCGCCATGGGAGAAGGAACTCGCGTGGAAGACCTGCTGCCACTTTCTCACGGGGTGGGAGGACAGCTGTTCAAAACGGATTCTTGGAAAACGGGCGTGGAGGGAGGTGAGCAAAAGTCACCAGCTACTTCAAGGGTTGTGTCCTACTGGCTGAGGTTGCCCGCAGCGCCTTTGGGGTAGAGGGATGTTATTGTCCCGTGGTTTTTCCTTTCCTTCCCAGCTTTGCCGGAGGAGAA
Source organism: Elgaria multicarinata webbii (assembly GCF_023053635.1). Classification (NCBI taxonomy): domain Eukaryota; kingdom Metazoa; phylum Chordata; class Lepidosauria; order Squamata; family Anguidae; genus Elgaria; species Elgaria multicarinata. The sequence continues at coordinate 28,837,271 of NC_086177.1, forward strand.
TAGATTCTTGCCACTGAAGTTCGTGCCTGGAAGGAGTTTTTAGAGTTGAGGCAGGAAATGTGCCTGGGCAAGGGTCAACAGCTGTTAATGATGAGAATGGTGGTGTTGTTTTCTTGTAAATTTCAACAGAGCAAAGCAAGAAAAGAAAAGAAATGTCAATATGATGGAATGTATCCATTTCAGTAAATATATGTAAAGTGTGTGAAAATACAGCTTTTTTTTAAAAAAAAAAAAAAGCAAAGGCATCTGTGGCATGAGTCAGGGGTTTTATTGTGATGGGATTTTAGGAAAATCTGTTAAATTAAAAAAAGAGAGAATTAGGAGTGGATAATTGACTCACTAAACTGCTTCCCCGTGGTGTTATATTACACAGCTGCAGGTTTGTGTGTAAATATCACATTGATATAATTGCAATTAATGATGGCTCTTTTGTTTTTTGTTTGATAAAATGCTCCAATTGATGAGACATTCAGCTCCTAAATCTCTAGTGAGTGGGAATAGTTGGAAAAATAGTCTAGTACAAGTACAAGTTCAATCGCAGCTTTTAAAGCTCAACTAAAAACTTTTCTTTTTCCTAAAGCTTTTAAAACTTGATGTTGTGCAGACTTTATACTGTTAGTTTTACCCTACCCTGTACCTGTTTGCATTCTCTTCCCCTCCTTATTGTTTTACTAGGATTTTATTAGATTGTAAGCCTATGCGGCAGGGTCTTGCTATTTACTGTTTTAATCTGTACAGCACCATGTACATTGATGGTGCTATATAAATAAATAAATAATAATAATAATAATAATAAATACTGACAGTCCTCATAATCAAACAAAATCCAGTCAGAATCCAGTCAGTGGTGGCAGCCTGATAGTGGAACTCTCAAGGGACTGATCTTCTTGTTTAGTTTTAGATGGGCTGTTAGATCTTTTTTGTTTCACACCCTTTTTGAAGGAATTAAATGTGATTCATTTCATCCCTCTGCTTTTAAAGTTGGGGTGGTTGTTTTTAATTTGTTTGTTTCTTATTCTTTGCTATGAGGATGTTTTTAAAGCCCTTTCTGGGTTGAAAGGTAACTCCTAACTTTGTAAATTGTTTTCAGTCTTTCAGATTTTCACCATGGAACAACTGGCTAATGCAAACATACATTTTGGTCTGGACCTTTTCCAAAAATTGAATGAAGCCAACCCAACAGGCAATATCTTCTTTGCCCCATTTAGCATATCCTCTGCAATCGCCATGCTCTCATTAGGGGCCAGAGCGAACACAGCAACCGAACTCTCAAAGGTCAGACAGTCTGTTCTCTTAATTTTGGTGCTGAATCCTGTGTAAATTGTTAGAGGGCTATCCTAGGATTCCAAGGACTGTAGGACTTTTCAGATCCCCCTCCCAAAGTCATAGACACTGCTACAATTTTGGGAGGGGGGCTACACGATCTGATCCCTCCTTCCCCACCCCCTCTCAGCAACCGTGGAAAGAATTGTGACACCTGCTTTCCAAGGTCTCAAAAGCAGCCTCAGAAGACCTTGGAGAAGTTAGAGAGGGGTCATTCCAGTGGGCCAGGAGGAGAAAGGAGAGGCCCAGATATAAGAAATCAGATGGCCTCTCCAGTCCCGCCACCACCAAGTGCGCTTCTTCTAGAGGCCTCAAAAGTCCATCTAGAGGCAAAATCAAAATGAGGAGGATGGAGAGATTTAAATTGCCCCCGTTCTCCTGCCCTGTTGGCAAAAACCGAGCAGTGGTTTGGATACTTGGAAGCCCCCGAGCTCAGAGGCGTCTGTCTAATGGGGTGCAACCTTTAAGGAGATTCAGTTACTAATCTTTTTAAACTCTTATATTTAAAATATCCCACCGGCTATGAGAAGCTTTTTATTGGGATTAAACAATGCATTAAAACAATTTATAGTCCCAGTTTCAAGGGAGTGGTTTTGTCATTATTGAATTATGATGGTGACACAGTTACACAATAATTCTGCACTAAAAATGCTGTGAATGAATTCTTTATTCCCTACACCCACAAAGTAAACCCTACCTAGGGCCAATTCACAGTGCTGACTACTTTTATGCAATCTGTTTACATAAGCACACGTAGAAAAATCTTGGTGCCAACCAGGCTGCATATGCCGGAATCACTATCCATTTGTATCATCGCAACTGTGAACTGCCCAGAGGTCTTTGGCTATTGGGCTGTATAAAAATGTAATAAATACATAAATAAAACTAGCAGTGCAAGCCAGTTCCTATTGTGCCTGTGAACCAGAACAAAGAACTGCTTGCACAACGGGGATTTCCTGATTCTACAAGCAACCCCAAATGAGAGAGAGAGAGAATTGTTCCAGATTGGGGCAGATCAACAGACTTGGCAGACTTACTCCGATCTGGAAATGAGCACTTCCGATCATTTCCAAGGCTCCTTTTAGAACTGTAAGATCCCTGTCGCACAAGCAGTCCCTCCCGCTGGCACAAAAGAAAAAGTGGAACCACAGCAGTACTATAGCTTCATATGCTTCTGTACCTTGTAGGCTTATAGCCAGGCTTCTCATGACTGGGCAGTTTGGTTTGGAAATCAATGTGAATCAGCTTGTTTGATAACATATAAAAGCTTTTCAATAAAATAAGCTGGAATTGCAATGAAACGCCATATATTTAAACATACAAATCCCATGTGCTCACTGTCCAGAAGAGGACCAAAAGCCAGAGCAAGTTTTCTACTTATTTATTCATTGAGGCTACAACTGCACGTTACATATATTTTTGTTTCAGTGTTTAGATAAATTCACTGCATGGCGGCACAGGATGAGGGGAATATTGGAATATGTTGGTCTAATATTTACAACCTTATTTTAGTTATTGCCAGACTGGGCTTCTGGCCAATAACCTTATAACAGAGTTTTGCAGCGGTTTCCAGCAAATCAGCACAGACACAGATTAAGACTGAGACTTTCAGTAAGTTTAAACAAACCTTTACTGGCATATAAAAATATAATTTAGTTATGGCACTCACAAATACAAATACTTACATACGGTCAGTCAATACAGCTCTGATACAGTGATCATTTCTGAGTGATACATGTACATGGGAATACAATCCTTTTTATAGGCTAACTGTACAATGATGCAACTGCTTGCAATCCCTTAATTGAAACAATCAAGTCACCAATTATTCAATCATGACATCAATGTCCAGGTGCAACGTTGACCTTTAAGTTTTCTGCTGAGTCTTCTGATTCCTCCAGCTCCTCAGCAATTAGTAAATCCATGGAAACATAACCAGAACCCTGATCCAGGATTCCAACAGGGAATGCTCATTCTGAACACAGTGCATGTTAAAAAAAAAGAGGCTTATCTCTCCACTCGCTGGCCATGTTCCAAGTGAAATGAATGCAGCAGCGTCTTCTCTGACTGTGGCCTACCAGGTGGCAAATATGATGAACTGCAGCCTTCCCATTTCTGAAGTGTTATTACAGATGTACAAAATTATACATGGTGTGGATAGGGAGACCTGTCCCTCCCTCCCCCCCCCTCTCTCTGTCATTACAGTAGAACGCAGGGTCATCCTATGAAGCTGATTGGAGATTCAGGACAGATGAAAGGAATTACTTCTTCATATAGCGCATAGTTAAACTATGGAATTTGCTACCACAAGATGTAGTGATGGCCACCAATTTGGATAGCTTTAAAAGGGGGTTAGACAACAGTTTCTAGTCCTGATGGGCTGTATGCTACCTCCAGTATCTGAGGTAGTTGGCCCATGTGCACCAGTTGCTGGGGAACATGGGCAGGAGGGTGAAGTTGCACTAATGTCCTGCTTGTGGGTCCCTAGTCAACAACTGGTTGGTTACTGTGTGAACAGAATACTGGTCTAGATGGACCCTTGGTCTGATCCCAAAAACCCAAAATAGCGCACCAGTTGAATAAGGGCAAAAAAATTGCTAAAAAGCATAGAACTGAACAAAAATACAGAAAAGCAATATTGTAATGTGTGACAAACGGGGGGGGGGGGGGAATAAGGAAAATGAAATCTAAAAATGATATAATACAAACTGACAAATTATATAATAGGCAAAGCTGACTAAATGTAAACAAGGTAATTACACAGGCACACAGACAATATGTTAATGGATATGTATACCACCCCAACCTAACAAAAAGCAGGAGTGATAATAAACAAAGATAAAGATTCACAGGAATCCATTTTCAATCTTGCATTACCATGCACACAGCTTCTTCAGAAATGCAGTATTTCATGTGTACAAAGTCATTAGCACCACTAATGAGCAAACGCTGTGGAAATACAGATAAGGTGAACACTTAGGAAATCTCTCCAACCCAGAAAATCTTATTAATTCTCCCCGAGAAAAGATGTAATTTGTCCTGTTGTATTATATCATTTTTAATTATATTTGTTTCCTTATTTGCCCACCTCTTTTTGTCACCTATTACAACATTGCTTTTCCATACTTTTGTGCAGTTGTATGCTTTTTAGCCTTTTTTGTGGGTGGGTGGGTGGGTGGGTGGGGGTCTAATCCAGCATGGCTCTTGTTTTGTTCTTTTTATTGTGGAGTTACTTAATAAATCCATTTTTCTAGTTGATCATAGGGGTGATTGATTAAGCCACTTCTTTTTTTCTTCTGTTTTCATGCAGACATTTCACTTTGATGCTGTTGAAGATCTTCATTCACAGTTTCAGGCACTCAGTACTGATATTAAAAGGTGTGGTGCGTCCTATGTACTGAAACTTGCTAATAGGCTGTATGGAGAAAATACCTATTCCTTTTTGCAAGTAAGTTGATTGCGAAGATATAAAAGAAATTTGTAAACGTACCTGTTTATTGAAAACACTTTTTAAAACTTAGCAGGGTTATTGGTCCACAATGTAACAATTCATTGCGCCTATTCATATGACACTTCAGGCTCTGTGGTTAGCAAAACTATGGTTCTCTGGGGTTAGCACTAACCACAAGCCATGCTGTTGCACACAATACTTTAAGCCACGGCTACAGCCGCTAACCCTACTGCAGACAGTCCAACTGTGGTTAGTGAGTGAGCAAGGTTTAACAAAATAAGCTTTCCCCTGCAAAGAATTATACCCAAAGTTTAAGTTCAGTAATAAGTAAACATTATGCAGATCAATCCTGCAAATCACATAGATCCTTTTATCTGTGTTGAAGCAGTATTTATAGAGAGTGCCTTCTCAAATGATTCACTTCAAATGGTGTGGGAAACAGATCTAGGAGTTCATATAGAGGAGACAAATTGGAATGCATTGTGGAACAGGTGTCCATTTAAAACAATATCAATTAAAATAAGGAATTAATGTTAAGAATAACCCACAGACGGTATCTCACACCTAGGAAAATATCGATTATGAGCCCAGGGACATCCCCAGAATGTTGGAGGGGATGCTCAGGCACAGGAACATATATACATATGTGGTGGTCTTGCCCTAAGGTAAATATTTTCTGGACATCAGTGTTCCAAGAGATTAGTTCAATAACCAGACAATGGGTTCACCCATCTCCACTCCTAGCCTTGTTACATTTTTATATAGGATTAGATAGTAACCTGCTAAGTAAGGAATTAATAAGTCTTCTGTTATTAGCGACAAGATGGTTGATAGCCAAGTATTGGAAATATGGTAAAGGAATCTGTACTGATAACTGTCAACAGAGAGTGTGGCAGATTGCTCTCTTAGAAAAACTGACTCAAAAATTAAGGATAGCATGAGGACAATTAAGGGAAGTCAAATTTGAAGGGGTATGGAAGAAATTTACTGATTTCGTGAATAAAGGAGAAGATGGGAGAATGCCTCCATTAGCATACAGAGTTATGGAGAGCACAGGGTTAAAGAATGGAAGCCCTGTTCTATATAATGATGAAAGAAAATATGGTCTGCAAAAGTGTGATCCAGGGTTTATGAGGGGGGAAGTAAGGAAACAAAATGTCTTTAGTAAGTTAATGATAATAGTATTAAATCTAGGTGGGAATTTGTGCCAAAATTGAATGTATATGTATGATGTAATATTTGACTTATGTAACCAGAACCAAATTATTATTATTATTATTATTATTATTATTCATATTATTTTTAAAAAAGCATTATACCTTCTCTTTGGCTAAACTATCTGGGCATTTCCTACAGAGCTATGTCTTTACAGAACAAAAACCAAAACTTTTGGTGGTTTTTCAATGCTTCTTACCTGTTACATGTGTTATGGGAGAACTGATATTCTGGAGAATTTACCTTTACATGGATTGAAGAATACTGCGAACAAAATTACTGTTGACAGCCAAGAATGGAGAGATTCATAGGGTGTGTAATCCACAAGGGGAGGGTGACTGGATGTTTTTATTGTACGTTGGTAACATTCCCCCATGATTTCTCCAGGATTTCTTGACTAGCACTCAGAAGCTGTATGGAGCTGAGCTATCCTCAGTGGATTTTCTAAATGCCTCAGATGAAGCACGAAAACAAATTAACCAGTGGGTTGAGAAACAGACTGAAGGTGAGATGTTCCAGGCAAACTCATATCTCATTTTTCAGATCTTTTAGTAAGAACTACTGGAAACTTTTTTCTCACCTTGACTGTATTACATTTCTAGTCAGTCTCTTCTGCTGCATTTCCAGTATGAATTGCAGGAAGAATAACAAAAAATACTATCTAATACCAAACTGGTCATAGTATATTTGCACTAAATGCTCACTGTTCTTATAATGTTATGACTTCACTTATGTATAGATAATGAACTCTGTAACTTTTCTTTCAAGGTAAAATCCATGAGTTGTTACCTGAAGGTTCAGTTAATGAACTAACCAAACTGGTTCTGGTCAATGCCATCTATTTTAAAGGCAGTTGGGAAGAGAAATTTCAGGAGGCAGACACGGAGGATTTGCCTTTTAGACTCAACAAGGTAATTGCAGCCTTTTTACTACAGTATTGTTCCTGCATTGGCAAGTTGTATAAGGTAGACTTTAGGGGTATGTGGATAATTGTTAAATTAGCATTCCTTTTTGACAAACACTAAAAACAACTGAGCACCATCCAGGTAGAGTGGTACTTTAAAAAGAGGTTTTGTGCACATGACTAGATTTCCCAAAATGTGGATGGGGCACCTCTGAATTCAGTGTGCGTATATGGAGGTAAACTTTCCCCTATCAAATTCAAATAATTTTTCAGTTTTGAAACATTTTATTGAATTTATTGGACTAGATTTCTGTTCTATTGCTTGAAGGAGAACAGCTGAAAAGGATAGAACATGTTTGTTTTAATATTAGCTTGCATATTTTTCTGCCTTTTGACAACAAAGAGTATGTTATACATTTTTGATTGATTGTTTGTTAATGGCTTTATAAGGCTAGAATCATAGGTGCACTTACCTCGTAATAAGTCCCACTTAATTCAGCTGACTTCTCATCTGAATGGGATTGTTCTGTAATGTTACAAGCCATGGCTTGTTACTGTAGTTTCTCTCCATGCATTGCCACTCTTCTACTAACCATTTGTACCTTCCCTCTGAGAGCAGCCTCTGTATGTAACGTTGCCAATGTAACACTTATTTTCAAACTTGATTTTCAAACTGTCTTCGAACTTGAGATGCAGCCACTGTGTGAAGAATTTACCTTCTCAACTATTATGACAACTATTTGTATATTGGCACATATAGCAGTCAGGGAGTGAGGAAGACCTGTATTGTGAACGCAAGAGATTATTGTTCAGCAGTAGCTAACTGCAGTCTTCTACGTTATTCCAGACATCTAACTTAATCAAGCGCTTAAATGTTAAGTTCTTAACATTTAATGTGCATAAATTAAACATTTAAGAAGCTTTAACTTACATTCCATATTTACATGCTTATTGCAATATATTTTTAAAATTATTCAGAAGGAAAAGAAGAATGTGAAAATGATGTTCATGAAAAAGAAGTTTCCTTTTCGGTACATCCATGAATGTAAGTGCCGTGTGCTGGAACTTCCTTACAAGGGAAAAGAACTTAGCATGATAATCCTCCTGCCTGATGACATTGAGGATAATTCCACTGGCCTGGAACAGGTGATTATGTTTACTTCTCCCTCATCTTGAGTCCTTACGCCACATCTATCCCAGGAGGCAATGAGTCTCCAAGACCTAGGGAAGGGAGATCTCTTTTCCATCTCAGCTCCCTGAAATCGATTTTAACTGGAGATGCAAGGGTCTAAACAAGTGATTCTTGCATGAAAGGCATGTGCTATGCTTCCTCTAGCACAGTGAAATCAAGCTAACTACTTTAATAGACCTTGTCCAAGACATAGACCGTGTCTTCCAGACCTACAGTGGCCCCGTTCAGACAACATGCAAAACCATGCTGCTTAATCACAAAATGGTTAACAGACTGCATTGCATTCCATTAACCATTTTGTGGTTAAGCAGCATGGTTTAGTGTGTTGTCTGAAAGGGGCCTCTGTCACACAAATCAGTGAGTTCTGGCTTTTGTTAATGAATTAGAAATATTTATGCTAGAATAACAGAACTAATTCGTTCTCTCTCTTTTTGTAATTCTAGTTGGAGAAGCAGCTCACCTTAGAAAAGCTTCAAGAATGGACACATCCAGGGAAGATGTATTCAAACAATGATGTGTACGTGCATCTGCCTAAATTTAAGCTTGAAGAGACTTATGATCTTAAATCTCATTTAGTTGCACTGGGAGTGATGGATGTCTTTGATAGTGGCAAGGCCGATTTGTCTGGAATGTCAGGAGCCCAAGACCTCCACGTGTCCAAAATTGTTCACAAGTCATTTATAGAAGTGAATGAAGAGGGCACAGAAGCAGCAGCAGCAACAGCAACAGCTACATTCTTTTGTTTTCCTAGGGAAGAGGATTTCAATGCTGACCATCCCTTCCTGTTTTTAATCCGTCATAACCCTACGCAAAGCATATTTTTCTTTGGCAGATTTGCTTCTCCGTGAAAACTAAAATGAATCTCAGGAACACATACCAGCCATTACAGCGACTCCCATCAAGCACAATGTTGTTTCTTTCCCTGTTTGGGAAAAAGCTGTTGGGGGAGAAAATTGGTTCCTGGGACAGAAAGCTTTGAAGATGCTTTAACTAAATCTCTGATTTGATTTCCCTCCTGGATTCTCTTGTACTGCTTTGCTAGTTCTATCAGTGTTTTAAACCGAAATGCTACTGTACACTCTTTCTTCTAAAGTCATTCAGATATTGATTGTTTTAATAAACTTTGCCATTTGAAGAAACGCTGCTGCAAGGCAGAACATTGAATAATTTAAGGCAATTATTTGACATTCACTGTGGTGTAGTATGATTTCCTCTGCTGCTCATTTTTCTTTAGTAATTCATTGGTAACCAAAAGCAGAACTTCTAGCAATTCATTAGTAATGGAAACAGTAACCATTCCTGAAACAAGAATGTGATTACTGGTCTCTGCTTTTCAGCAAGGCTGTGGTTTCTGATATTACTACCATACCATCCTAGAAGTACTGGTAAAAGATCAAACCATGCAGAACTCTTTCCAGGTGGAAAGCCTGTCTGCATAGTCATTGACTGTGTATCCCTTCTTCTCCCTGCCCAGGTTCTCCTTCCACTAAAGGTAGGTTGAACCTTCTGGGAATGACAGAAGTAAGGCAAACACATAGCCTGCTAACCCCTGAATACTTTACTGACATTTTTGTTTCCCATTTGTATTTTCAAACATGGGCAGGGTTTAAATATAGCCTGGTTCTATGGTCAAAGGAGAACAACAAGCTCTGCTGCTGTATGCAAAGTCAATAAGAGGGGTGGTAGATGGTCATTCTAAGGACCAAATTCATAGGAACAGTTTTCCAAAATACCCAGAAGATCTTTGTAACACGCACACCCCACAATTGCCATCTCCCTAGCTTTCCAAAATCCAAAGCTGCAGATAGTGATGTTTTAGCAGTAGCTGGTACAATGGGTGCCCCTGGGTGGAATACTCTTTCCAATGACAAGGAGGTCTTTCAGATGGGGGAGGGGGAATTGTTTTTCCTTACCATTGCTCTGCTTCCTGCTTCTCTTGCACATTTAAAATGAGCAAAATTACATGGGAAGAGAGCAGTGCCCACATGGCCTGGACCCTCTCAGCCCATTCATTTTAATAGGACAGCGCCCTCTAGTCTGCATTTTATAGTGCAACTTTGACTGCACATTGCAGCAAATCCCAGCATATTTCAGAAGAATCGGGGTTTCTGAAGTTTATTTTTTTCATGGAAGAACTGGGAATAGGAGTGAGAGGTGCGCAGGAGGCTCACATCATCAAAATGTCCCACAAACATCCGTCAGTGGCCAGCCACAAACGTGCTATAAATTGCACCTTTAAAGACGCCCAAGGTTTCCTGCCATCGTTGCAGACTATATCTCTGAGGAGAAAGACCGGGAATAACTTTTCTCTGTTAATACGTTGAATAACTGGGTGACTTCACCAGAAAGCCAAAATGGTGTTGCATTGGTGGCTCATTTACCTCTCACATTGTGGGAAGAAGAAAGAAACAATGACGGTAAAAATAGACACATTTATTTTGGTTTTTGACACTGATTGTGGACTGCATAAAGTGGACTGCATAAAGTTCCTAGCAAAGCATGAGCTGCATCTCCACTAACTAATCTGTAAGATGCTGATGGTAGTGGTGAAGACAGTTCGTTGCCCTTTTCCAGCACACAGTGGTGGAAGGAAGGCAAGTGCGGCTGCAAGGTGCCTCCGGAAAGCCGGGGGCCTGCTACTCTCAGACGTGAACTACGAAGCCACCCAACCACCCACCCCACTCCCGGCTGCATCTCTCCAAGGGCGGCGCCTGAGGAGCGGCCTTCTGTCGCCGCTGGAGGGAGCGCCGTCCGCTTCCAAGCCACGCCTAGAGCCGCCTCCTTCTTAGGCTCGACTGGGGCGGCGGCTGCGCCTCCCAGACAGCGACTTGCCCTTGGTCCTCTCGCTCATCAAGCCAGGAGAAGGGAGCAGTTTGGGTCCATCGCTCAATCATCGTGGAGAGCCAGCGGGCGGCGTTTCGCCTTCACCATGTTGGCTCCCCCGTCCGTGACCATGTAACCGCGGGTGACCTTCTGCCCAGCTAGCCACCCATCCACCATGCGGTTCATGGCCTCTGTAATCTACGCTGCCGTGTGGGACTGGTCCATCACTTGCATATGGGGGAGGGCCCAGCAGTAGCCCTCCTTGCCAGTCCCTCTAGTGCTGGATGCTTCCTGCCCCACGGCTGCCCACCAGTGAGCCGTCAGGGACAGGTAAGCGTGCACTCCGCCCTCGCTGGACCAAATGTCCGAGGTGAAGTGCACCATCCGTGCCTCCGCCTGGCACAGACGACCCAGCACTAACTCCCTGCAGGAACGGTACAGGGAAGGCACCAACTGCCTGCTAAGGGTGGTGCGACATGGCAGCTTATAGTATGGAAGTAGGGATGTGCTCCGCTCCGATTAGAATCGGAGAATCAGAAGCGAATTGGCCTGCTCCGCCCTGCCCAGAGGCGGAGTAGAAGCGGACTGTGGACCCTTAGAAGCATGGCGAAGAGAAGCGGCGATAGGCGGAGCACTTCTCTTTTCGCGGAACACTCCGCCCGCCATTTTGGATCATTTCGCCCATAGGGTTGCATTGTGGAAAAGAATAGGGGATAACTGTGTTTTTTTTAAAGCTATCCATTTGAAACTCAGTGTGCTTAGAGAGTCGTGGCTGGGGGTCATTTTGAGCCTACTCTCAGCTCTCTGCGTGTTGTGGATCACTTGCTATAATTTTTTTTAAAAAAATGTAAAAAAAGTGTGAGAGGGTAAAAGCGGTGTGTGTTTTTTTAGCGATGACAGGCAGATTCAACTCCCAATCCTGATGAGAATTGATCACCTCATGAAGCATCCTCCAATCCCAGCGTTGGAGGGGGGACTAATGCAGAGCCACCCTGAGAGCTTTCTGCTTTGTGTCTCTTTGTCGGTTGGCGTTCGTGGAGAGAGGAGTTAGTTATAGGTACTGCTGCTGTGTTTGGAGTTGGAGGAGATTAGATTAGGATTTAGCTTGGGTTGTGTGTGTGTTTGTTTGCTTGTTTCTGTCTGTTTGCTTAGTTTGCTCTGTGTTTTTCCCTTACTTTGATTTTATATAAACTTTATTTTTAATTTTTGGAGTGTTTGGTTGGTTGGTTCATTTTTGTGCAATTAAAAGTAGATCAAGAACTTCTTTCAAAACTTCATATCAGCTTGTGGAAACAAACAAAGAAAGAAAGAACACTGCTACTTAGCACCAACACCAAATTGATGCTAACCAGTTGGCCCTCCCTTCCACAAAGGATTTCCAGAACCAAATGTAAGGCCAGACGTGGGGGAGGTCCATCAGCCTCCAGGACCCAGTTGGGTGCTGTCAACAACCTGCACCATATTTTATCCCAGCCTTCCCTTATCATCCAGGCCTCATCTACACCAAGCATATATTCCACTATGAAAGTGGTATGAAAGTGGTATCTAAAAGGCAGGAGCCACACTACTGCTTTATAGCGGTATTGAAGTGCACTGACAACTGTTGGGGCCCACTGACACATACCCTATACTGCTTTCATACCACTATATCCTCCTTGGTGTGGGTCCTGCCTTTTAGATACCACTTTCATACTGATTTCATAGTATTATATCCTGCTTGGTGTAGATGAGGCCCCAGAGTGAAGTCTCTGTATTAGCAATAGATGCTCAGAACCCCCTTGGCAGCAATGTTAGCTAAAACCTTAGGAAGTTTCCATTGATGGGCTTCTTCTCTGTCAAATACATGGTCCCAGTACTTGCTCCTCCACACACCCCACCCTGACCAAACTTAGAATGAGTGTTTGGCCTGCTGTAGGGTTTTGGGTAGCTTGTTACCAAGGGCAACAAGCCATCAGGTTCACACAACCTGACAAGCCACGCTTTTGGTGTTTATTCGTTCAGTCGCTTCCGACTCTTCGTGACTTCATGGACCAGCCCACGCCAGAGCCACGCTGCCCAGGGGTAATTAGGCTAATCCTCCCACCATGAGACCAACACACACAGGGAGGGGAAATCAGCCATTGTGGCTTATTTGGCCTGCACATCAGTCCTCCCTTATGTGCAAACCTGGCCATTCTATCCAAGCCTGCTAGCCACGATGATGTAATAGAACCTCTAGGTTCCGAGGCAGTATGGGCCAGGGGAGGGGGGAAAAAGTCAGGAAAGGGCAGTTCCATTTATGGCTTGTTTGAGAACTTCTCAAAGGTATTGGCTGGCCACTGTTAAAAAAATGAATGATGGACTACATGGACCCTTGACCTGATCCAGCAGGGCTCTTCTTAAGGAGGCAGGACAGGGGCATGGAGAAAGAAAAAGGATGGATTATAGGGATTGTAGAGAAACAGGATCAATCACTGTGGGGTTCTCAGGGAAAAAGAAAGAGAGCTACTTGTGAGAGGAAGAGGAAGCATAGAATAAAGACATGGACACAAGAGCTTGGGTTAAACCAGGACCTCTTTCTTAATAATTAGGTAGATTCATCCCTCCCTGGATCTGCATGTGAAAGTGCGGGAATTAAGTCCTTCTCTCAGGCCACTTGCCTGGCTTATGGGCGAGCCACTCTCCAAAGCAAGGAGTCAGGAAATCCTGCTCCTTACCTATGTGACACTTTATAAGTGTGGGGAGACAGCGAGTAGGTGTCGTAGTTTTTACCTAAGGCGTTTTTACCTAAGGAGGAATATTTGTGAAGGTCTCCAAATCACGCCAACTTAGACAACAGAATAAAGCTCTAATGTGACATTACTACATTCACATTTTGTAAATATAGCATTTACCTGCAACAGTCAAACAGCGACCTGTGTATTTCCTTATAGCGTTGTGTCATTAGAATCAACAGCAAAATAAAATTACTCCTCTCTAACTCATTTAATTGTGAACTCAGATTCAAAATAATAATAATAATAATAATAATAATAATAATAATAATAATAATAATAATTTCTCTGAGGTAATGTCTGAAGAACCCCTTACTTTCCCCCTCACATTAAATTGTGTGATTAATGTGTAATTGTCATGTCTACAAAAGCTTACACACTGAAAGTTCAATGTCTACTGATAACTAAGGTTAAGATTTTATGTAATTTCATTGGCTTGCTGTTTGTCAGTGCAAACCTTAAGATGAATTTTGAGACGAGTTGTTGTTTTTCCCTGAATTTTATTACAACTTTTTTATTATCAGCTGCAACAGAAGTAGAAACTTCAGGGCAATGTACATCAACAATTTGTGCATTGAAGCCAAACATTTCCCCTCTAGAGACATTGCTAGGCCAGCGAGATCACATTACGCCAGTCCTTTTACAACTTTATTGCCTGCCAGTCCAGATCCGGACCCGATTCAAAGTGCTGGTATTGACATTTGAAGACCTAAACGGATTGGGGCCAGGTTATTTGAAGGAACGCCTCCTCCCATATGTACCTGCCCAAACCTTAAGATCATCTACGGGGGCCCTTCTCCGTGAGCCCCTGCCAAAGGAAGTGAGGCATGTGGCTACTAGGAGGAGGGCTTTCTCCACTGTGGCACCCCGGTTGTGGAATGAGCTCCCCAGAGAGGCCTGCCTGGCGCCTAAACTGTACTCTTTTCGTCGCCAACTAAAGACCTTTTTATTCTCTCAGTATTTTAACACTTAATTTTAACTTAAATTTAAATATTACTATTCTAATTCTGTATATCTTATATCAATTTTGCTGCGTGGTTTTATCCTGGTTGTACTTTTTATACTGTATTTTGTATTTGTACTTTTAACCTGTTGGTTGTTTTATTATGATTTTAATTTTTGTGAACCGCCCAGAGAGCTTCAGCTATTGGGCGGTATAAAAATGTAATCAATTAATAAATAAATTACCTCCATGTTGTTTCCATGAATTGTATAATGCTTTTATCAATGGTTTTCAAGTCAACAGACCTTCTTTTGTTTAATCTTTGAGAAAGATAAGTAAGGGCCAAACTTTACTCTTGTTTACATTGGTGTAACTCCTGATCCATGCATGGCCGCAGAAAACTCACTCAGAATAGATACCTGGCATACACCAATACAGGATAATATAGGCATTTAATGATCAGAAAAGCAAGCAACAATGAAACAATAAACACTAACATTTATGTGGCCCTTTTCCGAAGTAATGCAAATGCTTTGTGTACATTATCAGAACAATCCGCACCACAACCTTGTTTTGTAGGCCACTATTGTCATCACCAAATTGCACATTACAGTGAAGTAGCTGAGTGACTCATTAGATTATGTCTGAGTTGGTATTTGAACTAAAGATATTTTAACTCTCATCTTGTGCCCCTAACTGCTATTGCCAATGCCCTTTCTTTTAATATGAATTCTTCTGCTTTCACCTGTTGTCTTTCTGCCTGCGTGCCTGGTCTTGTCTTGTCTTTCCTTTTTCCAAAGCACAATTTGACCATTTTTGTACTAATTCTATTTCAAGCACATTCGATGCAAAAACTTGTAACCAGAGGGAGACTTCAGCAGTGGCCTATTTCTTCCGCAAGGTAAGCTTCTAGTCATCCACACTTTCCATCAACTCTGATCCAGAGCAAAACCCACCACCTTCTTCACCTAGCTTTGAATCTGGCATCCATCAGTCAGCGCTTTGTAACCCTAACGTTTCTCTAGTATCGCAGTCCAATTTGAACAGCAGCCTATGAACCAGCCACTACATGTTCAAAGTCTTGTATGTGATTAAAGGAGTCACTGCAAGAGACAATGGGCTTTCTGGTTTCTTTGTGATACTAAGATCAGCTTCTTTACACATGATTTTTTCCAGGTAGTTTCTTCCTCTGCCTTTCTACTACATTTCATTATACAACCACTAGATTCCACTATGGTAAAGTTTGCTAAACATCAGAATGTGCCCCATTCACACCCCCAAATGTGAACATGAGCACATTCTTTGAGCAAAGCTCATTCTCCCATCCCTAAGCCTGAGGTCACACAGGAAGAAACACTGACAGATCCAAATAAATAGCATCTTATAACTTTTCTGAGGATAGCAAAGGGCAGCATTGGGCGTAGATAGCTTTCTCCATGAACGTTTGGTGGTCTTGCTATGATTTGACCGGCAGAATCCATGTCCAGGAAGTGGCCTTAACAGTGCAGTCCTACGCCTGTTCCTCCCAGGTAAGTCCTACTAGGTCTTACTCCCAGGTAAGAGCTCATAGGATTGAATTTTTAAGAACTGTTCCTCTGGCCTTAAGTCAGAAGAGCAGAGGAGCTTCGCCCACATGGTCATTTCCAACCCCGCTCCAGTAACATGAAAAAGCTTGCCTGGGAGAGGCTACTAATAAATTTCCTTCCTAGAAAAGAGGGCTCCTTTGACAGCACCACATTGACACCATGTTGTCCCTAAAGCCCACAGTTTTCCTCCTCCAGGGTTTCGCTTGGCAATCCTCATGCCAAGGAGGGAGCACAGAGTTTCCAGTGTCCTCCTCCCCCACCCGTTCCTGGCTTCAGGACCAATCATCAGTCCAATAAAAGGGGGGCACCAGTTGAATTTGCAATTAAAAATAAATGCTAAAGAGCACACAACTCTACAAACAATATTATAATGCGTGACAAACCATAACATAGGAATGTTGCAATTAAACAGAAAATAGTAAATTGAACGAGTCTACACAAAACATGCTAGACACTCAGTATGAAATGAAGACGTAAATAAAGTGCAAAAAGCAAGGAGGTTTAACAGCTGGGCGACGGTGAGAACATGAGAGCGTGCATTGAACACAGGTTTTCTACAAGATAGGCAAAGTATAACATGCACCCATTTCAGTCCTGTTTTACCATGTTTTGGCTTCTTCAGAAAAGCAACGTAATCTGTGAAAACCAAAAAACATACATAATACAAAGTTATTGGCAAATAGCAACAGATAAGGCTCAGAGACTTTTCTGTTAGGACTCCGTGCAATTCACAAGCAATGTGGTGGGAGTAAGGGAAAGTTGAAACACCTTAAGTCCCAGAATCTTATTAATTCCCCACCCCAGGAAGTTTGGCTGCAAAACAAATACAAAGTTTCAGAAACGTGATAAAATTAACAGCCTAACGAAAGAACATTAAGGAGCTCAAACCTCAATCCCCAGCAACTCAATTGAACAAATTCAATGGTAGCAAGTTCTGCAGACAGGTGTCTTCCTTTAGCCTTTATCTACATATATCTTAAAGGTACAGGTAACACTCTAGTCCAGACTAGAACAGAGGTAGTAACCCATTCTGCAGCTACTGAGGGAAGTAACAAACAGGAAGAGGTCACCTTACAGGATTTCTCTAGCAAAACTCAAGCAACATGAGGTAGCCTTAATCCTGGTCTTAAACCAACATGTGTTTTGATAATGAAATAGTATTGTGTCTAAAGTTATATGGGAAGCACTGCAGAAAGTTATTTGATTTAATTCCCTCCTGCCCTACCAAGTTAAGGGCATTTCCCCCGTCTGCAGGGGACAAATGGTCCTGTGAAAGGGAAGGGTGTGATATTCAGCCCAGCTTAAATAAAAGCAACAGCTTCAAAGTAACTTAAGAGTTTAGGAGAGCACAGAAATAAAATGGAAAATCGGCCGCAATAATTAAATTATTTTTTATGTTAAATGGGAAGGATCCCTCTTCCATATGCATGTGAAGTGGGCTGTTAAGCAAATTAAAGCAACTATAGTTGCTGTTTCAATTCATTCTTGTGCAAATATAATGTATGTACCATACATTCATTCTTTAGTTGTCAAGGTGGTTCAGAGCAAAAATAATAATAATTCCTAAAAAAATATAAAACCAATAGGCATAGCAAACCAAAACAAGAAAATACCAAAACCAATACATGTAATTGTTGGGAAATCACACTCTGAACCAGAGTTGAGCAGAAGTAGCAGCGGCTCTCAGTTTAGGACGCAGCAAAGACTCAATGAGGCAAAGGATTCTTTGTAAGTTAAAGGCAAATCCTTTACTGACAGTTGAAATAATTTAGTTATGGCAGCATATATACAAATACTCACAGACGATCAATCCACATCAGCAAACATCAAGATGGGGTTTAAGTATCCTGGTGTCTTCTTCCCTTGACACCAGGATAAGAGAACTCCCCAACCACTTCTCATTCATTCTGGCTCTGGCCTTGGAATTGGGGGGTGCTGGGCTGAATTTGCTTATATTCAATGTCTACTTTCCCCCAACAGCTTGCAAAGAGACTGTTCAGGCTAGCTGGCTTAAAGCTGAAGGCTATTTTCTAGAGCAGTCAGCTAAATTCCCCTCAGCCTATCCCATAATTGCGGGCGATTTCAATGCAAGAACTGAAACCCATCCCCTGGACAACTCCTGGTGTGGTGATCTATACACATTGGGCAACAACAAACTCAGAGCTGGCCAACGCAACTCCAAAGACTCCTTTGTCAATTCTGCCGGAGTCTGTCTGCTCCAGTTTGTCTCCAGAAATGATTTCCGTATCCTGAATGGCACTAGAGCTGACGATGCCTGGGGTGGATTTACATACATTTCTTCTAGGGGGGCAAGCACAGTGGACTATATTTTAGTCCACCCACAGCTTTAATCCTGGGGGTGTAACTTAAGAGTCGCTGCACGCTCTGACAGTGACCACCTCCCACTGGAGCTTTCTCTTGACAACCTAGGCTCCTCAAAACTGTCTACTCACCCCTGTCCTTCTCCTGGCTCTCTTAAAGTAAATTCTAACAGGATCAAATGGTCTCACAAAACTGGCCTTGGGGGGATCCACACATCGCTCCCAGAGCGCTTCTATGCGACCCCAGTGCACCCCGAAAACGATAGTCTGACTTCCCTGTAAAAGAAACGAGGAAGAGCCGTCCATGCCGCCGCCACTGACGAGAGCTCTCCGCCGGCGAGGAGAGCTTGGCAAAAGAAGGCGGGGTGAAGAGCAGAAGAAGCTCTCCACCCCGCCTTCTTTTGCCAAGCTCTCGGTGGCGGAGAGCTCTCGTCGGCGGCGGCAGCATGGACAGCTCTTCCTCGTTTCTTTTACAGGGAAGTCAGACTATTGTTTTCGGGGTGCACTGGGGTTGCATGGAAGCGCTCTGGGAGCAACATGCGAATCCCTTCCTGGTTTTCAGTAGGTGAATCCATTGCCCCCGTCTACTGGATGTTATAGATTTAATCTCCACGACCGCTTCTCCTAGACTGGGCATCTTAGCTTTTGAAGAGGTTACACAGGCCTTGTGCTCCTCCCTACAAAACTCTGTCAGCACAATGACACGCCCAAGAACCAGTAGAAACAAATGGTTCGATCGGGAGTGCTTTAATCTACGGAGATGCATTCAAACAGCTTATTCTTCATATCGCACCAACAATGATTGCCAACTCCCACATTCATACTTTGTGCTTAGGAGAGAATATAAGAAATTGTTACAGCGCAAAAAGAATGAAGCAACCCGTGAATCCTGGCAAATGTTGATAGCTGCTTCCGTAACTCGCAGCTGCAAAACTTTCTGGCAGCTAGTATTGGGTGCGCTAAGCAATAGAAGTGGCAGTCCAGAATGCCATATTTCTGCTAGTATCTGGGAAAATCATTTCCGTATTGTTTTCAGTGACAGTAGTGACCCAAATCCCCCTCCCTGCCTATCTCCTGCTGCCCCTGAATGGCCCCCGGTTGACTCTGCCACTGTGGAGGACTTACTTCACCAGCTAAAGCCTGGCAAGGCTCCTGGCCCTGATGGTATCCCTTCAGAGCTGATTCAAAGTAACATCAGCTGGTGGGCCCCACTGCTGGCCTCCCTATTTTCCTTAATTAACCAATCAGGCATTATCCTAGCAGCTTGGCTGAAAGCCTTCATCATTCCAATACATAAAAAAGGCCGTAAAGATGACCCATCTAACTTCCGCCCTATTAGACTGCTATAGATAGTGGGGAAGGTCTATGCTAGTTATTTAGGTCTCAAACTAAAGGCATGGATCAATGAGCATGGCCTACTGGGTGAAGAGCAGATTGGCTTTAAACCTGGCTGTTCAACCCTTGACCACTGTTTGCTCCTGGCTCATCGGGCTTATAGATACTCTGCCCCTAAAGGTGGCAAACTTTTTGCAGCCTTCATTGATTTAAAATCTGCATTTGCTTCTATATCTCACCCACGTCTCTGGAACAAACTGGATCAGCTTTCTGGTGACAAAAGACTCTTGTTCTTGATCCAATCCCTCTGCCACAACACCACCGCTCAGGTCCGCTGCAGCCCACATGGTCACTGCACAAAAGAGATCGCTGCATCCTGTGGGGTAAGAGAAGGCTGTGTGCTTGCTCCTCTTCTATTTAACTTGTATCTGGCAGACCTCCCTCATGCATTGGAGCCATTACCATCCCATCCACCCAAGATACAGCATACCAAAGTCTCTCTTCTTCTGTATGCAGACGATGCTGTTCTGATTTCTCAGACTAGGGTGGGCCTCAAGAGATTGCTCTGTGGCTTTGCCAATTACTGTACTGAAAACGTTCTTTCAATCAATTACTCAAAATCCAAGGTACTGGTGTTTTCCAAACGTAAGGCCAGATTTTCCTGGGTCATGGGGAACTCCAGGATTGAGCAAGTGGGCTCTTATAAATATTTGGGCATATGGTTTCATGAAACCATTTCATGGAGAGATCAGGGAAAGCATTCCAAGATTAAAGCTGAACAACATGCAGGTGCAATTACCCGCTTCTTTTTTTACAAGGGGTGAGAAATTCCTCCCGGCAGCTGTCCAGGTCTTCAAGGCCCAAATCATCCCTCAGATTCTCTATGGGGCACCAATCTGGTTCCCGTGTTCTAAATGCCCCTATGAGGGCATTCAGTCATCTTTCCTTAGGGTGTTACTTGGTGTTCCCAAGTGTGTCTCTGGAGCTGTCCTTAAGTTAGAGGCTGGTCTGAATTCTGTTAACTGTCTGGCTTGGATCCATGCGATCCATTTCTGGCTTCGCTGCAAGTTGGCACTTCCAACAAATTCCCTGGTATCCAAGATCCTGTCAGACCATTTTGAATCTCCCTGGTCAAAGGCCATGACAAGTAAAATCAACTCAGCAGGCCTGTCTTCCCCTATGTTACTATCAAGGGATTTAGCTAGTGCCAAATCACTAGTGAAACAGAGGCTGCTCAATATAGACATGCAAGACCTCCAAAGTGCTGCTCGGGGTCCATGCTCCCCACAGTGCCTAGGTCTACCAGTCTCCTTTGGCAACGATGGGATGCCTTACCTGCGCTGGTTAACAATCCCCAAATACAGGAGAGCATTCTCACTAGCCAGACTAGATACAACAAAATCCCTCTGCTCAACAGATGCTGTCCCTGTAACAATACTGAGGTGGAAACCGTATCACACGTGTTACTGTTCTGTAGATTTTACCAAGGGGCTTGGAATGATCTTCTGAACCCCATTTTACAATCTTTTCCTGGTCACCCAACCGAATTCTTAATTAATTCTTTTACTTCGGAACTCAGCCAAATCAATCACCGAGCAAGTGGCCAAGTTTTTGAACTTGGCCATTTCTACTAAATCCTCTATGATTGCTTGTCTTTTTAATAGCTAATTGTATGCTCAGTCCTTTTGTATGTAATTTTGTTGGAATGGTCTATTGACTGCAATAAACTATTGTTGTTGTTGTTAAAACCAATAGGCATAGCAAACCAAAACCAGAAAATAACAAAAACAATGTATGTAATAACGAAACAGAATGAAACTGAAGTCAATAAAACCTTTATTCAATGTACAATATACAGTAGGCCTGCAGAATCCACAGTAGGCCTGCAAAATCTCCAGCCACGGGTGCTCCACACAGCCTCCTTTGTCATCCAAGCCTGTAAACTCAACTGGGGCTTCTCTCTGTGTCTCTGTCCTTTGCTAGACCTACCATTAAATCCGCAACGGAGGAGGGGAAAGCCCACGATGCAACTATCACGGGCTGTCGCGCTAGTCCAGACGTCACGCATGATGAGCTCAAGAAGAGAGCCGTCACGTCCGCCATTTCTTTGTTTTCTTAAAGGGATGATGCGCACAAATGTTCGTGCACACAGGTAATTTATTTTTAGAAATTAATTTGATTTTCCCACTCCCCCCACCCTGCCCCCAATTGGGGCAGCACTCCCGGAGAGCGCTGCGCCCTGTGCACGGCTCCCAGCCTCGCACGAGTAACTGTGTGGAGCCGGGGTCAAGCCACGGAAACGGGCCACACCTTCTGCGGTCCAGGGCTCAGCCCGGCACCATGGAAAAAGCAGTCCCAAAGTGTAGGGCTATATCCCGAGGCAAGGCAGGGTTGATCCTTGCCTGAGCCTGAGATCCCCTGTGCATCATCTGGACACACAGGAGTGATCCCAGTTATAAGCCAGGGATATAGCCTGGTCTAGCAAAGGCCTGTGGGCCCGATTTTTCCACGGTCCCAAGCTGAGCCCAGGACCGCGGAAGGTGTGGCCCATTTCTATGGATTGACCCCAGCCCCGCACAGTTACTCGCAGGTAGCTGGGAGCCGCACACGGGGCGCAGTGCTCCCCAGGAGTGCTGCGCCCATCGGGGGCAGAGTGGGGGGAGCAGGAAAATCAGTTTTTTTAAAAAAACATTACCTGTGCGCACGAGCATTCGTGTGCATCATCCCTTTAAGAAAAAAAAAAGGCAGACGTGACTGCTCTCTTCTTGAGCTCACCGCGCGTGATGTCTGGACTAGTTGCATCGTGGGCTTTCCCCTCCTCCGTCGCGGATTTAACGGTAAGTCTAGCAAAGAACAGAGAGAGAGAGAGAGAGAGAGAGAGAAGCCCCAGTTGAGTTTACAGCCTAAATAATTTCTAAATCATTCCTGGTGAGTGTCATGCCCTGCACAGAGATGGAGTCAGGAGATGAGGAGGAGGTGGCAGAGGCTGGACCTAGTACCGAGAAGCCCAGCTCAGGTAGTGAGGAGGCTGGACTGGCAGAGACTGTGGCAGAGCCTCAGGGAGAAGAGCCAAGGCCAGCTGGGACCTCTGCCAGCTCTGAGGGCTTGATGCCAGCAAAGACTACGGAGGAGCCGCAGAGGTCTGAGGAGGAGGCGGAGAAGCCTGGTTTCAGCCAGTTGAGTGCGGAGAAGGCAACCAGACGCCGGTCTCGCCGCCTCCACCAGAAACGCCAGGCAATTAGGGATCAGCTAAGAGACCATGACTCAGCACTCTGACTGAGGATAAAAGCGCAGCCGTGACCCACGAAGAGTTGTCAGAGATTATCTGAGCATTCTGGCGGAAGCCTTGGCTCTTAGATCTCGTGACCTCGTGCCTTGCTCCAGATTCCGAGTTCCTGAATCCAGCCTTGACTCCCGGACCCCGTGACCACGTCTGCCTACTCTGGAATCCTGTTTCGACCTTGGACTGCTTTGTGACTACGTTTTGCCTGTGATTGCTCCCGTGACTCCTGGACTGTGTTATTGGACTTTGCTGACCGTCGGCTGTGTTGACCTTGGACTGAACCACCGTTTCTCCGCGTTGCCACGTTCCCTAGACCCCGGACTGGACATTGACTTCTCTGTAAGCTTGAATCCTGATCTGCGACGTCCTTTTGCCTTTACGTTCAAAGCTCCGTTTGCACTGCCTTCCCTGAACTGTTTGTATACTGCAATAAACTCATCTGTTGCTTAGTTACCAGCTGGTCTAATCTGTCTTTGTCAAGCCATTTGGAGGCTTTCCCAGACAGCGATCCTCATCTGCCTGGTGATCTTCATTAAGGTCCTAAGCAGGGCGAACGAAGATCAAGCTCCCACATCTTTCCTGGAGAAAGAGTTATGAAGGAAAAAGCCTTAGTTCTCATGTGGGTTCAACTGCACTGGCCATTAGGGCTGGATGAGAATTTAATTGGGTCTCCATTTTACTGCAGACCTATCCAGTTGGCACATCCCCTCAGACCAAAATGCATTCCAGAATGCAGTTGTAACTGGAAATCTGCACTTTCTTGGGCAGCTGGGCTAAAGTTCCATCAATTAAAAAAAATCTGTCCCCAAATTGTGCATGTTTCAAAAGGCACGTCATGTGGGCAAATACGCACACCGTCGCTTTATCTGATGGGGAGAGCAAATGCATACATGTGCACCTTTGGAAAATCTGCACAGAAAACAAACCGTGGATTTGTATCCTGCAGATTAGTACAGAAATGAGTCGGAATGATTTTTAGTGTGCAAATCCAAGAGCCTGTTTTGAAAAATGACTCCACAGCACTGCCCGCTTATTGTACAGTTCATATCACTCCCCAGTCCTTGGCTTCCTCTTAAGAAGCCATCACCTCTAGTTACATTTAATGGCAATTCATCGTATCCCAAACTTTAAAGTATAAGGATCATCGAAATACGTTCGGTACCGTAAAACCTGAGTCAAACAGGCAACCATCCCTTCATATTGACACTTACTGTTGAAGCAATTTTTCCAAGCAGGATCAGCAGCTCCTCCTGGATGTTATACTAAGGGGGATAAACAGAGAATATCTTTTAAGTCCCTCCTGGTACTATTAAGAGACTTGTCAACATTTTGTAATGTGAAGATGTGAAAAGCTTACGGTGCAGATATGCATGACTACTCGGAAGTAAGCCTCAGGGAACTTATTTTCACGTAAGTGTGTAGAGCTTAGGGATGATAAACACGGGTTCTTCAAGTGTGTTGAGGCTTGCCATTCCTCCCCCCAGTGCTCGTTTCACCATGTTTTCTCTCACGAATGCATATGTCTTTCCTCTTTTTTTCAAAAAGGAAAAATGCACATTTCCGAACCGGGAAAATGTACACTTATTCAAGCAAGGATGCAAATGCACCCACACCACATTAACCATGGTGTAAAAATGTGTCCTTTTTAGAAAAATGCTCATTTTAAAGTGTGCATTTTTCAAAACGGATACACCCTTGCAAATGCGATGACAAGCTCAAGAATGCACAAGTTTGCAATCAGGGTGCTTTCCTCACATTTTCACAGCTGAAGGAAGTTCTCATACATCCCTAGTATAGGATTTCAGCCTTAACTGGTAAAAGTTACTTTTTACTTAGAACTTCCCTAGCTAACCAAATTGTATAGTGATGTTAATCGACAATTATGTGCAAGTATGAAGAAGAAGCCATCAGGGATCAAATCCCACGAACAGGATATCCCTATGTTCCATCAATTCACAAATGAACTTCCCAGTGCCTGCACACTTTGAAGCTCCTTCAAGTCATCCTGCTAAACAGCCCTCCAAAGGCTGGCTGGTTTGCCTGCCTGGCTATGACCACATCAACAAGCATCAGGCAGGCCGTCATCATACATGATTAGTCGTCAGGTTTGTCCTGGAAGCTCCCGATTTATGCTGGGGGTGGGTGAGCAGAACATGGATCTCCATGAAACACTGAAGTCAAAAACATCTGGAGATCTATCTTCTGGCCACCCCTGATGTACAGAGCCCCAGTTCAGTGAGTGAGGAGAGACCATAACTTCTCACACATGCTTAGTGTGCTGGCTCACAGTTCTTCCCAAATGCATTATCTTTCTGACATGATACCTGTTGAGGTTCTGTTGAAACGACCTCCTCTGAAGTGTATTTCTTCAGGATTTTGAATATGGACTCCATATAGCGAGATGCAATAAGCCCAATGGCAGAAAGAATGCCCTAGGAAGAATCAGGGGTTATTCAGTTGATTCCTATTTCCTTCAGAGTCTGAAAATTATTTATCTAATGTATTTTCAAATTATTGTCTCCCAAAGTGGTCCACAACAATTCAAAAGAGAGACAGTTCTTGCCATTAGGTTGCAAAGTAAAGAGACAATAGAGAAAATGAGTAGAGGTAAAATTTAAAGAGGAGGGAGATTGTTTTTCAAGGCCAGAATAAAGTGGTGAGCTATAGCAGTGGCATTTAAGTGGACATTGGGCCAAGCGGGTGTTCTCTCCCTGGTGTTCTTGCTCAAATACTATTTGGTGGCTATTTGGCCAATGGATGGGACCAGAGCATTCTTTCTGTTGATACTGTAGTTGCAGAGCTGCAGGCAGTAGGAGCTGAGTGGTCTTTCTGGCAAGGAGGGAGGAGAGAATTCCCTGCAACCCCTCCTTCTCTGGCTGAAGAATGGGTCAGGTTGGTCTCCCCCTTGGCATGGTGTTATTCCTGGGAAGCAGGAGAGGCAGCCTCCCAGTGTCCCTCAGTCACCTGGCTGATTTTGGAAGCCAGGATGCGCTTCCTTTCTGCTCTCCAACTCCAGGGCAAGAAATACAGAATGAAAAGGGAAACGGGGCTCCATTTATAGCTCCACTGTGAATGGGGGTCATCGATCATTGTTCAATGCGCGATATCTTCAAGACATCACACATTCATAATTCCATAGTGCAACCCACAAAGATTGAGAGAACACTCTAGAAGCCTATGAATCTCCCCTGCTATGCTTCCCCATATGCTCCCAAGAAATTCTCTTCCCCAAAGTACGAGGGAAGCTGGTTTCCTTTCCAAGCTCTGTTCAGCCTATGATCTGCTCAGAGACTTATTCCTTTGTAGCTCAGGTAGGGAAGTGCATTAAATACCCAGGTCTGATTAAGGGGCGGACTGCTAATGTGCACACATGGGGAAGCAAGAGGAGTATTTAATTGGCAGTGAAATAAGTTCCCTCTTATCAGGTGACTGGATGCCGAAGGGGGGGGGAGGATCTCACAGAGATGTCCACTCTCGCCGGTCCTGTTTGTAATGGTTATGGAATTATTGGCGAATGCAATAAGAGATGATGGGGAGATAGAAGGAATAGGTGGTATTAAAAGAATAAAACTGAATATATTTGCAGATGATACTTTGCTAACTATTAAAAATCTAATAGGAAAGATGGGAAGAATTAAACAGCAATTGAGAGAATTTGAGGAAATTACTGGGTTAAGAATAAATTGGTCCAAATCAGAGATTATGTTATTTAATTATACTAAAAAGGAAGAGAAATGAGAGTTAAGGAACAGATTAGATATTTGGGAATTAAAATTAGACAAAATTTAAAGAGTTTAGAGAAAGAGAATTTAAATAGTTTAAAAAAAGAGATTTTAGTAAAATTGGAAAAATATAAAAGATTAAATTTATCCTGGTTTGGAAGAATAGCATTAATAAAAATGAAGATTTTAGCAAAGATTAATTTTATGTTTAGGATGTTACCAATAAAAATTTCAGAATCAGAGATAAAAAGTTGACAAAATATCATAAACAATTATTGTAATGGAGATAAGAAAGCGAGGGTAAATAAGAATAAATGGTATTTATGTCAAAAAAAAGGGAGGACTGGGTCTCCCAAATATTAAACTATATTACGTAGCTAATAGGCTAAGACATATTGTGGAGGCAATTATAGGAATAGGAGAATTAGATTGGATGGATGATAAAACTACAAGTAATATAGAGATTAATTTGGAAAATGTATTTTTTAGGGAAGGGAAAAAAAATGGGTTGAAAGTATAGGTAATCCACTCTTGAGGTCTCACTGGGAAATTTGGAGTAAATACAAAGGGGAGTTGCTCCCGAGCAACTCACCTTTATCACCGGTAATAATGCTAAAGAATTTCCCGGAGGAATTAAAGAGTAGATTAAGTAAAGTTTTAATAGAAAAAAATAAAATGAAATTAAGGGAATGGTTAAGAGAAATGAATACAAGAGAGGACTTGGAAGAGGTTTTAAAAGATATAAAATTAACTTGGTTAAATTATTGGCAATTAGAACAGTGGACCAAAAAGTGGGTAAGAGAAAATGGAGATTGTAGAGAATTGACGAAGTTTGTGGAATTAATAGTTAAGAAAGGAAATGATAAGGGGAAAAGAATAGTGTCAAAAGGGTTAATGAGTGAAATATATAGGGTACTGTTGGAGAAAGGGTCGATGGATAGTTCAGGTAAAATGGTTTGGGAGACAGACTTGAATGTACAAATAGGACAATAGAGCTGGGAGGGACTATGGAAACAAAGAGTGTTGAGAAACATGTCAGTAAGAATAAAAGAAAATTACTTTAAAATTATATGGAGGTGGTACCTAACCCTGGTTAGATTAAATAAGATAAAAAATCAGCACTCAGCAAATTGTTGGAGAGGATGTGGGGGGAAAGGAACGTATTTACATATGTGGTGGGAATGCAAATATGTACAAAAATTCTGGAAGATGGTGTTTTTGGAGATTGAAGAAATTGTGGGAATGAAGATAGAACGAACACCTAAAGTTGCATTACTGTCACTATTTGAAGATTTAAAATGTAAAAAAGAAATTAAGGAATTGATATTGAATCTCCTGACTGCGGCACAATTGATTGTAGCTAGGAACTGG
This sequence comes from Elgaria multicarinata webbii, assembly GCF_023053635.1. Lineage (NCBI taxonomy): Eukaryota > Metazoa > Chordata > Lepidosauria > Squamata > Anguidae > Elgaria > Elgaria multicarinata. Next base: position 28,865,493 of record NC_086177.1, read on the forward strand.
AAGATTCAAGGGGATTATTGTATTGAAGAACGGTATAAAGAAGTTTGGGATATAGCTAATAATGATAAATTGACTTGTAATATTAAATTGAGAAGAGGTATAGCTAAAACAAATGATTTTGAAGGAATTTGGAAACAGTTCCTAATATTTGTGTTTTCTAAGGGAAGTGGGATACCGCCAGCAGAAGAAAGTATGAGATTTTGGAATCAGGAATGAGATCCCGAGGTGGGGAGTGCACTTGTATGTTAAGTTTGATTATGTTATGTAGATATGATACTATGTTATTCAACATTTATTCAACATTTATGTAGTATGTTGTTTTCTTTAATTGTAATGGAGTATGCTAAGTATTGTAGAAAATAAAAATTATTATTAAAAAAAAGAAGGATCTAAATTCCCGCTTGCTGCAAACAAAGTCACAATCCGAGAGGGTCACTGTAGCAACACTTTGAGGGCCTTTTCCAATCATATGAGGATGGAAGGCAGGAAGCTAAAAGTGCAGGATGGCTTCACATTGTAAAATATTAATGCAATGCATGGATCAGCATTATGGTTACTACTCAAGAAACACTTTAATAATAATGATTATTCTAAACAGAGCTAAAATAAATATCACGGTTCCAAGCCTGACAGCTGTATTCCTCTCACCTCCTTATCTGATGGTTTCGTCAGCAATGACTGCAGGAGGTTGCCCAGACATTCCTCCACCAGGGCATGATCTGCTGAGGCATGGAGAATGGCCCCATAATATTGGTACAGGAAGAGCTGCAAGAAGGAGTGGCAAAGATTGCATTTATTGGGACAGCAACTGTAGATAGACTCCATTATCTCATGATTTCATCTTGCCCTAAAGAAATTTGGATATTACTATTATTGTACCACCACTACATCTGCATGGTAGTTTACAAAGTAAAGGTTTTTGTCAATATACAATCTTTATTTTGACATAGGGGAGATAACAGAAGGAGGGGAGGGGAGGGGAGGGACGGGGAGGCAGGAATGAATGAGCAAGACTTCAGTGTCATGTCAATGACACACTTAAACTTAGTCATAGTTTGACGTGGGAACTAAACATGCTGTATTAGCACTAGTCTGTACCCCTATTCATTTGTGAAGAGAAAAAGACAAAAAGAGAGACACCTCCCTGCCGCTCTGGACCAAACCTCATTATCAAAAATAAAATACAGAAACAGATACTGGCTCTGCATCTAGAAATACATGTCCAAAGTAGGGGTGTGCACGGACCCCCCGATCCGCTTCTCTTCCAGATCCGCAACTTTTGGATCGGGTCCGCTCCGCTCCGCCTATAGTCCGCACTGCTTCGCTGCAAAGCTCCGGATCCGGATCGGAGCTCTGCTTTTTCCACCCATAGGCTTGCATTGAAATCCAAAAAAAACTACAACTTTTTTTCTGTTAATGCTAGAAACCTCAAACTCAGCACCATGATAGCTTATCCGTGTATACACATGCATGCCAAGACTCAAGTAAATCCAAGCATCCCCTGATTTTCGGGAAATTTTTGAAAATCGGACACCCCATTTTCAGAAATGGGATTTACTCTGACATTTTGACAGATAAAAACTTGCAAGCAGACACCCTCACAGATGCCATCAAGATCCAAATTTATGGCAAGTTTCAAGCAATTCCCATCATCCCCTGATTTTTGGCGGGGCTTTACCCTCTAACGCATCACCCGTAACCCCAATTCACACCCCTGTCGATAGACCCTCAAATTAGGCACCATGACACCTGATGCATGTATACACATGCTTGCCAAGTCTCAAGCCAATCCAAGCCTCCCCTGATTTCTGGTGAATTTTTGAAAATCGAACACCCCATTTTCAAACATAGGATTTGCTCTGACATTTTGACAGATAATTTTTTTTGAAGTGGGCACCCTCACAGATGCCGTCTAGATGCACATTCATGGCAAGTTTCAAGTAAATCCCATCATACCCTAATTTTTGGCGGGGCTTTAACCTTTTAACTCACCCCAAAGTAAGTCCAATGCTAGAACTATGTCAATTTTCAGGTCAGAAACCTCAAACTTGGCACCATGATAGCTTATCGATGTATACACAAGCATGCCAAGACTCAAGCCAATCCAAGCCTCCGCTGATTTTTGGGGAATTTTTGAAAATCGGACACCCCATTTTCAGACATGGACCGTTCTCCAACATTTTGACAGAAAAAACTTGGAAGCAGGCACATCCACATTCATGGCAAGTTTCAAGCAGATTCCATCATCCCTTGATTTGGGGGGGCTTTAACCTCCAATGCAGCACCCCTAACCCCAATTCAAACACCCCTTTCTATATCTCCATCAATTTTCATGTTAGAAACCTCAAGTTAGACACCATGACACCTCATGCACTTATACACATGCATGCCAAGATTCAAGGCAATCCAAGCCTCCCCTGATTTGGGGGGAATTTTTGAAAATCGGACACCCCAGTATCTCAGGGATTTAAAGCTGCAGACAGCTCAATGGGGCCATTTCAAAGGAAATCCCAACATGCCATGAATTGGGGAGTAGATAACCCTAAATATGAATCTTCTTCCACACTTGAAAAATTGATTTGGAACTTTAAAAAGTCTAAGTGAGCGCAGGAAGGACTTATCCCCTGAGTCAAAGCAAGACACACACAAACCATCCCTGCGAGGCGGGCAGGGGAGGAGGGAGGGAAGGCAGGCAGGCAGCAGACATTTCTGGGGGCACAAGGAAGTGCGGCAAGGATGGCTTGTTACTTTCTAAGCCAGCAGTAACGCATTGCAAACCAATCCTGCGAGGCTAGCGCAAGGAGTGAGCAAAGGATGGCTTGATTCTTTCTAAGCCAGCAGTAACACATTGCAAACCAACCCTGCAAGGCGGGCACAAGGAGTGAGCAAAAGATGGCTTCTTTCTTTCTAAGCCATCAGTAACACATTGCAAACCATGTCTGCGAGGTGGTCACAGAGGAGGAGGACAGGCGGGCAGAGAGCCAGGCAGAGATATGCCATAGATCTAGTATGGGGGAGTCAGTCCCGGCAGATGCCCCACCACAGCAGCACCCCGGGGGGAAGGCAGGCAGGCAGGCAGGCAGGCAGCAGGCATTTCTGGGGGCATAAGGAAATGAGGCAAGGATGGTTTGTTTCAAAGCCAGCAGTAAGTCATGCATTGCAAACCATCCCTGCGAGGCGGTCACAGAGGAGGAGGACGGGGGGCAGAGAGCTGGGATTGGAGGATGCTTCATGAGGTCATCAGTTCTCATCAGGATTGGGAGCTGAATCTGCCTGTCATCGCTAAAAAAAAAACCCGCCGCTTTTACCCTCTCCCACTTTTTTAATATTTTTTTAAAATTATAGCAAGCGATTCACAGCACGTAGAGAGCTGAGAGTATGCTCAAAATGACCCCCAGCCACGACTCTCTAAGGACAAGAACTTTCAAAAAGATAGCTTAAAAAACAACACAGTTATCCCCTATTCTTTTCCGCAATGCAATCCTATGGGCGAAATTATTCAAAATGGCGGGCGGAGCGCTCCGCGAAAAGAGAAGCGCTTCTCCTATGGCCGCTTCTCTTCGGCATGCTTCTAAGGGTCTGTGGTCCGCTTCTACTCCGCCTCTGGGCTAGGCGGAGCAGGCCAATTCGCTTCTGATTCTCCCATTCTAATCGGAGCAGAGCACATCCCTAGTCCAAAGTGGACTATTCCACCTTGCTTTATGGTGAGCTTGGTCACCATAAACTTTAGACTGCTTCCACTGACCTTTGGCAGGGCAGAATCCCTTGAGGTCTTCCCCTCCTCCCTGAAGACTTGTTGGAGGATTCCAGATAATTTCTTCTCCGGGTGGTATAGAAGGGATCTGGCACCAAGCTGTTGGAAAAGAAATCAAGCCTTTCACCATTCATGGATGTCTAACCCTCCTACTGTCTGAACAGGCTTGATCTAGCATTCCTTTCCATTGCGCCCTGTCATCTGCTGTTCCTCTCTTTTATTTTGGATTCCAATCTCAGGTCAAGCTGCTCTGAGGATGGCCATTGTATCCCTGACACTGAAATAGTCATTCCCGACTACCACCATGCTTAGGCTGACAGGTTCTGGCTATGCCACAGTCTACTTCACAGGTTCTAGTTAGAGTAGGCCTCTAGGAGGGCATGAGTTACACAGGGACACTTCTCTATCAACTCAGGTCTTTCTCAGTTACCCAGCAAGCCTAGTTCAGAGCTCCACATTCTGATCAGCAGTCCTTGGCCATGCCATGCTGGCCCAAAGGGGGGAACACCTCAGATAACAGTGCTGTGGAGATGCAGGAATCCATCAAAGCAGAGCTGCCACTGATGAAGATGGATAGATTTGCAAGGCAGAAGTTTCACCTGCCATGTATTTTGCCTCATTTATTTATTTATTTATTTATTTATTACATTTCTATACCACCCAATAGCCGGAGCTCTCTGCGTGGTTCATAGGACAAGCAAACATTTTATCTGTCCTGGGTGTAACATCAATATGGCTTTCCTGACATAAATGGTCCCCATCCTGGACATAACTTCCAGAATAATTTATTAAATCCACCATCATGTAGAGAGAACCACAAAGTTCCCAATTCTATGCTTTGTTCTCTGATGTCAACGTTAAACCCAGCCGAAAGCAACCCAGATGCAAGAGGTGGAGATCCTTCCTTACCTTCTTCACTTTGCTCCTCCATGCCCCTGCTATTGAGGAATCCTCCTCTAAAAGTTCTGTGGAAGAAGAAGAAGAAGAAGAAGAAGAAGAAGAAGAAGAAGAAGAAGAAGAAGAAGAAGAAGAAGAAGAAGAAGAAGAGGAAGTGCATTGTTTAGGAATATTGTTCTATTGGACAAGATGGCTGTGAGGTTTTCTTTCTAACTCAGACCTGGCAAATCAAATAACTAACATGCCTGACTTGTAAAATAACTAAAATGAGCTCTGCATGAAACCTCCCATTTACAATATGTCTGGGAGCTTTAACTGACCCAAAACAATGTGATAAGCTGTGAAAAAATGGGGTCCCATGTTAGTACTCACTATGTTTCAGGGTTAAACTACACATTACATTAAGTACCTAGTGTGCTGCTCCCCTTCTATTATGTATTTATTACAGAGTAAACACACTCTCTGCAAACTGGATTGGAACTGCAGTGTGTGGGGAGGTTTAATTCTTCTCTCCCCAACTGGGCCCTCCGATGAAATCACCCCCATGTGGCAGTTAGCAGCAGTAAAAAAAAAATCCTCCTTGACCCTCAGACAGTGAGGGCAACACAGAGCAGGCTTCTGTGGGAGATATTAATGGGCAGGCAGGTTCCTATGGGAGAAGACAGTCCTTGAAGTATCTTGGACCCAGCATGTTTAGAGCAACTGAATGGGCTTGGAAACCAAGTAGAAGCCAAAGAACATGTAAAATCAGTATTTGTATGCTCCACATGGCCAGCCCCAGTACAATCTAGCAGCTACTTTTGAACCAGCTGCTCGTTCCAAATACATTCTAAAGGCAGGCCCACATTGAGCGTATTCCATCTATCTAATCTAGATACCCTTGACAGGAATTTGCATGAATTAGCTTCTCTTTGCCATCTTTCTGCCATTTTCTTCCACACTGATTTCATTTTATCCAACTAAATACTTAACAATAAGAACTAGAAGCTTAGTTCCTTTTAAAAGTTGGGTCATGCCCCGCTCTAGGGTCTGGAAGATCCAATTGAAGATGGCAAAGGCTTCTTCTCATTACCCACTGATTCTTCCTTCTATTTGCTCGACTTCTGCAATGTGCTCTACATGGGGCTACCTCTGTGCCTAGTCCGGAAACTTCAATTAGTCCAAAATATGGCAGCCAGGCTGGTCACTGGTACACCTAGGGGTGACCACATTACACCAGTTTTAAAATCTCTTCACTGGCTGACGGTTAGTTTCTGGGCAAAGTACAAAGTGTTGGTTATTCCCTTTAAAGCCCTACATGGTTTGGGTCCAGACTACCTGTGGGATCGCCCTCTCCCATTCATTCCACCCCGCACACTCAGGTCCTCTGGGAAGAATCCCCTTCAGCTAGCAAAAACTAGATTAACAACTGTTACCCAGAGGACCTTTTCTTCTGCTGCTCTCAGACTGTGGAATGGAAGGAGATTCGTCAACTTGACAGTCTTTTAGAATTTAAAAAAGCAATAAAGACTGATCTATTCTGGCTGGCCTATTTAGTTAAATTTTAGAATGTTTTCAGGGTGTTTTAAAGATGTTTTAATCATGTATGGTATGTTTTAATCCGTTTTAATGTGTATTTTATATCATGTTTTTATACTGTTTGTTTTATACTTTGAATTCTTTTAGTTTTTGTGAACCGCCCAGGGAGCTTCGGCTATTGGGCGGTATAAAAATGCAAATAATAATAATAATAATAATAATAATAATAATAATAATAATAGTGGTAGTAGTAATTGCTTACCGCATCCTATTTTCCCACATATTTTGTATTCCATATTCCTTCCCAACCCATCTAGCCTTTCTTCCTCCCATAGTTCCTATGGAAGAAGGGTTGTTTTATTGTGTGTGTTTTAAAAAATAAAAACATTGTGAGCTAACAGGAAGAGCAAACAGGAGTTTGACAGGGGGAGTGTAGGGGAAGAGGAGACCAAGCAAAGGGGAACAAGAGAAGCCTCAAGGAAACCCAGGAGGCTGCCAATTCGAAGAGGCCGCATGCTTGCCATGTGCTCCTGAGTGCTGAGTGAAGAGGGTCGGTGTGGAGAGTTCCTGCAGGACCTGAAGGGGGTGTGGCCTGATTGCTGATTGTACTTTGACCTCAGAAATCAGTGGCCTGATTGCTGTTGATTGTTGTTGGCCTCCCAGTGACCTCATTCTGTTTCCTGACTTGGAGCTGAGCAGAAGCAGGGAAGAGCAGCTGGCCCAGCTCAAGTAGAATCTACAAAAGTAAGCCAGTTCCCAGAGAGAGAGCGAACAGAGAGCGAACCAACAGGAGTTTGACAGGGGGAGTTCGGCAGGGGAGGCCAAGGGGGCGGCCTCTAAGGGAAAAAAAAGAGGGGGGGGGGAAACAAAGAAAAACACAAAGAGAAACCCACCCACCCACAAAACAAAAAAACAAAAAAACAACAAACCCAAAAATCTTATTTTCCCTTCAGACATACTCATATAGTTGTGTACCTTCAGAGAGGACAGGACAAAGTAAAGGCAATTCCACTATAATCAGAAATGAAAAAACAAAGCAGAAATAGACAATATGGATGGAAAGGAGCCCCTAGAGGTGGTGACCTGCAAAGGGTGTGCAATGTTCGTGTTTCTGCCTGAGCTCAACATGGCGTATACCTGCAACAAGTGCAAGCTGGTGGCACTTTTGGAAGAAAAAGTGAGAGGACTTGAGCGGCGAGTGTCTACCCTCCAAAGAATAAGAGAAGATGAGGAGTTCTTAGACCGAACGGTGGAACTACAACAGCAACAAGAAGCAAACGAGATTGAAGAGCAACAGCCAGCTGAAGCAGAAGTGGGGTATGCTGAGGGGAGGAAAGCCAATGAAGAGGAAACTCTCTGGAAAAGAGTGACAGTTAGGAGCAGAAGAACTAGAAGGCATTCTGCACCGGTGGAACCATTAGAGTTAAGCAACCGCTTTCAGCTTCTGGAGGATGAGTCTGAAGGACAGTTTGCAGAGGAAGAAGTACAGGAGACACCGGGCAACAATGAACAAGAGGCAGAAGGTAGGTCAACCAAGAAGAAGAGAAGAGTAGTCGTTGTGGGAGACTCCCTGCTGCGTGGGATTGAAACCCAAGTATGTCGTGAAGACCCATGGACTCGCCAGGTGTGCTGTCTCCCTGGAGCACAGATTAGAGATGTGACTGAAGGGTTACCGAAACTCATAAAGTCCACGGACACATACCTCTTTCTTCTCATCCATGTGGGAACAAATGATGTCGCCAAGCAGAGCTACGAAGAAATCATTTCAGACTATGAAGCTCTGGGAAGGAAACTGAAGAACTTTGGGGCCCAGGTAGTTTTCTCATCCATCCTCCCAGTTCTTGGAAGAGGATTAGAAAGGGAAAGAAAAAGACTCCGGATGAATGACTGGCTACGAAGGTGGTACCGACGTGAGAGTTTTGGATTTTGGGACCACGGGCTACGCTACTTGGAACATGGACTGCGAGGGATGCTAAAAGAAATAAAAAGGCTTTCTTCAGATATGTGAGTAGTAAAACACAGAGGAAAGAAATGGTGGTTCAACTGCTTAATGAGGATGGCAAATTGATAACAGATGACAAAGAAAAGGCTGAAGTGCTCAATTCCTACTTTGCCTCAGTCTTCTCCCAAAAGCGGGTCTATGACCCCCCTGGAAAAAGTGAAGCAGAAGTTGAGGGGGCAGGATTACAGTTTGAGATTGATAAACAAATGGTCAAAGAACACCTAATTTCCTTGAATGAGTTCAAATCTCCAGGGCCCGATGAACTGCATCCTAGAGTAATGAAGGAGCTAGCGGAAGAACTCTCAGAATCTTTGTCTATTATCTTTGCAAAATCATGGAAGACGGTGAGGTGCCGGACGACTGGAGGAGGGCTAACGTTGTCCCTATCTTCAAAAAGGGCAAAAAGAAGGAACCTGGGAACTACAGACCAGTCAGTCTGACATCCATCCCTGGGAAAATTCTGGAGCAGATTATAAAGAAGTCAATCTGTAAACACCTTGAAATCATTGCGGTGATCACTAGAAGCCAACATGGATTTGTCAAGAACAAGTCCTGTCAGACAAATTTGATCTCATTTTTTGATAAGGTAACCTCCCTTGTGGACCGTGGGAACGCTGTGAACGTCATATATCTTGACTTCAGCAAAGCTTTTGACAAAGTACCACATGACATTCTGATTAACAAACTAGCTAAAAGTGGGCTAGATGGAACAACTATTAGGTGGATTCACAGTTGGCTACAGAATCGGACTCAAAGAGTACTTATCAATGGAACCTTTTCAAACTGGGGAGAGGCAACGAGTGGGGTACCGCAGGGCTCAGTCCTGGGCCCAGTGCTCTTCAACATTTTTATTAATGATAGGGATAAATGCCAAGTTCTACATTTAGGAAATAGAAACCAAAGGCACAGTTACAAGATGAGGGATACTCGGCTCAGCAATACTACAAACAAGAAGGATCTTGGAATTGTTGTAGATTGCAAGCTGAATATGAGTCAACAGTGCGATATGGCTGCAAGAAAAGCCAATGCTATTTTGGGCTGCATTAATAGAAGTATAGCTTCCAAATCACATGAGGTACTGGTTCCTCTCTATTTGGCCATGGATAGGCCTCATCTAGAGTATTGTGTCCAGTTCTGGGCTCCACAATTCAAGAAGGATGCAGACAAGCTGGAGCGTGCTCAGAGGTGGGCAACCAGGATGATCAGGGGAAACAAAGCCCTCTGGAAACAAAGCCCTCTGAAGAGAGACTGAAAGAACTGGGCATGTTTAGCCTGGAGAAGAGAAGATTGAGGGGAGACATGATTGCACTCATTATTATTATTATTATTATTATTTATTTATTTATTTATTTATATAGCACCATCAATGTACATGGTGCTGTACAGAGTAAAACAGTAAATAGCAAGACCCTGCCGCATAGGCTTACAATCTAATAAAATCATACTAAAACAATAAGGAGGGGAAGAGAATGCAAACAGGCACAAGGTAGGGTAAGCAGGCACAGGGTAGGGTAAAACTCAAATACTTAAAAGGTTGTCACACAGAGGAGGGCCAGGATCTCTTCTCGATCCTCTCAGAGTGCAGGACATGGAATAATGGACTCAAGTTAAAAGAAGCCAGATTCCAGCTGGACATCAGGAAAAAACTTCCTGACTGTTAGAGCAGTGCGACAATGGAATCAGTTACCCAGGGAGGTTGTGGGCTCTCCCACACTAGAGGCCTTCAAGAGGCAGCTGGACAAGCATCTGTCGGGGATGCTTTAGGGTGGATTCCTGCATTGAGCAGGGGGTCGGACTCGATGGCCTTGTAGGCCCCTTCCAACTTTGCTATTCTATGATTCTATGATTCTAGCTTTGTTTGTGTCCACAGAAGCTATAGCTAAGATGTTAGAAAACAAGCAGGATATTGCACTATGAAAGTGGTATGAGCGAGGTGATGTTTGCCCTGTCCTGGACGGAGTTGCACTCTCCCTAAAGGATCGGGTCCTTAGTTTGGGGGTGCTCTTGGATCCAGAACTGTCACTTGAGGCACAGGTGAACTCAGTGGCAAAGAGCACCTTTTATCAGCTTAGTTTGATATACCAACTACGCCCTTATCTGGACAGAGATAGCCTAGCTACAGTTATCCATGCTCTGATAACCTCTCGTTTGGATTACTGCAATGCGTTATACGTGGGGCTGCCTTTGAAAACGGTCCGGAAGCTTCAGCTGGTACAAAACAGGGCAGCCCGTTTACTAACAGGGACTGGCTGGCCAGATCACATTACGCCATTCCTTTTACAACTTCATTGGTTGCCAGTCCAGATCCGGGCCCAATTCAAAGTGCTGGTATTGACATTTAAAGCCCTAAACGGTTTGGGGGCAAGTTATTTGAAGGAACGCCTCCTCCCATATGTAGTCCGGACCTTAAGATCATCTACAGGGGCCCTTCTCCGTGAGCCCCTGCCAAAGGAAGTGAGGTAGGTGGCTACTAGGAGGAGGGCTTTCTCCGCTGTGGCACCCCACTTGTGGAATGAGCTCCCCAGAGAGGTCCGCCTGGCGCCTTCACTGTACTCCTTTTGTTGCCAGCTGAAAACCTTTTTATTCTCCCAATATTTTAACACTTAATTTTAACTTAAATTTAAATTTAAATTAAATTTAAATTTAAATTTTACTGTTTTAACTCTGGATTTTAATTTTATATCCATTTTGCTGTGAGGTTTCTATCCTGGTTGTGCTTTTTATACTGTATTTTGTATTTGTGCTTTTAACCTGTTGGTTGTTTTATTATGGTTTTAATTTTTGCGAACAGCCCAGAGAGCTTCGGCTATTGGGCGGTATAAAAAAGTAATAAAGAAATAAAGAAATAAACACGGTATATATAAAAGCCAGCAGCCACACTCCTGCTTTATAGTGGTATTGAACTGCACTGACAACTGTTGGGGCCCATTGAAACAAACCACATACTGCTTTCACAGTGCTATATCCTGTTCGGTGTGGCTCCTGCCTTTTATATACCGCTTTCATGCCACTTCCATAGTGCAATATCCTGCTTGGGGTAAATTAGGCCTAGGCCTCAGTGAGCTGCACACATATGAAGAGATTCACTGCTGCTGTTATGGTAATATGAAATCTGTGCTCCTGCAAACATCAAAGTGACATGGTGGGAGACCCTCTTCTACCTTTGGAGGCAATTGTCCTGAGCACATTCCAGGAGCTGGGATCTGATAACAGCTGGCCCTGGAAAGTCTCCAGCAACTTGGTGAGGACTTCTGCTGGGATGTAGCTCCAGAGGGCTTCGACGATGGCTCCAGCAGCATCGTTGTACACATTCTGAAGATCCTACAGCACAAAGAGAGATCGGCATACCCTTTTGGGAACCATCTAAGGTAGGCCTCACAACTTTGGATCTATCAAGCTAATGGAACCCCACCATCCATGTATTGTACCGCATCAGGACCTTGGCAGCCTCCCTGCTTGCAGTCCTAGGCAGGCAGCAAGTTCAGGAGATTCCTCAAGCTCATCATGGGCCACCATACAGGGCAAATGGGGTACATTAAGCTTAGTGGGTCACAAGTTGCATAGGCTTCATCTAAGGAAGAAGGGGAGGAGTTTCAGAACAGGTTAATCAAGTGGCAATGTTTGGAATAGGGCTTAAATCAAAGCAGGGCTCAATCCGGGAACCTGCATTCCAATATCAGTGGGCCTTATGAAAACAAGGGGTAGGAGGTGGGAAAGCAAGCACAGAGTGCTTTTTGGCCTGTAACTGGCATGGCTTTTATCTCCCGCCAAGTACCCCCTCCCACAACACCTTATACACAGATCTGGGATTATGAAGAAGATTGACAAGTGAACCAGAGTAGCTGAGCCCCCACACCCATCAAATTAATGGGTGTGGGGGCTCAGCTAGTTAATGTCACAAATTAAGCAGTGTGACATTAACTCTCAATATTAACCTGGACTCTGTACGAACCTCCTTGCAAAGTTCTTTAAATTCATCCAGGGGCCACCATATCAATATGAACATGTGGAAACAGAACCCTTGTTTCCCTCAGTGATCGTTTCTTTCACCAAATCATTTGCATGTTCCTCCAAACAATTTGGACTGGTGAGACTGCAGTTTTGGAATGAGGAGGCATGCGTTTTTCACAGAATCTCCAAACAGGCCAGACTACATATGAATGTCCAACCTTGTCATTGCGATACTCACTGTTTTCTTATGAATGTCCTCCATGGCAAGATGGAGAAGGTTCATGGCCAAATTGCCACTTATTTCCTTTGCAGACAGTATAAAAAATGGCAGAAGTTCATTAATTGCCATCCGGTGCTTTGGTGTGATCTGCAAAGGATTAAAAATGAGTAAGAATTCAAATGAAATAAATAATTTCTCAGTTTGCTTGTGTGTGTGTGTGTGTGTGTGTGTCAATGTCTCCAAGAGAGAAAGAGGGGGAAACACCAAATCCAAGATTTCTATTTGCTAAAAAACAAAAACAAAAACCCCACAATAAGAAAGGTCTAACCATGCAATCCCAGGCCCAAGTAAGCCCATCACGATCAATGCATTTTACCCCATAGTAGCCATGTTTAGGATTAGAGCCTAAGAATAAAAACAAAACATTTAAACATTTTTTAAAACAATGGAAGTGGGTGTTAAAATAAAATAATAGTGCCCCAGCTCAATATGGCCTTAGCTAGACTTAAGGTTTATCCTGGGATCGTCCCTGCCTGCTCCCTGGATCCCTTGTGTGTCATTTACATGAACAGAGATGACCCTAGGACAATCTTGGGATAAACCTAAGGTCTAGCTTAGGCCTATGTCCCCTTGAACTGAAGGGGATCATCCCAAAAATGGGTTGTATGCAAATGTAAAGTCACAAAAATGAATTTAAAACAAAGCTTCTAAAGAGCAAGTGGATTGTGCTGCCAATGTGGCTGGTAGTCTTTTCTGCCAGCGTGTAATTTGTCTTTTCTTTGTAGGCCAAAGAATCAACCAATACTTTTCTTTGAAAGGAACACTCATCCAAGGTTTACAAAAAGCAAGGAGTTGTTCAGAAACTCCGTGTTGCCCAGTATGCAAGTAGAAATACCATATTAAAAAGATTAAGAAGAGTTGTACCCTGTAAAACTGCTGCAGGTAGTTGAAAGCGCTTCTTAAGACCAGCGCAGGCTGAGCGATGCTCATGCTCCGAAGGCTGCCGGCAGAATGGGTCAAGATGTCGGTGTCACTTGACCCCAAATTTTTTAGGTGCATATAGCACAGCTGTGCATCTAGGAAGAAAGAGAAAACAAAAGACCTACAGCAAGTGACACTAACAGATCAGTTGCAGAAAACACTTCAAGGACTTCTTGTTCGACAGGACAGCGTGTCCTTATCATATCTCGTATGTGCACCTCTATCTCCTTTTCTAGAAGGATAAGTAGCAAGTCCTTGCGTTTTTAGATCTCTCCTATCTTAAAAAGATGCCTGTGACCCATAACTCCCATGTTTTCTACCTTCAGAACTTATTGGCTGCTATCCCCCTTTCATGGAAGGGTGCTCTTGAAGACTGTTCCAAAGCCTCAGCTAATACAGAATGTAGTGACACAGCCAGGCCTGGCACCAATACATGTCATCATTTGGACAGATGATGGGGCATTGGGGCTCCAGCAGTGCCCACTCCTAGTCTGGGCCACCCTTCAATTTAATTTTGTATTAGCAGTGGGGAAACAGTGATTTTGTGTGTGTGTGTCTGTCTGTGTGTGTGTGTGTGTGTGTAAGAGAGAGGCAGAGAGAGAGAATTTATGAGTGTGTGAGAAATGAATGGGAATTGTAGGTCTTACCCCACCCACCACTGCCATTCTCACCATCAACCCTGCTAACTCGTGCAGCCCTTGATGTGATCAGATGATGTGGAATATAGTCAAAAGGTTTGATTTCTAGTTTAATAAAGCACTGGATGCGTATCAAATCTTATCCCAAAGAGACTTCCTACGGATGGAATAGCAATTCAAAGGTATGAAACCCCACTTCTGCCTAAGCCAATCCTTAGACACCAGAAGTACAAGACTTAGATCCTCACCAGATACACCCAAATCATCCTTCGGATACACATGGGGACTCCTCCAGTTCATTAGCCTTCTTAACGAAGAGAAAAACCTGCAGAAGTGTTGCAAAAGGAAACATGTGTAAAATGCCAGAGTTGTGATGAGAGTTGCTGAAACCCAAAGAAATGTTATAAGACATTTTTGTGCAATGAAAGTAGATCAAGAACTTCTTTCAATATTTCATATCAGCTTGGTGTGGCTCCTGCCTTTTAGATACCACTTTCATACTGATTTCATAGTGCTATATCCTGCTTGGTGTAGATGAGGCCCCAGAGTGAAGTCTCTGTATTAGCAATAGCTGCTCAGAACCCCCTTGGCAGCAATGTTAGCTAAAACCTTAGGAAGCTTCCATTGATGGGCTTCTTCTCTGTCAAATACCTGGTCCTATACAACCAGTAGGAGAACCCCTTCCATTTCAATACAAAGTATTGAAGTATTAAACTATCACCATGATGATCACAGTGAGGATAAAATAAATTAGTGTCACGGTATGGATGTAGTTTTGAAGACCTACAATTATAGGCAGACCATGACTAAGTAACTTCCCTTGTATTGCTTGGAGTATGGTTGTAAAGGTGAATTTCATAACCATTTCAGCTGAAGTCTCGGAAAAGTCTTCCTTATATGATAATATAAAACAGGAGAGCCCTCCAAAGGGCAACCCGTGCACTGCTGGAGCTTACCTCCTGCACATAGCGGAAGGTGGCTTCTCAAAATCATGACACTGGTTCACCTGCACTGCATCTTCTCTTAAGAGAGCTGTCCAAAGGGTGACCCGTGGACTGCTGGAGTTTACCTCCTGCACATAGTGGAAGGTTGCTTCTCAAAACCATCTTTCTGTACCACGTGCACTTCATCTACTATCAAGAGAACACTCCAAAGGGCAACCCGTGGACTGCTACAGGTGAAGTCAATGAATTGAAGTGACAGGTTGCTTCTCAAACCCATGAAACTGGTTCTCATGCACTTCAACTTATTTCAAGGGAGGTCTCCAAAGGGCGACCGGTGTTGAAGTGACAGGTTGCTTCTCAAAATCATGACACTGGTTCACCTGCACTTAATCTTTTAACAAGAGAGCGCTCCAAAGGGTGACCTGTGGACTGCTGGAGTTTACCTCCTGCACATAGTGGAAGGTTGCTTCTCAGAATCATGACAGTGCTTCACCTGTACTGCATCTTCTCTTAAGAGAGCGCTCCAAAGGGTGACCCGTGGACTGCTGGAGTTTACCTCCCGCACATAGGGGAAGTAAATGAATTGACGAGTCAGGTTGCTTCTCAAAGCCATGAACGTTACAGAGGAAGAGGGGTTGGCTCCTCATCATCCACATCCTGGAGGACCACCTCCTCCAAAGTAGTGGCTGTGCTGAAGTCAATGACTTCCATGAGTTGCAGTGTGAGGTAGCTTCTCAAAGGCAACACTAACTCATTGTGGTGAGTGAGGCGAGGACTAGCCCATTTGATTTTCACAGCAAGAGAGGCAGCCTGGCTAGTGGTGGTGGTGCCAGGCATTGCCTTGCCCCCTGCTTGCACCTCACCCAAACACAGATGAGCGCGTAGTCAATCATGGAGTCTTTTGGAACTGGGTGGAAAACTATCCGGATGAGTTCACTAAGCTGTACCAGACGCCACAGAAATGAAATGAAATTGAGTGTGGTGCTTTGCCCTCACACAGTCACACACACACACACACACACACACACACACACACACAGTGACAAACTCTGCCTACAGCTTTTGCAGAGGCTCATGATGCCCACCAGGCATGAAGTATTCTGGGGAAGATTCAGCCTGGCAGTGCCTGCTGCGTCTACTGTGGTAGTAAGGAAGAGATGGCCTGAATTTGACTGAGTGAATTGTATAAGTACTACAGCCTGCCTGCCTGCCTGTATGTAAGATGAAGAAAGCATGACCTTACTGAGAGACGAATTGAAAGATTCAGAGTTGATTTTGTGAATTGAAACGCAGCCACTAAATAATTAAATGAAATGATAATAATAATAATAATAATAACAACAACAACAACAACAACTTTTAAAAAAGAAAAAGCCTGTCTACCTGAACTGTAGTCTGCCTGCCAACCGAAGGAGGGGTGGAATTAAAGGGAGGGGAGGCTGCCTGTCACTCCCACGAGGGCTTGAGGGTGGGGTATCCCAGCAGGGGCAGATTGCCCTTCAGAAAGACCAGCTGCTCCACCAAGTCCGGCTCCAAGCGAGAGCGGTGAGGGGTCACTATGTCGTCCGCCATAGAGAACACCCTCTCGCTTGGAACACTGGTGGGTGGGCAGCTCAAATCTGGCAGCTCAAATCTGGCGGCGGGATGACCAGGGGGTCCATGGAGCACTCCTCCATGGGCTCTGCCAGGTAATGCTGCACGGCAGTTGCAGCGTCATCCTGGCCGGTGGCTAGGGAGGGTCTCTGCCCAACCACGGTGTGCAGAACCTGTGCCCAAATCCCCTGGCCTGTGCTCCTGCTGGGAGGGATGCAGGTGAGGCTGCTGCTGGTAATGCTGGTGCTGCTGTGGGGAGTGGTGGCCTGCTCCTCTGCCTCACTCTGCCCCACCCTCTTGGCCCATGCCGCCCGCACTTCACCCACCAGCATTTCCACCCAGTGCTGCCTCGTATTTGGCCCACAAAGCCCATCCTTCACACAAGGGTCACACATGGCTGCCAACATGTAGACCCTCTCTGTTTGGATGGGCTCCAGCCTCCGCGTCAGGCCATCCCTCAGCCTAGTCACCGCATCGCGTACCTCGGGCTCGAAGTGCCTGCCGGTGACGGGATCCTTGTACTCCAGAAACTCGCCCATCTGTTTCTGGAGATGCCTGCATACAATGATCACCTGGCTGAGGAGGGCAGAGCTAGTGCTCAGGGTCTCGGTGGCCTCAAGGAACGGCTTGAGGACCGCCACCAGCTGGGACATGGCGTCCCACTGCTGCTTGCCCATGTGGTGGACGCCCATGTCCCTGACCCTGAACAAGTCGTGGATGGCACGCTGTTGCTCCACCATACGCTCCAGTATGAGGTAGGTGGAGTTCCAGCGTGTCACCACGTCTTGCACTAGCCTGTGCTGCAGGAGATTCAACTCCTCCTGCTTCTCCCGCAGCAAGCGACTGCCCTTGACGCTGTGGAGGAAATGGCCTGCCACCTTTCTGCAGCTCTCCAGGAGGTTACGGATACCGACCAGGGGACCGAGGTTGGCCTTGCTGCCTGTCCCAAGGCCATCCCTCACCACCAGGTTCAAGACGTGCACGATGCAGCGGATGCCCTCAAATCCGCCGTCGCGCACTGCCTTCACTACGTTGGCTCCCCCGTCCGTGACCATGTCACCGCGAGTGAGCTTGTGCCCAGCTAGCCACCCATCCACCATGCGGTTCACGGCCTCCGTAACCTCCGCTGCCGTGTGGGACTGGTCCATCACTTGCGTATAGAGGAGGGAGAAATGGCGATAGGCGGAGCACTTCTCGATTCGCGGAGCACTCCGCCCATCATTTTGGATCATTTCGCCCATAGGATTGCATTGCAGAAAAGAATAGGGGATAACTGTGTTGTTTTTAAAGCTATCCATTTGAAACTTGGTGTGCTTAGAGAGTCTTGGGTGGGGGTCAATTTGAGCCTACTCTCAGCTCTCTGCATGGTGCGGATCACTTGCTACAATTTTTTTTAAAAAAAGGTAAAAAAAGCGTGAGAGGGTAAAAGCGGTGTGTGTGTTTTTAGCGATGACAGGCAGATTCAACTCCCAATCCTGATGAGAATTGATCACCTCATGAAGCATCCTCCAATCCCAGCGTTGGAGGGGGGACTAAGGCAGAGCCACCCTGAGAGCTTTCTGCTTTGTGTCTCTTTGTCGGTTGGCGTTCGTGGAGAGAGGAGTTAGTTATAGGTGCTGCTGCTGTGTTTGGAGTTGGAGGAGATTAGATTAGGATTTAGCTTGGGTTGTGTGTGTGTTTGTTTGCTTGTTTCTGACTGTTCGCTTAGTTTGCTCTGTGTTTTTCCCTTACTTTGATTTTATATAAACTTTATTTTTAATTTTTGGAGTGTTTGGTTGGTTGGTTCATTTTTGTGCAATTAAAAGTAGATCAAGAACTTCTTTCAAAACTTCATATCAGCTTGTGGAAACAAAGAAAGAAAGAAAGAACGCTGCCACTTAGCACCAACACCAAATTGATCGTAACCAGTTAGCCCTCCCTTCCACAAAGGATTTCCAGAACCAAATGTAAGGCCAGACGTGGGGGAGGTCCATCAGCCTCCAGGACCCAGTTGGGTGCTGTCAACAACCTGCACCATATTTTATCCCAGCCTTCCCTTATCATCCAGGCCTCGTCTACACCAAGCAGGATATTCCACTATGAAAGTGGTATCTAAAAGGCAGGAGCCACACGACTGCTCTATAGCGGTATTGAAGTGCACTGAATTGTTGGGGTCCACTGAGACATACCCTATACTGCTTTCATACCACTATATCCTGTTTGGTGTGGCTCCTGCCTTTTAGATACCACTTTCATACTGATTTCATAGTGCTATATCCTGCTTGGTGTAGATGAGGCCCCAAAGTGAAGTCTCTGTATTAGCAATAGATGCTCAGAACCCCCTTGGCAGCAATGTTAGCTAAAACCTTAGGAAGCTTCCATTGATGGGCTTCTTCTCTGTCAAATACCTGGTCCTATACAACCAGTAGGAGAACCCCTTCCATTTCAATACAAAGAATTGAAGTATTAAACTATCACCATGATGATCACAGTGAGGATAAAATAAATTGGTGTCACGGTATGGATGTAGTTTTGAAGACCTACAATTATAGGCAGACCATGACTAAGTAACTTCCCTTGTATTGCTTGGAGTATGGTTGTAAAGGTGAATTTCATAACCATTTCAGCTGAAGTCTCGGAAAAGTCTTCCTTATATGATAATATAAAACAGGAAATGATATTATCATGTGGGTCTGGCTTTCCAAGATCACAATGCATATTTAACCATATTTAAATCTTCAATGTGGTTTTGTGGATCTCACCAAACACTCTCATATAAGGTTGGCTCTTTGATGGGAAAAGTTTTTAAAATGTGTATTAATTGCCCTTAGCTTTGTTGGGTTATAAATTGGAGTTCCAATCTGCAAACCAGCCCTATGGGTAAAAGTTAATATAGCTCCAAAATAAACCTTTTTCAATACCTGTTACGAAGACCCATCTTTACTGCATTCAGACTCAGTCTGACTGTAAACTGTCTTTCACTTTTCCAGAACTTGAAATGTATCCTGATTGTGACATCATCCATGATATCCAAGCATAACATTTGACCTAACCAGGTTATCCCTGTGCCACATAATGCTCTGCAACTAAGTAACCATCAGCCTGACTATCCAAGTGTGAAGTTTAGTTTCAAACTCATAACCTACATCTGAAGAAGCATTTAGCATAACTTGAAAGTCTGCTTCCAGTATTAAGTGAAGAAACATCCAATAAAAAGTGCAATCTTACTTGCTGTGTGTATTAATGCTCACATATTAGTCTACTTTAAGGAGAGAATCAGCTAGTGTAATATTATTTTTCTTCAGAGAAATCCTTGACCTGATATCTTTCAGGTGCCAGGTCAAGACTTTCCTCTTCTTCCAGGCATTTAACGGCATGGAATGCTAAGTTTGTTTTTTAATGGACCCAAGAATTGTTTTAAATGGATGCTGCTGTTTTTATGCTGTTGTTTTTATATCTCTGATGGTTTTAAAGTGTGTGTGTGTGTGTTTATTTATTTATTACATTTCTATACCGTCCAATAGTCGGAGCTCTCTGGGCGGTTCACAAAAATTAAAAACATTCAAAGTATAAAACAACAGTATAAAACCATAATATAAAATACAATATAAAAGCTCAACCAGATAAAAACAGCAGCAATGCAAAATTACAACTTCAAAACACCAAGTTAAAATTTATAGACTGTTAAAATGCTGGGAGAATAAAAAGGTCTTCACCTGGCGTCTAAAAGCACACAGGTGGTCGACCGGACTTGGCCAAGCACCTTGTCGACATCCTCGGGCCTCACTAACTGAAATTCATCCAATAAAACTGAACCGGACGGCGCTCTGAACGCCTCTACTAGTGGAGCTGCATTAAGTGTGGTGTCCAATACATGAGGAATCTGAGCGACTTTATCTTCAAAGTGCCGTGCAAACTCGTCACAGCGTGCTACCATATATATATAAATGTTTACTGTTTTTAGCTTTTGTGAACCGCCCAGAGGGCTTCAGCTGTGGGGCGGTAAATAAATGTAATAAAATAAAATAAATCAATAATAAACAATATCCTTGACTTGATATCTGCAGGGGTTTTTTTCCCAAATCATCCTTTATTTTAGGAAGATGGTCCCAATAATATGAAAGTCCAAATGCAATAATAATGTTTCCTAGACTTTAATCCAATCTCTTCCATGGAGCTCTTGGCTTAAGGCCTTAGTTCAAATCTGAAACAACAGAAACAAAGCTAATGTGCATGTGAGTACATTTGCCCACATTTGCCCTATATTACCCTGGTCTCTCTCTCCCTCTTGTCCCGGTACTTGCTCCTCCACACACCCCACCCTGACCAAACTTAGAATGAGTGTTTGGCCTGCTGTAGGGTTTTGGGTAGCTTGTTACCAAGGGCAACAAGCCATCAGGTTCACACAACCTGACAAGCCACGCTTTTGGTGTTTATTCGTTCAGTCGCTTCCGACTCTTCGTGACTTCATGGACCAGCCCACGCCAGAGCCACGCTGCCCAGGGGTAATTAGGCTAATCCTCCCACCATGAGACCGACACACACAGGGAGGGGAAATCAGCCATTGTGGCTTATTTGGCCTGCACATCAGTCCTCCCTTATGTGCAAACCTGGCCATTCTATCCAAGCCTGCTAGCCACGATGATGTAATAGAACCTCTAGGTTCCGAGGCAGTATGGGCCAGGGGAGGGGGGAAAAAGTCAGGAAAGGGCAGTTCCATTTATGGCTTGTTTGAGAACTTCTCAAAGGTATTGGCTGGCCACTGTTAAAAAAATGAATGATGGACTACATGGACCCTTGACCTGATCCAGCAGGGCTCTTCTTAAGGAGGCAGGACAGGGGCATGGAGAAAGAAAAAGGATGGATTATAGGGATTGTAGAGAAACAGGATCAATCACTGTGGGGTTCTCAGGGAAAAAGAAAGAGAGCTACTTGTGAGAGGAAGAGGAAGCATAGAATAAAGACATGGACACAAGAGCTTGGGTTAAACCAGGACCTCTTTCTTAATAATTAGGTAGATTCATCCCTCCCTGGATCTGCATGTGAAAGTGCGGGAATTAAGTCCTTCTCTCAGGCCACTTGCCTGGCTTATGGGCGAGCCACTCTCCAAAGCAAGGAGTCAGGAAATCCTGCTCCTTACTTATGTGACACTTTATAAGTGTTTGGAGACCACCCTACGACACCCTTGCCCGCTGCCATAAAGACAGCGAGTAGGTGTCGTAGTTTTTACCTAAGGAGGAATATTTGTGAAGGTCTCCAAATCACGCCAACTTAGACAACAGAATAAAGCTCTAATGTGACATTACTACATTCACATTTTGTAAATATAGCATTTACCTGCAACAGTCAAACAGCGACCTGTGTATTTCCTTATAGCGTTGTGTCATTAGAATCAACAGCAAAATAAAATTACTCCTCTCTAACTAACTCGTTTAATTGTGAACTCAGATTCATAATAATAATAATAATAATAATAATAATAATAATAATAATAATAATTTCTCTGAGGTAATGTCTGAAGAACCCCTTACTTTCCCCCTCACATTAAATTGTGTGATCATTAATGTGTAATTGTCATGTCTACAAAAGCTTACACACTGAAAGTTCAATGTCTACTGATAACTAAGGTTAAGATTTTATGTAATTTCGTTGGCTTGCTGTTTGTCAGTGCAAACCTTAAGATGAATTTTGAGACGAGTTGTTGTTTTTCCCTGAATTTTATTACAACTTTTTTATTATCAGCTGCAACAGAAGTAGAAACTTCAGGGCAATGTACATAAACAATTTGTGCATTGAAGCCAAACATTTCCCCTCTAGAGACATTGCTAGGCCAGCGAGATCACATTACGCCAGTCCTTTTACAACTTTATTGCCTGCCAGTCCAGATCCGGACCCGATTCAAAGTGCTGGTATTGACATTTGAAGACCTAAACGGATTGGGGCCAGGTTATTTGAAGGAACGCCTCCTCCCATATGTACCTGCCCAAACCTTAAGATCATCTACAGGGGCCCTTCTCCGTGAGCCCCTGCCAAAGGAAGTGAGGCATGTGGCTACTAGGAGGAGGGCTTTCTCCGCTGTGGCACCCCGGTTGTGGAATGAGCTCCACAGAGAGGCCTGCCTGGCGCCTAAACTGTACTCTTTTCGTCGCCAGCTAAAGACCTTTTTATTCTCTCAGTATTTTAACACTTAATTTTAACTTAAATTTAAATATTACTATTCTAATTCTGTATATCTTATATCAATTTTGCTGCGTGGTTTTATCCTGGTTGTACTTTTTATACTGTATTTTGTATTTGTGCTTTTAACCTGTTGGTTGTTTTATTATGATTTTAATTTTTGTGAACCGCCCAGAGAGCTTCGGCTATTGGGCGGTATAAAAATGTAATCAATTAATAAATAAATTACCTCCATGTTGTTTCCACGAATTGTATAATGCTTTTATCAACGGTTTTCAAGTCAACAGACCTTCTTTTGTTTAATCTTTGAGAAAGATAAGTAAGGGCCAAACTTTACTCTTGTTTACATTGGTGTAACTCCTGATCCATGCATGGCCGCAGAAAACTCACTCAAAATAGATACCTGGCATACACCAATACAGGATAATATAGGCATTTAATGATCAGAAAAGCAAGCAACAATGAAACAATAAACACTAACATTTATGTGGCCCTTTTCCTAAGTAATGCAAATGCTTTGTGTACATTATCAGAACAATCCTCACCACAACCTTGTTTTGTAGGCCACTATTGTCATCACCAAATTGCACATTACAGTGAAGTAGCTGAGTGACTCATTAGATTATGTCTGAGTTGGTATTTGAACTAAAGATATTTTAACTCTCATCTTGTGCCCCTAACTGCTATTGCCAATGCCCTTTCTTTTAATATGAATTCTTCTGCTTTCACCTGTTGTCTTTCTGCCTGCGTGCCTGGTCTTGTCTTGTCTTTCCTTTTTCCAAAGCACAATTTGACCATTTTTGTACTAATTCTATTTCAAGCACATTCGATGCAAAAACTTGTAACCAGAGGGAGACTTCAGCAGTGGCCTATTTCTTCTGCAAGGTAAGCTTCTAGTCATCCACACTTTCCATCAACTCTGATCCAGAGCAAAACCCACCACCTTCTTCACCTAGCTTTGAATCTGGCATCCATCAGTCAGCGCTTTGTAACCCTAATGTTTCTCTAGTATCGCAGTCCAATTTGAACAGCAGCCTATGAACCAGCCACTACATGTTCAAAGTCTTGTATGTGATTAAAGGAGTCACTGCAAGAGACAATGGGCATTCTGGTTTCCTTGTGATACTAAGATCAGCTTCTTTACACATGATTTTTTCCAGGTAGTTTCTTCCTCTGCCTTTCTACTACATTTCATTATACAACCACTAGATTCCACTATGGTAAAGTTTGCTAAACATCAGAATGTGCCCCATTCACACCCCCAAATGTGAACATGAGCACATTCTTTGAGCAAAGCTCATTCTCCCATCCCTAAGCCTGAGGTCACACAGGAAGAAACACTGACAGATCCAAATAAATAGCATCTTACCACTTTTCTGAGGATAGCAAAGGGCAGCATTGGGCGTAGATAGCTTTCTCCATGAACGTTTGGTGGTCTTGCTATGATTTGACCAGCAGAATCCATGTCCAGGAAGTGGACTTAACAGTGCAGTCCTACACCTATTCCTCCCAGGTAAGTCCTACTAGGTCTTACTCCCAGGTAAGAGCTCATAGGATTGAATTTTTAAGAACTGTTCCTCTGGCCTTAAGTCAGAAGAGCAGAGGAGCTTCGCCCACATGGTCATTTCCAACCCCGCTCCAGTAACATGAAAAAGCTTGCCTGGGAGAGGCTACTAATAAATTTCCTTCCTAGAAAAGAGGGCTGCTTTGACAGCACCACATTGACACCATGTTGTCCCTAAAGCCCACAGTTTTCCTTCTCCAGGGTTTCGCTTGGCAATCCTCATGCCAAGGAGGGAGCACAGAGTTTCCAGTGTCCTCCTCCCCCACCCGTTCCTGGCTTCAGGACCAATCATCAGTCCAATAAAAGGGGGGCACCAGTTGAATTTGCAATTAAAAATAAATGCTAAAGAGCACACAACTCTACAAACAATATTATAATGTGTGACAAACCATAACATAGGAATGTTGCAATTAAACAGAAAATAGTAAATTGAACGAGTCTACACAAAACATGCTAGACACTCAGTATGAAATGAAGACGTAAATAAAGTGCAAAAAGCAAGGAGGTTTAACAGCTGGGCGACGGTGAGAACATGAGAGCGTGCATTGAACACAGGTTTTCTACAAGATAGGCAAAGTATAACATGCACCCATTTCAGTCCTGTTTTACCATGTTTTGGCTTCTTCAGAAAAGCAACGTAATCTGTGAAAACCAAAAAACATACATAATACAAAGTTATTGGCAAATAGCAACAGATAAGGCTCAGAGACTTTTCTGTTAGGACTCCCTGCAATTCACAAGCAATGTGGTGGGAGTAAGGGAAAGTTGAAACACCTTAAGTCCCAGAATCTTATTTATTTATTTATTTATTTATTACATTTTTATACCGCCCAATAGCCGAAGCTCTCTGGGCGGTTCACAAAAATTAAAATCATCATAAAACAACCAACAAGTTAAAAATACAAATACAAAATACAATATAAAAAGCACAACCAGGATAAAACAACGCAGCAAAATTGATATAAGGTTAAAATACAGAGTTAAAACAGTATAATTTAAATTTAAGTTAAAATTAAGTGTTAAAATACTGAGTGAATAAAAAGGTCTTCAGCTGGCGACGAAAGGAGTACAGTGTAGGCGCCAGGCGGACCTCTCTGGGGAGCTCATTCCACAACCGGGGTGCCACAGCGGAGAAAGCCCTCCTCCTAGAATCTTATTAATTCCCCACCCCAGGAAGTTTGGCTGCAAAACAAATACAAAGTTTCAGAAACGTGATAAAATTAACAGCCTAACGAAAGAACATTAAGGAGCTCTAACCTCAATCCCCAGCAACTCAATTGAACAAATTCAATGGTAACAAGTTCTGCAGACAGGTGTCTTCCTTTAGCCTTTATCTACATATATCTTAAAGGTACAGGTAACACTCTAGTCCAGACTAGAACAGAGGTAGTAACCCATTCTGCAGCTACTGAGGGAAGTAACAAACAGGAAGAGGTCACCTTACAGGATTTCTCTAGCAAAACTCAAGCAACATGAGGTAGCCTTAATCCTGGTCTTAAACCAACACGTGTTTTGATAATGAAATAGTATTGTGTCTAAAGTTATATGGGAAGCACTGCAGAAAGTTATTTGATTTAATTCCCTCCTGCCCTACCAAGTTAAGGGCATTTCCCCCGTCTGCAGGGGACAAATGGTCCTGTGAAAGGGAAGGGTGTGATATTCAGCCCAGCTTAAATAAAAGCAACAGCTTCAAAGTAACTTAAGAGTTTAGGAGAGCACAGAAATAAAATGGAAAATCGGCCGCAATAATTAAATTATTTTTTATGTTAAATGGGAAGGATCCCTCTTCCATATGCATGTGAAGTGGGCTGTTAAGCAAATTAAAGCAACAATAGTTGCTGTTTCAATTCATTCTTGTGCAAATATAATGTATGTACCATACATTCATTCTTTAGTTGTCAAGGTGGTTCAGAGCAAAAATAATAATAATTCCTAAAAAATATAAAACCAATAGGCATAGCAAACCAAAACAAGAAAATATCAAAACCAATACATGTAATTGTTGGGAAATCACACTCTGAACCAGAGTTGAGCAGAAGTAGCAGCGGCTCTCAGTTTAGGACGCAGCAAAGACTCAATGAGGCAAAGGATTCTTTGTAAGTTAAAGGCAAATCCTTTACTGACAGTTGAAATAATTTAGTTATGGCAGCATATATACAAATACTCACAGACGATCAATCCACATCAGCAAACATCAATATGGGGTTTAAGTATCCTGGTGTCTTCTTCCCTTGACACCAGGATAAGAGAACTCCCCAACCACTTCTCATTCATTCTGGCTCTGGCCTTGGAATTGGGGGGTGCTGGGCTGAATTGCGGGCGATTTCAATGCAAGAACTGAAACCCATCCCCTGGACAACTCCTGGTGTGGTGATCTATACACATTGGGCAACAACAAACTCAGAGCTGGCCAACGCAACTCCAAAGACTCCTTTGTCAATTCTGCCGGAGTCTGTCTGCTCCAGTTTGTCTCCAGAAATGATTTCCGTATCCTGAATGGCACTAGAGCTGACGATGCCTGGGGTGGATTTACATACATTTCTTCTAGGGGAGCAAGCACAGTGGACTATATTTTAGTCCACCCACAGCTTCAATCCTGGGGGTGTAACTTAAGAGTCGCTGCATGCTCTGACAGTGACCACCTCCCACTGGAGCTTTCTCTTGACAACCTAGGCTCCTCAAAACTGTCTACTCACCCCTGTCCTTCTCCTGGCTCTCTTAAAGTAAATTCTAACAGGATCAAATGGTCTCACAAAACTGGCCTTGGGGGGATCCACACATCGCTCCCAGAGCGCTTCTATGCGACCCCAGTGCACCCCGAAAACGATAGTCTGACTTCCCTGTAAAAGAAACGAGGAAGAGCCGTCCATGCCGCCGCCGCTGACGAGAGCTCTCCGCCGGTGAGGAGAGCTTGGCAAAAGAAGGCGGGGTGAAGAGTAGAAGAAGCTCTCCACCCCGCCTTCTTTTGCCAAGCTCCCGGCGGCGGAGAGCTCTCGGCGGCGGCGGCGGCGGCGGCATGGACGGCTCTTCCTCGTTTCTTTTACAGGGAAGTCAGACTATTGTTTTCGGGGTGCACTGGGGTTGCATGGAAGCGCTCTGGGAGCAACATGCGAATCCCCTCCTGGTTTTCAGTAGGTGAATCCATTGCCCCCGTCTACTGGATGTTATAGATTTAATCTCCACGACCGCTTCTCCTAGACTGGGCATCTTAGCTTTTGAAGAGGTTACACAGGCCTTGTGCTCCTCCCTACAAAACTCTGTCAGCACAATGACACGCCCAAGAACCAGTAGAAACAAATGGTTCGATCGGGAGTGCTTTAATCTACGGAGATGCATTCAAACAGCTTATTCTTCATATCGCACGAACAATGATTGCCAACTCCCACATTCATACTTTGTGCTTAGGAGAGAATATAAGAAATTGTTACAGCGCAAAAAGAATGAAGCAACCCGTGAATCCTGGCAAATGTTGATAGCTGCTTCCGTAACTCGCAGCTGCAAAACTTTCTGGCAGCTAGTATTGGGTGCGCTAAGCAATAGAAGTGGCAGTCCAGAATGCCATATTTCTGCTAGTATCTGGGAAAATCATTTCCGTATTGTTTTCAGTGACAGTAGTGACCCAAATCCCCCTCCCTGCCTATCTCCTGCTGCCCCTGAATGGCCCCCGGTTGACTCTGCCACTGTGGAGGACTTACTTCACCAGCTAAAGCCTGGCAAGGCTCCTGGCCCTGATGGTATCCCTTCAGAGCTGATTCAAAGTAACATCAGCTGGTGGGCCCCACTGCTGGCCTCCCTATTTTCCTTAATTAACCAATCAGGCATTATCCTAGCAGCTTGGCTGAAAGCCTTCATCATTCCAATACATAAAAAAGGCCGTAAAGATGACCCATCTAACTACCGCCCTATTAGACTGCTATAGATAGTGGGGAAGGTCTATGCTAGTTATTTAGGTCTCAAACTAAAGGCATGGATCAATGAGCATGGCCTACTGGGTGAAGAGCAGATTGGCTTTAAACCTGGCTGTTCAACCCTTGACCACTGTTTGCTCCTGGCTCATCGGGCTTATAGATACTCTGCCCCTAAAGGTGGCAAACTTTTTGCAGCCTTCATTGATTTAAAATCTGCATTTGCTTCTATATCTCGCCCACGTCTCTGGAACAAACTGGATCAGCTTTCTGGTGACAAAAGACTCTTGTTCTTGATCCAATCCCTCTGCCACAACACCACCGCTCAGGTCCGCTGCAGCCCACAAGGTCATTGCACAAAAGAGATCGCTGCATCCTGTGGGGTAAGACAAGGCTGTGTGCTTGCTCCTCTTCTATTTAACTTGTATCTGGCAGACCTCCCTCATGCATTGGAGCCATTACCATCCCATCCACCCAAGATACAGCATACCAAAGTCTCTCTTCTTCTGTATGCAGACGATGCTGTTCTGATTTCTCAGACTAGGGTGGGCCTCAAGAGATTGCTCTGTGGCTTTGCCAATTACTGTACTGAAAACTTTCTTTCAATCAATTACTCAAAATCCAAGGTACTGGTGTTTTCCAAACGTAAGGTCAGATTTTCCTGGGTCATGGGGAACTCCAGGATTGAGCAAGTGGGCTCTTATAAATATTTGGGCATATGGTTTCATGAAACCATTTCATGGAGAGAGCAGGGAAAGCATTCCAAGATTAAAGCTGAACAACATGCAGGTGCAATTACCCGCTTCTTTTTTTACAAGGGGTGAGAAATTCCTCCCGGCAGCTGTCCAGGTCTTCAAGGCCCAAATCATCCCTCAGATTCTCTATGGGGCACCAATCTGGTTCCCGTGTTCTAAATGCCCCTATGAGGGCATTCAGTCATCTTTCCTTAGGGTGTTACTTGGTGTTCCCAAGTGTGTCTCTGGAGCTGTCCTTAAGTTAGAGGCTGGTCTGAATTCTGTTAACTGTCTGGCTTGGATCCATGCGATCCATTTCTGGCTTCGCTGCAAGTTGGCACTTCCAACAAATTCCCTGGTATCCAAGATCCTGTCAGACCATTTTGAATCTCCCTGGTCAAAGGCCATGACAAGTAAAATCAACTCAGCAGGCCTGTCTTCCCCTGTGTTACTATCAAGGGATTTAGCTAGTGCCAAATCACAAGTGAAACAGAGGCTGCTCGATATAGACATGCAAGACCTCCAAAGTGCTGCTCGGGGTCCATGCTCCCCACAGTGCCTAGGTCTACCAGTCTCCTTTGGCAACGGAGGGGATGCCTTACCTGCGCTGGTTAACAATCCCCAAATACAGGAGAGCATTCTCACTAGCCAGACTTAACGTCCTTCCCTCCAAACTTTTAGATGGCCGATACAACAAAATCCCTCTGCTCAACAGATGCTGTCCCTGTAACAATACTGAGGTGGAAACCGTATCACACGTGTTACTGTTCTGTAGATTTTACCAAGGGGCTTGGAATGATCTTCTGAACCCCATTTTACAATCTTTTCCTGGTCACCCAACCGAATTCTTAATTAATTCTTTTACTTCGGAACTCAGCCAAATCAATCACCGAGCAAGTGGCCAAGTTTTTGAACTTGGCCATTTCTACTAAATCCTCTATGATTGCTTGTCTTTTTAATAGCTAATTGTATGCTCAGTCCTTTTGTATGTAATTTTGTTGGAATGGTCTATTGACTGCAATAAACTATTGTTGTTGTTGTTAAAACCAATAGGCATAGCAAACCAAAACCAGAAAATAACAAAAACAATGTATGTAATAACGAAACAGAATGAAACTGAAGTCAATAAAACCTTTATTCAATGTACAATATACAGTAGGCCTGCAGAATCCACAGTAGGCCTGCAAAATCTCCAGCCACGGGTGCTCCACACAGCCTCCTTTGTCATCCAAGCCTGTAAACTCAACTGGGGCTTCTCTCTGTGTCTCTGTCCTTTGCTAGACCTACCATTAAATCCGCAACGGAGGAGGGGAAAGCCCACGATGCAACTATCACGGGCTGTCGCGCTAGTCCAGACGTCACGCATGATGAGCTCAAGAAGAGAGCCGTCACGTCCGCCATTTCTTTGTTTTCTTAAAGGGATGATGCGCACAAATGTTCGTGCACACAGGTAATTTATTTTTAGAAATTAATTTGATTTTCCCACTCCCCCCACCCTGCCCCCAATTGGGGCAGCACTCCCGGAGAGCGCTGCGCCCTGTGCACGGCTCCCAGCCTCGCACGAGTAACTGTGTGGAGCCGGGGTCAAGCCACGGAAACGGGCCACACCTTCTGCGGTCCAGGGCTCAGCCCGGCACCATGGAAAAAGCAGTCCCAAAGTGTAGGGCTATATCCCGAGGCAAGGCAGGGTTGATCCTTGCCTGAGCCTGAGATCCCCTGTGCATCATCTGGACACACAGGAGTGATCCCAGTTATAAGCCAGGGATATAGCCTGGTCTAGCAAAGGCCTGTGGGCCCGATTTTTCCACGGTCCCAAGCTGAGCCCAGGACCGCGGAAGGTGTGGCCCATTTCTATGGATTGACCCCAGCCCCGCACAGTTACTCGCAGGTAGCTGGGAGCCGCACACGGGGCGCAGTGCTCCCCAGGAGTGCTGCGCCCATCGGGGGCAGAGTGGGGGGAGCAGGAAAATCAGTTTTTTAAAAAAACATTACCTGTGCGCACGAGCATTCGTGTGCATCATCCCTTTAAGAAAAAAAAAAGGCAGACGTGACTGCTCTCTTCTTGAGCTCACCGCGCGTGATGTCTGGACTAGTTGCATCGTGGGCTTTCCCCTCCTCCGTCGCGGATTTAACGGTAAGTCTAGCAAAGAACAGAGAGAGAGAGAGAGAGAGAGAGAGAAGCCCCAGTTGAGTTTACAGCCTAAATAATTTCTAAATCATTCCTGGTGAGTGTCATGCCCTGCACAGAGATGGAGTCAGGAGATGAGGAGGAGGTGGCAGAGGCTGGACCTAGTACCGAGAAGCCCAGCTCAGGTAGTGAGGAGGCTGGACTGGCAGAGACTGTGGCAGAGCCTCAGGGAGAAGAGCCAAGGCCAGCTGGGACCTCTGCCAGCTCTGAGGGCTTGATGCCAGCAAAGACTACGGAGGAGCCGCAGAGGTCTGAGGAGGAGGCGGAGAAGCCTGGTTTCAGCCAGTTGAGTGCGGAGAAGGCAACCAGACGCCGGTCTCGCCGCCTCCACCAGAAACGCCAGGCAATTAGGGATCAGCTAAGAGACCATGACTCAGCACTCTGACTGAGGATAAAAGCGCAGCCGTGACCCACGAAGAGTTGTCAGAGATTATCTGAGCATTCTGGCGGAAGCCTTGGCTCTTAGATCTCGTGACCTCGTGCCTTGCTCCAGATTCCGAGTTCCTGAATCCAGCCTTGACTCCCGGACCCCGTGACCACGTCTGCCTACTCTGGAATCCTGTTTCGACCTTGGACTGCTTTGTGACTACGTTTTGCCTGTGATTGCTCCCGTGACTCCTGGACTGTGTTATTGGACTTTGCTGACCGTCGGCTGTGTTGACCTTGGACTGAACCACCGTTTCTCCGCGTTGCCACGTTCCCTAGACCCCGGACTGGACATTGACTTCTCTGTAAGCTTGAATCCTGATCTGCGACGTCCTTTTGCCTTTACGTTCAAAGCTCCGTTTGCACTGCCTTCCCTGAACTGTTTGTATACTGCAATAAACTCATCTGTTGCTTAGTTACCAGCTGGTCTAATCTGTCTTTGTCAAGCCATTTGGAGGCTTTCCCAGACAGCGATCCTCATCTGCCTGGTGATCTTCATTAAGGTCCTAAGCAGGGCGAACGAAGATCAAGCTCCCACATCTTTCCTGGAGAAAGAGTTATGAAGGAAAAAGCCTTAGTTCTCATGTGGGTTCAACTGCACTGGCCATTAGGGCTGGATGAGAATTTAATTGGGTCTCCATTTTACTGCAGACCTATCCAGTTGGCACATCCCCTCAGACCAAAATGCATTCCAGAATGCAGTTGTAACTGGAAATCTGCACTTTCTTGGGCAGCTGGGCTAAAGTTCCATCAATTAAAAAAAATCTGTCCCCAAATTGTGCATGTTTCAAAAGGCACGTCATGTGGGCAAATACGCACACCGTCGCTTTATCTGATGGGGAGAGCAAATGCATACATGTGCACCTTTGGAAAATCTGCACAGAAAACAAACCGTGGATTTGTATCCTGCAGATTAGTACAGAAATGAGTCGGAATGATTTTTAGTGTGCAAATCCAAGAGCCTGTTTTGAAAAATGACTCCACAGCACTGCCCGCTTATTGTACAGTTCATATCACTCCCCAGTCCTTGGCTTCCTCTTAAGAAGCCATCACCTCTAGTTACATTTAATGGCAATTCATCGTATCCCAAACTTTAAAGTATAAGGATCATCGAAATACGTTCGGTACCGTAAAACCTGAGTCAAACAGGCAACCATCCCTTCATATTGACACTTACTGTTGAAGCAATTTTTCCAAGCAGGATCAGCAGCTCCTCCTGGATGTTATACTAAGGGGGATAAACAGAGAATATCTTTTAAGTCCCTCCTGGTACTATTAAGAGACTTGTCAACATTTTGTAATGTGAAGATGTGAAAAGCTTACGGTGCAGATATGCATGACTACTCGGAAGTAAGCCTCAGGGAACTTATTTTCACGTAAGTGTGTAGAGCTTAGGGATGATAAACACGGGTTCTTCAAGTGTGTTGAGGCTTGCCATTCCTCCCCCCAGTGCTCGTTTCACCATGTTTTCTCTCACGAATGCATATGTCTTTCCTCTTTTTTTCAAAAAGGAAAAATGCACATTTCCGAACCGGGAAAATGTACACTTATTCAAGCAAGGATGCAAATGCACCCACACCACATTAACCATGGTGTAAAAATGTGTCCTTTTTAGAAAAATGCTCATTTTAAAGTGTGCATTTTTCAAAACGGATACACCCTTGCAAATGCGATGACAAGCTCAAGAATGCACAAGTTTGCAATCAGGGTGCTTTCCTCACATTTTCACAGCTGAAGGAAGTTCTCATACATCCCTAGTATAGGATTTCAGCCTTAACTGGTAAAAGTTACTTTTTACTTAGAACTTCCCTAGCTAACCAAATTGTATAGTGATGTTAATCGACAATTATGTGCAAGTATGAAGAAGAAGCCATCAGGGATCAAATCCCACGAACAGGATATCCCTATGTTCCATCAATTCACAAATGAACTTCCCAGTGCCTGCACACTTTGAAGCTCCTTCAAGTCATCCTGCTAAACAGCCCTCCAAAGGCTGGCTGGTTTGCCTGCCTGGCTATGACCACATCAACAAGCATCAGGCAGGCCGTCATCATACATGATTAGTCGTCAGGTTTGTCCTGGAAGCTCCCGATTTATGCTGGGGGTGGGTGAGCAGAACATGGATCTCCATGAAACACTGAAGTCAAAAACATCTGGAGATCTATCTTCTGGCCACCCCTGATGTACAGAGCCCCAGTTCAGTGAGTGAGGAGAGACCATAACTTCTCACACATGCTTAGTGTGCTGGCTCACAGTTCTTCCCAAATGCATTATCTTTCTGACATGATACCTGTTGAGGTTCTGTTGAAACGACCTCCTCTGAAGTGTATTTCTTCAGGATTTTGAATATGGACTCCATATAGCGAGATGCAATAAGCCCAATGGCAGAAAGAATGCCCTAGGAAGAATCAGGGGTTATTCAGTTGATTCCTATTTCCTTCAGAGTCTGAAAATTATTTATCTAATGTATTTTCAAATTATTGTCTCCCAAAGTGGTCCACAACAATTCAAAAGAGAGACAGTTCTTGCCATTAGGTTGCAAAGTAAAGAGACAATAGAGAAAATGAGTAGAGGTAAAATTTAAAGAGGAGGGAGATTGTTTTTCAAGGCCAGAATAAAGTGGTGAGCTATAGCAGTGGCATTTAAGTGGACATTGGGCCAAGCGGGTGTTCTCTCCCTGGTGTTCTTGCTCAAATACTATTTGGTGGCTATTTGGCCAATGGATGGGACCAGAGCATTCTTTCTGTTGATACTGTAGTTGCAGAGCTGCAGGCAGTAGGAGCTGAGTGGTCTTTCTGGCAAGGAGGGAGGAGAGAATTCCCTGCAACCCCTCCTTCTCTGGCTGAAGAATGGGTCAGGTTGGTCTCCCCCTTGGCATGGTGTTATTCCTGGGAAGCAGGAGAGGCAGCCTCCCAGTGTCCCTCAGTCACCTGGCTGATTTTGGAAGCCAGGATGCGCTTCCTTTCTGCTCTCCAACTCCAGGGCAAGAAATACAGAATGAAAAGGGAAACGGGGCTCCATTTATAGCTCCACTGTGAATGGGGGTCATCGATCATTGTTCAATGCGCGATATCTTCAAGACATCACACATTCATAATTCCATAGTGCAACCCACAAAGATTGAGAGAACACTCTAGAAGCCTATGAATCTCCCCTGCTATGCTTCCCCATATGCTCCCAAGAAATTCTCTTCCCCAAAGTACGAGGGAAGCTGGTTTCCTTTCCAAGCTCTGTTCAGCCTATGATCTGCTCAGAGACTTATTCCTTTGTAGCTCAGGTAGGGAAGTGCATTAAATACCCAGGTCTGATTAAGGGGCGGACTGCTAATGTGCACACATGGGGAAGCAAGAGGAGTATTTAATTGGCAGTGAAATAAGTTCCCTCTTATCAGGTGACTGGATGCCGAAGGGGGGGGGAGGATCTCACAGAGATGTCCACTCTCGCCGGTCCTGTTTGTAATGGTTATGGAATTATTGGCGAATGCAATAAGAGATGATGGGGAGATAGAAGGAATAGGTGGTATTAAAAGAATAAAACTGAATATATTTGCAGATGATACTTTGCTAACTATTAAAAATCTAATAGGAAAGATGGGAAGAATTAAACAGCAATTGAGAGAATTTGAGGAAATTACTGGGTTAAGAATAAATTGGTCCAAATCAGAGATTATGTTATTTAATTATACTAAAAAGGAAGAGAAATGAGAGTTAAGGAACAGATTAGATATTTGGGAATTAAAATTAGACAAAATTTAAAGAGTTTAGAGAAAGAGAATTTAAATAGTTTAAAAAAAGAGATTTTAGTAAAATTGGAAAAATATAAAAGATTAAATTTATCCTGGTTTGGAAGAATAGCATTAATAAAAATGAAGATTTTAGCAAAGATTAATTTTATGTTTAGGATGTTACCAATAAAAATTTCAGAATCAGAGATAAAAAGTTGACAAAATATCATAAACAATTATTGTAATGGAGATAAGAAAGCGAGGGTAAATAAGAATAAATGGTATTTATGTCAAAAAAAAGGGAGGACTGGGTCTCCCAAATATTAAACTATATTACGTAGCTAATAGGCTAAGACATATTGTGGAGGCAATTATAGGAATAGGAGAATTAGATTGGATGGATGATAAAACTACAAGTAATATAGAGATTAATTTGGAAAATGTATTTTTTAGGGAAGGGAAAAAAAATGGGTTGAAAGTATAGGTAATCCACTCTTGAGGTCTCACTGGGAAATTTGGAGTAAATACAAAGGGGAGTTGCTCCCGAGCAACTCACCTTTATCACCGGTAATAATGCTAAAGAATTTCCCGGAGGAATTAAAGAGTAGATTAAGTAAAGTTTTAATAGAAAAAAATAAAATGAAATTAAGGGAATGGTTAAGAGAAATGAATACAAGAGAGGACTTGGAAGAGGTTTTAAAAGATATAAAATTAACTTGGTTCAATTATTGGCAATTAGAACAGTGGACCAAAAAGTGGGTAAGAGAAAATGGAGATTGTAGAGAATTGACGAAGTTTGTGGAATTAATAGTTAAGAAAGGAAATGATAAGGGGAAAAGAATAGTGTCAAAAGGGTTAATGAGTGAAATATATAGGGTACTGTTGGAGAAAGGGTCGATGGATAGTTCAGGTAAAATGGTTTGGGAGACAGACTTGAATGTACAAATAGGACAATAGAGCTGGGAGGGACTATGGAAACAAAGAGTGTTGAGAAACATGTCAGTAAGAATAAAAGAAAATTACTTTAAAATTATATGGAGGTGGTACCTAACCCTGGTTAGATTAAATAAGATAAAAAATCAGCACTCAGCAAATTGTTGGAGAGGATGTGGGGGGAAAGGAACGTATTTACATATGTGGTGGGAATGCAAATATGTACAAAAATTCTGGAAGATGGTGTTTTTGGAGATTGAAGAAATTGTGGGAATGAAGATAGAACGAACACCTAAAGTTGCATTACTGTCACTATTTGAAGATTTAAAATGTAAAAAAGAAATTAAGGAATTGATATTGAATCTCCTGACTGCGGCACAATTGATTGTAGCTAGGAACTGGAAGATTCAAGGGGATTATTGTATTGAAGAACGGTATAAAGAAGTTTGGGATATAGCTAATAATGATAAATTGACTTGTAATATTAAATTGAGAAGAGGTATAGCTAAAACAAATGATTTTGAAGGAATTTGGAAACAGTTCCTAATATTTGTGTTTTCTAAGGGAAGTGGGATACCGCCAGCAGAAGAAAGTATGAGATTTTGGAATCAGGAATGAGATCCCGAGGTGGGGAGTGCACTTGTATGTTAAGTTTGATTATGTTATGTAGATATGATACTATGTTATTCAACATTTATTCAACATTTATGTAGTATGTTGTTTTCTTTAATTGTAATGGAGTATGCTAAGTATTGTAGAAAATAAAAATTATTATTAAAAAAAAGAAGGATCTAAATTCCCGCTTGCTGCAAACAAAGTCACAATCCGAGAGGGTCACTGTAGCAACACTTTGAGGGCCTTTTCCAATCATATGAGGATGGAAGGCAGGAAGCTAAAAGTGCAGGATGGCTTCACATTGTAAAATATTAATGCAATGCATGGATCAGCATTATGGTTACTACTCAAGAAACACTTTAATAATAATGATTATTCTAAACAGAGCTAAAATAAATATCACGGTTCCAAGCCTGACAGCTGTATTCCTCTCACCTCCTTATCTGATGGTTTCGTCAGCAATGACTGCAGGAGGTTGCCCAGACATTCCTCCACCAGGGCATGATCTGCTGAGGCATGGAGAATGGCCCCATAATATTGGTACAGGAAGAGCTGCAAGAAGGAGTGGCAAAGATTGCATTTATTGGGACAGCAACTGTAGATAGACTCCATTATCTCATGATTTCATCTTGCCCTAAAGAAATTTGGATATTACTATTATTGTACCACCACTACATCTGCATGGTAGTTTACAAAGTAAAGGTTTTTGTCAATATACAATCTTTATTTTGACATAGGGGAGATAACAGAAGGAGGGGAGGGGAGGGGAGGGACGGGGAGGCAGGAATGAATGAGCAAGACTTCAGTGTCATGTCAATGACACACTTAAACTTAGTCATAGTTTGACGTGGGAACTAAACATGCTGTATTAGCACTAGTCTGTACCCCTATTCATTTGTGAAGAGAAAAAGACAAAAAGAGAGACACCTCCCTGCCGCTCTGGACCAAACCTCATTATCAAAAATAAAATACAGAAACAGATACTGGCTCTGCATCTAGAAATACATGTCCAAAGTAGGGGTGTGCACGGACCCCCCGATCCGCTTCTCTTCCAGATCCGCAACTTTTGGATCGGGTCCGCTCCGCTCCGCCTATAGTCCGCACTGCTTCGCTGCAAAGCTCCGGATCCGGATCGGAGCTCTGCTTTTTCCACCCATAGGCTTGCATTGAAATCCAAAAAAAACTACAACTTTTTTTCTGTTAATGCTAGAAACCTCAAACTCAGCACCATGATAGCTTATCCGTGTATACACATGCATGCCAAGACTCAAGTAAATCCAAGCATCCCCTGATTTTCGGGAAATTTTTGAAAATCGGACACCCCATTTTCAGAAATGGGATTTACTCTGACATTTTGACAGATAAAAACTTGCAAGCAGACACCCTCACAGATGCCATCAAGATCCAAATTTATGGCAAGTTTCAAGCAATTCCCATCATCCCCTGATTTTTGGCGGGGCTTTACCCTCTAACGCATCACCCGTAACCCCAATTCACACCCCTGTCGATAGACCCTCAAATTAGGCACCATGACACCTGATGCATGTATACACATGCTTGCCAAGTCTCAAGCCAATCCAAGCCTCCCCTGATTTCTGGTGAATTTTTGAAAATCGAACACCCCATTTTCAAACATAGGATTTGCTCTGACATTTTGACAGATAATTTTTTTTGAAGTGGGCACCCTCACAGATGCCGTCTAGATGCACATTCATGGCAAGTTTCAAGTAAATCCCATCATACCCTAATTTTTGGCGGGGCTTTAACCTTTTAACTCACCCCAAAGTAAGTCCAATGCTAGAACTATGTCAATTTTCAGGTCAGAAACCTCAAACTTGGCACCATGATAGCTTATCGATGTATACACAAGCATGCCAAGACTCAAGCCAATCCAAGCCTCCGCTGATTTTTGGGGAATTTTTGAAAATCGGACACCCCATTTTCAGACATGGACCGTTCTCCAACATTTTGACAGAAAAAACTTGGAAGCAGGCACATCCACATTCATGGCAAGTTTCAAGCAGATTCCATCATCCCTTGATTTGGGGGGGCTTTAACCTCCAATGCAGCACCCCTAACCCCAATTCAAACACCCCTTTCTATATCTCCATCAATTTTCATGTTAGAAACCTCAAGTTAGACACCATGACACCTCATGCACTTATACACATGCATGCCAAGATTCAAGGCAATCCAAGCCTCCCCTGATTTGGGGGGAATTTTTGAAAATCGGACACCCCAGTATCTCAGGGATTTAAAGCTGCAGACAGCTCAATGGGGCCATTTCAAAGGAAATCCCAACATGCCATGAATTGGGGAGTAGATAACCCTAAATATGAATCTTCTTCCACACTTGAAAAATTGATTTGGAACTTTAAAAAGTCTAAGTGAGCGCAGGAAGGACTTATCCCCTGAGTCAAAGCAAGACACACACAAACCATCCCTGCGAGGCGGGCAGGGGAGGAGGGAGGGAAGGCAGGCAGGCAGCAGACATTTCTGGGGGCACAAGGAAGTGCGGCAAGGATGGCTTGTTACTTTCTAAGCCAGCAGTAACGCATTGCAAACCAATCCTGCGAGGCTAGCGCAAGGAGTGAGCAAAGGATGGCTTGATTCTTTCTAAGCCAGCAGTAACACATTGCAAACCAACCCTGCAAGGCGGGCACAAGGAGTGAGCAAAAGATGGCTTCTTTCTTTCTAAGCCATCAGTAACACATTGCAAACCATGTCTGCGAGGTGGTCACAGAGGAGGAGGACAGGCGGGCAGAGAGCCAGGCAGAGATATGCCATAGATCTAGTATGGGGGAGTCAGTCCCGGCAGATGCCCCACCACAGCAGCACCCCGGGGGGAAGGCAGGCAGGCAGGCAGGCAGGCAGCAGGCATTTCTGGGGGCATAAGGAAATGAGGCAAGGATGGTTTGTTTCAAAGCCAGCAGTAAGTCATGCATTGCAAACCATCCCTGCGAGGCGGTCACAGAGGAGGAGGACGGGGGGCAGAGAGCTGGGATTGGAGGATGCTTCATGAGGTCATCAGTTCTCATCAGGATTGGGAGCTGAATCTGCCTGTCATCGCTAAAAAAAAAACCCGCCGCTTTTACCCTCTCCCACTTTTTTAATATTTTTTTAAAATTATAGCAAGCGATTCACAGCACGTAGAGAGCTGAGAGTATGCTCAAAATGACCCCCAGCCACGACTCTCTAAGGACAAGAACTTTCAAAAAGATAGCTTAAAAAACAACACAGTTATCCCCTATTCTTTTCCGCAATGCAATCCTATGGGCGAAATTATTCAAAATGGCGGGCGGAGCGCTCCGCGAAAAGAGAAGCGCTTCTCCTATGGCCGCTTCTCTTCGGCATGCTTCTAAGGGTCTGTGGTCCGCTTCTACTCCGCCTCTGGGCTAGGCGGAGCAGGCCAATTCGCTTCTGATTCTCCCATTCTAATCGGAGCAGAGCACATCCCTAGTCCAAAGTGGACTATTCCACCTTGCTTTATGGTGAGCTTGGTCACCATAAACTTTAGACTGCTTCCACTGACCTTTGGCAGGGCAGAATCCCTTGAGGTCTTCCCCTCCTCCCTGAAGACTTGTTGGAGGATTCCAGATAATTTCTTCTCCGGGTGGTATAGAAGGGATCTGGCACCAAGCTGTTGGAAAAGAAATCAAGCCTTTCACCATTCATGGATGTCTAACCCTCCTACTGTCTGAACAGGCTTGATCTAGCATTCCTTTCCATTGCGCCCTGTCATCTGCTGTTCCTCTCTTTTATTTTGGATTCCAATCTCAGGTCAAGCTGCTCTGAGGATGGCCATTGTATCCCTGACACTGAAATAGTCATTCCCGACTACCACCATGCTTAGGCTGACAGGTTCTGGCTATGCCACAGTCTACTTCACAGGTTCTAGTTAGAGTAGGCCTCTAGGAGGGCATGAGTTACACAGGGACACTTCTCTATCAACTCAGGTCTTTCTCAGTTACCCAGCAAGCCTAGTTCAGAGCTCCACATTCTGATCAGCAGTCCTTGGCCATGCCATGCTGGCCCAAAGGGGGGAACACCTCAGATAACAGTGCTGTGGAGATGCAGGAATCCATCAAAGCAGAGCTGCCACTGATGAAGATGGATAGATTTGCAAGGCAGAAGTTTCACCTGCCATGTATTTTGCCTCATTTATTTATTTATTTATTTATTTATTACATTTCTATACCACCCAATAGCCGGAGCTCTCTGCGTGGTTCATAGGACAAGCAAACATTTTATCTGTCCTGGGTGTAACATCAATATGGCTTTCCTGACATAAATGGTCCCCATCCTGGACATAACTTCCAGAATAATTTATTAAATCCACCATCATGTAGAGAGAACCACAAAGTTCCCAATTCTATGCTTTGTTCTCTGATGTCAACGTTAAACCCAGCCGAAAGCAACCCAGATGCAAGAGGTGGAGATCCTTCCTTACCTTCTTCACTTTGCTCCTCCATGCCCCTGCTATTGAGGAATCCTCCTCTAAAAGTTCTGTGGAAGAAGAAGAAGAAGAAGAAGAAGAAGAAGAAGAAGAAGAAGAAGAAGAAGAAGAAGAGGAAGTGCATTGTTTAGGAATATTGTTCTATTGGACAAGATGGCTGTGAGGTTTTCTTTCTAACTCAGACCTGGCAAATCAAATAACTAACATGCCTGACTTGTAAAATAACTAAAATGAGCTCTGCATGAAACCTCCCATTTACAATATGTCTGGGAGCTTTAACTGAC
The DNA here is from genome assembly GCF_023053635.1 of Elgaria multicarinata webbii. Classification (NCBI taxonomy): domain Eukaryota; kingdom Metazoa; phylum Chordata; class Lepidosauria; order Squamata; family Anguidae; genus Elgaria; species Elgaria multicarinata. The sequence goes on from NC_086177.1 coordinate 28,906,976, forward strand.
CCAAAACAATGTGATAAGCTGTGAAAAAATGGGGTCCCATGTTAGTACTCACTATGTTTCAGGGTTAAACTACACATTACATTAAGTACCTAGTGTGCTGCTCCCCTTCTATTATGTATTTATTACAGAGTAAACACACTCTCTGCAAACTGGATTGGAACTGCAGTGTGTGGGGAGGTTTAATTCTTCTCTCCCCAACTGGGCCCTCCGATGAAATCACCCCCATGTGGCAGTTAGCAGCAGTAAAAAAAAAATCCTCCTTGACCCTCAGACAGTGAGGGCAACACAGAGCAGGCTTCTGTGGGAGATATTAATGGGCAGGCAGGTTCCTATGGGAGAAGACAGTCCTTGAAGTATCTTGGACCCAGCATGTTTAGAGCAACTGAATGGGCTTGGAAACCAAGTAGAAGCCAAAGAACATGTAAAATCAGTATTTGTATGCTCCACATGGCCAGCCCCAGTACAATCTAGCAGCTACTTTTGAACCAGCTGCTCGTTCCAAATACATTCTAAAGGCAGGCCCACATTGAGCGTATTCCATCTATCTAATCTAGATACCCTTGACAGGAATTTGCATGAATTAGCTTCTCTTTGCCATCTTTCTGCCATTTTCTTCCACACTGATTTCATTTTATCCAACTAAATACTTAACAATAAGAACTAGAAGCTTAGTTCCTTTTAAAAGTTGGGTCATGCCCCGCTCTAGGGTCTGGAAGATCCAATTGAAGATGGCAAAGGCTTCTTCTCATTACCCACTGATTCTTCCTTCTATTTGCTCGACTTCTGCAATGTGCTCTACATGGGGCTACCTCTGTGCCTAGTCCGGAAACTTCAATTAGTCCAAAATATGGCAGCCAGGCTGGTCACTGGTACACCTAGGGGTGACCACATTACACCAGTTTTAAAATCTCTTCACTGGCTGACGGTTAGTTTCTGGGCAAAGTACAAAGTGTTGGTTATTCCCTTTAAAGCCCTACATGGTTTGGGTCCAGACTACCTGTGGGATCGCCCTCTCCCATTCATTCCACCCCGCACACTCAGGTCCTCTGGGAAGAATCCCCTTCAGCTAGCAAAAACTAGATTAACAACTGTTACCCAGAGGACCTTTTCTTCTGCTGCTCTCAGACTGTGGAATGGAAGGAGATTCGTCAACTTGACAGTCTTTTAGAATTTAAAAAAGCAATAAAGACTGATCTATTCTGGCTGGCCTATTTAGTTAAATTTTAGAATGTTTTCAGGGTGTTTTAAAGATGTTTTAATCATGTATGGTATGTTTTAATCCGTTTTAATGTGTATTTTATATCATGTTTTTATACTGTTTGTTTTATACTTTGAATTCTTTTAGTTTTTGTGAACCGCCCAGGGAGCTTCGGCTATTGGGCGGTATAAAAATGCAAATAATAATAATAATAATAATAATAATAATAATAATAATAATAGTGGTAGTAGTAATTGCTTACCGCATCCTATTTTCCCACATATTTTGTATTCCATATTCCTTCCCAACCCATCTAGCCTTTCTTCCTCCCATAGTTCCTATGGAAGAAGGGTTGTTTTATTGTGTGTGTTTTAAAAAATAAAAACATTGTGAGCTAACAGGAAGAGCAAACAGGAGTTTGACAGGGGGAGTGTAGGGGAAGAGGAGACCAAGCAAAGGGGAACAAGAGAAGCCTCAAGGAAACCCAGGAGGCTGCCAATTCGAAGAGGCCGCATGCTTGCCATGTGCTCCTGAGTGCTGAGTGAAGAGGGTCGGTGTGGAGAGTTCCTGCAGGACCTGAAGGGGGTGTGGCCTGATTGCTGATTGTACTTTGACCTCAGAAATCAGTGGCCTGATTGCTGTTGATTGTTGTTGGCCTCCCAGTGACCTCATTCTGTTTCCTGACTTGGAGCTGAGCAGAAGCAGGGAAGAGCAGCTGGCCCAGCTCAAGTAGAATCTACAAAAGTAAGCCAGTTCCCAGAGAGAGAGCGAACAGAGAGCGAACCAACAGGAGTTTGACAGGGGGAGTTCGGCAGGGGAGGCCAAGGGGGCGGCCTCTAAGGGAAAAAAAAGAGGGGGGGGGGAAACAAAGAAAAACACAAAGAGAAACCCACCCACCCACAAAACAAAAAAACAAAAAAACAACAAACCCAAAAATCTTATTTTCCCTTCAGACATACTCATATAGTTGTGTACCTTCAGAGAGGACAGGACAAAGTAAAGGCAATTCCACTATAATCAGAAATGAAAAAACAAAGCAGAAATAGACAATATGGATGGAAAGGAGCCCCTAGAGGTGGTGACCTGCAAAGGGTGTGCAATGTTCGTGTTTCTGCCTGAGCTCAACATGGCGTATACCTGCAACAAGTGCAAGCTGGTGGCACTTTTGGAAGAAAAAGTGAGAGGACTTGAGCGGCGAGTGTCTACCCTCCAAAGAATAAGAGAAGATGAGGAGTTCTTAGACCGAACGGTGGAACTACAACAGCAACAAGAAGCAAACGAGATTGAAGAGCAACAGCCAGCTGAAGCAGAAGTGGGGTATGCTGAGGGGAGGAAAGCCAATGAAGAGGAAACTCTCTGGAAAAGAGTGACAGTTAGGAGCAGAAGAACTAGAAGGCATTCTGCACCGGTGGAACCATTAGAGTTAAGCAACCGCTTTCAGCTTCTGGAGGATGAGTCTGAAGGACAGTTTGCAGAGGAAGAAGTACAGGAGACACCGGGCAACAATGAACAAGAGGCAGAAGGTAGGTCAACCAAGAAGAAGAGAAGAGTAGTCGTTGTGGGAGACTCCCTGCTGCGTGGGATTGAAACCCAAGTATGTCGTGAAGACCCATGGACTCGCCAGGTGTGCTGTCTCCCTGGAGCACAGATTAGAGATGTGACTGAAGGGTTACCGAAACTCATAAAGTCCACGGACACATACCTCTTTCTTCTCATCCATGTGGGAACAAATGATGTCGCCAAGCAGAGCTACGAAGAAATCATTTCAGACTATGAAGCTCTGGGAAGGAAACTGAAGAACTTTGGGGCCCAGGTAGTTTTCTCATCCATCCTCCCAGTTCTTGGAAGAGGATTAGAAAGGGAAAGAAAAAGACTCCGGATGAATGACTGGCTACGAAGGTGGTACCGACGTGAGAGTTTTGGATTTTGGGACCACGGGCTACGCTACTTGGAACATGGACTGCGAGGGATGCTAAAAGAAATAAAAAGGCTTTCTTCAGATATGTGAGTAGTAAAACACAGAGGAAAGAAATGGTGGTTCAACTGCTTAATGAGGATGGCAAATTGATAACAGATGACAAAGAAAAGGCTGAAGTGCTCAATTCCTACTTTGCCTCAGTCTTCTCCCAAAAGCGGGTCTATGACCCCCCTGGAAAAAGTGAAGCAGAAGTTGAGGGGGCAGGATTACAGTTTGAGATTGATAAACAAATGGTCAAAGAACACCTAATTTCCTTGAATGAGTTCAAATCTCCAGGGCCCGATGAACTGCATCCTAGAGTAATGAAGGAGCTAGCGGAAGAACTCTCAGAATCTTTGTCTATTATCTTTGCAAAATCATGGAAGACGGTGAGGTGCCGGACGACTGGAGGAGGGCTAACGTTGTCCCTATCTTCAAAAAGGGCAAAAAGAAGGAACCTGGGAACTACAGACCAGTCAGTCTGACATCCATCCCTGGGAAAATTCTGGAGCAGATTATAAAGAAGTCAATCTGTAAACACCTTGAAATCATTGCGGTGATCACTAGAAGCCAACATGGATTTGTCAAGAACAAGTCCTGTCAGACAAATTTGATCTCATTTTTTGATAAGGTAACCTCCCTTGTGGACCGTGGGAACGCTGTGAACGTCATATATCTTGACTTCAGCAAAGCTTTTGACAAAGTACCACATGACATTCTGATTAACAAACTAGCTAAAAGTGGGCTAGATGGAACAACTATTAGGTGGATTCACAGTTGGCTACAGAATCGGACTCAAAGAGTACTTATCAATGGAACCTTTTCAAACTGGGGAGAGGCAACGAGTGGGGTACCGCAGGGCTCAGTCCTGGGCCCAGTGCTCTTCAACATTTTTATTAATGATAGGGATAAATGCCAAGTTCTACATTTAGGAAATAGAAACCAAAGGCACAGTTACAAGATGAGGGATACTCGGCTCAGCAATACTACAAACAAGAAGGATCTTGGAATTGTTGTAGATTGCAAGCTGAATATGAGTCAACAGTGCGATATGGCTGCAAGAAAAGCCAATGCTATTTTGGGCTGCATTAATAGAAGTATAGCTTCCAAATCACATGAGGTACTGGTTCCTCTCTATTTGGCCATGGATAGGCCTCATCTAGAGTATTGTGTCCAGTTCTGGGCTCCACAATTCAAGAAGGATGCAGACAAGCTGGAGCGTGCTCAGAGGTGGGCAACCAGGATGATCAGGGGAAACAAAGCCCTCTGGAAACAAAGCCCTCTGAAGAGAGACTGAAAGAACTGGGCATGTTTAGCCTGGAGAAGAGAAGATTGAGGGGAGACATGATTGCACTCATTATTATTATTATTATTATTATTTATTTATTTATTTATTTATATAGCACCATCAATGTACATGGTGCTGTACAGAGTAAAACAGTAAATAGCAAGACCCTGCCGCATAGGCTTACAATCTAATAAAATCATACTAAAACAATAAGGAGGGGAAGAGAATGCAAACAGGCACAAGGTAGGGTAAGCAGGCACAGGGTAGGGTAAAACTCAAATACTTAAAAGGTTGTCACACAGAGGAGGGCCAGGATCTCTTCTCGATCCTCTCAGAGTGCAGGACATGGAATAATGGACTCAAGTTAAAAGAAGCCAGATTCCAGCTGGACATCAGGAAAAAACTTCCTGACTGTTAGAGCAGTGCGACAATGGAATCAGTTACCCAGGGAGGTTGTGGGCTCTCCCACACTAGAGGCCTTCAAGAGGCAGCTGGACAAGCATCTGTCGGGGATGCTTTAGGGTGGATTCCTGCATTGAGCAGGGGGTCGGACTCGATGGCCTTGTAGGCCCCTTCCAACTTTGCTATTCTATGATTCTATGATTCTAGCTTTGTTTGTGTCCACAGAAGCTATAGCTAAGATGTTAGAAAACAAGCAGGATATTGCACTATGAAAGTGGTATGAGCGAGGTGATGTTTGCCCTGTCCTGGACGGAGTTGCACTCTCCCTAAAGGATCGGGTCCTTAGTTTGGGGGTGCTCTTGGATCCAGAACTGTCACTTGAGGCACAGGTGAACTCAGTGGCAAAGAGCACCTTTTATCAGCTTAGTTTGATATACCAACTACGCCCTTATCTGGACAGAGATAGCCTAGCTACAGTTATCCATGCTCTGATAACCTCTCGTTTGGATTACTGCAATGCGTTATACGTGGGGCTGCCTTTGAAAACGGTCCGGAAGCTTCAGCTGGTACAAAACAGGGCAGCCCGTTTACTAACAGGGACTGGCTGGCCAGATCACATTACGCCATTCCTTTTACAACTTCATTGGTTGCCAGTCCAGATCCGGGCCCAATTCAAAGTGCTGGTATTGACATTTAAAGCCCTAAACGGTTTGGGGGCAAGTTATTTGAAGGAACGCCTCCTCCCATATGTAGTCCGGACCTTAAGATCATCTACAGGGGCCCTTCTCCGTGAGCCCCTGCCAAAGGAAGTGAGGTAGGTGGCTACTAGGAGGAGGGCTTTCTCCGCTGTGGCACCCCACTTGTGGAATGAGCTCCCCAGAGAGGTCCGCCTGGCGCCTTCACTGTACTCCTTTTGTTGCCAGCTGAAAACCTTTTTATTCTCCCAATATTTTAACACTTAATTTTAACTTAAATTTAAATTTAAATTAAATTTAAATTTAAATTTTACTGTTTTAACTCTGGATTTTAATTTTATATCCATTTTGCTGTGAGGTTTCTATCCTGGTTGTGCTTTTTATACTGTATTTTGTATTTGTGCTTTTAACCTGTTGGTTGTTTTATTATGGTTTTAATTTTTGCGAACAGCCCAGAGAGCTTCGGCTATTGGGCGGTATAAAAAAGTAATAAAGAAATAAAGAAATAAACACGGTATATATAAAAGCCAGCAGCCACACTCCTGCTTTATAGTGGTATTGAACTGCACTGACAACTGTTGGGGCCCATTGAAACAAACCACATACTGCTTTCACAGTGCTATATCCTGTTCGGTGTGGCTCCTGCCTTTTATATACCGCTTTCATGCCACTTCCATAGTGCAATATCCTGCTTGGGGTAAATTAGGCCTAGGCCTCAGTGAGCTGCACACATATGAAGAGATTCACTGCTGCTGTTATGGTAATATGAAATCTGTGCTCCTGCAAACATCAAAGTGACATGGTGGGAGACCCTCTTCTACCTTTGGAGGCAATTGTCCTGAGCACATTCCAGGAGCTGGGATCTGATAACAGCTGGCCCTGGAAAGTCTCCAGCAACTTGGTGAGGACTTCTGCTGGGATGTAGCTCCAGAGGGCTTCGACGATGGCTCCAGCAGCATCGTTGTACACATTCTGAAGATCCTACAGCACAAAGAGAGATCGGCATACCCTTTTGGGAACCATCTAAGGTAGGCCTCACAACTTTGGATCTATCAAGCTAATGGAACCCCACCATCCATGTATTGTACCGCATCAGGACCTTGGCAGCCTCCCTGCTTGCAGTCCTAGGCAGGCAGCAAGTTCAGGAGATTCCTCAAGCTCATCATGGGCCACCATACAGGGCAAATGGGGTACATTAAGCTTAGTGGGTCACAAGTTGCATAGGCTTCATCTAAGGAAGAAGGGGAGGAGTTTCAGAACAGGTTAATCAAGTGGCAATGTTTGGAATAGGGCTTAAATCAAAGCAGGGCTCAATCCGGGAACCTGCATTCCAATATCAGTGGGCCTTATGAAAACAAGGGGTAGGAGGTGGGAAAGCAAGCACAGAGTGCTTTTTGGCCTGTAACTGGCATGGCTTTTATCTCCCGCCAAGTACCCCCTCCCACAACACCTTATACACAGATCTGGGATTATGAAGAAGATTGACAAGTGAACCAGAGTAGCTGAGCCCCCACACCCATCAAATTAATGGGTGTGGGGGCTCAGCTAGTTAATGTCACAAATTAAGCAGTGTGACATTAACTCTCAATATTAACCTGGACTCTGTACGAACCTCCTTGCAAAGTTCTTTAAATTCATCCAGGGGCCACCATATCAATATGAACATGTGGAAACAGAACCCTTGTTTCCCTCAGTGATCGTTTCTTTCACCAAATCATTTGCATGTTCCTCCAAACAATTTGGACTGGTGAGACTGCAGTTTTGGAATGAGGAGGCATGCGTTTTTCACAGAATCTCCAAACAGGCCAGACTACATATGAATGTCCAACCTTGTCATTGCGATACTCACTGTTTTCTTATGAATGTCCTCCATGGCAAGATGGAGAAGGTTCATGGCCAAATTGCCACTTATTTCCTTTGCAGACAGTATAAAAAATGGCAGAAGTTCATTAATTGCCATCCGGTGCTTTGGTGTGATCTGCAAAGGATTAAAAATGAGTAAGAATTCAAATGAAATAAATAATTTCTCAGTTTGCTTGTGTGTGTGTGTGTGTGTGTGTGTCAATGTCTCCAAGAGAGAAAGAGGGGGAAACACCAAATCCAAGATTTCTATTTGCTAAAAAACAAAAACAAAAACCCCACAATAAGAAAGGTCTAACCATGCAATCCCAGGCCCAAGTAAGCCCATCACGATCAATGCATTTTACCCCATAGTAGCCATGTTTAGGATTAGAGCCTAAGAATAAAAACAAAACATTTAAACATTTTTTAAAACAATGGAAGTGGGTGTTAAAATAAAATAATAGTGCCCCAGCTCAATATGGCCTTAGCTAGACTTAAGGTTTATCCTGGGATCGTCCCTGCCTGCTCCCTGGATCCCTTGTGTGTCATTTACATGAACAGAGATGACCCTAGGACAATCTTGGGATAAACCTAAGGTCTAGCTTAGGCCTATGTCCCCTTGAACTGAAGGGGATCATCCCAAAAATGGGTTGTATGCAAATGTAAAGTCACAAAAATGAATTTAAAACAAAGCTTCTAAAGAGCAAGTGGATTGTGCTGCCAATGTGGCTGGTAGTCTTTTCTGCCAGCGTGTAATTTGTCTTTTCTTTGTAGGCCAAAGAATCAACCAATACTTTTCTTTGAAAGGAACACTCATCCAAGGTTTACAAAAAGCAAGGAGTTGTTCAGAAACTCCGTGTTGCCCAGTATGCAAGTAGAAATACCATATTAAAAAGATTAAGAAGAGTTGTACCCTGTAAAACTGCTGCAGGTAGTTGAAAGCGCTTCTTAAGACCAGCGCAGGCTGAGCGATGCTCATGCTCCGAAGGCTGCCGGCAGAATGGGTCAAGATGTCGGTGTCACTTGACCCCAAATTTTTTAGGTGCATATAGCACAGCTGTGCATCTAGGAAGAAAGAGAAAACAAAAGACCTACAGCAAGTGACACTAACAGATCAGTTGCAGAAAACACTTCAAGGACTTCTTGTTCGACAGGACAGCGTGTCCTTATCATATCTCGTATGTGCACCTCTATCTCCTTTTCTAGAAGGATAAGTAGCAAGTCCTTGCGTTTTTAGATCTCTCCTATCTTAAAAAGATGCCTGTGACCCATAACTCCCATGTTTTCTACCTTCAGAACTTATTGGCTGCTATCCCCCTTTCATGGAAGGGTGCTCTTGAAGACTGTTCCAAAGCCTCAGCTAATACAGAATGTAGTGACACAGCCAGGCCTGGCACCAATACATGTCATCATTTGGACAGATGATGGGGCATTGGGGCTCCAGCAGTGCCCACTCCTAGTCTGGGCCACCCTTCAATTTAATTTTGTATTAGCAGTGGGGAAACAGTGATTTTGTGTGTGTGTGTCTGTCTGTGTGTGTGTGTGTGTGTGTAAGAGAGAGGCAGAGAGAGAGAATTTATGAGTGTGTGAGAAATGAATGGGAATTGTAGGTCTTACCCCACCCACCACTGCCATTCTCACCATCAACCCTGCTAACTCGTGCAGCCCTTGATGTGATCAGATGATGTGGAATATAGTCAAAAGGTTTGATTTCTAGTTTAATAAAGCACTGGATGCGTATCAAATCTTATCCCAAAGAGACTTCCTACGGATGGAATAGCAATTCAAAGGTATGAAACCCCACTTCTGCCTAAGCCAATCCTTAGACACCAGAAGTACAAGACTTAGATCCTCACCAGATACACCCAAATCATCCTTCGGATACACATGGGGACTCCTCCAGTTCATTAGCCTTCTTAACGAAGAGAAAAACCTGCAGAAGTGTTGCAAAAGGAAACATGTGTAAAATGCCAGAGTTGTGATGAGAGTTGCTGAAACCCAAAGAAATGTTATAAGACATTTTTGTGCAATGAAAGTAGATCAAGAACTTCTTTCAATATTTCATATCAGCTTGGTGTGGCTCCTGCCTTTTAGATACCACTTTCATACTGATTTCATAGTGCTATATCCTGCTTGGTGTAGATGAGGCCCCAGAGTGAAGTCTCTGTATTAGCAATAGCTGCTCAGAACCCCCTTGGCAGCAATGTTAGCTAAAACCTTAGGAAGCTTCCATTGATGGGCTTCTTCTCTGTCAAATACCTGGTCCTATACAACCAGTAGGAGAACCCCTTCCATTTCAATACAAAGTATTGAAGTATTAAACTATCACCATGATGATCACAGTGAGGATAAAATAAATTAGTGTCACGGTATGGATGTAGTTTTGAAGACCTACAATTATAGGCAGACCATGACTAAGTAACTTCCCTTGTATTGCTTGGAGTATGGTTGTAAAGGTGAATTTCATAACCATTTCAGCTGAAGTCTCGGAAAAGTCTTCCTTATATGATAATATAAAACAGGAGAGCCCTCCAAAGGGCAACCCGTGCACTGCTGGAGCTTACCTCCTGCACATAGCGGAAGGTGGCTTCTCAAAATCATGACACTGGTTCACCTGCACTGCATCTTCTCTTAAGAGAGCTGTCCAAAGGGTGACCCGTGGACTGCTGGAGTTTACCTCCTGCACATAGTGGAAGGTTGCTTCTCAAAACCATCTTTCTGTACCACGTGCACTTCATCTACTATCAAGAGAACACTCCAAAGGGCAACCCGTGGACTGCTACAGGTGAAGTCAATGAATTGAAGTGACAGGTTGCTTCTCAAACCCATGAAACTGGTTCTCATGCACTTCAACTTATTTCAAGGGAGGTCTCCAAAGGGCGACCGGTGTTGAAGTGACAGGTTGCTTCTCAAAATCATGACACTGGTTCACCTGCACTTAATCTTTTAACAAGAGAGCGCTCCAAAGGGTGACCTGTGGACTGCTGGAGTTTACCTCCTGCACATAGTGGAAGGTTGCTTCTCAGAATCATGACAGTGCTTCACCTGTACTGCATCTTCTCTTAAGAGAGCGCTCCAAAGGGTGACCCGTGGACTGCTGGAGTTTACCTCCCGCACATAGGGGAAGTAAATGAATTGACGAGTCAGGTTGCTTCTCAAAGCCATGAACGTTACAGAGGAAGAGGGGTTGGCTCCTCATCATCCACATCCTGGAGGACCACCTCCTCCAAAGTAGTGGCTGTGCTGAAGTCAATGACTTCCATGAGTTGCAGTGTGAGGTAGCTTCTCAAAGGCAACACTAACTCATTGTGGTGAGTGAGGCGAGGACTAGCCCATTTGATTTTCACAGCAAGAGAGGCAGCCTGGCTAGTGGTGGTGGTGCCAGGCATTGCCTTGCCCCCTGCTTGCACCTCACCCAAACACAGATGAGCGCGTAGTCAATCATGGAGTCTTTTGGAACTGGGTGGAAAACTATCCGGATGAGTTCACTAAGCTGTACCAGACGCCACAGAAATGAAATGAAATTGAGTGTGGTGCTTTGCCCTCACACAGTCACACACACACACACACACACACACACACACACACACAGTGACAAACTCTGCCTACAGCTTTTGCAGAGGCTCATGATGCCCACCAGGCATGAAGTATTCTGGGGAAGATTCAGCCTGGCAGTGCCTGCTGCGTCTACTGTGGTAGTAAGGAAGAGATGGCCTGAATTTGACTGAGTGAATTGTATAAGTACTACAGCCTGCCTGCCTGCCTGTATGTAAGATGAAGAAAGCATGACCTTACTGAGAGACGAATTGAAAGATTCAGAGTTGATTTTGTGAATTGAAACGCAGCCACTAAATAATTAAATGAAATGATAATAATAATAATAATAATAACAACAACAACAACAACAACTTTTAAAAAAGAAAAAGCCTGTCTACCTGAACTGTAGTCTGCCTGCCAACCGAAGGAGGGGTGGAATTAAAGGGAGGGGAGGCTGCCTGTCACTCCCACGAGGGCTTGAGGGTGGGGTATCCCAGCAGGGGCAGATTGCCCTTCAGAAAGACCAGCTGCTCCACCAAGTCCGGCTCCAAGCGAGAGCGGTGAGGGGTCACTATGTCGTCCGCCATAGAGAACACCCTCTCGCTTGGAACACTGGTGGGTGGGCAGCTCAAATCTGGCAGCTCAAATCTGGCGGCGGGATGACCAGGGGGTCCATGGAGCACTCCTCCATGGGCTCTGCCAGGTAATGCTGCACGGCAGTTGCAGCGTCATCCTGGCCGGTGGCTAGGGAGGGTCTCTGCCCAACCACGGTGTGCAGAACCTGTGCCCAAATCCCCTGGCCTGTGCTCCTGCTGGGAGGGATGCAGGTGAGGCTGCTGCTGGTAATGCTGGTGCTGCTGTGGGGAGTGGTGGCCTGCTCCTCTGCCTCACTCTGCCCCACCCTCTTGGCCCATGCCGCCCGCACTTCACCCACCAGCATTTCCACCCAGTGCTGCCTCGTATTTGGCCCACAAAGCCCATCCTTCACACAAGGGTCACACATGGCTGCCAACATGTAGACCCTCTCTGTTTGGATGGGCTCCAGCCTCCGCGTCAGGCCATCCCTCAGCCTAGTCACCGCATCGCGTACCTCGGGCTCGAAGTGCCTGCCGGTGACGGGATCCTTGTACTCCAGAAACTCGCCCATCTGTTTCTGGAGATGCCTGCATACAATGATCACCTGGCTGAGGAGGGCAGAGCTAGTGCTCAGGGTCTCGGTGGCCTCAAGGAACGGCTTGAGGACCGCCACCAGCTGGGACATGGCGTCCCACTGCTGCTTGCCCATGTGGTGGACGCCCATGTCCCTGACCCTGAACAAGTCGTGGATGGCACGCTGTTGCTCCACCATACGCTCCAGTATGAGGTAGGTGGAGTTCCAGCGTGTCACCACGTCTTGCACTAGCCTGTGCTGCAGGAGATTCAACTCCTCCTGCTTCTCCCGCAGCAAGCGACTGCCCTTGACGCTGTGGAGGAAATGGCCTGCCACCTTTCTGCAGCTCTCCAGGAGGTTACGGATACCGACCAGGGGACCGAGGTTGGCCTTGCTGCCTGTCCCAAGGCCATCCCTCACCACCAGGTTCAAGACGTGCACGATGCAGCGGATGCCCTCAAATCCGCCGTCGCGCACTGCCTTCACTACGTTGGCTCCCCCGTCCGTGACCATGTCACCGCGAGTGAGCTTGTGCCCAGCTAGCCACCCATCCACCATGCGGTTCACGGCCTCCGTAACCTCCGCTGCCGTGTGGGACTGGTCCATCACTTGCGTATAGAGGAGGGAGAAATGGCGATAGGCGGAGCACTTCTCGATTCGCGGAGCACTCCGCCCATCATTTTGGATCATTTCGCCCATAGGATTGCATTGCAGAAAAGAATAGGGGATAACTGTGTTGTTTTTAAAGCTATCCATTTGAAACTTGGTGTGCTTAGAGAGTCTTGGGTGGGGGTCAATTTGAGCCTACTCTCAGCTCTCTGCATGGTGCGGATCACTTGCTACAATTTTTTTTAAAAAAAGGTAAAAAAAGCGTGAGAGGGTAAAAGCGGTGTGTGTGTTTTTAGCGATGACAGGCAGATTCAACTCCCAATCCTGATGAGAATTGATCACCTCATGAAGCATCCTCCAATCCCAGCGTTGGAGGGGGGACTAAGGCAGAGCCACCCTGAGAGCTTTCTGCTTTGTGTCTCTTTGTCGGTTGGCGTTCGTGGAGAGAGGAGTTAGTTATAGGTGCTGCTGCTGTGTTTGGAGTTGGAGGAGATTAGATTAGGATTTAGCTTGGGTTGTGTGTGTGTTTGTTTGCTTGTTTCTGACTGTTCGCTTAGTTTGCTCTGTGTTTTTCCCTTACTTTGATTTTATATAAACTTTATTTTTAATTTTTGGAGTGTTTGGTTGGTTGGTTCATTTTTGTGCAATTAAAAGTAGATCAAGAACTTCTTTCAAAACTTCATATCAGCTTGTGGAAACAAAGAAAGAAAGAAAGAACGCTGCCACTTAGCACCAACACCAAATTGATCGTAACCAGTTAGCCCTCCCTTCCACAAAGGATTTCCAGAACCAAATGTAAGGCCAGACGTGGGGGAGGTCCATCAGCCTCCAGGACCCAGTTGGGTGCTGTCAACAACCTGCACCATATTTTATCCCAGCCTTCCCTTATCATCCAGGCCTCGTCTACACCAAGCAGGATATTCCACTATGAAAGTGGTATCTAAAAGGCAGGAGCCACACGACTGCTCTATAGCGGTATTGAAGTGCACTGAATTGTTGGGGTCCACTGAGACATACCCTATACTGCTTTCATACCACTATATCCTGTTTGGTGTGGCTCCTGCCTTTTAGATACCACTTTCATACTGATTTCATAGTGCTATATCCTGCTTGGTGTAGATGAGGCCCCAAAGTGAAGTCTCTGTATTAGCAATAGATGCTCAGAACCCCCTTGGCAGCAATGTTAGCTAAAACCTTAGGAAGCTTCCATTGATGGGCTTCTTCTCTGTCAAATACCTGGTCCTATACAACCAGTAGGAGAACCCCTTCCATTTCAATACAAAGAATTGAAGTATTAAACTATCACCATGATGATCACAGTGAGGATAAAATAAATTGGTGTCACGGTATGGATGTAGTTTTGAAGACCTACAATTATAGGCAGACCATGACTAAGTAACTTCCCTTGTATTGCTTGGAGTATGGTTGTAAAGGTGAATTTCATAACCATTTCAGCTGAAGTCTCGGAAAAGTCTTCCTTATATGATAATATAAAACAGGAAATGATATTATCATGTGGGTCTGGCTTTCCAAGATCACAATGCATATTTAACCATATTTAAATCTTCAATGTGGTTTTGTGGATCTCACCAAACACTCTCATATAAGGTTGGCTCTTTGATGGGAAAAGTTTTTAAAATGTGTATTAATTGCCCTTAGCTTTGTTGGGTTATAAATTGGAGTTCCAATCTGCAAACCAGCCCTATGGGTAAAAGTTAATATAGCTCCAAAATAAACCTTTTTCAATACCTGTTACGAAGACCCATCTTTACTGCATTCAGACTCAGTCTGACTGTAAACTGTCTTTCACTTTTCCAGAACTTGAAATGTATCCTGATTGTGACATCATCCATGATATCCAAGCATAACATTTGACCTAACCAGGTTATCCCTGTGCCACATAATGCTCTGCAACTAAGTAACCATCAGCCTGACTATCCAAGTGTGAAGTTTAGTTTCAAACTCATAACCTACATCTGAAGAAGCATTTAGCATAACTTGAAAGTCTGCTTCCAGTATTAAGTGAAGAAACATCCAATAAAAAGTGCAATCTTACTTGCTGTGTGTATTAATGCTCACATATTAGTCTACTTTAAGGAGAGAATCAGCTAGTGTAATATTATTTTTCTTCAGAGAAATCCTTGACCTGATATCTTTCAGGTGCCAGGTCAAGACTTTCCTCTTCTTCCAGGCATTTAACGGCATGGAATGCTAAGTTTGTTTTTTAATGGACCCAAGAATTGTTTTAAATGGATGCTGCTGTTTTTATGCTGTTGTTTTTATATCTCTGATGGTTTTAAAGTGTGTGTGTGTGTGTTTATTTATTTATTACATTTCTATACCGTCCAATAGTCGGAGCTCTCTGGGCGGTTCACAAAAATTAAAAACATTCAAAGTATAAAACAACAGTATAAAACCATAATATAAAATACAATATAAAAGCTCAACCAGATAAAAACAGCAGCAATGCAAAATTACAACTTCAAAACACCAAGTTAAAATTTATAGACTGTTAAAATGCTGGGAGAATAAAAAGGTCTTCACCTGGCGTCTAAAAGCACACAGGTGGTCGACCGGACTTGGCCAAGCACCTTGTCGACATCCTCGGGCCTCACTAACTGAAATTCATCCAATAAAACTGAACCGGACGGCGCTCTGAACGCCTCTACTAGTGGAGCTGCATTAAGTGTGGTGTCCAATACATGAGGAATCTGAGCGACTTTATCTTCAAAGTGCCGTGCAAACTCGTCACAGCGTGCTACCATATATATATAAATGTTTACTGTTTTTAGCTTTTGTGAACCGCCCAGAGGGCTTCAGCTGTGGGGCGGTAAATAAATGTAATAAAATAAAATAAATCAATAATAAACAATATCCTTGACTTGATATCTGCAGGGGTTTTTTTCCCAAATCATCCTTTATTTTAGGAAGATGGTCCCAATAATATGAAAGTCCAAATGCAATAATAATGTTTCCTAGACTTTAATCCAATCTCTTCCATGGAGCTCTTGGCTTAAGGCCTTAGTTCAAATCTGAAACAACAGAAACAAAGCTAATGTGCATGTGAGTACATTTGCCCACATTTGCCCTATATTACCCTGGTCTCTCTCTCCCTCTTGTCCCGGTACTTGCTCCTCCACACACCCCACCCTGACCAAACTTAGAATGAGTGTTTGGCCTGCTGTAGGGTTTTGGGTAGCTTGTTACCAAGGGCAACAAGCCATCAGGTTCACACAACCTGACAAGCCACGCTTTTGGTGTTTATTCGTTCAGTCGCTTCCGACTCTTCGTGACTTCATGGACCAGCCCACGCCAGAGCCACGCTGCCCAGGGGTAATTAGGCTAATCCTCCCACCATGAGACCGACACACACAGGGAGGGGAAATCAGCCATTGTGGCTTATTTGGCCTGCACATCAGTCCTCCCTTATGTGCAAACCTGGCCATTCTATCCAAGCCTGCTAGCCACGATGATGTAATAGAACCTCTAGGTTCCGAGGCAGTATGGGCCAGGGGAGGGGGGAAAAAGTCAGGAAAGGGCAGTTCCATTTATGGCTTGTTTGAGAACTTCTCAAAGGTATTGGCTGGCCACTGTTAAAAAAATGAATGATGGACTACATGGACCCTTGACCTGATCCAGCAGGGCTCTTCTTAAGGAGGCAGGACAGGGGCATGGAGAAAGAAAAAGGATGGATTATAGGGATTGTAGAGAAACAGGATCAATCACTGTGGGGTTCTCAGGGAAAAAGAAAGAGAGCTACTTGTGAGAGGAAGAGGAAGCATAGAATAAAGACATGGACACAAGAGCTTGGGTTAAACCAGGACCTCTTTCTTAATAATTAGGTAGATTCATCCCTCCCTGGATCTGCATGTGAAAGTGCGGGAATTAAGTCCTTCTCTCAGGCCACTTGCCTGGCTTATGGGCGAGCCACTCTCCAAAGCAAGGAGTCAGGAAATCCTGCTCCTTACTTATGTGACACTTTATAAGTGTTTGGAGACCACCCTACGACACCCTTGCCCGCTGCCATAAAGACAGCGAGTAGGTGTCGTAGTTTTTACCTAAGGAGGAATATTTGTGAAGGTCTCCAAATCACGCCAACTTAGACAACAGAATAAAGCTCTAATGTGACATTACTACATTCACATTTTGTAAATATAGCATTTACCTGCAACAGTCAAACAGCGACCTGTGTATTTCCTTATAGCGTTGTGTCATTAGAATCAACAGCAAAATAAAATTACTCCTCTCTAACTAACTCGTTTAATTGTGAACTCAGATTCATAATAATAATAATAATAATAATAATAATAATAATAATAATAATAATTTCTCTGAGGTAATGTCTGAAGAACCCCTTACTTTCCCCCTCACATTAAATTGTGTGATCATTAATGTGTAATTGTCATGTCTACAAAAGCTTACACACTGAAAGTTCAATGTCTACTGATAACTAAGGTTAAGATTTTATGTAATTTCGTTGGCTTGCTGTTTGTCAGTGCAAACCTTAAGATGAATTTTGAGACGAGTTGTTGTTTTTCCCTGAATTTTATTACAACTTTTTTATTATCAGCTGCAACAGAAGTAGAAACTTCAGGGCAATGTACATAAACAATTTGTGCATTGAAGCCAAACATTTCCCCTCTAGAGACATTGCTAGGCCAGCGAGATCACATTACGCCAGTCCTTTTACAACTTTATTGCCTGCCAGTCCAGATCCGGACCCGATTCAAAGTGCTGGTATTGACATTTGAAGACCTAAACGGATTGGGGCCAGGTTATTTGAAGGAACGCCTCCTCCCATATGTACCTGCCCAAACCTTAAGATCATCTACAGGGGCCCTTCTCCGTGAGCCCCTGCCAAAGGAAGTGAGGCATGTGGCTACTAGGAGGAGGGCTTTCTCCGCTGTGGCACCCCGGTTGTGGAATGAGCTCCACAGAGAGGCCTGCCTGGCGCCTAAACTGTACTCTTTTCGTCGCCAGCTAAAGACCTTTTTATTCTCTCAGTATTTTAACACTTAATTTTAACTTAAATTTAAATATTACTATTCTAATTCTGTATATCTTATATCAATTTTGCTGCGTGGTTTTATCCTGGTTGTACTTTTTATACTGTATTTTGTATTTGTGCTTTTAACCTGTTGGTTGTTTTATTATGATTTTAATTTTTGTGAACCGCCCAGAGAGCTTCGGCTATTGGGCGGTATAAAAATGTAATCAATTAATAAATAAATTACCTCCATGTTGTTTCCACGAATTGTATAATGCTTTTATCAACGGTTTTCAAGTCAACAGACCTTCTTTTGTTTAATCTTTGAGAAAGATAAGTAAGGGCCAAACTTTACTCTTGTTTACATTGGTGTAACTCCTGATCCATGCATGGCCGCAGAAAACTCACTCAAAATAGATACCTGGCATACACCAATACAGGATAATATAGGCATTTAATGATCAGAAAAGCAAGCAACAATGAAACAATAAACACTAACATTTATGTGGCCCTTTTCCTAAGTAATGCAAATGCTTTGTGTACATTATCAGAACAATCCTCACCACAACCTTGTTTTGTAGGCCACTATTGTCATCACCAAATTGCACATTACAGTGAAGTAGCTGAGTGACTCATTAGATTATGTCTGAGTTGGTATTTGAACTAAAGATATTTTAACTCTCATCTTGTGCCCCTAACTGCTATTGCCAATGCCCTTTCTTTTAATATGAATTCTTCTGCTTTCACCTGTTGTCTTTCTGCCTGCGTGCCTGGTCTTGTCTTGTCTTTCCTTTTTCCAAAGCACAATTTGACCATTTTTGTACTAATTCTATTTCAAGCACATTCGATGCAAAAACTTGTAACCAGAGGGAGACTTCAGCAGTGGCCTATTTCTTCTGCAAGGTAAGCTTCTAGTCATCCACACTTTCCATCAACTCTGATCCAGAGCAAAACCCACCACCTTCTTCACCTAGCTTTGAATCTGGCATCCATCAGTCAGCGCTTTGTAACCCTAATGTTTCTCTAGTATCGCAGTCCAATTTGAACAGCAGCCTATGAACCAGCCACTACATGTTCAAAGTCTTGTATGTGATTAAAGGAGTCACTGCAAGAGACAATGGGCATTCTGGTTTCCTTGTGATACTAAGATCAGCTTCTTTACACATGATTTTTTCCAGGTAGTTTCTTCCTCTGCCTTTCTACTACATTTCATTATACAACCACTAGATTCCACTATGGTAAAGTTTGCTAAACATCAGAATGTGCCCCATTCACACCCCCAAATGTGAACATGAGCACATTCTTTGAGCAAAGCTCATTCTCCCATCCCTAAGCCTGAGGTCACACAGGAAGAAACACTGACAGATCCAAATAAATAGCATCTTACCACTTTTCTGAGGATAGCAAAGGGCAGCATTGGGCGTAGATAGCTTTCTCCATGAACGTTTGGTGGTCTTGCTATGATTTGACCAGCAGAATCCATGTCCAGGAAGTGGACTTAACAGTGCAGTCCTACACCTATTCCTCCCAGGTAAGTCCTACTAGGTCTTACTCCCAGGTAAGAGCTCATAGGATTGAATTTTTAAGAACTGTTCCTCTGGCCTTAAGTCAGAAGAGCAGAGGAGCTTCGCCCACATGGTCATTTCCAACCCCGCTCCAGTAACATGAAAAAGCTTGCCTGGGAGAGGCTACTAATAAATTTCCTTCCTAGAAAAGAGGGCTGCTTTGACAGCACCACATTGACACCATGTTGTCCCTAAAGCCCACAGTTTTCCTTCTCCAGGGTTTCGCTTGGCAATCCTCATGCCAAGGAGGGAGCACAGAGTTTCCAGTGTCCTCCTCCCCCACCCGTTCCTGGCTTCAGGACCAATCATCAGTCCAATAAAAGGGGGGCACCAGTTGAATTTGCAATTAAAAATAAATGCTAAAGAGCACACAACTCTACAAACAATATTATAATGTGTGACAAACCATAACATAGGAATGTTGCAATTAAACAGAAAATAGTAAATTGAACGAGTCTACACAAAACATGCTAGACACTCAGTATGAAATGAAGACGTAAATAAAGTGCAAAAAGCAAGGAGGTTTAACAGCTGGGCGACGGTGAGAACATGAGAGCGTGCATTGAACACAGGTTTTCTACAAGATAGGCAAAGTATAACATGCACCCATTTCAGTCCTGTTTTACCATGTTTTGGCTTCTTCAGAAAAGCAACGTAATCTGTGAAAACCAAAAAACATACATAATACAAAGTTATTGGCAAATAGCAACAGATAAGGCTCAGAGACTTTTCTGTTAGGACTCCCTGCAATTCACAAGCAATGTGGTGGGAGTAAGGGAAAGTTGAAACACCTTAAGTCCCAGAATCTTATTTATTTATTTATTTATTTATTACATTTTTATACCGCCCAATAGCCGAAGCTCTCTGGGCGGTTCACAAAAATTAAAATCATCATAAAACAACCAACAAGTTAAAAATACAAATACAAAATACAATATAAAAAGCACAACCAGGATAAAACAACGCAGCAAAATTGATATAAGGTTAAAATACAGAGTTAAAACAGTATAATTTAAATTTAAGTTAAAATTAAGTGTTAAAATACTGAGTGAATAAAAAGGTCTTCAGCTGGCGACGAAAGGAGTACAGTGTAGGCGCCAGGCGGACCTCTCTGGGGAGCTCATTCCACAACCGGGGTGCCACAGCGGAGAAAGCCCTCCTCCTAGAATCTTATTAATTCCCCACCCCAGGAAGTTTGGCTGCAAAACAAATACAAAGTTTCAGAAACGTGATAAAATTAACAGCCTAACGAAAGAACATTAAGGAGCTCTAACCTCAATCCCCAGCAACTCAATTGAACAAATTCAATGGTAACAAGTTCTGCAGACAGGTGTCTTCCTTTAGCCTTTATCTACATATATCTTAAAGGTACAGGTAACACTCTAGTCCAGACTAGAACAGAGGTAGTAACCCATTCTGCAGCTACTGAGGGAAGTAACAAACAGGAAGAGGTCACCTTACAGGATTTCTCTAGCAAAACTCAAGCAACATGAGGTAGCCTTAATCCTGGTCTTAAACCAACACGTGTTTTGATAATGAAATAGTATTGTGTCTAAAGTTATATGGGAAGCACTGCAGAAAGTTATTTGATTTAATTCCCTCCTGCCCTACCAAGTTAAGGGCATTTCCCCCGTCTGCAGGGGACAAATGGTCCTGTGAAAGGGAAGGGTGTGATATTCAGCCCAGCTTAAATAAAAGCAACAGCTTCAAAGTAACTTAAGAGTTTAGGAGAGCACAGAAATAAAATGGAAAATCGGCCGCAATAATTAAATTATTTTTTATGTTAAATGGGAAGGATCCCTCTTCCATATGCATGTGAAGTGGGCTGTTAAGCAAATTAAAGCAACAATAGTTGCTGTTTCAATTCATTCTTGTGCAAATATAATGTATGTACCATACATTCATTCTTTAGTTGTCAAGGTGGTTCAGAGCAAAAATAATAATAATTCCTAAAAAATATAAAACCAATAGGCATAGCAAACCAAAACAAGAAAATATCAAAACCAATACATGTAATTGTTGGGAAATCACACTCTGAACCAGAGTTGAGCAGAAGTAGCAGCGGCTCTCAGTTTAGGACGCAGCAAAGACTCAATGAGGCAAAGGATTCTTTGTAAGTTAAAGGCAAATCCTTTACTGACAGTTGAAATAATTTAGTTATGGCAGCATATATACAAATACTCACAGACGATCAATCCACATCAGCAAACATCAATATGGGGTTTAAGTATCCTGGTGTCTTCTTCCCTTGACACCAGGATAAGAGAACTCCCCAACCACTTCTCATTCATTCTGGCTCTGGCCTTGGAATTGGGGGGTGCTGGGCTGAATTGCGGGCGATTTCAATGCAAGAACTGAAACCCATCCCCTGGACAACTCCTGGTGTGGTGATCTATACACATTGGGCAACAACAAACTCAGAGCTGGCCAACGCAACTCCAAAGACTCCTTTGTCAATTCTGCCGGAGTCTGTCTGCTCCAGTTTGTCTCCAGAAATGATTTCCGTATCCTGAATGGCACTAGAGCTGACGATGCCTGGGGTGGATTTACATACATTTCTTCTAGGGGAGCAAGCACAGTGGACTATATTTTAGTCCACCCACAGCTTCAATCCTGGGGGTGTAACTTAAGAGTCGCTGCATGCTCTGACAGTGACCACCTCCCACTGGAGCTTTCTCTTGACAACCTAGGCTCCTCAAAACTGTCTACTCACCCCTGTCCTTCTCCTGGCTCTCTTAAAGTAAATTCTAACAGGATCAAATGGTCTCACAAAACTGGCCTTGGGGGGATCCACACATCGCTCCCAGAGCGCTTCTATGCGACCCCAGTGCACCCCGAAAACGATAGTCTGACTTCCCTGTAAAAGAAACGAGGAAGAGCCGTCCATGCCGCCGCCGCTGACGAGAGCTCTCCGCCGGTGAGGAGAGCTTGGCAAAAGAAGGCGGGGTGAAGAGTAGAAGAAGCTCTCCACCCCGCCTTCTTTTGCCAAGCTCCCGGCGGCGGAGAGCTCTCGGCGGCGGCGGCGGCGGCGGCATGGACGGCTCTTCCTCGTTTCTTTTACAGGGAAGTCAGACTATTGTTTTCGGGGTGCACTGGGGTTGCATGGAAGCGCTCTGGGAGCAACATGCGAATCCCCTCCTGGTTTTCAGTAGGTGAATCCATTGCCCCCGTCTACTGGATGTTATAGATTTAATCTCCACGACCGCTTCTCCTAGACTGGGCATCTTAGCTTTTGAAGAGGTTACACAGGCCTTGTGCTCCTCCCTACAAAACTCTGTCAGCACAATGACACGCCCAAGAACCAGTAGAAACAAATGGTTCGATCGGGAGTGCTTTAATCTACGGAGATGCATTCAAACAGCTTATTCTTCATATCGCACGAACAATGATTGCCAACTCCCACATTCATACTTTGTGCTTAGGAGAGAATATAAGAAATTGTTACAGCGCAAAAAGAATGAAGCAACCCGTGAATCCTGGCAAATGTTGATAGCTGCTTCCGTAACTCGCAGCTGCAAAACTTTCTGGCAGCTAGTATTGGGTGCGCTAAGCAATAGAAGTGGCAGTCCAGAATGCCATATTTCTGCTAGTATCTGGGAAAATCATTTCCGTATTGTTTTCAGTGACAGTAGTGACCCAAATCCCCCTCCCTGCCTATCTCCTGCTGCCCCTGAATGGCCCCCGGTTGACTCTGCCACTGTGGAGGACTTACTTCACCAGCTAAAGCCTGGCAAGGCTCCTGGCCCTGATGGTATCCCTTCAGAGCTGATTCAAAGTAACATCAGCTGGTGGGCCCCACTGCTGGCCTCCCTATTTTCCTTAATTAACCAATCAGGCATTATCCTAGCAGCTTGGCTGAAAGCCTTCATCATTCCAATACATAAAAAAGGCCGTAAAGATGACCCATCTAACTACCGCCCTATTAGACTGCTATAGATAGTGGGGAAGGTCTATGCTAGTTATTTAGGTCTCAAACTAAAGGCATGGATCAATGAGCATGGCCTACTGGGTGAAGAGCAGATTGGCTTTAAACCTGGCTGTTCAACCCTTGACCACTGTTTGCTCCTGGCTCATCGGGCTTATAGATACTCTGCCCCTAAAGGTGGCAAACTTTTTGCAGCCTTCATTGATTTAAAATCTGCATTTGCTTCTATATCTCGCCCACGTCTCTGGAACAAACTGGATCAGCTTTCTGGTGACAAAAGACTCTTGTTCTTGATCCAATCCCTCTGCCACAACACCACCGCTCAGGTCCGCTGCAGCCCACAAGGTCATTGCACAAAAGAGATCGCTGCATCCTGTGGGGTAAGACAAGGCTGTGTGCTTGCTCCTCTTCTATTTAACTTGTATCTGGCAGACCTCCCTCATGCATTGGAGCCATTACCATCCCATCCACCCAAGATACAGCATACCAAAGTCTCTCTTCTTCTGTATGCAGACGATGCTGTTCTGATTTCTCAGACTAGGGTGGGCCTCAAGAGATTGCTCTGTGGCTTTGCCAATTACTGTACTGAAAACTTTCTTTCAATCAATTACTCAAAATCCAAGGTACTGGTGTTTTCCAAACGTAAGGTCAGATTTTCCTGGGTCATGGGGAACTCCAGGATTGAGCAAGTGGGCTCTTATAAATATTTGGGCATATGGTTTCATGAAACCATTTCATGGAGAGAGCAGGGAAAGCATTCCAAGATTAAAGCTGAACAACATGCAGGTGCAATTACCCGCTTCTTTTTTTACAAGGGGTGAGAAATTCCTCCCGGCAGCTGTCCAGGTCTTCAAGGCCCAAATCATCCCTCAGATTCTCTATGGGGCACCAATCTGGTTCCCGTGTTCTAAATGCCCCTATGAGGGCATTCAGTCATCTTTCCTTAGGGTGTTACTTGGTGTTCCCAAGTGTGTCTCTGGAGCTGTCCTTAAGTTAGAGGCTGGTCTGAATTCTGTTAACTGTCTGGCTTGGATCCATGCGATCCATTTCTGGCTTCGCTGCAAGTTGGCACTTCCAACAAATTCCCTGGTATCCAAGATCCTGTCAGACCATTTTGAATCTCCCTGGTCAAAGGCCATGACAAGTAAAATCAACTCAGCAGGCCTGTCTTCCCCTGTGTTACTATCAAGGGATTTAGCTAGTGCCAAATCACAAGTGAAACAGAGGCTGCTCGATATAGACATGCAAGACCTCCAAAGTGCTGCTCGGGGTCCATGCTCCCCACAGTGCCTAGGTCTACCAGTCTCCTTTGGCAACGGAGGGGATGCCTTACCTGCGCTGGTTAACAATCCCCAAATACAGGAGAGCATTCTCACTAGCCAGACTTAACGTCCTTCCCTCCAAACTTTTAGATGGCCGATACAACAAAATCCCTCTGCTCAACAGATGCTGTCCCTGTAACAATACTGAGGTGGAAACCGTATCACACGTGTTACTGTTCTGTAGATTTTACCAAGGGGCTTGGAATGATCTTCTGAACCCCATTTTACAATCTTTTCCTGGTCACCCAACCGAATTCTTAATTAATTCTTTTACTTCGGAACTCAGCCAAATCAATCACCGAGCAAGTGGCCAAGTTTTTGAACTTGGCCATTTCTACTAAATCCTCTATGATTGCTTGTCTTTTTAATAGCTAATTGTATGCTCAGTCCTTTTGTATGTAATTTTGTTGGAATGGTCTATTGACTGCAATAAACTATTGTTGTTGTTGTTAAAACCAATAGGCATAGCAAACCAAAACCAGAAAATAACAAAAACAATGTATGTAATAACGAAACAGAATGAAACTGAAGTCAATAAAACCTTTATTCAATGTACAATATACAGTAGGCCTGCAGAATCCACAGTAGGCCTGCAAAATCTCCAGCCACGGGTGCTCCACACAGCCTCCTTTGTCATCCAAGCCTGTAAACTCAACTGGGGCTTCTCTCTGTGTCTCTGTCCTTTGCTAGACCTACCATTAAATCCGCAACGGAGGAGGGGAAAGCCCACGATGCAACTATCACGGGCTGTCGCGCTAGTCCAGACGTCACGCATGATGAGCTCAAGAAGAGAGCCGTCACGTCCGCCATTTCTTTGTTTTCTTAAAGGGATGATGCGCACAAATGTTCGTGCACACAGGTAATTTATTTTTAGAAATTAATTTGATTTTCCCACTCCCCCCACCCTGCCCCCAATTGGGGCAGCACTCCCGGAGAGCGCTGCGCCCTGTGCACGGCTCCCAGCCTCGCACGAGTAACTGTGTGGAGCCGGGGTCAAGCCACGGAAACGGGCCACACCTTCTGCGGTCCAGGGCTCAGCCCGGCACCATGGAAAAAGCAGTCCCAAAGTGTAGGGCTATATCCCGAGGCAAGGCAGGGTTGATCCTTGCCTGAGCCTGAGATCCCCTGTGCATCATCTGGACACACAGGAGTGATCCCAGTTATAAGCCAGGGATATAGCCTGGTCTAGCAAAGGCCTGTGGGCCCGATTTTTCCACGGTCCCAAGCTGAGCCCAGGACCGCGGAAGGTGTGGCCCATTTCTATGGATTGACCCCAGCCCCGCACAGTTACTCGCAGGTAGCTGGGAGCCGCACACGGGGCGCAGTGCTCCCCAGGAGTGCTGCGCCCATCGGGGGCAGAGTGGGGGGAGCAGGAAAATCAGTTTTTTAAAAAAACATTACCTGTGCGCACGAGCATTCGTGTGCATCATCCCTTTAAGAAAAAAAAAAGGCAGACGTGACTGCTCTCTTCTTGAGCTCACCGCGCGTGATGTCTGGACTAGTTGCATCGTGGGCTTTCCCCTCCTCCGTCGCGGATTTAACGGTAAGTCTAGCAAAGAACAGAGAGAGAGAGAGAGAGAGAGAGAGAAGCCCCAGTTGAGTTTACAGCCTAAATAATTTCTAAATCATTCCTGGTGAGTGTCATGCCCTGCACAGAGATGGAGTCAGGAGATGAGGAGGAGGTGGCAGAGGCTGGACCTAGTACCGAGAAGCCCAGCTCAGGTAGTGAGGAGGCTGGACTGGCAGAGACTGTGGCAGAGCCTCAGGGAGAAGAGCCAAGGCCAGCTGGGACCTCTGCCAGCTCTGAGGGCTTGATGCCAGCAAAGACTACGGAGGAGCCGCAGAGGTCTGAGGAGGAGGCGGAGAAGCCTGGTTTCAGCCAGTTGAGTGCGGAGAAGGCAACCAGACGCCGGTCTCGCCGCCTCCACCAGAAACGCCAGGCAATTAGGGATCAGCTAAGAGACCATGACTCAGCACTCTGACTGAGGATAAAAGCGCAGCCGTGACCCACGAAGAGTTGTCAGAGATTATCTGAGCATTCTGGCGGAAGCCTTGGCTCTTAGATCTCGTGACCTCGTGCCTTGCTCCAGATTCCGAGTTCCTGAATCCAGCCTTGACTCCCGGACCCCGTGACCACGTCTGCCTACTCTGGAATCCTGTTTCGACCTTGGACTGCTTTGTGACTACGTTTTGCCTGTGATTGCTCCCGTGACTCCTGGACTGTGTTATTGGACTTTGCTGACCGTCGGCTGTGTTGACCTTGGACTGAACCACCGTTTCTCCGCGTTGCCACGTTCCCTAGACCCCGGACTGGACATTGACTTCTCTGTAAGCTTGAATCCTGATCTGCGACGTCCTTTTGCCTTTACGTTCAAAGCTCCGTTTGCACTGCCTTCCCTGAACTGTTTGTATACTGCAATAAACTCATCTGTTGCTTAGTTACCAGCTGGTCTAATCTGTCTTTGTCAAGCCATTTGGAGGCTTTCCCAGACAGCGATCCTCATCTGCCTGGTGATCTTCATTAAGGTCCTAAGCAGGGCGAACGAAGATCAAGCTCCCACATCTTTCCTGGAGAAAGAGTTATGAAGGAAAAAGCCTTAGTTCTCATGTGGGTTCAACTGCACTGGCCATTAGGGCTGGATGAGAATTTAATTGGGTCTCCATTTTACTGCAGACCTATCCAGTTGGCACATCCCCTCAGACCAAAATGCATTCCAGAATGCAGTTGTAACTGGAAATCTGCACTTTCTTGGGCAGCTGGGCTAAAGTTCCATCAATTAAAAAAAATCTGTCCCCAAATTGTGCATGTTTCAAAAGGCACGTCATGTGGGCAAATACGCACACCGTCGCTTTATCTGATGGGGAGAGCAAATGCATACATGTGCACCTTTGGAAAATCTGCACAGAAAACAAACCGTGGATTTGTATCCTGCAGATTAGTACAGAAATGAGTCGGAATGATTTTTAGTGTGCAAATCCAAGAGCCTGTTTTGAAAAATGACTCCACAGCACTGCCCGCTTATTGTACAGTTCATATCACTCCCCAGTCCTTGGCTTCCTCTTAAGAAGCCATCACCTCTAGTTACATTTAATGGCAATTCATCGTATCCCAAACTTTAAAGTATAAGGATCATCGAAATACGTTCGGTACCGTAAAACCTGAGTCAAACAGGCAACCATCCCTTCATATTGACACTTACTGTTGAAGCAATTTTTCCAAGCAGGATCAGCAGCTCCTCCTGGATGTTATACTAAGGGGGATAAACAGAGAATATCTTTTAAGTCCCTCCTGGTACTATTAAGAGACTTGTCAACATTTTGTAATGTGAAGATGTGAAAAGCTTACGGTGCAGATATGCATGACTACTCGGAAGTAAGCCTCAGGGAACTTATTTTCACGTAAGTGTGTAGAGCTTAGGGATGATAAACACGGGTTCTTCAAGTGTGTTGAGGCTTGCCATTCCTCCCCCCAGTGCTCGTTTCACCATGTTTTCTCTCACGAATGCATATGTCTTTCCTCTTTTTTTCAAAAAGGAAAAATGCACATTTCCGAACCGGGAAAATGTACACTTATTCAAGCAAGGATGCAAATGCACCCACACCACATTAACCATGGTGTAAAAATGTGTCCTTTTTAGAAAAATGCTCATTTTAAAGTGTGCATTTTTCAAAACGGATACACCCTTGCAAATGCGATGACAAGCTCAAGAATGCACAAGTTTGCAATCAGGGTGCTTTCCTCACATTTTCACAGCTGAAGGAAGTTCTCATACATCCCTAGTATAGGATTTCAGCCTTAACTGGTAAAAGTTACTTTTTACTTAGAACTTCCCTAGCTAACCAAATTGTATAGTGATGTTAATCGACAATTATGTGCAAGTATGAAGAAGAAGCCATCAGGGATCAAATCCCACGAACAGGATATCCCTATGTTCCATCAATTCACAAATGAACTTCCCAGTGCCTGCACACTTTGAAGCTCCTTCAAGTCATCCTGCTAAACAGCCCTCCAAAGGCTGGCTGGTTTGCCTGCCTGGCTATGACCACATCAACAAGCATCAGGCAGGCCGTCATCATACATGATTAGTCGTCAGGTTTGTCCTGGAAGCTCCCGATTTATGCTGGGGGTGGGTGAGCAGAACATGGATCTCCATGAAACACTGAAGTCAAAAACATCTGGAGATCTATCTTCTGGCCACCCCTGATGTACAGAGCCCCAGTTCAGTGAGTGAGGAGAGACCATAACTTCTCACACATGCTTAGTGTGCTGGCTCACAGTTCTTCCCAAATGCATTATCTTTCTGACATGATACCTGTTGAGGTTCTGTTGAAACGACCTCCTCTGAAGTGTATTTCTTCAGGATTTTGAATATGGACTCCATATAGCGAGATGCAATAAGCCCAATGGCAGAAAGAATGCCCTAGGAAGAATCAGGGGTTATTCAGTTGATTCCTATTTCCTTCAGAGTCTGAAAATTATTTATCTAATGTATTTTCAAATTATTGTCTCCCAAAGTGGTCCACAACAATTCAAAAGAGAGACAGTTCTTGCCATTAGGTTGCAAAGTAAAGAGACAATAGAGAAAATGAGTAGAGGTAAAATTTAAAGAGGAGGGAGATTGTTTTTCAAGGCCAGAATAAAGTGGTGAGCTATAGCAGTGGCATTTAAGTGGACATTGGGCCAAGCGGGTGTTCTCTCCCTGGTGTTCTTGCTCAAATACTATTTGGTGGCTATTTGGCCAATGGATGGGACCAGAGCATTCTTTCTGTTGATACTGTAGTTGCAGAGCTGCAGGCAGTAGGAGCTGAGTGGTCTTTCTGGCAAGGAGGGAGGAGAGAATTCCCTGCAACCCCTCCTTCTCTGGCTGAAGAATGGGTCAGGTTGGTCTCCCCCTTGGCATGGTGTTATTCCTGGGAAGCAGGAGAGGCAGCCTCCCAGTGTCCCTCAGTCACCTGGCTGATTTTGGAAGCCAGGATGCGCTTCCTTTCTGCTCTCCAACTCCAGGGCAAGAAATACAGAATGAAAAGGGAAACGGGGCTCCATTTATAGCTCCACTGTGAATGGGGGTCATCGATCATTGTTCAATGCGCGATATCTTCAAGACATCACACATTCATAATTCCATAGTGCAACCCACAAAGATTGAGAGAACACTCTAGAAGCCTATGAATCTCCCCTGCTATGCTTCCCCATATGCTCCCAAGAAATTCTCTTCCCCAAAGTACGAGGGAAGCTGGTTTCCTTTCCAAGCTCTGTTCAGCCTATGATCTGCTCAGAGACTTATTCCTTTGTAGCTCAGGTAGGGAAGTGCATTAAATACCCAGGTCTGATTAAGGGGCGGACTGCTAATGTGCACACATGGGGAAGCAAGAGGAGTATTTAATTGGCAGTGAAATAAGTTCCCTCTTATCAGGTGACTGGATGCCGAAGGGGGGGGGAGGATCTCACAGAGATGTCCACTCTCGCCGGTCCTGTTTGTAATGGTTATGGAATTATTGGCGAATGCAATAAGAGATGATGGGGAGATAGAAGGAATAGGTGGTATTAAAAGAATAAAACTGAATATATTTGCAGATGATACTTTGCTAACTATTAAAAATCTAATAGGAAAGATGGGAAGAATTAAACAGCAATTGAGAGAATTTGAGGAAATTACTGGGTTAAGAATAAATTGGTCCAAATCAGAGATTATGTTATTTAATTATACTAAAAAGGAAGAGAACGATTGGGAAGAAAAAGGAAGAGAAATGAGAGTTAAGGAACAGATTAGATGTTTGGGAATTAAAATTAGACAAAATTTAGAGAGTTTAGAGAAAGAGAATTTAAATAGTTTAAAAAAAGAGATTTTAGTAAAATTGGAAAAATTTAAAAGATTAAATTTATCCTGGTTTGGAAGAATAGCATTAATAAAAATGAAGATTTTAGCAAAGATTAATTTTATGTTTAGGATGTTACCAATAAAAATTTCAGAATCAGAGATAAAAAGTTGACAAAATATCATAAACAATTATTGTAATGGAGATAAGAAAGCGAGGGTAAATAAGAATAAATGGTATTTATGTCAAAAAAAAGGGAGGACTGGGTCTCCCAAATATTAAACTATATTACGTAGCTAATAGGCTAAGACATATTGTGGAGGCAATTATAGGAATAGGAGAATTAGATTGGATGGATGATAAAACTACAAGTAATATAGAGATTAATTTGGAAAATGTATTTTTTAGGGAAGGGAAAAAAATGGGTTGAAAGTATAGGTAATCCACTCTTGAGGTCTCACTGGGAAATTTGGAGTAAATACAAAGGGGAGTTGCTCCCGAGCAACTCACCTTTATCACCGGTAATAATGCTAAAGAATTTCCCGGAGGAATTAAAGAGTAGATTAAGTAAAGTTTTAATAGAAAAAAATAAAATGAAATTAAGGGAATGGTTAAGAGAAATGAATACAAGAGAGGACTTGGAAGAGGTTTTAAAAGATATAAAATTAACTTGGTTAAATTATTGGCAATTAGAACAGTGGACCAAAAAGTGGGTAAGAGAAAATGGAGATTGTAGAGAATTGACGAAGTTTGTGGAATTAATAGTTAAGAAAGGAAATGATAAGGGGAAAAGAATAGTGTCAAAAGGGTTAATGAGTGAAATATATAGGGTACTGTTGGAGAAAGGGTCGATGGATAGTTCAGGTAAAATGGTTTGGGAGACAGACTTGAATGTACAAATAGGACAATAGAGCTGGGAGGGACTATGGAAACAAAGTGTTGAGAAACATGTCAGTAAGAATAAAAGAGAATTACTTTAAAATTATATGGAGGTGGTACCTAACCCTGGTTAGATTAAATAAGATAAAAAATCAGCACTCAGCAAATTGTTGGAGAGGATGTGGGGGGAAAGGAACGTATTTACATATGTGGTGGGAATGCAAATATGTACAAAAATTCTGGAAGATGGTGTTTTTGGAGATTGAAGAAATTGTGGGAATGAAGATAGAACGAACACCTAAAGTTGCATTACTGTCACTATTTGAAGATTTAAAATGTAAAAAAGAAATTAAGGAATTGATATTGAATCTCCTGACTGCGGCACAATTGATTGTAGCTAGGAACTGGAAGATTCAAGGGGATTATTGTATTGAAGAACGGTATAAAGAAGTTTGGGATATAGCTAATAATGATAAATTGACTTGTAATATTAAATTGAGAAGAGGTATAGCTAAAACAAATGATTTTGAAGGAATTTGGAAACAGTTCCTAATATTTGTGTTTTCTAAGGGAAGTGGGATACCGCCAGCAGAAGAAAGTATGAGATTTTGGAATCAGGAATGAGATCCCGAGGTGGGGAGTGCACTTGTATGTTAAGTTTGATTATGTTATGTAGATATGATACTATGTTATTCAACATTTATTCAACATTTATGTAGTATGTTGTTTTCTTTAATTGTAATGGAGTATGCTAAGTATTGTAGAAAATAAAAATTATTATTAAAAAAAAGAAGGATCTAAATTCCCGCTTGCTGCAAACAAAGTCACAATCCGAGAGGGTCACTGTAGCAACACTTTGAGGGCCTTTTCCAATCATATGAGGATGGAAGGCAAGAAGCTAAAAGTGCAGGATGGTTTCACATTGTAAAATATTAATGCAATGCATGGATCAGCATTATGGTTACTACTCAAGAAACACTTTAATAATAATGATTATTCTAAACAGAGCTAAAATAAATATCACGGTTCCAAGCCTGACAGCTGTATTCCTCTCACCTCCTTATCTGATGGTTTCGTCAGCAATGACTGCAGGAGGTTGCCCAGACATTCCTCCACCAGGGCATGATCTGCTGAGGCATGGAGAATGGCCCCATAATATTGGTACAGGAAGAGCTGCAAGAAGGAGTGGCAAAGATTGCATTTATTGGGACAGCAACTGTAGATAGACTCCATTATCTCATGATTTCATCTTGCCCTAAAGAAATTTGGATATTACTATTATTGTACCACCACTACATCTGCATGGTAGTTTACAAAGTAAAGGTTTTTGTCAATATACAATCTTTATTTTGACATAGGGGAGATAACAGAAGGAGGGGAGGGGAGGGACGGGGAGGCAGGAATGAATGAGCAAGACTTCAGTGTCATGTCAATGACACACTTAAACTTAGTCATAGTTTGACGTGGGAACTAAACATGCTGTATTAGCACTAGTCTGTACCCCTATTCATTTGTGAAGAGAAAAAGACAAAAAGAGAGACACCTCCCTGCCGCTCTGGACCAAACCTCATTATCAAAAATAAAATACAGAAACAGATACTGGCTCTGCATCTAGAAATACATGTCCAAAGTAGGGGTGTGCACGGACCCCCCGATCCGCTTCTCTTCCAGATCCGCAACTTTTGGATCGGGTCCGCTCCGCTCCGCCTATAGTCCGCACTGCTTCAGAGCTCTGCTTTTTCCACCCATAGGCTTGCATTGAAATCCAAAAAAAACTACAACTTTTTTTCTGTTAACACTAGAAACCTCAAACTCAGCACCATGATAGCTTATCCGTGTATACACATGCATGCCAAGACTCAAGTAAATCCAAGCATCCCCTGATTTTCGGGAAATTTTTGAAAATCGGACACCCCATTTTCAGAAATGGGATTTACTCTGACATTTTGACAGATAAAAGCTTGCAAGCAGACACCCTCACAGATGCCATCAAGATCCAAATTTATGGCAAGTTTCAAGCAAATCCCATCATCCCCTGATTTTTGGCGGGGCTTTACCCTCTAACGCATCACCCGTAACCCCAATTCACACCCCTTTCCATATCTCCTCAAATTAGGCACCATGACACCTGATGCATGTATACACATGCTTGCCAAGTCTCAAGCCAATCCAAGCCTCCCCTGATTTCTGGTGAATTTTTGAAAATCGAACACCCCATTTTCAAACATAGGATTTGCTCTGACATTTTGACAGATAATTTTTTTTGAAGTGGGCAACCTCACAGATGCCGTCTAGATGCACATTCATGGCAAGTTTCAAGTAAATCCCATCATACCCTAATTTTTGGCGGGGCTTTAACCTTTTAACTCACCCCAAATCAAGTCCAATGCTAGAACTATGTCAATTTTCAGGTCAGAAACCTCAAACTTGGCACCATGATAGCTTATTGATGTATACACAAGCATGCCAAGACTCAAGCCAATCCAAGCCTCCACTGATTTTTGGGGAATTTTTGAAAATCGGACACCCCATTTTCAGACATGGACCGTTCTCCAACATTTTGACAGAAAAAACTTGGAAGCAGGCACATCCACATTCATGGCAAGTTTCAAGCAGATTCCATCATCCCTTGATTTGGGGGGACTTTAACCTCCAATGCAGCACCCCTAACCCCAATTCAAACACCCCTTTCTATATCTCCATCAATTTTCATGTTAGAAACCTCAAGTTAGACACCATGACACCTCATGCACTTATACACATGCATGCCAAGATTCAAGGCAATCCAAGCCTCCCCTGATTTGGGGGGAATTTTTGAAAATCGGACACCCCAGTATCTCAGGGATTTAAAGCTGCAGACAGCTCAATGGGGCCATTTCAAAGGAAATCCCAACATGCCATGAATTGGGGAGTAGATAATCCTAAATATGAATTTTCTTCCACACTTGAAAAATTGATTTGGAACTTTAAAAAGTCTAAGTGAGCGCAGGAAGGACTTATCCCCTGAGTCAAAGCAAGACACACACAAACCATCCCTGCGAGGCGGGCAGGGGAGGAGGGAGGGAAGGCAGGCAGGCAGCAGACATTTCTGGGGGCACAAGGAAGTGCGGCAAGGATGGCTTGTTACTTTCTAAGCCAGCAGTAACGCATTGCAAACCAATCCTGCGAGGCTAGCGCAAGGAGTGAGCAAAGGATGGCTTGATTCTTTCTAAGCCAGCAGTAACACATTGCAAACCAACCCTGCAAGGCGGGCACAAGGAGTGAGCAAAAGATGGCTTCTTTCTTTCTAAGCCATCAGTAACACATTGCAAACCATGTCTGCGAGGTGGTCACAGAGGAGGAGGACAGGCGGGCAGAGAGCCAGGCAGAGATATGCCATAGATCTAGTATGGGGGAGTCAGTCCCGGCAGATGCCCCACTACAGCAGCACCCCGGGGGGAAGGCAGGCAGGCAGGCAGGCAGGCAGGCAGGCAGGCAGGCAGCACGCATTTCTGGGGGCATAAGGAAATGAGGCAAGGATGGTTTGTTTCAAAGCCAGCAGTAAGTCATGCATCGCAAACCATCCCTGCGAGGCGGTCACAGAGGAGGAGGACAGGGGGGCAGAGAGCTGGGATTGGAGGATGCTTCATGAGGTCATCAGTTCTCATCAGGATTGGGAGCTGAATCTGCCTGTCATCGCTAAAAAAAAAACCCGCCGCTTTTACCCTCTCCCACTTTTTTAATATTTTTTTTAAAATTATAGCAAGCGATTCACAGCACGCAGAGAGCTGAGAGTATGCTCAAAATGACCCCCAGCCACGACTCTCTAAGGACAAGAACTTTCAAAAAGATAGCTTAAAAAACAACACAGTTATCCCCTATTCTTTTCCGCAATGCAATCCTATGGGCGAAATTATTCAAAATGGCGGGCGGAGCGCTCCGCGTAAAGAGAAGCGCTTCTCCTATGGCCGCTTCTCTTCGCCATGCTTCTAAGGGTCTGCGGTCCGCTTCTACTCCGCCTCTGGGCTAGGCGGAGCAGGCCAATTCGCTTCTGATTCTCCGATTCTAATCGGAGCAGAGCACATCCCTAGTCCAAAGTGGACTATTCCACCTTGCTTTATGGTGAGCTTGGTCACCATAAACTTTAGACTGCTTCCACTGACCTTTGGCAGGGCAGAATCCCTTGAGATCTTCCCCTCCTCCCTGAAGACTTGTTGGAGGATTCCAGATAATTTCTTCTCCGGGTGGTATAGAAGGGATCTGGCGCCAAGCTGTTGGAAAAGAAATCAAGCCTTTCACCATTCATGGATGTCTAACCCTCCCACTGTCTGAACAGGCTTGATCTAGCATTCCTTTCCATTGCGCCCTGTCATCTGCTGTTCCTCTCTTTTATTTTGGATTCCAATCTCAGGTCAAGCTACTCTGAGGATGGCCATTGTATCCCTGACACTGAAATAGTCATTCCCGACTACCACCATGCATAGGTTCTGGCTATGCCACAGTCTACTTCACAGGTTCTAGTTAGAGTAGGCCTCTAGGAGGGCATGAGTTACACAGGGACACTTCTCTATCAACTCAGGTCTTTCTCAGTTACCCAGCAAGCCTAGTTCAGAGCTCCACATTCTGATCAGCAGTCCTTGGCCATGCCATGCTGGCCCAAAGGGGGGAACACCTCAGATAACAGTGCTGTGGAGATGCAGGAATCCATCAAAGCAGAGCTGCCACTGATGAAGATGGATAGATTTGCAAGGCAGAAGTTTCACCTGCCATGTATTTTGCCTCATTTATTTATTTATTTATTTATTACATTTCTATACCACCCAATAGCCAGAGCTCTCTGCGTGGTTCATAGGACAAGCAAACATTTTATCTGTCCTGGGTGTAACATCAATATGGCTTTCCTGTCATAAATGGTCCCCATCCTGGGCATAACTTCCAGAATAATTTATTAAATCCACCATCATGTAGAGAGAACCACAAAGTTCCCAATTCTATGCTTTGTTCTCTGATGTCAACGTTAAACCCAGCCGAAAGCAACCCAGATGCAAGAGGTGGAGATCCTTCCTTACCTTCTTCAGTTTGCTCCTCCATGCCCCTGCTATTGAGGAATCCTCCTCTAAAAGTTCTGTGGAAGAAGAAGAAGAAGAAGAAGAAGAAGAAGAAGAAGAAGAAGAAGAAGAAGAAGAAGAAGAAGAAGAAGAAGCAGAGGAGGAAGTGCATTGTTTAGGAATATTGTTCTATTGGACAAGATGGCTGTGAGGTTTTCTTTCTAAATCAGACCTGGCAAATCAAATAACTAACATGCCTGACTTGTAAAATAACTAAAATGAGCTCTGCATGAAACCTCCCATTTACAATATGTCTGGGAGCTTTAACTGACCCAAAACAATGTGATAAGCTGTGAAAAAATGGGGTCCCATGTTAGTACTCACTATGCTTCAGGGTTAAACTATACATTACATTAAGTACCTAGTGTGCTGCTCCCCTTCTATTATGTATTTATTACAGAGTAAACACACTCTCTGCAAACTGGATTAGAACTGCAGTGTGTGGGGAGGTTTAATTCTTCTCTCCCCAACTGGGCCCTCCGATTAAATCACCCCCATGTGGCAGTTAGCAGCAGTAAAAAAAAATCCTCCTTGACCCTCAGACAGTGAGGGCAACACAGAGCAGGCTTCTGTGGGAGATATTAATGGGCAGGCAGGTTCCTATGGGAGAAGACAGTCCTTGAAGTATCTTGGACCCAGCATGTTTAGAGCAACTGAATGGGCTTGGAAACCAAGTAGAAGCCAAAGAACATGTAAAATCAGTATTTGTATGCTCCACATGGCCAGCCCCAGTACAATCTAGCAGCTACTTTTGAACCAGCTGCTCGTTCCAAATACATTCTAAAGGCAGGCCCACATTGAGCGTATTCCATCTATCTAATCTAGATACCCTTGGCAGGAATTTGCATGAATTAGCTTCTCTTTGCCATCTTTCTGTCATTTTCTTCCACACTGATTTCATTTTATCCAACTAAATACTTAACAATAAGAACTAGAAGCTTAGTTCCTTTTAAAAGTTGGGTCATGCCCCGCTCTAGGGTCTGGAAGATCCAATTGAAGATGGCAAAGGCTTCTTCTCATTACCCACTGATTCTTCCTTCTATTTGCTCGACTTCTGCAATGTGCTCTACATGGGGCTACCTCTGTGCCTAGTCCGGAAACTTCAATTAGTCCAAAATATGGCAGCCAGGCTGGTCACTGGTACACCTAGGGGTGACCACATTACACCAGTTTTAAAATCTCTTCACTGGCTGACGGTTAGTTTCTGGGCAAAGTACAAAGTGTTGGTTATTCCCTTTAAAGCCCTACATGGTTTGGGTCCAGACTACCTGTGGGATCACCCTCTCCCATTCATTCCACCCCGCACACTCAGGTCCTCTGGGAAGAATCCCCTTCAGCTAGCAAAAACTAGATTAACAACTGTTACCCAGAGGACCTTTTCTTCTGCTGCTCCCAGACTGTGGAATGGAAGGAGATTCGTCAACTTGACAGTCTTTTAGAATTTAAAAAAGCAATAAAGACTGATCTATTCTGGCTGGCCTATTTAGTGAAATTTTAGAATGTTTTCAGGGTGTTTTAAAGATGTTTTAATCATGTATGGTATGTTTTAATCCATTTTAATGTGTATTTTATATCATGTTTTTATACTGTTTGTTTTATACTTTGAATTCTTTTAGTTTTTGTGAACCGCCCAGGGAGCTTTGGCTATTGGGCGGTATAAAAATAATAATAATAATAATAATAATAATAATAATAGTGATAGTAGTAATTGCTTACCGCATCCTATTTGCCCACATACTTTGTATTCCATATTCCTTCCCAACCCATCTAGCCTTTCTTCCTCCCATAGTTCCTATGGAAGAAGGGTTGTTTTATTGTGTGTGTTTTAAAAAATAAAAACATTGGGAGCTAACAGGAAGAGCAAACAGGAGTTTGACAGGGGGAGTGTAGGGGAAGAGGAGACTAAGCAAAGGGGAACAAGAGAAGCCTCAAGGAAATCCAGGAGGCTGCCAATTCGAAGAGGCTGTGTGCTTGCCATGTGCTCCTGAGTGCTGAGTGAAGAGGGTCGGTGTGGAGAGTTCCTGCAGGACCTGAAGGGGGTGTGGCCTGATTGCTGATTGTACTTTGTACTCAGCAATCAGTGGCCTGATTGCTGTTGATTGTTGTTGGCCTCCCAGTGACCTCATTCTGTTTCCTGACCTGGAGCTGAGCAGAAGCAGGGAAGAGCAGCTGGCCCAGCTCAAGTAGAATCTACAAAAGTAAGCCAGTTCCCAGAGAGCGAGCGAACAGAGAGCGAGCCAACAGGAGTTTGACAGGGGGAGTTCTGCAGGGGAGGCCAAGGGGGAGGCCTCTAAGAAAAAAAAGAGGGGGGGAAACAAAGAAAAACATAAAGAGAAACCCACCCACCCACAAAACCAAACAAAAACAAACAAAAAAACAAACAAAAAAACAACAAACCCAAAAATCTTATTTTCTCTTAAGACATACTCATATTGTTGTGTACCTTCAGAGAGGACAGGACAAAGTAAAGGCAATTCCACTATAATCAGAAATGAAAAAACAAAGCAGAAATAGACAATATGGATGGAAAGGAGCCCCTAATGGTGGTGACCTGCAAAGGGTGTGCAATGTTCGTGTTTCTGCCTGAGCTCAACATGGCGTATACCTGCAACAAGTGCAAGCTGGTGGCACTTTTGGAAGAAAAAGTGAGAGGACTTGAGCAGCGAGTGTCCACCCTCCAAAGAATAAGAGAAGATGAGGAGTTCTTAGACCCAACGGTGGAACTACAACAGCAACAAGAAGCAAACGAGATTGAAGAGCAACACCCAGCTGAAGCAGAAGTGGAGTATGCTGAGGAAAACCAATGAAGAGGAAACTCTCTGGAAAAGAGTGACAGTTAGGAGCAGAAGAACTAGAAGGCATTCTGCACCGGTGGAACCATTAGAGTTAAGCAACCACTTTCAGCTTCTGGAGGATGAGTCTGAAGGACAGTTTGCAGAGGAAGAAGTACAGGAGACACCGTGCAACAATGAACAAGAGGCAGAAGGTAGGTCAACCAAGAAGAAGAGAAGAGTAGTCGTTGTGGGAGACTCCCTGCTGCGTGGGATTGAAACCCAAGTATGTCGTGAAGACCCATGGACTCTCCAGGTGTGCTGTCTCCCTGGAGCACAGATTAGAGATGTGACTGAAGGGTTACCGAAACTCATAAAGTCCACGGACACATACCCCTTTCTTCTCATCCATGTGGGAACAAATGATGTCGCCAAGCAGAGCTACGAAGAAATCATTTCAGACTATGAAGCTCTGGGAAGGAAACTGAAGAACTTTGGGGCCCAGGTAGTTTTCTCATCCATCCTCCCCGTTCTTGGAAGAGGATTAGAAAGGGAAAGAAAAATACTCCGGATGAACGACTGGCTACGAAGGTGGTGCCGACATGAGAGTTTTGGATTCTGGGACCACGGGCTACCCTACTTGGAACATGGACTGCGAGGGATGCTAAAAGCAATAAAAAGGCTTTCTTCAGATATGTGACTAGTAAAAGACAGAGGAAAGAAATGGTGGTTCAACTGCTTAATGAGGATGGCAAATTGATAACAGATGACAAAGAAAAGGCTGAAGTGCTCAATTCCTACTTTGCCTCAGTCTTCTCCCAAAAGCGGGTCTATGACCCCCCTGAAAAAAGTGAAGCAGAAGTTGAGGGGGCAGGATTACAGTTTGAGATTGATAAACAAATGGTCAAAGAACACCTAATTTCCTTGAATGAGTTCAAATCTCCAGGGCCCGATGAACTGCATCCTAGAGTAATGAAGGAGCTAGCGGAAGAACTCTCAGAACCTTTGTCTATTATCTTTGCAAAATCATGGAAGACGGGTGAGGTGCCGGACGACTGGAGGAGGGCTAACGTTGTCCCTATCTTCAAAAAGGGCAGAAAGAAGGAACCTGGGAACTACAGACCAGTCAGTCTGACATCCATCCCTGGGAAAATTCTGGAGCAGATTATATAGAAGTCAATCTGTAAACACCTTGAAATCAATGCAGTGATCACTAGAAGCCAACATGGATTTGTCAAGAACAAATCCTGTCAGACAAATTTGATCTCATTTTTTGATAAGGTAACCTCCCTTGTGGACCGTGGGAAATAGGGTGACCATATGAAAAGGAGGACAGGGCTCCTGTATCTTTAACAGTTGCATAGAAAAGGGAATTTCAGCAGGTGTCATTTGTATATATGGGGAACCTGGTGGAATTCCCTCTTCATCACAACAGTTAAAGGTGCAGGAGCTATACTAGAGTGACCAGATTTAGAAGAGGGCAGGGCACCTGCAGCTTTAACTGTTGTAATGGAGGAAATTTCCCCAGGTTCCCCATATATACAAATGACACCGGCTGAAATTTCCTTTTCAATACAACTGTTAAAGATACAGGAGCCCTGTCCTCCTTTTCATATGGTCTCCCTAGTGGGAAAGCTGTGGACGTCATATATCTTGACTTCAGCAAAGCTTTTGACAAAATACCACATGACATTCTGATTAACAAACTAGCTAAAAGTGGGCTAGATGGAACAACTATTAGGTGGATTCACAGTTGGCTACAGAATCGGACTCAAAGAGTACTTATCAATGGAATCTTCTCAAACTGGGGAGAGGCAATGAGTGGGGTACCGCAGGGCTCAGTCCTGGGCCCAGTGCTCTTCAACATTTTTATTAATGATTTGGATGAGGAGGTGCAGGGAACGCTGATCAAATTTGCAGATGACACAAAATTGGGTGGGATAGCTAATACCCTGGAAGACAGAAACAAACTTCAAAGTGATCTTGATAGGCTGGAGTGCTGGGCTGAAAACAACAGAATGAAATTTAATAGGGATAAATGCAAAGTTCTACATTTAGGAAATAGAAACCAAAGGCACAGTTACAAGATGGGGGATACTTGGTTCAGCAATACAACAAACGAGAAGGATCTTGGAATTGTTGTAGATTGCAAGCTAAATATGAGCCAACAGTGTGATATGGCTGCAAGAAAGGCAAATGCTATTTTGGGCTGCATTAATAGAAGTATAGCTTCCAAATCACATGAGGTACTGGTTCCTCTCTGTTCGGCCCTGGTTAGGCCTCATCTAGAGTATTGCGTCCAGTTCTGGGCTCCACAATTCAAGAAGGATGCAGACAAGCTGGAGCATGCTCAGAGGAGGGCAACCAGGATGATCAGGGGTCTGGAAACAAAGCCCTCTGAAGAGAGACTGAAAGAACTGGGCCTGTTTAGCCTGGAGAAGAGAAGATTGAGGGGAGACATGATAACACTCTTCAAATACTTTAAAGGCTGTCACACAGAGGAGGGCCAGGATCTCTTCTCGATCCTCCCAGAGTGCAGGACAAGGAATAATGGACTCAAGTTAAAGGAAGCCAGATTGCAGCTGGACATCAGGAAAAACTTCCTGACTGTTAGAGCAGTGCAACAATGGAATCAGTTACCTATGGAGGTTGTGGGCTCTCCCACACTAGAGGCCTTCAAGAGGCAGCTGGACAAGCATCTGTCGGGGATGCTTTAGGGTGGATTCCTGCATTGAGCAGGGGGTTGGACTCGATGGCCTTGTAGGCCCCTTCCAACTCTGCTATTCTATGATTCTAGCTTTGTTTGTGTCCACTGAAGCTATAGCTAAGATGTTAGAAAACAAGCAGGATATTGCACTATGAAAGTGGTATGAGTGAGGTGATGTTTGCCCTGTCCTGGATGGGGTTGCACTCTCCCTAAAGGATCGGGTCCGTAGTTTGGGGGTGCTCTTGGATCCAGAACTGTCACTTGAGGCACAGGTGAACTCAGTGGCAAAGAGCACCTTTTATCAGCTTAGGCTGATATACCAACTACGCCCTTATCTGGACAGAGATAGCCTAGCTACAGTTATCCATGCTCTGATAACCTCTCGTTTGGATTACTGCAATGCGTTATACGTGGGACTGCCTTTGAAAATGGTCCGGAAGCTTCAGCTGGTACAAAACAGGGCAGCCCATTTACTAACAGGGACTGGCTGGCCAGATCACATTACGCCATTCCTTTTACAACTTCATTAGTTGCCAGTCCAGATCCGGGCCCAATTCAAAGTGCTGGTATTGACATTTAAAGCCCTAAACGGTTTGGGGCCAGGTTATTTGAAGGAACGCCTCCTCCCATATGTAGCCCGGACCTTAAGATCATCTACAGGGGCCCTTCTCCATGAGCCCCTGCCAAAGGAAGTGAGGCAGGTGGCTACTAGGAGGAGGGCTTTCTCCGCTGTGGCACCCCGGTTGTGGAATGAGCTCCCCAGAGAGGTCCGCCTGGCGCCTACACTGTACTGCTTTCGTCGCCAGCTGAAGACCTTTTTATTCTCTCAATATTTTAACACTTAATTTTAACTTAAATTTAAATCTTACTGTTTTAACTCTGTATTTTAATCTTATATCAATTTTGCTGCGAGGTTTTTATCCTGGTTGTGCTTTTTATACTGTATTTTGTATTTGTGCTTTTAACCTGTTGGTTGTTTTATTATGGTTTTAATTTTTGCGAACAGCGCAGAGAGCTTCGGCTATTGGGTGGCATAAAAATGTAATAAAGAAATAAAGAAATAAATACGGTATATATAAAAGCCAGCAGCCACACTCCTGCTTTATAGTGGTATTGAACTGCACTGACAACTGTTGGGGCCCATTGACACAAACCACATACTGCTTTCACAGTGCTATATCCTGTTCGGTGTGGCTCCTGCCTTTTATATACCGCTTTCATGCCACTTCCATAGTACAATATCCTGCTTGGGGTAAATTAGGCCTAGGCCTCAGTGAGCTGCACACATATGAAGAGATTCACTGCTGCTGTTATGGTAATATCAAATCTGTGCTCCTGCAAACATCAAAGTGACATGGTGGGAGACCCTCTTCTACCTTTGGAGGCAAGTGTCCTGAGCACATTCCAGGAGCTGCGATCTGATAACAGCTGGCCCTGGAAAGTCTCCAACAGCTTGGTGAGGACTTCTGCTGGGATGTAGCTCCACAGGGCTTCGACGATGGCTCCAGCAGCATCGTTATACAGGTTCTGAAGATCCTACAGCACAAAGAGAGATTGGCATACCCTTGTGGGAACCATCTAAGGCAGGCCTCACAACTTCGGATCTATCAAGCTAATGGAACTCCACCATCCATGTATTGTGCCCCATCAGGACCTTGGCAGCCTCCCTGCTTGCAGTCCTAGGCAGGCAGCAAGTTCAGGAGATTTCTCAAGCTCATCATGGGCCACCATACAGGGCAAATGGGGTACATTAAGCTTACTGGGTCACAAGTTGCATAGGCTTCATCTAAGGAAGAAGGGGAGGAGTTTCAGAACAGGTTAATCAATTGGCAATGTTTGGAATAGGGCTTAAATCAAAACAGAGCTCAGTCAGGGAACCTGCATTCCAATATTAGTGGGCCTTATGAAAACAAGGGGTAGGAGGTGGGAAAGCAAGCACAGAGTGCTTTTTGGCATGTAATTGGCATGGCTTTTATCTTCCGCCAAGTACCCCCTCCCACACCTTCTTATACACAGATCTGGCATTATGAAGAAGATTGACAAGTGAACCAGAGTAGCTGAGCCCCCACACCCATCAAATTAATGGGTGTGGGGGCTCAGCTAGCTAATGTCACAAATTAAGCAGTGTGACATTAACTCTCAATCTTAACATGGGCTCTGTACGAACCTCCTTGCAAAGTTCTTTAAATTCATCCAGGGGCCACCATATCAATATGAACATGTGGAAACAGAACCCTTGTTTCCCTCAGTGATCGTTTCTTTCACCAAATCATTTGCATGTTCCTCCAAACAATTTGGACTGGTGAGACTGCAGTTTTGGAATGAGGAGGCATGCGTTTTTCACAGAATCTCCAAACAGGCCAGACTACATATGAATGTCCAACCTTGTCATTGCGATACTCACTGTTTTCTTATGAATGTCCTCCATGGCAAGATGGAGAAGGTTCATCGCCAAATTGCCACTTATCTCACTGGCAGACTTTATAAAAGTTGGCAGAAGTTCATTAATCTGCATTCGATGTTTTGGAGTGATCTGCATAGGATTAAAAATGAGTAAGAATTCAAATGAAATACATAATTTCTCAGTGTGCTTGTGTGTGTGTGTGTGTGTGTCAATGTCTCCAAGAGAGAAAGAGGGAGAAACACCAAATCCAAGATT
This sequence comes from Elgaria multicarinata webbii, assembly GCF_023053635.1. Classification (NCBI taxonomy): domain Eukaryota; kingdom Metazoa; phylum Chordata; class Lepidosauria; order Squamata; family Anguidae; genus Elgaria; species Elgaria multicarinata. The sequence continues at coordinate 28,951,373 of NC_086177.1, forward strand.
TCTATTTGCTAAAAAACGAAAACAAAAACCCCACAATAAGAAAGGTCTAACCATGCAATCCCAAGCCCAAGTAAGCCCATCACGATCAATGAATTTTACCCCATAGTAGCCATGTTTAGGATTAGAGCCTAAGAATAAAAACAAAACATTTAAACATTTTTTAAAACAATGGAAGTGGGTGTTAAAATAAAATAATAGTGCCCCAGCTCAATATGGCCTTAGCTAGACTTAAGGTTTATCCTGGGATCATCCCTGCCTGCTCCCGGGATCCCCCGTGTGTCATTTACATGAACAGAGATGACCCTGGGACAATCTTGGGATAAACCTTAGGTCTAGCTAAGGCCTATGTCCCCTTGAACTGAAGGGGATCATCCCAAAAATGGGTTGCTTGCAAATGTAAAGTCACAAAAATGAATTTAAAACAAAGCTTCTGAAGAGCAAGTGGATTGTGCTGCCAATGTGGCTGGTAGTCTTTTCTGCCAGCGTCTAATTCGTCTTTTCTTTGTAGGCCAAAGTATCAACCAATCCTTTTCTGTGAAAGGAACACTCATCCAAGGTTTATAAAAAGCCAGGAGTTGTTCAGAAACTCAGTGTTGCCCAGTATGCAAGTAGAAATACCATATTAAAAAGATTAAGAAGAGTTGTACCCTGTAAAACTGCTGCAGGTAGTTGAAAGAGCTCCTTAAGACCAGCGCAGGCTGAGCGATGCTCATGGTCCGAAGGCTGCCGGCAGAATGGGCCAAGATGTCGGTGTCATTTGACCCCAAATTATGGAGGTGCATATAGCACAGCTGTGCATCTAGGAAGAAAGAGAAAACAAAAGACCTACAGCAAGTGACACTAACAGATCAGTTGCAGAAAACACTTCAAGGACTTCTTGTTCGACAGGACAGCATGTCCTTATCATGTCTCGTATGTGCACTTCTGTCTCCTTTTCTAGAAGGATAAGTAACAAGTACTTGCCTTTTTAGATCTCTCCTATCTTAAAAAGATGCCTGTGACCCATAACTCTCATGTTTTCTACCTTCAGAACTTAATGGCTGCTATCCCCCTTTCATGGAAGGGTGCTCTTGAAGACTGTTCCAAAGCCTCAGCTAATACAGAATGTAGTGACAGCAGGCCGGCACCAATACATGTCATCTTTGGACAGATGATGGGGCATTGGGGCTCCAGCAGTGCCCACTCCTAGTCTGGGCCACCCTTCAATTTAATTTTGTATTAGCAGTGGGGAAACAGTGATTGTGTGTGTGTGTGTGTGTGTGGAAGAGAGAGGGAGAGAGAGAGAGAATTCATGAGTGTGTGAGAAATGAATGGGAATTGTAGGTCTTACCCCACCCACCACTGCCATTCTCACCATCAACCCTGCTAACTCGTGCAGCCCTTGATGTGATCAGATGATGTGGAATATAGTCAAAAGGTTTGATTTCTAGTTTAATAAAGCACTGGATGCGTATCAAATCTTATCCCAAAGAGACTTCCTACAGATGGAATAGCAATTCAAAGGTATGAAACCCCACTTCTGCCTAAGCCAATCCTTAGACACCAGAAGTACAAAACTTAGATCCTCACCAGATAGACCCAAATCATCCTTTGGATACACATGGGGACTCCTCCAGTTCATTATCCTTCTTAACGAAGAGAAAAACCTGCAGAAGTGTTGCAAAATGAAACATGTGTAAAATGCCAGAGTTGTGATGAGAGTTGCTGAAACCCAAAGAAATGTTATAAGACATTTTTGTGCAATGAAAGTAGATCAAGAACTTCTTTCAATATTTCATATCAGCTTGGTGTGGCTCCTGCCTTTTAGATACCACTTTCGTACTGATTTCATAGTGCTATATCCTGCTTGGTGTAGATGAGGCCCCAGAGTGAAGTCTCTGTATTAGCAAGAGATGCTCAGAACCCCCTTGGCAGCAATGTTAGCTAAAACCTTAGGAAGCTTCCATTGATGGGCTTCTTCTCTGTCAAATACGTGGTCCTATACAACCAGTAGGAGAACCCCTTCCATTTCAATACAAAGAATTGAAGTATTAAACTATCACCATGATGATCACAGTGAGGATAAAATAAATTGGTGTCACGGTATGGATGTAGTTTTGAAGACCTACAATTATAGGCAGACCATGACTAAGTAACTTCCCTTGTATTGCTTGGAGTATGGTTGTAAAGGTGAATTTCATAACCATTTCAGCTGAAGTCTCGGAAAAGTCTTCCTTATATGATAATATAAAACAGGAAATGATATTATCATGTGGGTCTGGCTATCCAAGATCGCAATGCATATTTAACCATATTTAAATCCTCAATATGGTTTTGTGGATCTCCCCAAACACTCTCATATAAGGTTGGCTCTTTGATGGGAAAAGTTTTTAAAATGTGTATTAATTGCCCTTAGCTTTGTTGGGTTATGAATTGGAGTTCAAATCTGCAAACCAGCCCTATGGTAAAAATTAATATAGCTCCAAAATAAACCTTTTTCAATACCTGTTACGAAGACCCATCTTTACTGCATTCAGACTCAGTCTGACTGTAAACTGTCTTACACTTTACCAGAACTTAAAGTGTATCCTGATTGTGACATCATTTATGATATTCAAGCATAACATTTGACCTAACCAGGTTATCCCTGTGCCACATAATGCTCTGCAACTAAGTAACCATCAGCCTGACTATCCAAGTGTGATGTTTAGTTTCAAACTCATAACCTACATCTGAAGAAGCATTTAGTATAACTTGAAAGTAGGGGTGTGAACGGACCCCCCGATCCACTTCTCTTCCACATACGCAACTTCTGGATTGGGTCTGCTCCGCTCCGCCTATAGTCCGCTCTGGTTCACTGCGAAGCTCCGGATCCGGATCGGAGCTCCGCTTCCCCCCCCCCCCCCCAATAGGCTTGCATTGAAATCCAAAAAACCCTACAACTTTTTTTTCTTTTAAAGTTAGAAACCTCAAATTTGGCAGCATGACACCTCATGGACGTGTATACACACGAATGTGTATACGCAGATTCCATCATCCCCTGATTTGGGGGGGGGCCTTTTACCTCCAACACAACACCCCTAACCCCAATTCAAACACCCCTTTCTATATCTCCGTCAATTTTCAAGTTAGAAAACTCAGGTTCGGCACCATGACACCTCATGGACGTATACACACGCATGCTGAGACTCAAGCCGATCCAAACCTCCCCTGATTTGGGGGGAATTTTTGAAGACAGGACACCCCATTTTCAGACATGGATTGTTCTCCGACATTTTGACAGATAAAAACTTGAAAGCAGGCACATCCACATTCATGGCAAGTTTCAAGCAGATTCCATCATCCCCTGATTTTGGGGGGGGGGCTTTTACCTCCAACACAGCACTCCTAACCCCAATTCAAACACCCCTTTCTATATCTCCATCAATTTTCAGGTTAGAAAACTCAAGTTTAGCACCATTACACCTCATGGACCTATACACACGCATGCCAAGACTCAAGCCAATCCAAGCCTCCCCTGATTTGGGGGGAATTTTTGAAAACCGGACACCCCATTTTCAGACATGGATTGTTCTCCGACATTTTGACCAATAAAAACTTGGAAGCAGGCACATCCGCATTCATGGCAAGTTTCAAGCAGATTCCATTATCCCCTGATTTGGGGGGGGGCTTTTACCTCCAACACAGCACCCCTAACCCCAATTCAAACACCCCTTTCTATATCTCCGTCAATTTTCACGTTAGAAACCTCAAGTTTGGCACCATGACATCTCATGGACGTATACACACGCATGCTGAGACTCAAGCCAATCCAGGCCTCCCCTGATTTTGGGGGAAATTTTGAAAACCGGACACCCCATTTTCAGGCATGGATTGTTCTCCGACATTTTGACCGATAAAAACTTGGAAGCAGGCACATCCGCATTCATGGCAAGTTTCAAGCAGATTCCATCATCCCCTGATTTTGGGGGGGGCTTTTACCTCCAACACAGCACCCCTAACCCCAATTCAAACACCCCTTTCTATATCTCCGTTAATTGTCATGTTAGAAACCTCAAGTTCGGCACCATGACATCTCATGGACGTATACACACGCATGCTGAGACTCAAGCCGATCCAAACCTCCCCTGATTTGGGGGGAATTTTTGAAGACTGGACACCCCATTTTCAGACATGGATTGTTCTCCGACATTTTGACCGATAAAAACTTGGAAGCAGGCACATCCGCATTCATGGCAAGTTTCAAGCAGATTCCATCATCCCCTGATTTTGGGGGGGGGCTTTTACCTCCAACACAGCACCCCTAACCCCAATTCAAACACCCCTTTCTATATCTCCGTTAATTGTCATGTTAGAAACCTCAAGTTCGGCACCATGACATCTCATGGACGTATACACACGCATGCTGAGACTCAAGCCGATCCAAACCTCCCCTGATTTGGGGGGAATTTTTGAAGACTGGACACCCCATTTTCAGACATGGATTGTTCTCCGACATTTTGACCGATAAAAACTTGGAAGCAGGCACATCCGCATTCATGGCAAGTTTCAAGCAGATTCCATCATCCCCTGATTTGCGGGGGGGCTTTTACCTCCAACGCAGCACCCCTAACCCCAATTCAAACACCCCTTTCTATATCTCCGTCAATTTTCAAGTTAGAAAACTCAAGTCTGGCACCATGACACCTCATGGACGTATACACGCGCATGCCGAGACTCAAGCCAATCCAAGCCTCCCCTGATTTTGGGGGAAATTTTGAAAACCGGACACCCCATTTTCAGGCATGGATTGTTCTCCGACACTTTGACCGATAAAAACTTGGAAGCAGGCACATCCGCATTCATGGCAAGTTTCAAGCAGATTCCATTATCCCCTGATTTTGGGGGGGGGGGCTTTTACCTCCAACACAGCACCCCTAACCCCAATTCAAACACCCCTTTCTATATCTCCGTTAATTGTCATGTTAGAAACCTCAAGTTTGGCACCATGACACCTCATGGACATATACACACGCATGCTGAGACTCAAGCCGATCCAAACCTCCCCTGATTTTTGGGGAATTTTTGACAAAATAGAGTATCTCACGGATTTAAAGCTGCAGACAGCTCAATGGGGCCATTTCAAAGGAAATCCCAACATGCCATGAGTTGGGGAGTAGATAACCCTAAATATGAATCTTCTTCCACACTTGAAAAATTGATTTGGAACTTCAGAAAGTCTAAGTGAGAGCAGGAAGGACTTGTCCCCTGAGACAAAGCAAGACACACACAAACCATCCCTGCGATGCGGGCAGGGGAGGAGGACAGGTGGGCAGAGTGCCTGGCAGAGATAAGCCATAGATCTAGTATGGGGGAGTCAGTTCCAGCTGATGCCCCACCACAGCACCACCCTGGGGGGAAGGCACGCAGGAAGGCAGGCAGCAGGCATTTCTGGGGCATAAGGAAATGAGGCAAGGATGGTTTGTTTCAAAGCCAGCAGTAAGTCATGCATTGCAAACCATCCCTGCGAGGCGGTCACAGAGGAGGACAGGTGGGCAGAGAGCCAGGCAGAGATACGCCATAGATCTAGTATGGGGGAGTCAGTCCCGGCAGATGCCCCACCACAGCACCACCCTGAGGGGAAGGCAGGCAGGTGGGCAGGCAGGCAGGCAGGCAGGCAGAGAGACGGGTATGGGCCAGTGGGCACAAAGGAGCTAGTACCTTGCAGAAGTAAGCCATAGATCTCTGGGGGAGTCAGTCCCAGCAGATCCAGCTACCTCAGAAGGATGGCTCCCAGGCAGGCGGGCATGGGTAGGCAGGCAGGCAGGCAGGCAGGCAGAGAGGTGGGCATGGGCCGGTGGGCACAAAGGAGCTAGTACCTTGCACAATTAAGCCATAGATCTCTGGGGGAATCAGTTCCTGCAGATCCAGCTACCTCACAAGGATGGCTCCCAGGCATGCGGGCATGGGCAGGCAGGCAGGCAGGCAGAGAGGCGGGCATGGGCACAAAGGAGCTGGTACTTATTGAAGCAGTAACTTTGAGTGTGGAAGATGATGCAGGCTTGGAGCATTAACGTTGCTTCTGCATGATCCACCTGTAAGGGCAGTAATGTGCAAAGTGGAAGTGTCGGATGACATGGAAAAACCAATCCTCAGCCAAAACATTCCAAAGGGCAACCAGTGGACTGCTGGAGTTTCACAGCAAGAGAGGCAGCCTGGCTAGTGGTGGTGGTGCCAGGCATTGCCTTGCCCCCTGCTTGCACCTCACCCAAACACAGATGAGCGCGTAGTCAATCATGGAGTCTTTTGGAACTGGGTGGAAAACTATCCGGATGAGTTTACTAAGCTGTACCAGACGCCACAGAAATGAAATGAAATCGAGTGTGGTGCTTTGCCCTCACACAGTCACACACACACACACACGGTGACAAACTCTGCCTACAGCTTTTGCAGAGGCTCATGATGCCCACCAGGCAGGAAGTATTCTCCTTTAGGGGAAGATTCAGCCTGGCAGTGCCTGCTGCGTCTACTGTGGTAGTAAGGACGAGATGGCCTGAATTTGACTGAGTGAATTGTATAAGTACTACAGCCTGCCTGCCTGTATGTAAGACGAAGAAGGCATGACCTTACTGAGAGACGAATGGAAAGATTCAGAGTAGATTTTGTGAACTGAAACGCAGCCACTAAATAATGAAATGAAATGATAATAATAATAATAACAACAACAACAACAACAACAACAACAACTTTTAAAAAGAAAAAGCCTGTCTACCTGAACTGTAGTCTGCCTGCCAACCGAAGGAGGGGTGGAATTAAAGGGAGGGGAGCCTGCCTGTCACTCCCACGAGGGCTTGAGGGTGGGGTATCCCAGCAGGGGCAGATTGCTCTTCAGAAAGACCAGCTGCTCCACCAAGTCCGGCTCCAAGCGAGAGCGGTGAGCGGTCACTATGTCGCCCGCCATAGAGAACACCCTCTCGCTTGGAACACTGGTGGGTGGGCAGCTGAGTCCATCGCTGGCCACCCGCGCCAGGTCTGGCCAAATCTGGCGGCGGGATGACCAGTAGGCCAGGGGGTCAATGGAGCACTCCTCCATGGGCTCTGCCAGGTAACGCTGCACGGTGGTTGCAGCGTCATCCTGGCCGGTGGCTGGGGAGGGTCTCTGCCCAACCACGGCGTGCAGAGCCTGTGCTGCTGCTGGGAGGGATGCAGGTGAGGCTGCTGCTGGTGCTGCTGCTGTTGCTGCCGCTGAGGGGAGGGGTGGCCTGCTCCTCTGCCTCACTCTGCCCCACCCTCTTGGCCCATGCCGCCCGCACTTCGCCCACCAGCATTTCCACCCAGTGCTGCCTGCTATTTGGCCCACAAAGCCCATCCTTCACACGAGGGTCGCACATGGCTGCCAACATGTGGACCCTGTCTGTTTGGATGGGATCCAGCCTCCACGTCAGGCCATCCCTCAGCCTAGTCACCGCATCGCGTACCTCGGGCTTGAAGCGCCTGCCGGTGACGGGATCCTTGTACTCCAGAAACTCGCCCATCTGTTTCTGGATATGCCTGCATACAGGGATCACCTGGCTGAGGAGGGCAGAGCTAGTGCTCAGGGTCTCGGTGGCCTCAAGGAACGGCTTGAGGACCGCCACCAGCTGGGACATGGCATCCCACTGCTGCTTGCCCAGGTGGACGCCCATGTCCCTGACCCTGAACAAGTCGTGGATGGCACGCTGTTGCTCCACCATACACTCCAGTATGAGGTAGGTGGAGTTCCAGCGTGTCACCACGTCTTGCACTAGCCTGTGCTGCTGGAGATTCAACTCCTCCTGCTTCTCCCGCAGCAATCGACTGCCCTTGACGCTGTGGTGGAAATGCCCTGCCACTTTTCTGCAGCTCTCCAGGAGGTTACGGATACCGGACAGGGGACCGAGGTTGGCCTTGCTGCCTGTCCCAAGGCCATCCCTCACCACCAGGTTCAAGATGTGCACGATGCAGCGGACGTCCTCAAATCCGCCGTCGCGCACTGCCTTCACTATGTTGGCTCCCCCGTCCGTGACCATGTGACCGCGGGTGAGCTTGTGCCCAGCTAGCCACCCATCCACCATGCGGTTCATGGCCTCTGTAATCTCCGCTGCCGTGTGGGACTGGTCCATCACTTGCATATGGGGGAGGGCCCAGCAGTAGCCCTCCTTGCCAGTCCCTCTAGTGCTGGATGCTTCCTGCCCCACGGCTGCCCACCAGTGAGCCGTCAGGGACAGGTAAGCGTGCACTCCGCCCTCGCTGGACCAAATGTCCGAGGTGAAGTGCACCATCCGTGCCTCTGCCTGGCACAGACGACCCAGCACTAACTCCCTGCAGGAACGGTACAGGGAAGGCACCACCCGCCTGCTCAGGGTGGTGCGACACGGCAGCTTATAGTATGGCACCACAAGCGCCATCAGCCTCTTGAAGCCTGCGTTGTCGACGAGGCTGAATGGCTGGTCGTCCAACGCCACCATCTCACCGATGCAGGTGGTGATCTGGGTGGGCATTGGAAAACGCCATCTTGTGGATCCATACTTCCCCCACCCCATGTCCTCCAGGGTTTCCTGCCTAACCCTTGTGGGGATGGGAGATAGAGAGCTTGGAGTGGCAGTGCCAGCAGCAGCAGCAGCAGCAGCCTTCGGCTTTCCCCTGGAACCAGTCGCCTTGCCCGCCTCTTTCCCCAGCAAGATCGACTGGTGCTGCCTCTGAAGATACATCTTCAGGCTGCTGGTTCCATAATGCCCTGTAGCTGAACCCCTGCTTAGAGTGAGTTTGCAGTGGCGACAGACAGCAAAGCGGGGATCCACTCCCACCTCATAGTGGGAGTGGTCCCACACTATGCTTGTCTTTCGCTTCCGTGGTGACACCAATTGCCTGCCTGAGCTCTCCGGAACTTTCTCCTGATGTTCACGATCGTATCTCGGCATGTCTTTCAGATATCTCAGCTTGGCTGCTTCATCGTCGCTTGAAGCTTAACATGGCAAAGACTGAATTGCTTGTTTTTCCTCCTAAACCTTCTCCTCATCTCTCATTCTCTCTTACTGTCAATGATGTTACGCTTACTCCGGTCAAGGAAGCTCGTAGCCTTGGCTTTATCTTCGACTCCTCGCTCTCCTTTATTCCTCATATTGAGGCAGTAGCTAAATCTTGTCGATTTTTCCTGTATAATATTGCCAGGATTCGATCATTTTTGTCTGTCTCTTCTGCCAAGACGCTTGTTCATGCACTGGTTATTTCACGGTTGGACTACTGCAACCTTCTTCTCTCTGGCCTTCCTTCTTCTCACATCAGCCCGTTGGTTTCTGTTCACCACTCTGCCGCAAAGATCATCTTCTTAGCACGCCGCTCCGACCATGTTACTCCGCTTCTGAAATCTCTTCATTGGCTTCCAATTCACTTCAGAATCCAATATAAACTTCTCCTGTTAACCTTCAAAGCTTTTCACGGTCTAGCTCCTTCCTATCTCTCCTCTCTCATCTCACACTATTGCCCCGCTCGTGCTCTTCGCTCCTCTGATGCCATGTTTCTCGCCTGCCCAAGGGCCTCTACTTCCCTTGCTCGGCTTCGTCCATTTTCGTCTGCTGCCCCTTACGCCTGGAACGCTCTTCCAGAACATTTGAGAACTACAAGTTCAATCACAGCTTTTAAAGCTCAACTAAAAACTTTTCTTTTTCCTAAAGCTTTTAAAACTTGATGTTGTGCAGACTTCTACTGTTACTTTCTACTGTTAGTTTTTCCCTACCCTGTGCCTGCTTACCCTTCCCTGTACCTGTTGGCATTCTCTTCCCCTCCTTATTGTTTTACTATGATTTTATTAGATTGTAAGCCTATGCGGCAGAGTCTTGCTATTTACTGTTTTACTCTGTACAGCACCATGTACATTGATGGTGCTATATAAATAAATAATAATAATAATAATAATAATAATAATAATAATGGTGTCACCACAGAAACAGGGGTTACAGCGGAAGAGGTGTGGGATGAGACTGGGGAGAGAGCCTCGGCCTGCTGCTGATCCTCCTCAGCCCCCACATCCTGGAGGACCACCGCCGCCGCCTCCTCCTGCCCCTCCACTGTGCTGAGGACCTCGTCTATGATGTCTGGAGACAGGTCCATCAGCGGGCTCTTGGGCTCAAACAATAATGAAGGAGTTGGGGATACTCCTACTCCTCCTCTAATGGCAGTGCTGCCACCTGCCTCTTGCAAAGGGGCACTTTTCCCATTCCCACCCTCAAAAAGAGAACGCCGGGCACAAGTTGCAGAAGAGAGTGCCTCTGTCTGCTGCTTCTCCTGCTTCTGTTGAGGAGCAGCCAGCCAAGGAGTTGCCCGTTTGATTTTCACAGCAGGAGAGGCAGCCTGCTTACTGGTGCCAGCCTGAGCTTTCCCTTGACCACCACTGCTTTCAGCACGCCCAGCCACAGACATGCGCCTGCTCCCTCTTCTCATTATAATAATATAATACTAGTAATACTACTAATAATATGTATAATAATATAATACTAATACTAATATGTATAATAATATAATACTAATACTAATACTAATATATATAATAATATACTAATGCTAATACTAATATGTATTTAGGGAAATGAGACAAGTGTGTATGTGAAATGCTCAAACTGGCTGTTTTGCACTTCACAAGCAGTGCACACAGCACACTCACACAATAACACAGTCACACACACAGTCCAAGTAACACACACACACACACACACACACACACAGAGAGAGAGAGAGAGAGAGAGAGAGAGAGAGAGAAGAAATAGATAATATTTTTTGTTTGTATTTTTTTGGTATTTTTTTATATAGAAGAAAGAAGGAAGATGAAACACAGTCAGGGTTTAAGAGGGGGAAGGGGGGGGAACCAAACAAACAAACACACACTCCAAAATTTTAAAATAAAGTTTATATTAAATCAAAGTAAAGGAAAAACACAGAGCGAACTAAGCAAAAAGTAAGAAAGAAGCAAACAAACACACACACGCGCCAAGCTAAATCCTAATCTATCTCCTCCAACAAACACAGCAGCAGCACCTAACTAACTCCTCTCCCCACGAATGACAACCCACAAAGACGCTGAAAAGCTGAAAGCTCTCAGGGTGGCTCTGCCTTAGTCCCCCCCATCCAACGCTGGGATTGGAGGATGCTTCATGAGGTGATCAATTCTCATCAGGATTGGGAGTTGAATGTGCCTGTCATCGCTACAAAAACAACAACAACAACCGCCGGTTTACCCTCTATCCCGGTTTTTTTACCTGATTTTTCCAAAAAATCTAGCAAGCGAACCGCACCACGCAGAGAGCTGAGAGTAGGCTCAAAATGACCCCCAGCCACGACTCTCTAAGCACAAGAAGTTTCAGAAAGATAGCTTAAAAAACAACACAGTTATCCCCTATTCTTTTCCACAATGCAATCCTATGGGCGAAATTTTTCAAAATGGCGATCGGAGCTTTCCGCGATAAGAGAAGCGCTCTGCCTATGGGCGCTTCTCTTCGCCTTGCTTCTAAGGGTCTGCGGTCCGCTTCTACTCTGCCTCTGGGCAAGGCGGAGCAGGCCAATTCGCTTCTGATTCTCCAATTCTAATCGGAGCGGAGCACATGCCTATTCTAATCTATTCAGACAATAATTACAAATGTACTGAGTTTACTTTTAAATGTTTTAAACTATAATTATAATTTTATAAGCAAACTAAGTTATACATAAAATAATTTTAGGAACAGAAAGGCTGTTTTATGTTCCCAAAGCAGCCGTCCCCAACCTGATGCCCTCCAGATCTATTGGATGGACCCCCTGCCCTGCACTGGAAGCCCAGCCAGCCAACAGGAGTAATAGTTTAACTGAATTAAAGAGCCTGCCTGTGCCTGACTCAGGTGTAGATGCTTTCTCACTCACAATGCCAGCCAGCCCAGAAGCGCTTTCACACTGTGGAAATGTGGATGACTTGACTTCTAAGTATCCCGCCCACAGCCAGAATCAGCAGCCAGTTAATGTTTCCCACACCTCTGAACACTGCGATTGGAGAACACAGTCACGGACAGCACTGTGGCAATTCCTAATTTGTTAGCCACAGAGGTCTATATCAAAGCTACCCCTCACCCCACTCAGCATCTTCCAAATATGGAGATATTCAGTTCATACACACACACACACAGAGCATTGATTCCTGAAAAACAGTCGGATAATTTTGGAGATGTTAGAAAATCCGATTGGGCATGTCTCCTCTGATTTTAATCGGTGGGTTTGGAAGCGGTCAATCTCTGCTCTGGAAGATCGAACACTCTGCGGATGTTCACAGTTAACAGATAATTCCGGGATGGAGCGCACACCCCTATTAATCTTATCCTGGCCTCCCCAGTCTCCTACCTACCAGAATGCTGCCTTTCCCCCTCTCCAAGGCTGATTTGCCAACCTCAGAGAGTCAGCCTATGCAGTTCTTTTCACACTAGTGGCGAGAGGGCAGAGGTTGGATTTCTGAAGTCCCTTCCAAGATTAGAGACATCCTGTGGTCCCTGTGATGCTCGCCCAGGGTCAGGGACAAGAGAATTACCCTCTAACTTAATTTGATGGTTTGTTACTGTTTTGATGTTTTTATATTGTGCAAATCACTTTGAGCAACTCCTTTTTGAAAGGGAAAAAATCAGGCAAAAATCCTTGAAATAAAATATAATTTAGTTTTTTATATATAGTTTTATCCCTCCCACCTCAAAAAGGGGCAAAGAGAAATTAGCACAGTGTGGAGGTAAACAACCAGATACATAATTAGGAGTTCAATAGTTGAATCAAGGCATTTTTTTTAAAAAAAAAATAATCATGACAAATGATAAGACAGAGCTGAGTTACAGCCTAGGGGTGACCATATTACACCAACTTTAAAATCACTTCACTTGTTGCCAATTAGTTTCTGAGCAAAATATCAAGTGTTGGTTATTACCTTTAAAGCCCTACATGGTTTGGGTCCAGGTTACCTGCCTTCTCCCATACAATCCAACCCGCATACTCAGGTCCTCTGGGAAGGGTTTACTCCAGTCAGCCACAACTAGGCTGACAACTGTTAAACAGAGGACCTTTTTTCTGCTACAGACTGTGGAATGGCCTGCTGGAGGAGATTCGTCAACTTAATACACTTTCTGAGTTTAAGACAGCCATAAAGACTAGTCTCTCTGGCAGGCTTACCCAGATGAATTTTAAACCTAAGAATTTTAATATGTTGTGATTGTTATTTTAATATTGTATTGGTTTTATATGCTCTTTTAACTAGTTTTATGTATTATATTGTATTTAATATTGTTCCCCACCTCAATACAGAGGGAGAGGCGGGTAAGAAGTATATTATTACCATATTTCTTCGATTGTAAGACGCCATCGATTGTAAGACGCACACTAATTTCAGTACCACCACCAGAAAAAAAAACCAACCTAAGACACACCCACGATTCTAAGACGCACCCCATTTTTAGAGATATTTATATGGGGAAAAAGTGCATCTTAGAACTGAAGAAATACAGCGTTATTATTAAATCTGCCAAATTGCTGAAATATAAAAACCAGCATCTTTATAAGGAAGAAATCTTTTATCCATCCCTACTTAGGACCTCTACCTTCACCATAAGGAAGGTGAAAGCATGCTGGCTCTCCATCATGAACTGGAACACACACAGCCCTCCTCCCCACTGATGTTAGAGGAAGCTCTGTGGGCCAAACCTGCAAATATTGTCAAAGTAGAAAAGGAAGTAGGGGAGCCTCAGCATTTAGACGCAATTCCCACTAATAGCAATGCATTGTCAAGTTTTGAACATTGATTTCAGGATGCCGACGTTGGCAACGAAGCAGTTGCAGAAGGCTCAGAAATCCGAGCTCTTGTGAGCAACTCAAGAGCATATGTGCACCTCTGAGAAACTGGATGGAGATGACCCTGAGTAACAAGTACGCGATCCCCTAATCATTTGAAGAAGTGCAAAATGATGTATTTGTCTGTGGATTCAGTGTATGAGATATAGTTAACTTAGAAGAAAGAAAAGAATTTGATTATTGTCTTAAATGTAATTAAACAAGGAGAGAATATAATTCACATTTGGGATGTGTAGAGAGCTGAAAATACACCTTAACCTTTGTGTGTGTTTCTCTTCTCCTTTTTTCTCTTTTTCTTTTCCCCTGGATGTGATGTTTCCATGTAATGCTTTTATGTCATGTATGTTTGCGAAGCAAATAATAATAATAATAATAATAATAATAATAATAATAATAATAATAATAATAATAATAATATAATAATAATAATAATAATAATAATAAAATAATAATAATAATAATAATAATAATAATAATAATAATAATAATAATAATAATAATAATAATAATAATAATAGAAGAAGAAGAAGTGCAAAACCAGGTAGAAGACATTTGCCAAAGCTGCCTTGGAAATCTGCCACACGCATAGGCAGGCAGCGGTGGCAAGAGCAATGGGGAGGAAAGGTGACGGCGTGTGTATTTAAAATCCTGATTTTAGTCCTTTCCTATTCTGTACGCTTTGAAGTAACAGTTATCTGCATTGTGATTCTTGAAAATAGTTGTCCTGTGTGAACATGCTTCTACGAAGCATCCAACGTATCAGGAAGGCTGTAGCAGTGGATTTTCTGGATCGCAAAGTGGTTGGACACGATGATATTGATGATCCTTTCCATCCATGATCCTTCAGATGCTGGTGGTACAGTCAGGCCCTTGCTAGGACCTCACAGCTAACCAATGGACAGTGCAATGCAAGGCATGAGGCAGCAGTACCTCTATTCTCGCTTTCAACAGACTGACCCTCCACTTTCAGAACAAGTGTGAAAGAAGCTGCTGCGCTTTCTCACTCAGACACGCGCACATCCCTCTTCCAGTTTTAGGTGAGCCCACTTCTTCAAGGACCCCCCAAAATCCTGTAACCAGCACTGCAAAGAACATTCAAACTATTTATTCCTGCAGCTAAATCTGCATGCTCCAGCTCAACTGAAAGTCTGAGGCTGAGGGAGGCCCAGTCAGTGAATGGTTTGCATTTTAGCTCCATCTACTGACTGCTGCTGGCAGTGACATTTTTAAAAAATCATGGGAGTGTTTTAAAGAACAGACTGCTTATGGGGAAATGATTTGCATCTTATAGACAGAAACTTGTCCATAAAAGCTTTATAGTGCTGGAGGATAATTGGCAGCATATTCTGTAGCCAGATATGTGGGTGAGAGAGAGAAAGCGCTTTTGAAGAATTGCAGCATTTAATTGTACCACAACGGTTAACACAAGGAAACGTATACTTTATGTGCTGGTCTCATGCATTATATACAGTGCTTTATCATGGATGTACTTTTAAAAACTTATTTTCTGCATTCTTAGCTCACCTTCCCTCCAAGACACTTTACATGCAGATGACACAAAACTGGGTGGGATAGCTGGAAGACAGAAACAAACTTCAAAGTGATCTTGATAGGCTGGAGTGCTGGGCTGAAAACAACAGAATGAAATTTAATAGGGATAAATGCAAAGTTCTACATTTAGGAAATAGAAACCAAAGGCATAGTTACAAGATGAGGAATACTTGGTTCAGCAATACTACAAACGAGAAGGATCTTGGAATTGTTGTAGATCGCAAGCTGAATATGAGCCAACAGTTCAATATGGCTGCAAGAAAGGCAAATGCTCTTTTGGGCTGCATTAATAGAAGTATAGCTTCCAAATCATGTGAGGTACTGGTTCCTCTCTATTTGGCCCTGGTTAGGCCTCATCTAGAGTATTGCATCCAGTTCTGGGCTCCACAATTCAAGAAGGACGCAGACAAGCTGGAGCGTGTTCAGAGAAGGGCAACCAGGATGATCAGGGGTCTAGAAACAAAGCCCTATGAAGAGAGACTGAAAGAACTGGGCCTGTTTAGCCTGGAGAAGAGAAGATTGAGGGGAGACATGATAGCACTCTTCAAATACTTAAAAGGTTGTCACACAGAGGAGGGCCAGGATCTCTTCTCGATCCTCCCAGAGTGCAGGACACGGAATAACGGGCTCAAGTTAAAGGAAGCCAGATTCCAGCTGGACATCAGGAAAAACTTCCTGTTAGAGCAGTACGACAATGGAATTAGTTATCTATGGAGGTTGTGGGTTCTCCCACACTAGAGGCCTTTAAGAGGCAGCTGGACAACCATCTGTCAGGGATGCTTTAGGGTGGATTCCTGCATTGAGCAGGGGGTTGGACTCGATGGCCTTGTAGGTCCCTTCCAACTCTTGCTATTCTATGGTTCTATGTAAGCATCACTACACTTCTGCAAACGTTTTTTGCCTCACTATACATATAAATTCGGCACCTGGCAAATCTGAACCAAGCCTAACATACTAGGATACATGGTCAGGATTGGGGAGAGCTTCCCTTCTTAGCACTACCATGGTGCATTTGCTTCTGCAGTTCATGAAAACCAGGGTGTTTGGCACATTGCCTAGAAGTCTAGGTAATGCCCAGTGATGCGCGCTCAATGTAAGAAGCAACAAAATTGGATTTCATGGTCATTATTCTCCCTGTAACACACACACACACACACACACACAGAGAGTTTTCCTTGTGCCACACAGTTCTGCCATATAGGAGTTTGGTGGAACAGGCGGCCTGAGCTGTCCCACTGCGCCAGTTTTGAGGAGTTTGTGTCACACCTGGCAAGCCAATTGGTTGTCAGTTTATTAGAAAACAGAGCATGGACTGTTCCTTTGCCTTTCACAGAAGTTCACTGCGCAGAAATCCACAGGTAAAGCTTTTCACAGGATAAGAGATAAACATGATTGTGTGTTGATGGCTTGCACAACCTGCAGTAAAATCATAGCTATAGAGACTGGTTGAAAAGTTGGCAACCTTAGCCATTGCTTCAGCGTGATAGCTCATAAGTTCAAAGTTAAACAAAGCAGTCCTTCAGTCTGGAATGAAATGTACTACCTGTGCCTGAAACTCTCAATGCTGCTAGAACTTCTAATACACACCTACCAAGATGCTACCCTGAACTTTCTCTTTGCCATGTCTGTTGGACATAGTATAACATTACTCATTCTCTGACACAGCACAGCGTGGATTCTTATGACCTTACAAATCTAGAATGGAGGTCAGCTAACCGATCAGCCTGCTTTTGCAAGACAACAGAACCTCTCTCAACATCTCGAGTTCCATTGCTGATTATTCACAAAGCCAAGGATATACCCGGCTGCAACAGCTCTACCACTTTGTGCGTGGATTTCATTTATGAAATTGTCCCCCCACCCCCCATGAAGCCTAATTGATTTAACTCTGTAACCCTTTATTGAATGCGTTTTTAATGCATGGGTAGACAGAGGCAGTGCTACAGCAGAGGGCTACTCTGCAACAAAAGCGTACCTTCTTCTCTTCCTGCCCAAAACGTACTTCATTTTGAAGGAGTTTGCCCCTCAGCATTTATGACCAATGGAATCTCAATTCTCAGCAACCGCCCAAGTGGTATAAGGTGTGTGCATTGCCATTTGGCACAGAATACACTCAAATCAGGTGAGATTTGGGCTTGTTCTGTAGCCTCCAGTTTTTAAATTCACATGGGCCAGTCAATGTTGTTTTCTTCCAAAGCTGAAGAGTATCCTTGGAGGAATTAAGAAGGGCTAAAAATGAAACGATGCAAGGTCAAGTTATTAACGGCAGAACATTAGTACATACCTGTGTTAAGCCATGGAGCATGCTCAGTGTGAATGAGAGGATTCCCAGATGCTTAACGGAGCAGGCAGGCTGAGTTGAGTATGTGCGAAATTTAGATTACTTTGCTCTTTATACAACACACTCCTGCCTGGTGCTAACCAAAGGCTACTCTTCTCCTTCCTGGAAAACACAAATGTTTATATGATCCCATGTGTTGCATTTCTATTTATAAATTGTTGTGAGCTACAGTAGACCCCATTTTACAGCCACAAGGTGTACTAGAAATATTTTTTAAAAAGAAGTTTTGACTTAAGCTTTGAGAGGAGAAAAAATAGTTTCACAATTGGCACTGCTTGTTTACAGTGTGGAATCATCGTGGAGATATTTTTTGGTTCCTCAACAAAGGCTTGGAGCATGGGTGGGCAATTTGTGGCCCATCCAGATGTTTTGGCCTACAACTCCCATCAGTCTTAGCTGGCATAGCCCACCCCTGGCTTAGAGGCTGCAGAATATATGAAATACACAAGGCAGGCTATGGATACAATGTCTACTTTTCTTTTCCACAATTCTTTCTTGGGCGTCTTTCTGAAGGTCAATTTGAATATGAATCAGCATGGTGGGAGATGTGTAAGAGTGTAATGGTGAGCTATGGTTTGAGCAGGAAGTGAGCTGATGGGTTGATTTCAGTTTAGAATCTTGGGACACTTCACAGACAAGAAGTGACGAAAAAGAGAGGTACCAGTTCACACAAAATTCTGTTTTCTGCCACTTCTTGCAGCTTGGGAAGTGACTTTAAGAGTTTACCCACAGATAGAGAACACCCCTTACCAATATACCAGGCCAAGGGAAGTAATCTAGTGACAAATGTAGGAACAAGTAGTGATGTAATTGGCTGGATAAGATGCTTCAAATTTCCCCGGCTGTCAGCTCCTGGTAGGGGTCCATCCACTGTGACTTATCACAAGTCACCTTCTTTTCCTTAGATGCCAACCCCCTCCTGTGCACACTTCTGGATTTCTGCCTCTTAAAGAAAAGAGCTGCCTGTTCCCTATTTTAAAAGTATTTTTAATTTTTTTTTAAAAAAAATGTCAATGGGCCTCTTCTAATATGAAAAGGTATTCTCAATTCTCAAAAAAGGTAGTCTATCCAGAAGCTATTTCCACCCCTCAAAAGCATGTTTATTTTTCGAGACAGATAAATACCGTATTTCTTCGACTGTAAGATGCCATCGATTGTAAGACGCACACTAATTTCAGTACCACCAACAGAAAAAAAGCTTTGATTCTAAGAAATAATAAATGTACCCGCGATTCTAAGACGCACTCCGTTTTTAGAGATATTTTTATGGGGAAAAAATCGAAGAAATACGGTACTATAATATTTATACCCCGCCTTTCTTTTCCTAAGAGCAACTTTGAGAAAATGAACAACAAAACAGCATAAAACATGATTTAAACAACAAATGTTAAAACATCAGTATAGTATCAGCCAAAAACAAGACAGAAAAAAAGTTATATAAGTTTCCTGTTATTAATTTTAAAAAGATGATGACGACAAAACATTTCCAGAGTTCTTGAACAGCCATTCCATCGCTAGCTATATAAAATCAATGCTTACCGACAATATATGCTGCTTTTGCACGAAGCGGAATGCCCTGCACTCACTGCCAGGCTACATATATCTAAAATGCAGTCAATAACCAAAGGTCTTTTAATGAAACACACACACTAATAATTTTGAAATCAACTTTATTTACACAATTTCACAGGTTTAACAATATGTGAAACTTCTGTCACATTTTTTTTCCTTCTTAAAGTGGAAATGCACCTTAAGATAGAAAAGGATTCTTACCTCATCCTTTTTCACAGTTTTGAGTAAGCAATATAAAATTACTAACCAAGGGCATGATCAAGTCCAAATTAACCACTTTTAATTGGATTGATTTAAAAATACACTTAGGGTGCAATCCTATGCATGTCCAAAGAGGAAAAAAAAACCTCCTACAAATCCCAGCATGTCCCAGCCAGCTGGGAGTTGCAAGACTTTTTTTCTGTCCACACACGCATAGGATTGCGCCTTTAATGATCCCAGTTGGGACTTGAAAGTGCCTAATTTTGGGCTAGATTGTGCCCCACATATTTTATTTTTAGAAATACTCTCTGACTCAAATATGCTTGCTTCAGTCCAATAATTTGAAGCTCATCTTAATCCCATGTTAACTGTAGCTCAACATTTGCCTGCATACTGTCCAAAACGTCTGACATACCTTCTGCCCTAGGATACAATGGCTTATTAACTTCAGCCAAACAAGACTTTTGTCATTAATAACTCTTAACAAATTATCAATAGGCATGTCACTGTAAGTCTATTAATTCAATATTGTCAGCCCAGAAAACATGGTGGCCTTAAAACAGAATGAAACGGTAGAAAAATATTACAGAATTAGTATTAAAACTATGTGTGGAGGGAGAGAGAGAGAGAGTCACAGGTCATCACATTCTTCTTTGGGGGAAAAAAGTGATCCCTTTCAGCTCTTCAGGCAGGTAATCCTGCTGTACAGGTTCCTTATACATGGGGTTATATTTATAACCTTTCCCATAGCCTATGTCTTTCATGAGCCTAGTTGGTGCATTCCTCAAATGCAAAGGGACAGGTGGAAGGGGTCCTTGGTGGTTTCTCAGGCATGCCTTGACTTTGCTATAAGCGCTGTACACTTCTATAGACTTTGGTGCTCTGGCAAAATAGGTTACACACTGTGCCAGTAAGACCTGTACAAGAAAAGGAAAAACAAACAGAAATTAACAGAGCCATATGTCACATGAATGAAGCCAACTCATCCTAAGTTCCCACTGCTTAGATATCAATTGTTAGCCAGTATTTGATAGAACCATAGAATAGTAGAGTTGGAAGGAGCCTATAAGGCCATCAAGTCCAACCCCCTGCTGTCCAGTTGCCTCTTGAATGCCTCTAGTGTGGGTAACAGGTTCCATTGTCGTACTGCTCTAACAGTCAGGAAGTTTTTCCTGCTATCCTGCCGGAATCTGGCTTCCTGTAACTTGAGCCTATTATTCCGTGTTCTGCACTCTGGGATGATCGAGAAGAGATCCTGGCCCTCCTCTGTGTGACAACCTTTCAAGACCTTAAAGAGTGCTCTCATGTCTCCCTTCAATCTTCTCTTCTCCAGGCTAAACATGTCCAGTTCTTTCAGTCTCTTCTTTGTTTCCAAACCCCTGATCATCCTTGTTGCCCTCTTCTGAACCCCCTCCAGCTTGCCTGCACCCTTCTTGAAAATGCAGTGTCAGGTGCTACCAAGTAACAATGGCGTACAGTAAATGCCCTTTGTTTATAATTTCACTCTTTTGCAGGGTACAATGGGTCATCTGAAAACTGATACCGAAACAGTAAGCTCTTCAGATCAATTTAAAAAGGTACTGTACTCAGAGTTAAAACATGCAAACAGACAGCCATGTGGTGCAGCTGGCCTGTGCCATTTCAGACGGCAGTGGGGCAGTGGGGCATGGCACTTTAATATCTATCCATCCACACACGTATACACATACTTACTAGACTGGTCCCCCACTCACAGTAGTTTTCTTTGAGAAAGTACTTAAACATGATTCTCCTGAAATGGTACATCCTAGCAAAAACTGTACCACATGACTAGTCTGAGCATGTGTTTCATGTTTATCAGTTAACATAACAGCAGCCTTTGCAACAATCAACTATAACCATTCTTAACGATGGTTAACACTTGGGCTCAGCCAAGCATTAGCTTGATCTGTTCTGAGCTCAATCATGGGAAGTCCCCAAACCCCATCCTTTCACTCATTTACCTGACTGCTACTCTAGAAGTAAAAAAAGAAAGCGGAAAAAGGGGTGCAGAGGAAGACTTTTCGTGTACAGAGATATATTTAGTGAACCCAGCACATTTTGAATATATTCTTTTGGGACATTATTAGGTGCAATCAACTGTCATCTTCCAGGTGTGCTGCAAAATATTGCTACTGCAATGATCCAGGCACTGGTAGCTCTGGGCAATATGACCTTTCCAGGGTTGTTGATGCCTTGTGGATCTACATATGCCTTGGAAACTTCATTACAGCTACCAGCACCAATATCACTGCAGGAGCAGCACTCCAGGCGCTGGTGGAGAAGATCCTCCCACGCCTTCCATCGGCTGCCTCCAGAGGAGCTGCAAAAGAAATTGGGGGGGGGGATTGGTTTGGAGGCTGACTGGTAAGTTTCCATCTCAGGAGTCCCTGACCTTTTTGGGCCCATGGGCCCATTTGGGAATTTGAGAAACTGCTGTGGGCACCACCACAAAATGTCTGATCAGTGGATCAGCGCTTTAGCATATGTACCTGTCACATCTATAGGTCTTTGACTGCATCTTATTGAGCAAAATGTGTTTTGTGCAACTTCCCATTAATAAGGGATTGTCTTTTTGGTAAATTGCTGGTGGTGCAATGCAGTTAATGTTTCTTTTAAACATACGTTTTGTCAATGTCCAGTACTTGCTTCTTTTGGGGAGGAGGTTATTACACAGAAAAAAATTGTTCCAGAAAAGAGACCTATTATTGACCTATTGGCTTTTTAAAATTACTTACTTGCTTCTTGGAAATTAACAAACGGTCATCTTAAATGGATTCTCTACACCCTTTTGACAATATTAAAAACAATGTTTCATAAGTGCCTGCAGGTGCTACATTGGGATTCCTTCTCCCTCTGACCTGGAGTACTCCAGGGTAGTTAAACACTGTAGGGTAGTTACACACCAACCACTATCTGTCACTTAAGCTTATATTCTGAGTTAAGTACTAACTTTAACAAGATCTTTAATTATACCAGTAGTAAAACAACTTTGTTAGGAAGGAAAAACAGGGCATTAACAGGACCAAGCGACCTAAGGCTTCAATTCTATACCCACTGAATGGCATTTACTTCTGAGTATATATGCATAGGATTGCACTGTCCATCCCATCAAATAGAAGGAAGCAAAAATGGAGGAGAAAGTAACATTAAGTGGTTGAAATGATGACAGTTACAGAACTGAATTCACAACTACTTTACCTCACACTCTGGCATTCCAATGAAGTGGCAGCCTTGATAAGCAGCCACTGCTTGAGTTAATGCCAAGGGATCTGCCAATCCTACAACCAAAGAATAAAAATAAACGTTTGTTATAATTAGTAACATAATACTCCACTTTTTTTTTTTAACTTTGTAAGCAAAGTCTCACATCGCAGCAGGTGTCAGGGGGCAGCAGTGTTGGGCATTTGCCAAGAACCACACCTCATGAGGAGGCCCACTACCAACTCATAGAGTTCCCTTTCTGTTGCTGCTTGCACACCTGCCTCCTATGGACAAGTCAGCAGTGAAATAAACAAGGGTCGGATCCAGATTTAGGTGTTTGTAACTGTGGTGGCAGAATTGGGACTTCTCTGCCAGTTTTTCTCCACAGCAGCCCTCCCACACCCCAGCTGTACATAGAGGGTCAAGGGAGCCTGCTGAATGAATGGATGAGAGGTGATTCCCTGAAAATTGGATGGCGGCACCTTTTGTGAGCACCTTTTATCCATAGAGGGCAGATCCTGGATCCAACCCAAAAAGAAGTAGTAAACACTGCTGCTCACCTTGTTCTCTTCCTCTGGGCAACTGTGCAGTTTGGGGTCAAAGGGAGAAAGCAAGAGACAGTGCAGTGCTGACAGCAATGAGTGGGTCTACTGAGGGTATCTTATTCTCCAAAACATGGAGCCAGCTTTGTCTCACATCACTTGACTACTGAATAAAAGGGGCAGGTTTAGGTACCTGCCATTATAATCAATGGAGCAACAACGTAGTTAACACAGCTTGTCCAGTCAAGAAGTCTAGAAACTTTCAAGGCCAAGTAAGCAAGACATGGCAGAGAGGGGGACGGGACCTTCGCTCCCTGTCATTCCCTCCTGGGCACATAACCACAATAACAGCATTTTTTAGCTCAGTTCAGCTCTTTCTCTGTTCTTGATGATGTTACATAGACATCCTTGAATGACCATTGTGTTTCTATTACTCCACTCTATGTTCTACTGCGAAGCTCATTGAGTGCCCTTGATTGACCAAGGTGCACCAACACCAGAACACAGAGCCCTTTTCAGAGGCGTAATGGCTTAAATGCTGTTGTACAGGTGCCTGGTGAGGCACGGTGCTGGCATAGCCAATGGTCCAGTCTATGGTACATTGCAGTGCTAGTGGACAGGCATATAGAATCAATTCATGAACTAACTAATCTGAAGTGAGACCACAACTCTGCAATGTGCAGGGGTTGGTGTCCCCAATGGAGTCTTAGAAACATCCAAGTCAACCAGCAGAACTTCCATGATCCAAATGGTTCAACATTTGAGGTCTCCAGAACCACCCAGAGAGCTTCGGCTATTGGGCGGTATAAAAAATATAATAAATAAATAAATTAGTCTGAAACTAATAAAAGTATTTTGGCAAAAACAAAGATCTACCCCAGATGGGCACAATGTCATTTTGGGATCCATGTCTTTTGTCAAGTACATCTGATGGTTCAATCGATGCACAGCCAAGCACATCTCAAAATGTCTATGGCCCAGGTGTCCTTTTCACAGTGGCTGCCATTAAACAACCAGATGGCTACTGTGGGTTTAGTTAAATTGGCTCCAAATCACCCCTGAATTAGCTTCGTATGGAGCTGGATCCAAGGCAACACTGACGAAGTACAATAAATTACAACGGACAAGCAATAACTGTGGGTTAAATGGTGATACAGGGAATAATAGTGGGAGGAGCAAGGCTTAGACCTGTGCTTACTGATGAAAAAAAGAGGTAAACCATATAGCAGCCCTCCTAAGTTAGTTAGTTAGTTAAAACATTGCTTAGCCTTCTTTCAGGGCAGAAGCCCTCCCAAGGTGGCATACAGCAATAAAACAGATAAAACCAGTAAGACATTAAGAGCAATAAAAAACACAATAAAACAGTAAAAGCACATTTGAAACAATAAAAACGACAATAAAAACAGTCATAAAACTAACAAAACCAGCAATAAATACAGCAATCATATTAAGAGAAAACCAGAGCAAAATAATGTTTTCAAGTCCGTCTTAAAAGCCTGCAATGATGGAGTATGGCAACTTATTCCAGAGGTGTGGGGCCACTGTAAAAAAGGCCCTCCCTTGTGTGGTCACCCACCTAACTGCTCTCACAGGAGGGTAAATGAGAAGGGCCTCTCAGAAAGAGTATGGGAAAGAGTATATCTTAAAGTATGGAAACACCGGTATGGGTGAAGGTAGTCCTTCAAGAAAGTTACTCACCTATATCTTCACTTGCAAACCTCACCAGCCTTCTTGCTACATATAGCGGATCCTCACCACCTTCAAGCATTCGTGCAAGCCAGTAAAGAGAAGCATTTTCATCAGAGCCTCGCATGGACTTGTGGAGTGCAGAGATACAGTTGTAATGCTCTTCACCTATTTAGAGACACAAAAGAAATTTAAAAATCCATTAACACTCTTGGTCATCCAGTGCTGCTGGCTGGTAATACGTTCATGGCAGGCAAGAGGAAATACGTTTCTGCAGTGCCTAATTAATTACAGCATTATTTGCTGAAAGATGTAGTGATGGATGCTGGTTAGATGTCTTTAAAAAGGATTCCACACACTTGTGGTGGATGAGTCTGTCCTTGGCCATCAGCCCTGACAGCTACATGCAACCTCTGTTCTAAGCAGTATACATCTAAGTACCAGATGCTCAGAGCAGCAAATAGGGCTGGGTATCGCTTTCACAATGTCCTAGGGAGAGTGACAGACTGCTGGATCCGATGGACCCGTGATTTGATCTAGCGAGGCAATTTGTTTGCTCTCTTTAGGCTTTATTAGTGGTGGTAATCATTTGGGCTAGCAAGAGATTGTTTTAAGTGTGGATTTATCCAGATGCACACTTTTATATTTATTTATTTGTTATATTTATATCCTGCTTTTTCCTTCAAGGAGCCCAAGTGGTGGGCCACTCTGCCACTCTGCATTTTACCCTCATAACTGTCTTGTGAGGTGGGTTAGGCTGAGAGTTGATGGCTGGCCCAAAGTCCCCCAGTGAGTTTCACAGCAGAGTGGGGACCAGAACCCAGGTCTCCCCAGTCCCAGTCCTACACTCTAATGACTACACCACACTGGCACTACTAGTTGTTGTATCTTATTCAAAGTGATTGCATGTTCCCATAGCCTAGAACTGCTTCCCGATATGGGCCAGTGTGGTGTAGTGGCTAAAGTGTTGGACTGGGAGTCAGAAGATCTGGGTTCTAGTCCCCACTCAGCCATGGAAAACCACTGGGTGACATTGGGCCAGTCACACACTCTCAGCCCAACCCACCTCACAGGTGAGGATAAAATGGAGAGGAGGAGGATTATGTATGCCGCTTTGGGTTCCTTGGAAGAAAAAAGGCGGGATATAAATGCAAAATTTAATTAATTAATTAATTAATATTATTATTCAAATGAGCTTTCATCCTGGTGCCCTTCAGATGTTTTGGATTACAACTCCCATAATCCCTGACCATTAGCGATACTAGTTGGGGCTGATTGTAAGCCATAACATCTGGAGGACACGAGGTTCAGGAAGGTTGCTATAAGTAATGTATAACAATATCTAGGGCCGTGTCCTTCGGCCTCTGAATTGAAAGGCAAAAACATTTGTAATTCATTTATTTATTTATTGCATTTCATTACAGAATAAATGAAGTGCTGTGCATTCTCCATGTTTATCCCCCATTTTATGTGCAAAGTGTTGGAATTTCTCATCTCCTTTGGGTCCAAGTGCTTTAGGGTTGTTCTGTGAGTGACATTTTGTTCTTCAATTCAGCCAAACCAACATACATACAACAGTCCAACTGAATTTTATGTTTCTTGAGGAGGTTCTAGGGCAAGTTGAGGAGGCTGATTTGAGGAAGTTCACCGTAATGGCTCCTGGGCGCCACCAGCAGGTTCAGAGCACATCAGCCAATCACAGTCTCCAGCCACAGGAAAGCCACTGGCACCTTCCCTGCCACAGCTAGCAACTATCCTGGTATTTTTGTTAGTGAAGTTGTTCGCCTGCATCCTTCTAAACTGGGTTTTCCTGAGAATTGGCCTATCCGTATCTCAAAAGCCTGGCCTCTTCTAAGGCACACAAGGGCCAGAAGGAGACAGCTATTTTTAATAGTGCTCCACACAAAGAGCTCGCTGGTATGCCATCATGATCAGGCCAATATAAACAGCATGTCTGTGCTCTGTCACGGCATTCAGGCTTTCAACTTGAGCCGGCAGCAATAAACCCAGCAGCTGGGCGTCTCGTCACACTCCTGGGAATGGCGTCGCCTGGTCTCTTAAAAGCAGGAGGGCCTTCAAATATTTAGAAAGGCAAGTTCAGTCTATACTTCCCAGCATACATTCTTGTGTGCAGTGTTTTAAGCCAGTAGGTTTCTTTTTAGCAGATGGAGAAGGGAGTGTGGGGGGGGGGGGGAATAGAAAAAAGCCTTAGCAGTAATGATAATCACAACACACACACACACACACACACACACAATCTATATACAAAGACACACAAAAGCACAAAGATGGTCCCATGCCTGGAGATCTGGGGGTGAAAAGGCTCTGGTTGTAAACATACTCATAACTGCTTTCAAATATTTATTTATTATTGCATTTATATCCCACTTTTTGTCCTCCAAGTAACCCAAGGCGGCATATGTAATCCTCCTCCTCTCAATTTTATCCTCACAACAACCACCCTGTGAGGTGGGTTGGGCTGAGAGTCTGTGACTTGCCCAAAATCACCCAGTGGGTTTCCATGGCCGAGTGGGGACTAGAACCTGGATCTCCTGTCTCCCAGTCCGACACTTTAGCCACTACACCACCCTGGGTCTCCTCTTAACTCAATCATCCTCAACGTGGAGTTATGGTCCAAGATACCACATTGAGGAAGGCAAACTATTCCAGTTAAGAAAGTTGTAGCCCACAAGACTTGTTTTTAACATCTTGAATAAAGAAATTTCCGAAGAGTTTCCACAAGAATCAGTGTTTTTCTTCACAGCACTAAAGGCAGTGGTGGCTCTTCACCTATATTTTTCCCATGTGTAATCTACAC
The DNA here is from genome assembly GCF_023053635.1 of Elgaria multicarinata webbii. Taxonomy (NCBI): domain Eukaryota; kingdom Metazoa; phylum Chordata; class Lepidosauria; order Squamata; family Anguidae; genus Elgaria; species Elgaria multicarinata. Next base: position 28,979,127 of record NC_086177.1, read on the forward strand.
TGTGCTTAGACATTCAAGTTCAGAGAACCTTTTTAATTGGGGGTGCTGAAAGATAGAACAGAACATGTGCTCTACCCTGGATTTTTGTAGGTAAACAAACGTTTCTGAGATTTCCTGTGTGAGCTGAGCGCACTGTTTTGTTTACAACCTCTTGGATTTCAAACTAAACAGATTTACAAGATTATCTGAGAAACAGGCCAAATCATCTGGCATTCCGATGAGGATACCCTAAAGCTCCTAAAGACCAAAATGGCCACACACAGTCACTTTTGATCTAAATGGAAGCTGTGTCAGAGGTCAGGTGCCCAGCGTCAAGCTGATCAAAATTCACTTTCCGTGTTGGAATGGAGAGTAGAAAAGGGGCTAGGAAAAAAACAAGTTGCAGTTATTACAAATGTGTGACATTGGTTACACACATCTATGCCGCAGGGTTGTGCTTTGTGTGACAAAGCCGGAGCCAAGCAGCCACACAAAAGACGAAAAGCAGCCCCCAAAAAATCAATCTAGGGGACTTGGGCTAGACCTACACTACTGCTTTATAGTGGTATTGAAGTGCACTGATAACTGTTGGAGCATAGGACATATTCCATGTACTGCTTTCATAGTGTTATTTCCTGCTTTTTATTTTACATTCATAATGATTGGACATAAGGTGTAGATCTGGGCAAAGTGAAAAGAAGAAAGCAGAAAATTCGGAGGGTGTTTCTTCAGAATTGTAGGAGGAAAGCCAGAGGAAAAGGTTGTGAACAGTCCGAAATGGAGATAACTGAAGGAACAGAGGCTGTCTTCAACCTGGGGCACTCCAGATGTGCTAGACCACAACTCCTATCATTCCCAGCCAGCTGACTGGGAATTATGGGAGTTGCGGTCCACCGTAGGGGTGTGCACAGACCCCCCGATCCTCTTCGCGCCCGATCCGCAAATTGAAGATTGGGCCCGCTCCGCCCCGCCTCGTTCCGTCTAGGGGCCACTCCGCTCTGCTGCGGAGCTCCAGCTCCGAATCGGAGCTCCGCAGTGGCGGGGAGTGCCGCAAGGTAAGCCCACCTCCCTCCTTCCCCTTACCTGTATCCGTCCCTGCCCATCCCAGCTTCACTAGAACCCGCGGCTCAACCAGGAACTGTAGGCCCCGATTGCGGCCTACACTTCCTGGTTGGCTCTAGTGAAGCTGGGATGGGCTGGGACGGACACAGGTAAGACCCCCCTCCCCCTTACCTGGCTCTGCCGCCGTCACCGCACGGGCGGGTGGCGGCAGGGCCAGGTAACCCCCCTCCCTCCTCTCCCTTACCTGCATCCGTCCACGGTCCCGCGGCTGCTTCAACTGAACCCGAGGACTCAACCAGGAAGACTAGACCCCCCTCCCCCTTGCCCCCTTACCTGCTGCCGTCACCGCGTGGGTGGCAGCGACAGCGGCAGGGCCAAGTAAACCCCCCTTAACTTTTTTGCGGAGCTCCGGATTGAGGCGAAGGATCCACCTTCACCTCGATCCGCTCCGCAACGCTCCGCGGCTCCCCCAATCCTCTTCGCTTCCGCCTTAATGGGAGGCAAAGCCTCCCGATCCGCTCCTGCTTCTCTGGTCCGAGGAGAAGCGGAGCACATCCGTAGTCCAATGCATCTGGGGGGCACCAGATTAGGGAAGGCTGGACTGGGTGGTGGGAGTCCAATCTAGCCTGCCTTTGTATCTTCAACAGAAGCTTGAGCTGTAGCAATTAGTCACTGGAAAATGCTTACCTCCACGCCATGAAAAGCTTCAAGTGCGTTTTGTAAATTGAATCACTCTATAGTTCAAAAGTTGGCAACCCTAATGAGAATCCTGGTTTATGTGGGAAGGGTAAAAATCCCCCTGCCCCTTGGGAACCTGTGACTGTTGGAAGTGGAGACCAATCTGGTCCCAAACTGGTACCCATTAGATGTTTTAGACTACATTTCCCACAATTCCTGACCATGGGCCATGCTAGTTTGAGCTGATGGGAGCTGGAAGTCCAAAATATCTGGAAGGCGCCAATTTGGGAAAGGTAAACATATAAAGTTGTCTTGTATAGTACCAGACCATTGATCTATCTGCCCCATTGCTATCTTCACTGACTGGCAGTGTCTTCCCAGTGGCCCATCTTTATGCAAAGCTTATTCTCTACAACTCCATCAATGTTCTTTGACCCTGGCCTTTTCTAAGCAATTTAGGCTTCCTTAGATTTCGCATGTGACTTGGGGTTGAGTACACCAAGGCTCTGATTTAAGAAGACTGGTTGAGTATTCTCAGATCACATATGGCTTATAAAGAAACACCAACAGTTCTTCATCATGAACAGTTTTGCACTTTGGTGGTGTATACCACCACCATTTATACTAGCCGCCCTTTACCTGGCCAACAGGAAGTAACAACAGGGCCACTTCGTGCCAGGACAATTTTTGGAAGGGTGTTGGTACACATAGCCATAGCGCCCTGATTTGTATGTGCAGTCCTCAGCATAGATATTAAAATCCTAAACACGTACATACAAACACGTGCTAATATGAGAAGAGAATATAACTTCATGCCAAGGATTATACACAAGTATCAGGCACTTGGAAATGAGATCTAACACCACATCTGCTTAGTAGCTGGCCCTGGTCACGGCCAGAGACAGGACAAGACAGACCATTGGCCAAGTTCTATAAGGTTATATTTAGCTGTTTAGGAAGAGGCAGAAATTTGAATAATTACCACAATCAAAAATTAAAAGACATTACACCAACATATTATATCCAATATTAGTTTAACTTAAATCCCATTGATTTCAACGGATCTACTCTAAGTAGAACTAACATTGGATACAACCCAATGTGCTTCGGAGTAAGAGGGAAGCACTGTCCCTTTGTCGCAACTTTTCCTTTCTTCATTATTGTTAAAATCGTATTTTGCATAAAGCTTAGAAAAGAATTGCAGGCATCTCTTTCATCATAAGATTTGCTCCATGTCATTGAAGATAATCCAATGCATTTTACCGGTCAAGAAATGGATAAACAAAGTGCATTTGTTCAAAGGCTAATTAAATACGAGCATGTAAATAGTTAAATGCAAGGAGACAAGTCTAATCCTCAAAGCGCAATCTCCAATTCCGATCTCCGCCGCAAAGACAGACAGAAATGGCCAGCGTTTGTGACACATAATGGTGCCAAGTCACGAATTTAGCAAGAGCTGGTATCAAATTAGGAATCTGTGTACGCACTTATACGCAAGTGGTCTGACATCAGCAAATTACAAAATTCATTTCCTTAAAAAGGAATGCCAAAAATAAAAAGGGTCATTGAAAAATTCAAGTAAATATTGGCATGAATGGCTATATTGAGAGGAAGAGAGTCTCACATAAATATTCCTGTCAATTTTTTGGGAGAGAGGAACCCAACCAATTCCTGAAACCAACTCCAACATACCGTATTAGTAGCATGTGAATGTGTGATTTTAGTAAATATGAGGCTTCAATAAACAAATCATGGTGGAATAGACATCTATGAGCCACGGCAGAGACTGAATGATTTCTCTAGGACTCCTCTAAATCTGAAGGTGAGAGTTTAAAGGATACCACTGTTAAGTCTAAGATTTTGCATCATCTATACGATCAGTTTCAAAATCAATCTCCACAACTTGCATCAGGTTTATTCCAGCTTTCCACAGAAATAATGAAACATATCGGCCCCATTCAGGCATTCGGAATTTTGCCCCGTCTTCTCCAAACCTGACCTTCCTGTATTGAGCAGGAAGACCAATAGCAATTGTAAGCCTGCTTGATTGAATGTGGTTACAGTTGTCCCTGGGATTGGAAGCCCTGATCATGAAGGATTCCTGACTGTGGGGAGGACAATAACTATATTCAGCTAAACAGGCTTACAGCATCCATCAGGCACTGATCGGCTCAGGAGGGGGTGGGGTCAAAGGACCTCTATGGATACAATTCAGAATGCCTAGATGGAACGTTTGTAAAAACCGGGGCAAAACTCTGCCATTTTAGAACCTCAGCTCACTATTTTCATCCTTCAAGAGTTGTCCTGCTGAAGCTGGCTTCCATACTGTATCAAGTGGCTGAAAGCTACTTTCGACAGAATCAACAGAATCAAATTGATTCAACAGAATCTAAATGAGAAAGATTTTCCCCCATCAGCTGCAGGTGTGTATATGTGTGGGGTGGGGAGAATAAAATCTTCACTCCAATGCTCTGCACATAAAAAATAGCAGACAGCAAGGAGAAGGCAAGGCATAACACCTGGCTTCCTAGTTTTCTAGCTGTAGGGATTTCCTCTCACCCCAACAAAGGAAATCATTAACACATGCAACAACAAGAACACTCCGCAGCAGCCTTTAGTAGTCCAGAACAAGAAAATTCTTTTACTTTCACTCTGCTGCTTTACCAATTCAAGAAAAGAAAGCAGATTTTTCTTTCGCAGGGAAAATCTCAACGTCATTGAAACAGAAGTGTGTGTGCATGCGCACATGCGTGCACACACACAACCACCATCTTTGCATTATTATATAATTTTTAAAGAGAAATTCTTATCCTCATAGCATAGCACTGGGAATGCTCTTGAGGCAATATGCAAAATGCCACAAGCTATTCTTAGCCACAGACAAAGCCACTTTTCCCCCAACTGCCACACTGTCTCTAGGGAGAAATGGTATGTGTTACCTTATCCCTTTAAATGTTGTTCCCTTTGAGACAATAGCTTGGAGTTCACAGTACGTTCCCTGCCAATCTCCACTCATTAGTTTCATCTTCCTGAGCAGCTCGGCCTCCTCACATTCTTCACGCCTATTGTTGGAACAGGTGCAGGGGGCTCCAAAGAGCCGTTCAGGGAGAACTGTGCCTGGTTATGGTCTCTCGAAAGCAATAGCTACCTTATTAGCCAAGACCTTCTCACTCAGGAATACTATTAATTTGTATTGTAATTTTACTGTTGCATTCATTTTTATATATTATAAAGTGCGTTGAGAGTAATACTGAGTATAGATTCTGGAAACAAGTACATAAATAACTCACAATGGAACAACATTAGGTTTGTTTCTGTCATGACAAACCATAGTTTACTGTGGTATCTAAATGCAGATAGCACCTCCATCCTAGGTTTGCACACTTCCCCATCTCCTCCTCTGGCATGGCCAAAGGTGGAGTTTGGAAGATTTTGTTTCCATTTTTTTTAATTACCTACAGCTTGTTATGTTATCTGAGCCTGACAAACGGTAGTTAAACTTAATACTTGAGGGTTTGGATAACATACTAAACTGCAATTAATAAAGAACAGAATGAAAGCTTCTAATCTCCGCCTTATGCCTACAGTGGAACATGAAACTCCTAGGGGAGGCTAAACCATAGTTTGTTGTGATAAACCATGGTTTATTGTGATGTCCAAATGCAGCCATAGGAACTATGCTATACATAGGTCTGGTTTAGAGGACACTTGAAGTTCTAATTTAGTACTACGTGACTGAGCCACAGGCCATGTGGCGACCATGAGGAGGTGATTAGAAAGATGTCCCTTTTTGTTTTTAAGTAACCACAGTTAACTGTTATGTCACAAAAGGACAAACTGTGGCCATTTTAAACTATGGTTTATTGGAAAAAGCCAAGATCAAACAGTGGGTTGTGATCCTCACTTATTTCAACAAACCAAAATTTAAACTTAGTTCCAGTTCAGCTGCAACAATAAACTCTAATTCTCTTTTATGAGGAAGCAGATGCTTTCAATCTCTTCACTGTGGCTATGACAGAATAGGAGTGAGGTGGATTGAGTATGCGAGCCTGAGGTTTGCTGCTGCTCATTCACATAACGGTTAAACATGGTTTAGTGTTATGCCCAAATTGAGCCATTGGTTCCCGCCCCTTCAATTAAAGGAATACTTTAAAACAAAGAAAGCTATTTTAAATAACAAAGACTCTTATAGCACCTTAAACAACACTCTTTGTTGTAACTGGAATGTGAAGACTCCCTTCACAATGTAAATATACAAAATCCATCATACAAATTCTACAGTTGATCTGGGTATCTGGATTCCTTGACTGCCAGAGAGCTTCGGCTATGGGGCAGTATATAATAATAATAATAATAATAATAATAATAATAATAATAATAATAATAATAATAATAATAATAGCAGCCCTGCCAAATGGACTGCTACTCACCAGCTCGATCATACAGAATGTGGGATCGCTGGAGACCCTCCTTCACATGATCTTCTGTGATGACCATTCCATTAGCAGAACAGCCATACATATTATTCTGGTGGGGGAGTTTAGTTAACCTGGCTTGGACAGCCATCTGGAGTCCGTTCAGTCCAGTTCTTGCATCACCATCACAAAGATAAGCAAGAGTGTTGATCGCTTTTCTCTCGATGTGCACACACGATCTGAAATAAAATCATACCATATTGCTTCTCACAGAGATATGACATCGGAGAACATTCCACATTGGCCATGAGGCAACGTTTTCTTTTTTTTTGCACCGACCAATGAAAGCCAGTTGGAGTTCAGCTTTATTCTTATGAAATAGACATTGTTAATTCCATTTTTTAAGCTGTTTTCATTGTTTTAATTTTTCTATGTTATAAATTTCAGACTAGTGTTTATTATGTTGTAATTTGTATTTTTATGAATTACTGTAAAAAGCCCTGAGGGAGTGGTATAGAAATATATTATTATTATTATTATTATTATTATTATTATTATTGTAGTTAAATGTCACAGGAGCTTTACAGAGAGTAGGAACAGGCAACCTAGTACCTTCCAGATGTTTTGTAGCACAATTCCCATAATCCCTGACAATTGGGCATGTTGGCTGCTGGGGGGTTGCAATCCAAAACATCTAGAAGGCACCAGGCTGCCTATCCACATGTAATCAATGGACTATGCGTTAAGCATCACTGCATGTTTGCTGTGAGCACCTTAACCCCAAATCTGCCTTTGCTAGCAACCAAATAATGGCCAAGAGAGGCAGAAGTAGTAAATTGTCATCTATATATGATAAAATTTAGACACGAGTCAAACCAAATCTGAACCAAGAAAAACAATGTATATGATGAGCACAAGATTGGGAAAGGCTGACCTAAATCATTATTTGAATGTCCTGTTGAATCTGAACAGAACCCTAAAATACCATAAAGTCAGATTCTGGTTTCAAAATCAGGGTTTGACACACACGCACACACACTCATCCATAAGGTGAAACACTCCCTGGCCAAACAAAATAACCAGCAGATAAACTAGAGTCTTTGAAGGCTTTTAAAATACAAACAGCAACATATTTTGTGACCATCCTCTTAAATAATTAGGAAGCATAGGACAGGATAAATGCCTGCTGTTTTCGGGACAAAAATATGTGTATGTCACCCAATAGCAGTGTTCTCTGTGGGCAGTTTACTATGATAAAACATTAAAATGCAATCAATCATCAAAACAGTAAAAAGCCATGTGAAAATATCATTGGTTGCCAGTTGAATAGTATAAGATTTGTGAAAAAACATGCCACACAATGGTATCATCCTGTCACCTGCTTCGCTAGACATAACAAGACGGGAAGGGAAGCCACAGACCTGCTGACAACACCTCTATAACATCCTGTTCTATAAACAAAGGCCATGGCTAGACCGGGCCTATATCCCGGGATCATCCCTGTGCATCCAAATGACACACAGGGGATCCAGGAGCAGGCAGGGACGGGATATCCATTTGCCTGCGATAATCCTTAGGTCTAGCTAAGGCAAAAGTCATGTTCTATATAGGTCCCTACTTAAAGTGATAAAAACACAAAGATCAGCATTTGAAGATGCCTGCAAGCCATATGGTTAGCATGTCTTTGATGGTTACATGCTGACCACCAACATAGGTTCTTTACAAAAACCTATGTTGTACAAAAACCTATGTTTGGCTGTACAAACACTTAGTTAAAGTTAACTTTTTTTAAAAAAAAAAAGGACTCGGATTAAGAGACAGCAAAAGAGACAGATTAAGGGGGAAAGGGATGAAACAGGTAAAAAGCCTCCCCCAGTCCACCCCCCAGTTATCACAAAAAGTATCAGTAATGGCAGTACTGAATGCAATCTGTGATTAAGAAACGCTGCATTTTCTTTTGGGGTGTGCAAGAACAGGTCCAGTTTGTATATGCAAAGTCAGAAGCACACGTGCCAAAGCTATCTGAAAATTTGCCTTTCCATGTTTAATTGCCATTTCTTTCTTTTCTTTGTTTACTCCGTTTTAATCCCATCCTTCCTCCAAGGAATTCAAGGGAGAACACAGGATTCTTCCCCCCACACCCCATTTTATTTTCACAACAGCCCTGTGAGGTAGGTTAGGCTGAAGGTCACCCAGTGCGCTTCGTGCAGCTAAACTGGGGATTTGAACCTGGGGTGTCCCTAGTCCTTGTCCTACACTCTAACCACTACCCCACTTTTTTTACTAATAGAGAATTATACCCAACTTGTTTTTACGGGCAGAAATTGCCACGGTTAGGGTTTGGCATGAAGAGCACTTCAACCTGTGCTGTTTCCAGCTATTGACTCATTGCATTTATCCAACAGGGGATTAGTGTGGGGAGACTGGATTAAGCCGCAATTCCTTACGGAGTACGTTGGCACTGCAAATAAATCCACAATCGCCAGCAGTTCTGTACTTCATTCAGTGAGTGATTTATGGTCATTTTCCTTAAAGGGGTTGTAAACAACTACAGCCATCAACCAATTCATTTTGAACTGATTAAAACACATCCTTCAATCTAATTCATCATTTAAATAAATCCGTCAACCCAAATTCCCAATATTAGTGCCTACTGAAATTATGAAAGGACAGCCAGCTATTCCTCATTCTATCCCTTCGGATCATTCGTGACTGGATTTGAAAAATAGTGGGACTAAAATCACAGGCCTGTAACACAGATATGGGCATCAAATACAGGCATGGGAGACAGACTGCATGTGTGAATGCTCCATGTTAATGCTTCTAGAGGTCACCTTCTGATGCACTATATAAGCATGTGCTGAGAGATTGTATTTATTTATTTATTACACTTATATACTGCTCTCATAGCCAGGGCTCTCTGGGCGGTTTGCAGAAATTCTAAAATTGAGGTAAAAACAAGTATACAAAATTTAAAACTTTAAAACACAGAACATACACACATAAAGCATTAAAAACCGATTAAAAACTAAACATGTGGGTAATTAGGATGTGCCGCCATATGCCTGGGCGAAGAGGAAAGTCTTAACCTGGTGCCGGAAAGATAGCAGCGTTGGTGCCAGGCGAGCCTCATCAGGGAGATCATTCCACAGTCTGGGGACAACCACCGAAAAGGCCCTATCCCTTGTTGCCACACTCCAAGCCTCTCTCGGAGTAGGCACCCGGAGGAGGACCTTAGATGTTGAACGTAGTGACATCTTAATACGGGAGAGTATTAAAACAAGCTGTCACCCATGGGCCTTATCCCGATACGGTCCAGTTCCACACAAGACTGCTCAACACATCTTGCTTGTCTTCACATGTTTCCTGCCTATACGTGAGCTAGGAAAACCTTCTTCAATTTGGGGCCTTCCAGATGTTTTGGACTCCCAGCATCCTTGACAATCAGCTGGCTGAAGGAAGTTGCAGTCCAAAACATCTGGAAAGCACCTGGCTGTAGAAGGACGAGCAAGAGACTATTTGCCTATACATCTAAGTGGATACAGAATCACTATGAAGAAATACTGTTACCATGAGAGAAAAATGACCAATGTGCCTACATTACCATTGGAATTCCTACCTCAGTGTTTCATAGAGGAAACTGCCAAGTTACAAATAAGTAAAGACAGGGCCATCCATCCCTTTCACCCGTGCCAACCAGCTGTACAGCATGCCTCATGAAGAATAGCTTCAGATGATGACTCAAGCAAGCTACCGCACAAAGGGTGGGTGGGGGAAACTTTCGTTGACAGATACAGCTATAAAGCACACACACACATAACGTTGGCAGATTCCAAATATTTCTTATGCAATGCTAACACTGCATAATAGATACTGCTATTTTTCTTTCAACCCAGAGACAGACTGTTTTTGGCATTCGCCAATGGGGGGAGAAAATTACATCACAACTCATGGCTTATTGACTAGCAAGCCTACTAAAGGCTTGCTAGTCAATAAGCTTCACAAACAATTTAGGAAGACGTACGCTGAATTCCACTGTAATAAACACAACAGCAATTCCCTCGAGTGAATATTATCTGCTCGACGGTGCTTCTGTAGACCATTAAGTTGTTGCTGCTTCTGGAAGATGCTACCACATTTGTCAATGAGCTGAAACTCGGTAAAAGGTTGCTTTTAAAAGCAAAGTGAGCTGTGCAAATACATATCATGTTACAGTACTTGTATGAAATTAAGACCAACCCAAAAAGCAGCTTAAAACAAGCCAAAAGAGTTAAAGAGTTGGATTAAAATGTTCCTGCAAAGAACAGTAAAACCTTGTGCTCAACAGATACTTAAAAGTACAGAACCCCACAGGTTTACAACATTCCCTGTCATTTGGAGTCAGTGGCTGGGTTCACTCAACATACTAACCCACATTCTGTTGAACCATGCATGGTTGTTGGACCATGGGTTATCATGCTTTCTGAATGCAGTGCACTTTCTACATGGTGGATTTTTAGCCATGCAGCGTGGCTAACTTTTCTCCAAGAAGCCATCTTGAGAACCCAGGGTTTGTTGCTGGGTTGCTCAGGGTGGTTAACAAGCCACTCTGTGGAAAACATGCTGCAATCAGTCAACACGTTAACCCATGGTTCAACAACACCCCACACTCAACCACTGTGTGGATCCAGCCATTATGTGTAATAAACAAATGGGAGTTGCAATAAAATCTTAGAGCATCAGTCCTCATTGACAGTAATCTCCTGAGATGTTCAAGTGAATGTAACTTGCATTAGGCTGTCAACAGCAAGATATAATCAGTAAAGGATGGGTCAAGTTACCCAATACCTTCTATAGGTTTCTGTTACAAGTAACAGTTTTGCACCTGCTCCAAAGATCAAGACCTCCTCATCCTATAAGGAAGTTTTGGGGGCATTTTAAAATTATTATTTTTTAATGGGGAGAGCTTCGGCTATTGGGCGGTATAAAAATGTAATAAATTTTAAAAAACATATTCATGTAATAAAATAAATCAACAATAAAACCAAAGTGCTATGAATGGTCCAAACACTTTGTCCTCATCAGTGTGACAGAGAGCCAGGCTGGGTTCACATGTAACGCTAAGCCATGATGGGTTGCTAATAACTATGCATTGTAGATTATGCAAACAGCCCACTGTGCCTATTCTGGGTTCTCAAAGTGGGGTGTTTGAGCATATTAACCCATCATGGGTGGTGAAAATATCCCACAGACGATACACAAACCCATCATGGGTTCTGCCAGAAAATAAGCCATTATGGCTAAGCATGTTGTGTGATCCCAGCCACTGAGTCCTTGTTACAGCCAATACCAGGATATGGGAATAAATCCTACACACAGCAGATAACCTACTGGTCTGCCATGGGAACGTGGGAAATTGGAGAGGATTTCTTGGGCATGTCTAGAGTGCAAAATAGTTCATGCAGGCTTCTGGCAAGGCCCAAGAAGCCTTGCCAGCCACCAGCTTGTGCAAAATGAGAGCTCACTCTAGAACGCATTCAGTGCTCCTCTGCTACTGTGCATTAAAGAGGAAAATTAGCAGTGGTGGACACGCTGTCTTTTGGACAACATATGGTGCTACCTTATACAGAGTCAGACCATGAGTTTGTCTTGCCCGCTGATATTTACTCTGATGGGCAGCAGCTCTGCAGGGCACCTGGCAGTGGTCTTTCCCAGCTCTATTATTGAACATGCTGAGGATCGAACTTGGGATTCTCTTTGTGCCAAGCATGCACTCAACCACTGAATTATGGCCTCTGCCCTTGGCTGCCGAACCCCGATAAGCTTCCAAGGAATCCACGTGTTCCCTGGATCATAGACTGAAAGCTATTGATACACATCATAAAAAGAGAAATAATGCAAAACAACACATTATATAATCTAATATATTCCTTAACAAAAGATTCCACTATCATGGTGCCCATTCAAGAGAACAGGTACATGGGCAATACTATCTAATGAATGCACTAATTCCTTCAGTACAATACAATTCAGCGGACCCCAATGCTGGAAGCCATGCATGTTCCCCTCCACCCCAAGAACTTCCCATGCTCCCTGAAAGGGAAGCCTGCTCTGATCCTAGCACTGTCACCTTTCTTATTTGCATATGGTAATTTAGATATATATACCTTTAAAACAGTCCATTCCCTCACATAGAAGCTAAGTGAAAAATATACACAGTACAAGGCAACCCTGTGTGAGGCAGGGGTTTCAAAGTTGAAAAACAAATCACTTGGATTTCATTACGTAGTTCTCTGAGAAAATTCCCTACAGCCACAAAGTATTAGATTACTTCAGCCGAACGGCTTGTGGGTAAATTTATTTAAGGCTTTCACCCTTTTTCCCAGTTCCATATCCTACTGCTGTCCCTTTATCCTACATGAGGTAACAATTGCCAGGCAGGAAACTAACCTACTTTCCATGCTCTGAAGCTATCCACACTCTCAACTTACACTTGCACCATTTCGTATTTTTGCCAGTCTCCAAAATTAAACACAGAACATATTGGACACCAAGCCTTGATGTTTGTACCTTGTAAGCAGTGATACTTAGAGACCAAAATATAAACACACAGGCGGGGAGGACACCCCATGACCTAGCACTGGCTGACCTCGGGATGGTATTACGGAGAAAAGGTAAAGGAAAAGTACGGCTAGCACACAAGTAATGACAAAACCTCAACTGGGACATGGCTAGTATTAGCCTAAATGGTTAAATCTTGTCAGGGAAGAGATGATGAATAATAATAATAATAATAATAATAATAATAATAATAATAATAATAATAATATACCACCCCATAGCTGAAGCTCTCTGGGCTGTTTACCCCCCTTGCAGCATGGTGTCCTGACTCTCTGGGAAGCATTTTCAAAGGGCTGGAGGGGCTGCCAGGAGAAGAAGAGGATGAGAAAGTCTTAAATCTGGATCCAAGTTTGGGATTATTATCCCAAATAATATATGTAAACATATATGTATTAACATATATGTTAAAAAAACAACCCTCAGTGCAGCATTAATATAATGAACTTCTCACTTTTGCCACAAACAGCCTCATCTTTCTTACAGCCCTGCCACACACAAAAGCAACAACAACGACACTTCTGCCACCACAGTCATCACTCAGCCATTTCATTAGGACACTTTTGAAGCACATGACTTGATAAAGATAGGTTTGTATGCACATACCCTCATTAAACAATGCAAAATTGGTGAAATCCAAAAAGAGTACTTTGGATTTAAGAACATAAGAATTGCCCTAATGCTGGATCAGACCAAGGGTCCATCCAGTCCAGCACTCTGTTCACACAGTGGCCAACCAGCCATCGGCCAGGGATGAACAAGCAGGACCTGGTGCAGCAGCACCCTCCCACCCATGTTCCCCAGCAACTGGTGCACACAGGCTTACTGCCTCGAATACTGGAGATAGCACACAGTGGCTTCATTCCATGCTGCTGCTGTTATAATGTGTCAAAGCCCAGCACCACTTGCAAAGGTCCTTCCATTCAATCAATGACCAGCCCAATCAATAATTGGGTAGGAAGGTCCATTGTGATTGGCTTCACCCAGGTAGCACAACAGATTTGTGGGATGAAGCCACAGCAAATTGTGGCTCCTATGGCACAGCTGTAGTATGCAAAGGGCACCTAAGAAGTCTTGTTACGTCTTGGCTCGCTCTTTTGCTTTTTACGTGACCTTGAGGAGCGCAGTTAACCTTTCCGTGCTTCTGTTTATAAATGCTTACCCAACTTGCAGAGCTGAGTGGATAAAACATAAATGGGCATCAGGTACTTCAACTTCCTCCAACTAGCAATATTATGCAGGAACCATGCACTAGCCAGCTCATTCTTTATGAGAAATGAGATGAGAAAAATGCATGTATTTTACACCTAGCTTGGGTTGGTGGACCTCCAAGGTCTAGTAAAAAACACAGTAGATCCCATATGCCACAGGCGTAAATAATATTTATTTATTTATTTATGATTTATGATTTCCTTTATATCCCGCCTTTTTTCCTCCAAGGAACCCAAGGTGGCATACATGGTCCTCCTCTCCATTTTATCCTCAAAGCAACAACCCTGTGAGGTAGGTTGGGCTGAGAGTCCATGACTGGCCCAAAGTCACCCAGTGGGTTTCCAAGGCTGAGTGGGGACTAGAACTCGGATCTCCCAACTCAGAGCCAAACACTCTAACCACTACACCACACTAGGAGACAAAACACAAAACTTTGGATGGAGGGTGGAGATGATTCCCATTTACCTACATTCCATCCAGAAACAGACACCTCTAAATCTCATTGTAAACTGCCCAGAGAGCTTCAGCTATGGGGCGGTATATAAATGTAAATAATAACAACTGTGGCACTACATTAAGCCTGTCAAGCAGTGTTGCTTCTGCCCCACCCCTCTAACCCATAGTTTTATGCCCTGCCACAAGTAGAACGAACAGTCAAACAGACACAGCATGCTGAATAAGGAACTAGAACTGCTCCCTTTGCTTCCTCAACTTAAGCAAACTAGTTAGGAACTCCATACCACTTTTCTGATACGTGTTCTGGAGTAAAAGTTCACATTAAAACAGAAGAAAGAGAGACTTGAAAGGCAATGTTCCCAGATGTTTTCCTCTTTTCTTATAAGAGAACTCTTGAGACAACGTTAATATTGCCTTCAAATGAGCCAATAGCAGCCAAATTTGAAAATGGTCCCAACAAGAGAAACTGGAATTATATGTAAATCTCACTCAAATCAATGACACCTTAAGCGAGTCACCATTAATTGAGGTCCCACTGATTTCATGGGTTTCGAGCATTAGTACGTTAGCCTGGATTGGAGCCAATATCTAAAAACGTGGATAGATATTTGATACAGTGTGTCTGTGTGGGTCCCCCCGCCTCCCCCCCCATGCACTTCACTGTGTAAAGCAAATACAAAATTCTGTTTAGAATCTGAAATGGAAAATGACGTATCATTTCTTAGATTTTGCCCATATGCTCCAAAGTCTGTATTTTCAACAGGAAACAGCCCTTCTTTCTTAAGTTTAGACTTCGGGGCTTTTTAAATAAATTTAGGGATACGAGAAACAGAAGATGGGTTGAATAATTTTACCCGAAAGTCTCTTATTAGCT
Organism: Elgaria multicarinata webbii; assembly: GCF_023053635.1. Taxonomy (NCBI): domain Eukaryota; kingdom Metazoa; phylum Chordata; class Lepidosauria; order Squamata; family Anguidae; genus Elgaria; species Elgaria multicarinata. The sequence goes on from NC_086177.1 coordinate 28,994,400, forward strand.
GCTTTATTTCCCTAAAGCGCTTGGCCGGTGGCGTTTTTAAATGGACAATAACATGCAACGCTGTTATGCGGGAATAGTCCTTCCTACATCCATTCTCTACTTGCAGCCAAACAAAGTACTCGGAACACAATGAGATTTCCGACCGACAGAATTAAGACAAGGGACAGAGGGGATGCCCTGACTAACCCTTTGCTGTAATTAGGTGAAATTGCATCCCGCCAGAATTACTGCATGCAAATGAGACAGGAAACCACAGCAAATCCCCAGCTGCAGTATGGATATAAATATCCTATGGGCAATCCATAAGTTACAATAACTAGCCTAAAACCCTCAATGTAATCCGGAGAGCAGTTTTTTAAAAAAGCAAAGACTGGTGGCTTTGCATTGTTCCCCCACCCCAACCCCTTCTATCTAACATGGACTAATACCCCTTTCCTTTATTTTTAAAGGAGTTAAAAGTTTCCCCATCCTCTTTCTCACTTTTGTTCTGGCAGCCAGTCAATGGATTCTTTGGGCGGTGTGTGTTAACACGCTGCAGCCTGCGAAGCATACTTACTCAGAGCTCTTGCTGTCGCTGCCATTCACAGAGCCAGCATGTGCCTCATCTTGGCTTAGAATTTGGATCCCTAAGGACTTGATCGCTCGCATCAGAATAGCTTCCATCGCCTCAACCGAGAGCTTCTCAAGAACAATAACGCGGCACCGACTCAGGAGAGCGGAATTGACTTGGAAGGAAGGGTTTTCTGTGGTCGCCCCGATCAAAGTCACAGTCCCACACTCGACGTGAGGCAGGAACGTGTCCTGGACATGGGAGGAAAACAGAAGAAATTGGTCCCAATCAATGACAACTTCAGGCACTCCGCGTGAGTACAATATTTGATGATACCAATTGCATTTTCTGTGGCTTCCATTTGTTCAGAGGTCCAGGTGACGCTTGCAGGACATTTTGCTGGCCACTCATCCTGTTTAGCTGCATCACAACCGTATCCATTCCGTTTCCGAAGTCTGTGTTTTCGGGAATATCCTTAGCTCTCCCCATCACCAATACTGAGCTATACAGTTAAAAGCAACATGGGTTCGAAGGTGCTGTTTGCTTTTGTTATTGGTGCCTCACTCTTTCAGTGAGCACAAGTGAGCAACCTCAATTTTTCTGCAGAATAACTATAATGTTAAATAGACAATTAAGTCCTTGGTGGCTCTTTTGCACCTCAAAGGGAATACTCAGAGAGATTGTGAAGTAGCACATATAATTCTGACATGCTGGTTGAAAGATGATTTTCACTTGGAATGCATCATTATGACCTCTTGGAATACTTAGGGTAGAGCCTTCTTTCATTGCAATGTTTTGTTCCATGCATGTTTTATAACATTCAACATCTATTCACGTCCAAAGTTCTCACATTCCCTTTCAGTTGCAGAACTGGAATTCCAAAGAGCAAATGTATGCGAAATCATCAAAGAATTGAGGAACAATATCTTTAAAAGCACTGCTTGTTCCACCTCGCCATCTGCTCCCCCCCTCCCACACCAAGCTTAGGAAACATGCTTTCTGCTGCTTGCTAGTGGAGCAGGACGGAATTTAAAAATATTGGGAGTGCCTGCCAAACCCCTAATCCCCGGCTTGTGTTTTAAACTAGACCACAATGTTCTTACTACTGCAAATCAAATCTCAATTCAATCAGCAAGGAGAGATCACGTGTGCATTTTTGGCTACAATTCTTTACCTGCTTTCTTTGGCATACACCCCATTGAACCCAATGGGATATACTTCTGAGTGTATATATATAGGATTACACTGTTAGCTTCTATGTTTAAAAGCGAATGCATGTCAACATGCAATAAGCCAGTCTGATACAGCAGATCAACTTGGACCAGGAAGACTTGGGCAATAAGTACCTATTTATTGTTTGACTTTGGGCCAGTCACTTTCTTTCAGCCTAATCTACCCTGGAAGCTGGGAGAATAAAATGGGAAAACACCCCACTCCCCATGTTCGGCGCCCAGAGTTTCTCAGGGAAAGGCTGAGACACAGCTGAGGTAGATAAGTTATTTATCATAACATATTCATTTGGCTTCAAAGCAAACAGTGCTGAAAATGTGTGACCCAGGAGCCGTTCAGTTCCAAAGGGAAGGCTTCGGACAACATGTGGAGCGATCCATACCTGCTGAGACTTGTTGAAACGGTGTATCTCATCGATAAAGAGGATGGTTTTCCTCTTGCAGAGCCTCTTTTCGTTTTGGGCTTGGGCAATGACATCTCGGACATCGTTGGTTTTGGCGCTCGTCGCTGACAGTGTCACAAAGCGGGTGCCCTTCTTCCTGCTGCTGCTGGCTATGATGTGCGCCAAGGTCGTCTGAAACGAAGGAAAGGAACCAGCAGGTTGATTTTGCTTTTGGGACCAGACAATACTACGGTCAAAAGATGCGGAACCTTTTCAGGATAGGAAGAAGAGAACGGCAGTGTAGGACATAGAATGCCTTCCTTTTACCCTACTTTGGTCTTATATGAAATGGAAAAACACACAACTATTTGGCATTTGTTTAAAATGAATTATTTTTCGGGGGGAGGGGAGGAAATAAATCTGCCATCCCCTGGCTGGGATCCCAAGAGCTATTTTAGCCCTTGGTCATGCTCATTTTAGTGAGGTTTCCCCCTTTGGACAGAAGACCCTCAGGTCATCTTATACTCGGCTTTCGAAAGACCCCCTCCATTCCAAAAGCATCATGCCAGGTGGTTTAAGAACCTGCTATTTGAGAAGCTCAAGCCCAAAGCCGTCATTGGTGTGCAGTTCCTTGGATCCTGGCCTTCCGTGAAACCGCTTGATAGATCGAAGCTTGGGAGTGCCTCCCATTTTTTACTCATTTTATTCATAGAATCATAGATAGAATAATAGAATAGTAGAGTTGGAAGGGGCCTACAAGGCCATCGAGTCCAACCCCCTGATCAATGCAGGAATCCACCCTAAAGCATCCCTGACAGATGACTGGCCAGCTGCCTCTTGAATGCCTCTAGTATGGGAGAGCCCACAACCTCCCTAGGTAACTGGTTCCATTGTCATACTGCTCTAACAGTCAGGAAGTTCTTCCTGATGTGCAGCCAGAATCTGGCCTCCTGCAACTTGAGCCCATTATTCCGTGTCTTGCACTCTGGGATGATCAAGAAGAGATCCTGGCCCTCCTCTGTGTGACAACCTTTTAAGTATTTGAAGAGTGCTATCATGTCTCCCCTCAGCCTTCTCTTCTCCAGGCTAAACATGCCCAGTTCTTTCAGTCTCTCCTCATAGGGTTTTGTTTCCAGACCCCTGATCATCCTTGTTGCCCTCCTCAACATGCTCCAGCTTGTCTGCATCCTTCTTGAAGTGTGGTGCCCAGAACTGGATGCAATATTAAGAGGATTCAGGTCAGATCCAAGAGAGCACTTGTGCAAGTGGAAGGGACTTGATTCCACCCACACCACTCATTCCATAGCGGCAGCCGCCCCTTCCCCACTGCATCGAATGCAGTTCTGAAGGATTGCAAGACTCTCGTGGTTGGCTTTTGGGGGAGTGCAGGGAACTGCAGTTAGGAGGACGGAACCTCCTCCCCTATTTCACGAGTGGAGCCTTTGCCTGAATGAGACTAGCGTTTGATCCTTCAAAAACTAAAACAGCAGAAAGGCACTAGTATTTCTACTGATCAAGAACAGTGCAGAAATTATACTAGCCTACTTTAAGGGCTCTTGTTTGTAAGGTTTGTTGAAATAACGTATCTGAACACCAAATGTACCAAATAAATACTAAAATGTACTAATATTATATTTGGTACAGATTACTTCAATGATCATGTTAATCCAAAGGCTGTGTAGGTTGCCTTAGGCTATTTCCTTGTTAAGTAACACTTTGGCCTTCACAAATGAAAGATAAGAAGTGCGCTTTATTGGCTGCCAGACAAACTGTTGATTTATTTTAAAAGGCTGCTCATTTCCCCCTTCTCTTTGGCCTATTGATTGATGGCAGTGTTTATATATGGGCACATTTCGGTCCTCCTACAGCAGGCCCACACAATTTATGCTTCCCCCATACACACACCTTCCCAAGGCAAATGCAGCCACCAGCTTGGCTTTGGGGCCTACCAGGTTATTTGACAACAACCTTGTCTTTACAGTCCAAGGCAAGTTACACACAGAGATGTTTTAGTGGCCTCCTGCTGGGTTGGCACATATAGCTGGTGGTCCAAGCTTGATTTGGTGGGTCATAAATTATGTGCTATATAAACATCTTTGTAGATAGAAGAGCAGATGTGGATGTTTATTCTGCAACAAACGTAACTACACATAAAGTAGTATGTTGCAGAACAGTTTTCCAACACCTGGTGCCCTCCAGAAGTTTCAGACAGCAATTCCCAACATTCCTGTCCACTGGACCTGTTGGCTGGGGATGATGGGGGTTGGAGTCCAAAACATATAGACGGAACCAGGTTGGGGAAGGCTCTTGTAGAAGAACAGTATAACCAACAAAGGCTGTTTCCTAATAATAACAAAAAACATGCCACTTTTTTGTTGTCAACACTGTGCAAGCACAATGCCTGTGTATTGTCAGTCACTAAGTCAAGTTAACAACAAAAGACCACACTTTTGCAATAATGATATAATAATACCAACAACAACACTTTCTTAACATTTGTACAATGTTCAAAGTACTCTGCATGCATTATTCAGTTGTATTCCTTACAACAACCCCACAGGGTAAGTCGATACTATAAACTTCCATAATGCAGATTGAGGGACTGAGCCTGAGAGAGAGAAAGAGAGAGAGAGATAGGGAGGGAGGGAGGCTTGCCTAAGTCCACCTAGTGAGTTCATGGCTGAGGTGAGATTTGAACCAGGGACTTGATTCATCGCTTGGTCTCGTCAGCTGCTACACTACACCAGTCATCATCCCCCACCTCCGACCTGTTCTTCCCATCCTCCCTGGCATCTTAGCTTTAGCCAATCAAAAGACTTTGGCAGGACATGGGTGGGAAGGCCTCAGAGTGGAGAACTCAGTACTAGCTATTACTTCATCTTTCAAAAAAAGCAACGGCACCGGTTCAATTTACCTTCTCACCCAAGCAACCTTTATAACACCCCTCCAGACATATATATATATATATATATATATATATATATATATATATATATAAAATAAAGATAGGGGAATGGACCCCCAGCAATTGAAGATGGCTAGAACATAGGAAGCTACCAAGCCTGATTATTGGTCCATCTTGCCCAGTATTGTCCACACTGACTGGCAGGGGCTCTCCAGGGGTTCAGGCAGGATCTACCCCCAGCCCTACCTGGAGATGCTGGGGATCAAACCTGGGACCATGTGCATGCAAGGCAGGTGCTCTACCACTGAACCATGGGGTGGGGGGACATGAGAAAAAAGAGAGCAGGACTGAACAAAAAGAAAGTCAAGCGGCAGAAAGAGAAATGTCTCACAGCTGTCAGAATGTTACAGCTTGAAACTGGGGTTTTGCAGAGAGCAGCAGCAGGAGACAGCCCCCCCCTCCCAAAATCACCCTGCCACTCAGCTGTCTCTCTCAGATTCAGCAGCGCCTTTTAAAAAACACTACCTCTGCCATCATCCCCCCGCTTTCCTGAACTCCTGGGTTTTCTTCTGCTTGCCCTCGCCACATCTCCTCAATCCACACTTTCACCCCATTTATTTAGCTCACCAGGCAGTTTGAGAGGGTGTCTTCAAAATGGCATCTACACAGCCCTATTGATAAAGGCATGTTTAAAATCAGTGTTAGCACACACCATAGTGTTTTGCTTAAAAAGGGAACTGTCCTTTCACAAAAGAGCATAGAGGGAGGAAGAAAGTCTCAGAGGGACAGTCAAAGAGACGAGAGGCAGAGCCCATACTTGAAGCTCAGCAGGAGGGCACATGATTTGCGTGAGAAGGTCCCAGTTTCAAACCTTGGCATCACCAGTTAGGGCAGGAAAAACCCTGTCTGAAACCCTGAGGAGCCAGTTAGTCAGCGTACAGACAAGCTGGGTTCACGCAACATGACAAGCCACACTCAAAGGTTGAGTGTGGGTTGTTGTTGAACTGCGGGTTGTTAGTGAAATGTGAGTTGTTCTGTTGTGTGAACCCAGTTATGTTAACAAAACATGGTTTATTAACCAAGAAGAACTTACAAAGGCTCTGTTCAGAAGACACCTTAAACCACGGTGGTTAAGGCTTTTTTGTTAACATAAAAACTTTAACCACTGTGGTTTAAGGTGTCTTATGAACAGGGCCAAAGAGAACTGATGGTTTGTTGCTGGGTTGTGAATGGGTTAACAAACCATGGTTTGTTAGCACAGCTGGGTTCCCACAACACAACAGCCCTTGTTATAACAACAACCCATGATTTAAAGACAAGCCATACTCAAGCCATTCTAAACTTTGAGTGCAGATTGTCATGTTGCGTGAACCCAGTCAGTACTGAGCTAGAAGGAACAATGGTCTAGCTTCATACGAGGAAGCCTCCTACGTTCCACAGTCAGAGATTATATCAAAAACCATGTCTTCATGTCAGGTGAGACAACCTGTGAATTTAACACTGAAACTGATCTTGGAGTTAAATAAATAGCCAGCTTTTTTGCAGGGTGTGTGTGTGTGTGCGCAAAAGGCAAAAAACCTGATACGCAATCGTTTAGGTCAGCCTTCCCCTTTCAGGCACCCTCCAAATGTGTTGGACTGCAACTCCCATCATCCCAGCTACTGTTCCAGCTGGCTGGGGATGATCGCATCTGAAGCCCAACAGATCTGGAGAGTACCAGATCAGTGAAGGATGATTTACAGCAATATGTTGGCAATAATGGAGGAAAACATTTTAGTGTAGAAGTACCCCAAACCTCTATTTATTTATATTTATTTTATTTATTAAAACATTTATATCCCTCCCTATATCTCAAGCATCTCAGGGCAGCATACAGATAAAATTAGATATTTCCATCCATCACCCAAACATTTCTCATTTGTTCAGGGAACCACAGCAATATAAGCTCAAGTGAGACTAGGAAAGGACATTCATCAACTGAGCAGCAAGGACTTTCAATGGAGCAGGTGTTGGGAAACAGCTCTTTGGCCAGGAACTGCTTTAGCAGCATTCAGGGAGGTGGAAAGAGGGTCTTTGGGAATGTGGGGTGATGATGGGTAAGAGAGAGTAGCCCTGCTAGACTTCAGTTTTTACTCCACGTCATTCTCCCTCTCCATCCCAACGCAAAGCAGACACCACCGTCAGTATCCCATGGCAAGCCTAGGCAGAGACAGACCATGTGATCTTGGACAGAATAGAGGTAGCAGATCTGAATAATACAGATTCACATCCTAACTCAGCCATGGGCTCAACTGAGCAGCCTTAGCCATCAAGTTGAATTATCTCAGACTTGCCCCCATCCCATGTTACAAAATACATTAAAAAAAAAAAAACCAGAGCTGCAAAGCTTTCATCAATTTAAACCAGTACATTAGTCCACTAAAGTGAATTCAAAGATGTCCCTTAATTAATAGGTATAATTGAGACTGAGGAGCACACTGCTGTACACATTCAATTTCCCCTCCCCCCGCCGTGAAAAAAAAATGCTATTTTTTTTTAAAACCCTTAGATAGGGCATTTCTTTCCATTAGGACTGGGTTGCCTGATTAGTCATAGGAACATAAGCTGCTTTATACTGAGTCAAACTATTGGCTCACTAGCAGCAATGGCGCTCCAGGGTTTCAAGCAGGATGCTTTTCCTCACCTTGCCTGGGAGAAGACAGGGATCAAACCTGGGACCTTCTTGACCTGCAGGCCAAGCATGTGCTCTATCACACTGAGCTATGGCCCCTCCCAGTCAGGGATGATTCACCGATCTACCCAATTAACCCACTTACTAACCATTGCAACACTACCGCCAATAATCAGATGGAGGCAGTAATAGGGTGACCATATGAAAAGGAGGACAGGGCTCCTGTATCTTTAACAGTTGCATAGAAAAGGGAATTTCAGCAGGTGTCATTTGTATATATGGGGAACCTGGTGGAATTCCCTCTTCATCACAACAGTTAAAGGTGCAGGAGCTATACTAGAGTGACCAGATTTAGAAGAGGGCAGGGCACCTGCAGCTTTAACTGTTGTAATGGAGGAAATTTCCCCAGGTTCCCCATATATACAAATGACACCGGCTGAAATTTCCTTTTCAATACAACTGTTAAAGATACAGGAGCCCTGTCCTCCTTTTCATATGGTCTCCCTAGGCAGTAAGAGCAAGAAAATTACTTTTTAAAACCACACATTCCAGTAAAGAACTGGGAAGCAGTTCCCCACAGCTATCTTCTCCCATAGCTGTACTGGCCTAGAAGGCTGAAGTGAAAAGATCCTCAGCAGCTGGTGTGAGGGCAGGTGGTGACAAGCCTAAACACTGCTGGGAAAGATATGCCATAGATCAGGGTTACTGAAGCAGGTGCTCTGAACCTGATCCTCTCCTAGACAGAACTTATGAGTCTGAATTTTATCTCTTGAGGACTTGCACTGACAGCTGGACAGTCCTCTTGGTTCCTTCACTGGCAGCACATTCTTTCTTGCTTGCTCTCTTTTCTGCGGCCTCTTCTCGTTGCCCTTCTAGGCAATTCGGAAAAAGACATGCCCAAGGTATGAAAGTTGCGACTAAAAAGAAGCCAGTCAAAGCCATTCCACTCCTATGGAATAAAGGTCAGTTCACACATCTGTGCTCTTCACCGGGTGGCTGGAAATTCCTAAAGTGGTGATTTGAGTGTGTGAGAGCAAGGCAGCATAGCGCTTTCTCCCACATTCCCACACACAAAGCTCCAATTCACACTATGCACATGCAAGAAGAACACAGGAAGCTGTCTTGTAATGAGTCAGGCCACTGGTCCATCTAGCCCAGTCTTGTTGACATTGATTGGCAGTGTTTCAGGCAGATGTTTTTCTTTCCCTACATGGAGATGCCGGGTATCAAACCTGGGACCTTCTGCATGCAATGCATATGCCCTAGCACTGAGATACAGGCCCACCCCATTTTCTCTCTCTCTCACATACACACACTCATGCATACCATTCACATACCACTCCCATCCACATACAACATTCACACCCCAGATCAATCCAGATATCATGAAACCTAATCTCCAAACTAAGATTTGGAGACTAGAAATATGCTGTGGACTTGTGCACTCCCTCCTCGGTTCTCATACATCAATTCCTGCTCCCTCCTATGGTTTGCTGCAACAATGTCTAAATCTAGGCGAATTATGATTAGAGCTAACATCACTCACTTTATTTTGGAATGCGAAGTCTACTCCGACATTAGGAAAATGTATATCCTTCCTTTGCTGGTCCAGATGAAAGGAAGGTCATCCCTTGAAAAGCTGTGCTTTTTATTGAATGATTTTAATAAATATGTAACTTTTAGAACTGCTAAATTTCTTGTGTTGGCCCTGCTCTTGCGCACAATGGCCAAGGGGATGAATGAATGTAACACATCTGTGTGAAATTGCATAATGGCTGGTTGCTAATTGCAATAAACTTGACTTGGACTTGGATTAGAGCTAACCAGGAAACCAGTGAGTTTCCTAACCATGATTTTGAGCAAGCCCTGTTAGCTCTAATCACAGTGAGCCACAATTTAGATATGGTCAAAACAAACCATGATCTGGAAGTCAGGAAAAGTGATGCCTGAATTAAGCCACAGTCCAAGGATTAAACAATACTCCTACAGTGCTTTCTACTCACTTTTCTGTTTCAATCCTTCCCACCAGCTGCACATCACCCATCAGTTACTAGCTGCACAGCTGAGAATGGGTTGAGATAGCTCATTACAATTAACTGAAGCCAAAATTCTTAAAGCCAATAGCCACAGGGGTTTTGAAGCCTGCAGCTTACATTTATCTCTCTTCCCCCCCCCCTTTGTGATAAAAACAGTCAAAATGCACTATTCTTGAAAATCTACACAGTCCGTGCTTTGATATTCTGATTTGTCTCAAAATAAGCCACAGCAGGTGTCTAAAAGGTATCCACAGCTGGACTTGACCTCATAAATATGTAGGTGTTCCTGATCAGTACAAGACTCTATGGTGTATGTCCAGAATACAGAAGCACCTTGAGTTCAGTATGTAATTCTTGGACTTTGGAAATTCTGTAACATGTGCAGCTTTATGTGCTATTTAATGTTTATAACATTTATTAAAAAGACATATGGCAGGATAAGCATCAAAACTGGCTGTTGCTATGTAAATGTGTACATTGCCTAGTCCTCAACACTTACCAATAGTGACTTGGTCACTCAGCAAGGAGGCTAGCAGCAATGATCCACCATTTAGTACTAATCACGGGATTATTTATCCCCCTGTCTGAATGACTGTAATGATCCTGGGTCCAACAGCTGCATCATCCTCTTAGCCCTCCTGGTGAGCCTGCATTTCTTACAGAAGCTTGTCGCCAGTTAGGAAGAAGGCGTGGGAGTGGGGAGCTGAACAGCCGAGTCAGTAGAGCTGCATTCATTTCACAGTCCCCATTGCAAGCATGCCTTGGAGACCAGCTGTGAAAGCAATCCTGCAGGATGGAGTTTTCCAAAACCAAGGGCCACCAAACTAAATGGGCAGTGATAGGCACTGCATTTGAAACCCACATTCTTTCAGCAGGCATCCCATTCCCCCTCAGAAGTCACAATAACTAGGACGCCAGCTGTCGTGACAATACATCACATTACCTACTGAAGTTGCAACCCTATGCACGTTTACCCGGTAATACATCCCATCAGTGGGGCTTGCTTCTGAGTAGATAAAGGATTGCACTATGAATTTCCTAACTGCTCAAAGAGCTTCACATTTAGGCTGCATTTAGGCAACAGAGGAGGGAATGGGCAACGCACAGTACCTTATTTCAGAGTACTCTCCACACTATATGTTGCCCCTCCCCTGCTGCATGGCTCAAAGTCTCAGTGTTTATTGCTCCTCCCTCAGTCCTCTCGGCTGTATCCAATCATGCATTGCAACTTCTGCCGGTTGTTTTTGGCCACTCCTGCTGGAAAACCCTATGACCTTCCAGAATAGTGCACTCGACGGGGGAGATTACACAACGGAGCCAGCCACATGACATGTTAATCAACGGGTCTCCGGATAAGCAATGGAGCAGCCCTTTGTTTTTCCCCCGTTGTTTAATTCCAGAAAATAACGTGCTGTGAGTTGTGTGCCCGTTGTGTGTTGCCCACCCCCAGACGACACAATAATCAACACACACACACACAGCCATATACTGTTTTCCTCCAAGAAGCTCAAGTATACATATAGTGTGGTCATCTCAGGTTTAGACTATTGCAATGCGCTCTACATGAGGCGACCCCAAAGAGTATCCTGAAGCTTCAATAAAGTGTAGCAGCAGGCTGCTAGCTGGTACATAGTATTGAGACCATCTTTCTCCCTTTCTCAAGGCCCTGCCTCAGTGCAAAGACAGAGAAGGTCAATGACTAGAGATTTAGGGAGATGCAGCAGATTTGAATGAGGAGGAGTCTGGACATAAATGCAAGGGATGAGGGAGGGGAATACAAAGTGAAACCAAAAGTGAACAGAAGATATTCATGCAGTCCTGACATCTGAGGAAACTTCAGCTTCCATGTATCCTCCATTATATCTAGCATTGCAGCAGCAAGCTGTAAAAGACACCCATTAGGAAATGTTTTGTTTCTGAACCTGCTGTGGTTGAAATTGCAAAAAAAATATTTTTAAAAGAACTTTAGATTTACCTAAAAACTGAAATAGTTAACCACTCAAAAATCCACGTGCATGATTTGTTAATGTTGTTGTTTGTTGAACAAGAAAACTAACTGGAACAAAGAGCAATCTTATTAGCATAATTTGAAAGGCTGTTTGATGGTTGTGAATCTGGCACATCATGACAAAAATATCTTGATTTATTGAACATTTATTGAACATTCATTTATTGTGAATGACTTCACAAGCTCAATCTGCTTTAGTACTAAAATGGTCAAACTATCATCCCATTTTTTGATGAAAATTAATCTGAAAACAATTCAGAATAATTGCTTAGTGTGTACCTACCTTCTAATGAAACCAACATCTCTGAATATATATTAAGGTTATATTAAACAATTATGTCCTTCTATGGAAAAAAAAGGTAACTAAATAATAAGTTCCTCACTAGTGATTTAAATAATTAAAATTGAGTACTTCAGAGAAGTGATTTAAATTAATTTGATTTAAATGAAATCAGCCCTGGCCTGAACTACAAATACTTCTGCCACATCATGATGGAGGTTTGGAATAAAATGCAAGGAAAGCTAAAAGATAAAAATAAGCTCACTGAAATTAAATACCAACTGCAAAGACAGCATATTGCCTTGAAGTTAACACATTCCCAGCATCTATTACCTACATTAATGTAAAACCAAGAACAGCTGCCTCGCAGTCTTCACAGCCAATTTTTTTCAATAATAACCTGCTCAATGTTCACTTTCCTAGCCCTTCTGCCTGTATTTTAAACAACATGCTCACATAAATAAGATTAGCCTCTGCAAATATCAAACTTTCGATATGGCAGGTCCCAAGTTCATTTGTAACACTGAAGTTATTCTGTGCTTGTGTTACAGCAGTGGATGTTCCTGTGCTGGCTCTGGCGCACTCTCTCTCAACTAAAATTGGGCGCTGCATGGCAGACAAACAAAAATCTAAATCTCGCCCATTAAAGGGTCATAAATCACAGCACAGCTTACTCAGATTGCAAGTTTGTGTTTTAAGCAGCTGGACCATTAGAGAGGCAGCCATGGAAACCTTCCTTAAACTGTAATTTGCAGTCAGGCTGAACAATTTGATGCCCACTGGTTCATACTGTTTGTCCTTGGATGCTAGTCTTGAGGTTCAAGTGCAATTTAACAGCACTTCCAAACTCTGGAGAGTTCAGATTCGTGTGACCTACATGGCTGACATTCGACTGACGCTTTTTAGTCTCTATATCTGTGTTCCTGGAACAATTGTAGAGGAAACAGTTCCTGAATACTTAATTATGCTCCATCAAGAGCATAGGATTGCTTTCTAAGCCAACCTCAAGATTTAACCAAAAGTCTCACTAGGTTTCTGTGAACCTTTAAGTTCTTGATCAAGTTCTGGCAGACTTTCAAAAGGAAAAAAAACTAAGGTCGAGGGAGACTTGCGGAAACCCAGGCAGACATTAGGAAATGGAAAACTGTCTAGAACTGTACACTACATTCAGTTGCCTTTGGTCTATTAGAGAAATGCCTGAAAAATATAATTTTCAGTATCCCTGTTCTGTTTCCCCCCCCCCCCCCCAATGACTGTAAAAGAGGGGAAGAGGTATCTTTGGTAGTTCTCCAACCATTCCAATTACTTAATGCTTCTTAAAATGAAGTATTGATGATGTTTTTCACTTTACATAAAGAGGAATTGAGGCAACTTTATCTCTGCCAACATTCTGATGATGGGATGACCTATTTTGACTATTAGGTATAACAAGTGGGAACTGCTACAGTATATCGCCAACCTACAAATAGAGTCCTCATGATAAGGGCTCCATACAAAACAGGCCCTGAGTTAGAAAGAGCTGCTACCTTCTGCTTGAGGAGAAGAACACACTGATGTCTAATCAAAGATATGCTATAATCCTGGATTTCTCCATTTGTTCTCTATGGGTAGTTCTCGTAGAAAACACCAAAACATAGCATTCAATGTTCCTTCTCTAGAAAATGAGATGAGTCATTTCAGTATTTTTTTATCTATATGACCTCAACATTTCAACATGACCCCTGGAATTGAAAACACAAACAGATGCAAACACAGAGGGGCTGTTCACACAATAGTTAATGTGTTTTCTGAAAGCAGTCAGGGTGGCTTGTTAACCATGTAGTGTAGATTATTGTTCTTTAACAAGCCACCTTGAGAACTCATGAGTTGTTGTTGGGTTGTTCAGGATGGTTAACAAGCTACCCAACACGATAACCTACCCTGTGGAAAATGTGCTGGGTTCAGACAACACAACAACCCATGGTTCAATGAACAACCTACACTCAACCACTAAGTTTAGGATATTATGTTGTGTGAAAAGCCCCAAAGAGTCTTCCAAGTATGTACAAACCATTATATTATTTTTGGATAGTCATATTTTGCTTACAAACTGATAGGCATGTGACTAGCCAAGTTTGCTATTAGAGGAAATAATTTTATCTCTCTGCATCGAGACATTAGTATCATTTTATAGAGTAATTCTAAACTGGAAATTCTCAGAATGGTAGACATAGATAACTTGCCCACACATTCTCCAAGGATCAAATTATTCAATGCTTCCGTTATGCCACAAGATTAACACCCTTTATTTAGATTTTTCATTTAGTCTTATGCCACTGGGAGAGATTACAACTTTTTGCATGCAATCTAACAAAACCAATCAAATAAAAGCCCCATAAACATATAAAATACTACATGTAACAAATTAAAGTATATCCTAGACCAGCTTGGCCATCAAAAGCCAACCCAAAGAAGAAAGACTTAAGCTACTTTAGAAAAATAGGGCTGCATCACACATTTTGGAAATTGGCAAATATACACCAATATATTTTGTGCAGCCATGATGCACCCTATAATGTGTGAGAGCCAGATGTCATTCTCTGTTCACCCTGAGTTTCTCCTCCTCCTATGAGTACACAGGCTTAGAAAAAAAAATAGTGGGTCTCCCAAATGTTATGCAGGAACGTAAGTATACAGGCATAAAAACAGCCATGCTGGATCAGACCAAGGGTCCATCTAATCTAGCACCCTGTTCCCACAGTGGCCAACCAGCTGTCGGCCAGGGACCAACAAAGCATGACACGATGCAACAGCAATCTCCCACCCATGTTCCCCAGCAACTAGTGTATACAGGGTTACTGCCTCTGACACTGGAAGCTCTACTTAGCCATCAGGACTAGTAGCTATTGATAGCCTTATTCTCCAGGAATTTATCCAACCCCCTTTTAAAACCATCCAACTTGGTAGACATCACCACATCTTGTGGTAGTGAATTCCATAGTTTAACTATGCACTGTGTGAAGAAGTACGTCCTTTTATCTGTCCTGAATCTCCCAGCAATCATCTCCATGGGATGACCCCGAATTCTAGTATTATAGGAGAGGGAGAAAAATTCTCCACACTATGCCTAATTCTGTACACCTCTATCATGTCTCCCCCTAGCCTCCTATTTTCCAAGCTGTTGTAACCTTTCTTTATAGGGGAGATGCTCCAGTCCCTTCATCGTTTTAGTCACCCTTTTCTGCACTTAATCTAGCTCTACAACATCTTCTTTTAGGTGTGGTGACCAGAATTGTACATAGTATTCTAAGTGTGGTCGCACCATAGATTTGTATAAAGGTAGTATGATGCTGGCCGTTTTATTCTCAATTCCTTTTTAATAATTCCTAACATGGAGCTTGCCTTCTTGACAACAGCCATACACTGGGTTGACATTTTCATTGAGCTGTTCAACACAACCCCAAGATCTCTTTCTTGTTTGGTCACCGCCAGCTTAGATCCCATCAGGTTATACTTAAAGTTGGGCTTTTTTTTGTCCCAATGTGCATCACTTTACATTTGCTTACATTGAACTGCATCTGCCATTTGGATGCCCACCCTCCCAGCTTGGAGAGATCCTTTTGGAGCTCCACACGATCCCCTTTTGTTTTAACCACCTTAAATAATTTGGTGTCATTGGCAAAGTTGGCCACTTCACTGCTTACTCCCAATTCCAGATCATTTATGAACAAATAAAAATGTATCTTCTCCTTTGTCTAATACGTGGAATGGATTATAGTCTGATCCTATGCATGTGCATTCAGAAGTTTTCCTAGATTTACTTTGCTTCCAACTGGAGCCAGGCAGGTGCAAAGTAGTGGCTCAGGCAAATGGACATACACTACAAATTAAGGAACAGGAGCCTATGAGCATCTGCCCACCCCTGGAATTTGTGATTAGAGAACAAGAACCAAACACACACATCCTTTCATTCCTGCTTCCCCCCTCCCCCAAGGGTTCTTTTTCAGTAGTCTAGCTGGGGTGGAAAGCTTTTTGATTGTTGCTATTGGTTTCGATGATTGGGAGTCAATCACCCAGAGATCTACCAGTACAGCCATATCTACCTAATGTCCACCCCTGGAGTAAGATGGATGCAATTACTGCTTAATTTTTAAAAAGAAGTGCAGCTGAAGCTTATAGGTCACTTGCCCTGGAATCCTGCTCCTAAATCCTAAAAAATGTGGGGACGAGCTGATTACTCCAGGGTGGATAACTGGTGGCCCTCCAGATGTTTGAGCCAACAATGCCCATCAACCCTCCCCACTGTTTATGTTACTGGAGATGGGAGTTGTAAGTCAAAACAAATGGAGGGCCAGAACTTGCCCACACCAGAATTACTGGTGGAGGGACTCTTGCATATGCTTAAGGCATTTCATTTATTATTAATACCCCACATTAAATAAAAAACAGAATCTGGGCTAAGTACCGGCAAAATCTAAACTTTACATGGGTCAGCATGTTTTGGCCTACAATTCCCATGATCCCTCACCATTGGTGATGCTGGCTAAGATTGATGGGAGTTATAAGCCAAAACATCTGGAGGACCAGAAGTTGCCCACCCCCAATCTAAACCCTGGTTGTGACATTGCAACCTTCCCCAGCATGGACATGTCCCGACATGCTGACTGGGGATGGTGGGAGTTGTAGTCCTGCCATCTGGAGGGCACCACACTGGGGAAGGCTGTGTGATGCTGAGAGAAACAGCGGCTGAGGCAGCCTCGGAGGACCACTCACCTTGCCGCAGCCTGGTGGCCCCCAGAGAATGAGGGAGGGGATTTCGTGGGCTTCCAGCAGGGACCGCAGGAGCGTCTGCTCGCCCACCACTTGATCCTGCCCCATGAAATCGGCCAGGTGGTTTGGCCGCAGCTTATCCGCCAACGGCTTCCCTTCCAGCTTCTGGGCCAGGTTCTCCCCACTCAGCTCAGGCACCGAGGCATTCGCTCCTGTTGCGAGAGTCCCCCTGTCCAGCTGCTTCTCTTCCCCGTTTCCCCGGCTTGGAGATGCAGCAGGGCCCGAAGGCGTTGTCGCCGCCTTCTCCCCTCCGGAGTTTCTCCCCTTGTGGAACAAGGAGAACACCGGTGCTGGATTGAGGCTACTACTCCCCGGCTCCTCTTCTCTGTGACTTCCCTCGGGAAACCTGGCGAGGCGCATTTTCTTATTGCAAGGTTGTTGTTGTTGTTGCGGCGGCGACGGGCCCATCCCCGTGGCCTCCGGGCTGCCACGACTCTCCCCACGCTCTGTGGCTAGATCGTCTGTCTCCTCGCCCTCTTGCAGCTGCAAACATCTATCCAGATGTAAGTTGATGCTAGCGGCTGGGAGCTCCAGCAGGCAAACCGGGCAGCTCACTCGAGCTTCTTCCTGAGATCTAGCGCCTTCCATTTCCTGGCCGAAGAAAGAAAAGAGGGGAGCAACCCCACTGAATCAACACCGATCAGCTGCTTCTGCCTGCACCTTCCCTCTCGGGGAGGGATCTGCTTTGGGAAAGGCACCCTGGAAAGATTTAAAATGATAATAATAGGATAAGAAAGATTTCAGCAGCAGCCCAAACCTGCTAGACACATGCCCTGGCGGGAAAAGAAGGGAAATCCGGGCCCCCTCCGGCAGGCGTTTGCAAGCGTGCAGACTTTCGGGAGTTGTAGTTCCGCGTTTTCCCAAACGCCCTGCCGTGTGAGGAGCCCAGGATTGAGGGTGGGGGTCCCAGAAAACACCCTCGCCGCCAACATTTCACGGATGGAAATACGAACGCTCGTGTGCGCTTTTAACACCCAGCCTGTTTTCATTCCTTTCCCCAACGATCGCTGTCGGGGGTGCGGGATGTGCGCAGTGTGCGATCCGCCTGGCAGAAAGGTCTCTGCTGCTGCTGCTGCTGCTGCTGCTGTGTTAACCAGACTAACAGTGCAACACGGCTGTATGTTTACTCAGAAGTAAGCCCCGTTAAGTTTAGTGGGACTTCCAGATAAGGATGTGTGTAGCAGGGGTGGGCAACTTGCGGCCGTCCAGATATTTTTTGCCTATAATTCCCATCAGCCCTTGCCCCAGCATAGGCAGTGGTGAGGAATAATGAGAGTTTTCATCCCAAACATCTGGAGGGCCACAGGTTACCCACTCTTGATTTATAGAATTGCACCCTTAAGCCACATTATGGTATGTTAGTGGAGACTGGTGGCTCCGATTTCAGTGGGGCTATGAATGCATTCTGGGTTTCAGTCAGAACCAGCTAGAATTCTAAAGAAGCTCTCCAAGGTGCTGAACACTAACCCCAAAATAGATTCAAAAACTTAGCTCCTTTAGAGTTCTGGCTGGTTCTGACTGAAACCCAGAATGGATTCACAGCCCCACCAAAATTAGAGCCACCAACCAAAATGCAGTAAAGTCCAAGCTTTCGAATTATCCAGAAATGGGAGGGGACGGGATTAAGCTGGGTATGATGACATTGCCCCAAAGCACGGGTGGGCAGCTTGTGGCCCTCCAGATCTTGACTGAATGCAAGTCCCATCACCTTATCTGCATAGCCAATGGTGAGGGGAATTGTAGCCAGAGGAACCCAAAGTCTGCACTTTGTAACCTACATGTGTTGTGAAGCAGACCATAATGCTTTACTTATTTTTAAAATGTATGGATGGTATAGTTAAACTATCACACAATGGATCTTGTTGTGCACTTGCTATGGAATCGTGAATACTTAACGCGTTCAGCAACATTAATTTCTATGCATGTTTAGACAGAAAAAAATGTCCTGCAGCTCCCAGCATTCCCCAACCAGCATTGTTGGCTGGGAAATGATGGGAGTTGTAGGACTTTTTTCTGTCTAAACATGGGATTGTGCCCTAAGGCAGTTAGGAGAGACCAGGAGAAGGAAAGTGCACTGGCATTTTGTACTCATGCTCATGCGTTGAAATGCATGTGCCCTGCAGTGGTGGTGTCCAAACTTTTCCCTGCCAGGACATACCCAAGACCCATTTTTAGCTGTGGCTTAACATCAAGGTCCCATTTTTGATTCCTGTCTATGGCCTTAGCTAGACCTAAGGTTTATCCTGGGATCATCCTGGGGTCATCCCTGTTCATGTAAATAACACACAGGGGATCCCGGGAGCAGGCAGGGACAACCCCTGGATGGTCCCGGGATAAACCTTAGGTCTAGCTAAGGCCTATGCCTTCTTAGTTCCGCCTTTGTGTTTTCTTCCACACACCATTTTTCTCTTCCCTGTCTCCTTTTTACACACAAACAACCTCACCCCCAAACTAAGGGTTCTTCTAGATGAAGCTTCTATTGTACAATCGCCATGCCACAATCATGGGATCTTATGGGTCTGTGCGTGTCCAGAGGACATTTATTTCCACTTGTACTTCTCCCGTGTTTTCCCATCTCTTCTTGCATCTTTTTTTTTCTTACCGTAGAAAATCTGTTAAGGAGGGAAAGACGAAATAACAGCATAATGCCTTTTTGATTAGTAACGCTAGAAGCCATCTGTCTGGAAGCACCTTAAAAAAGGAATTGGTAGTGACAGTTGTTGAGGCACTCCTTGTAATAGGAGCTTACTTATTGATGGGATGAGAGTGCCATTGAACTTAATGGGATTAAATGTAAACACATGGAGGATTTCACTGCATGTGTCCTGATAATGAAGCAGTGTGATTAATGACATGATATGCAAGTTACTTAAAAGGAATTGAATGTGAATCTATCTTATGGCTGATTCCCTTCTCCAGTTTATTTATTTAGTCTTAATTACTCACCATTGGGCAACTGCTTGGAAACTTCCATGATATTTTGGTTTCATGAGGTATTATGCCAAGTTATTCAGATGTAATCCTAGGTTACTCGGTAGTGGTATCTTCTTGCTTCCTTCACCCTTAACAGCTAACATGTTACTTCAGTGAGGTTGTAGCAGGTCACAGATCAGGTGTGAGAGCTAGTGTGGTGCAGTGGTTAGAACAGTCTTCCCCTACCTGGCACCTTCCAGATGTGTTGGGCTAAAATTCTCATCATCCTCAACCAGTGGCCCCCATTGGGCATGTTGGTTGATGGGGATTGTAGTCCAACACATCTGAAGCTTGCCAGATTGGGCAAGTCTAGGTTATAGTATTGTCTTAGGACTGAGGAGATCCGGGTTCAAATGCACACTCAACCATGAAGCTTACTGGGTGACCTTGAGCCAGTCACTATCTCTTAACCTAATTTACCTCACACGGGGTGTGTTTGTGTGTGTGATCCTGTATGCTGCTGTCTTGAGGTCCTTGGAGAAAAGGTGGCATATAAATGCAATAATTAGAATAATGATTATCACTATGATCCTCAAAATTAAGACACTTCTTGCATACACAGAAAAAGGGGTTTCAGAGTTAGTGAATTATCATGCAAATTGCTTAAGGCAGGACTTTGGAAACCCCATTTCTCACCAGTGTACTGTACCCCCCTCCTTTTAGATGTGTGGCTCTTTGTTTGCAGTCTACCCCCACAAAGATCAGTATAGGGAGACCCATAGGAAGGTGCTTCATTATTACCAACTAGCTGTGCTATTTCTTCACATATATTTCTATTCTGAAAAGGAATAACTCCACATTATCTCAGGAAACCCAGGACCTCTGGTTTTCAAGGATTTGGCAGATCTGAAAGCTTTTGTAAGCACTATCCTCCTTAGACAATTAAGGCTCAAGCACAAAAGCAGCAGTGGTCAAAAATAATAAAATAAAATGCAGTTGAGCATAGTTTTGTAACTTTGTGTGATGTGGTGACCTAAAAATGCACAACCCGATCTCTGTCTACTATATTACTAATTCACGGCTTTTCTGGGTAACTGAATTCACCCTTTTATCAACATTTCTATGTGTTTCCTTTTTTTTTCCAGACAACAAACAGGAGAAATCGGAAGTCATGCCTATTCAATGATTTGTGGAACCATGATGAATAAGCATTTAGTAGAATACCATTCCAAATTCTATAAGCTTAACCGGCTGGATGAAATGAATACACGGTATTACAACAGCAGGGAGGACAGAATGGCTTTCTTCAATAACTTGGAATCAGTGACAGTTTTCACAAGTGATGAAGAGGTATGTGATGGTTATGTAGTGGTTTCATTCTTCTCTCTCTCTCTCCAAACACACATATATAAACACACTCAACACATACCATATCCATACATGCACACAGTTGTTGAGTTGCTGCGATGCCACAAAAGAATGTTTACAAACATTCTAACTGCTGCAGGCGATGGATTTGTCATGGTACTTCTGAAACCCGTTGTAGGTCATTTATTTTATTTTGAAAATTTATAATCTGCTTTTCAATCAAATTATTCTCAAGCTGGTTTACAACAGGATGTAATAATACTGTACACAACTGTCTACCCCAAAAATACAAATACACACACACTCAAACACACACCTGTAGTCCTCAGTCTGAAAGGTGGGGCCAGGGCATGTTTTTCTTTGGTTCTGCAAAGGCAGGGATGGGTGAGGATTTTGTTCAGTTCATTTTCTTTTTATAAGAACGTACCCAAATTCACAAATTTCCTCATAAACAGGATGGAAAGAACTTGAGATTTAAATGTATACGAATGTGGGAGAAAGCGAAACTGACTGGTTCATTCATCCATGCAGAGGCTGTTGAGTGCTTAGTTCTTAAAAGTCTGGGTTTGCACCCCTCTGTATTCTACCTTGTTTGTGGGGCTGAATTGGGGCTGCCGTCTCTTCTTTTCTTCTGACAGGCTCCTCTTTTTTATCAGCTATATGCAAGCAGAATTATTTTTAAACAAGCAATGTGTGGAAGTGGAAGAAGACAATAGAATAGGAAGGACAAGAGACCTCTTCCAGAAAATTAGAAACATCGGAGGTAAATTCCAGGCAAAAATGGGTATGATAAAAAACAAAGATGGCAAGGACTTAACAGAAACAGAAAAGATCAAGAAAAGGTGGCAAGAATATACAGAAGATCTGTATAGGAAGGATAATAATATCGGGGATAGCTCAGATGGTGTGGTCAGTGAGTTAGAGCCAGACATCCTGAAGAGTGAGGTTGAATGGGCCTTAAGAAGCATTGCTAATAACAAGGCAGCAGGAGACGACAGTATCCCAGCTGAACTGTTTAAAATATTGCAAGATGATGCTGTCAAGGTGATGCATGCCATATGCCAGCAAATTTGGAAAACACAAGAATGGCCATCAGACTGGAAAAAATCAACTTATATCCCCATACCAAAAAAGGGAAACATTAAAGAATGTTCAAACTATCAGACAGTGGCACTTATTTCACATGCCAGCAAGGTAATGCTCAAGATCCTGCAAGGTAGACTCCAGCAATTCATGGAGCGAGAATTGCCAGATGTACAAGCTGGGTTTAGAAAAGGCAGAGGAACTAGAGACCAAATTGCCAATATCCGCTGGATAATGGAGAAAGCCAGGGAGTTCCAGAAAAACATCTATTTCTGTTTTATTGACTATTCTAAAGCCTTTGACTGTGTGGATCATAACAAACTGTGGCAAGTTCTTGGTGGTATGGGGATACCAAGTCATCTTGTCTGCCTCCTGAGGAATCTGTATAACGAACAAGTAGCAACGGTAAGAACAGACCACGGAACAACGGACTGGTTTAAGATTGGGAAAGGAGTACGGCAGGTATGTATACTCTCACCTTATCTATTCAACTTGTATGCAGAACACATCATGCGACGTGCTGGGCTTGACGAATCCAAGGCTGGAGTTAAAATTGCAGGAAGAAACATTAACTATCTCAGATATGCATATGACACCACTTTGATGGCTGAAAGTGAGGAGGAGCTGAGGAGCCTTATGACAAAGGTGAAAGAAGAAAGTGCAAAAGCCGGGCTGCAGTTAAACCTCAAAAAAACCAAGTTTATGGCAACTAGCTTGATTGATAACTGGCAAATAGAGGGAGAAAACGTGGAGGCAGTGACAGACTTTGTATTTCTGGGCGCAAAGATTACTGCAGACGCTGACTGCAGCCAGGAAATCAGAAGACGTTTGCTTCTTGGGAGGAGAGCAATGACAAATCTTGATAAAATAGTTAAGAGCAGAGACACCACACTGACAACAAAGGTCCGCATAGTTAAAGCAATGGTATTCCCCGTAGTAACCTATGGCTGCGAGAGCTGGACCATAAGGAAAGCTGAGCAAAGGAAGATAGATGCTTTTGAACTGTGGTGTTGGAGGAAAATCCTGAGAGTGCCTTGGACTGCCAGAAGATCAAACCAGTCCATACTCCAGGAAATAAAGCCAGATTGCTCACTTGAGGGAATGGTATTAAAGGCAAAACTGAAGTACTTTGGCCACATAATGAGAAGACAGGATACCCTGGAGAAGAGGCTGATGCTAGGGAAAGTGGAAGGCAAAAGGAAGAGGGGCCGACCAAGGGCAAGATGGATGGATGATATTCTGGAGGTGACAGACTTGACCTTGGGGAAGCTGGGGGTGGCGACAGCTGACAGAAAGCTCTGGCGTGGGCTGGTCCATGAAGTCACGAAGAGTCGGAAACGACTGAACGAATAAACAACAATAAATAAACATCTTCTCCCTCTGGGAATAACTGTACTTATTGAATTAGGCTGCTGTAGCTGGGTGAGAATTTAGTTTGGGTTTTTGTTGTTTGTTTAGTTTTTTTGTTTGTTTGTTTTAGAAGAGTTTAATAACATTTGCTAATTTCTTCATAAATAGGATGGAGAGGGATTTTTAAAAAACTGAATATGGAAGGAAGTGAAACTGTCAGATTAATCAATTCCTATTTCTTGGCAGTTGAAGCCGGGTTTGCTCTCTGGCAGGGAGGGAAAATCAAGCTCCCTCCAGCTGTTTCTTCTCAGGCCAATGAACAAGACCCTTGCTGTGATGTTCTTTCTGGGAAACTGTGTGTGCAGTCTCCAAATGGCCCTCGGTCTCCTGTCTGATGGGTGGGGGCAGAGAGGGCGTCCCTTCTGTTCTGCTCCCTTAGTTGTTGTGAGGGAAGTCGAAGGTTGATATTTCTAGGGGGAAAGCCTTCACAGGGCTCTGACATAGAGTGGGCTTGTTTGCAGGTAGTTTGGGTGGCAAGGAAGCCCAAAGTGTATGGGAGCCAAGGAGACAAGAAGAAGATAGGGAAAGTAACCAGGAATCTGGCAGGGCTCTTTGCTACTGCAGTAACAGTGGCGAAGAGTGCTTGTTTACCCAGACTTGATTCAAACCAATTCCCTGGACTCTAGAAAATTCTCATAAGAACATAAATAGAACCATGCTGGATCAGACCAAGGATGCATCTAGTCCAACTTTCTGTTCACACAGTGGCCAACCAGCTGTTGACAGGACACAAGCAGAATATAAGTGCAAGAGTACCCTCCTGCCCATGTTCCCCAGGAGCTGGTGTACATAGGCACACTGCCTCTGATACTGGAGGTAGCATATAGACATCAGGACTAGTAGCCAGTGATAGCATTTTCCTCCAGGAATTTGTCTAACCCCCTTTTAATGCCTGTTAGAGTTTGCAGAAGAGTGAATCAAAAGGTGATATGGGCATCTTGGGATATCATACAACATGTGGTTTGCTTCTGTCCTTTAATATAGAGATGGCCACATGACTATGACCATTTTTAAACCAGTGTGTATACGTCTCCTGTATTTCAGTGTTTAAAACTGGGGAGCCCATCTAATTATCCCAAATTGGGTTTGCAATCATGCCAGATTCACAATTACAAAGCCAAAAGCATCCATCCCAAACATATTCATCAGAGTGCCATTCGTTTTGGTCCTCCATAGGTCAACAGAACTGGAGATGACTGAGCAGGGGGCATTGCTAGGCATTTAAAAGACTCAGGGGCTAGACCCACAAGTCACAGATCTGCATCCATATGCCAATTTAAGTCTACATATGCAAATTTAGAAATAATTTCTAGGAATCATTTAACTTCCACAGAAGCTAAAGACAGCTGATTAATTTCTCATTTAAATAATCTCAAATAAAATAAATTCAGTTAATTTGCACTCTGACTCAGGTCAATCCAAACCAATGGAAAAAGTTTTCTCCCCCTAAGTTTAATCTATTTTTTTATGTTTATTTACCACACTTATTTTGTGCCTTTCCCCGTTTTGCAAGGAACCCAAGGTGGCTTACATGAACTTCCTCTCCATTTTATCCTCACAGCAACCCTGTGAGGTAGGTTGGGCTGAGAGTCTGTGACTGGCCCAAAGTCACCCAGTGAGCTTCCATGCCAAGTGGGGACTAGAACCCAGATCTCCCGAGTCCCAGTCCAACACTCTAACTACTACACAACACTGGTTCTCCTGCCATGCAGGGGAAGATTATATGTGTGTGTGGGGGGGGGGGGCAGCATTTGGAAAGCTGCAATCCCCCTTGAAACTTCCCACGGCATGGCAATTGAGCTCAGGGGGGTAATCTTCCATTGGCACCAACAGACACTCAGGACTCTTGGAATAGATCCAGGGCCCTGGGAAATAGATTTAGGACTGGAGCCCCACAGCAGGAACTGGGCAAATCCGTCTGCATAAATCTGGTGTTAAGGTGGTGCAGTCTAAGCTGCTGACATGATGTGTATTTTGTACACATTGGACTGTTTTAAATGGCAAAAGAAGTTCTCCCAAAAAAACATACACAACTGCTTCAAACTCAACTAGTTGCTAAGGATAGCTCTAAGAACTTTCCCCCCCCTCGTTCACGGAACAGCTGCATAATTTTTCTCTAGGTGGCGCTCTCCTCCAGGTTGAACACGCTACAAAACATTCAATCTCCCCTTACATTACAAGGGATCAGGCAGGAGCAGCGTATGGTGAATGTAACCGTAAGACTGTGAAGCTAATTAGTTAGACGTCCTCAAATTTCTTCATATTCCGGTCAGAAAGGACTTGAGATTTATTCGAATGCAGAAAAAAATGAAACCGAGAGATTCGCCCATCCGTAGATACGGGATGAAAGGCGAAGAGACGCATTGATACCTACACCTTGAAAAGTGGCTTGGGAATATGCATTTTAAAGGGAAAGTTTAAAACTGTCTTTACTGGGCCCTGTAAAAATGGTTTGGGCGTAACATAAACTATCATACTGCTGTTCTACAAATGTTAGAAGATGTTATTTCTTTGCCCTACGATTGGGTGTTGCTCTGTGACAGGTGGCATCTATTATGTAACAGGGGAATCGTGCTCTCCGTCTCTGCTTGGTTTTACAGGCAACCATTCCATGGTAATATGTATTTCTACATTTTTTAAAAAAACAGATCAGATGAAATCTATGAAAATTAATCCAAGGCCTGCCACATGGTCTAGAAGCAGCAAATGATGTTCAGAGCTGCTCTTTCCTCCAGTCAGAACCATATGCCAGGTTTTGACATTGCCCTACTTGCAATACTAGAAGCTGAGCTAAGGATGTAAATCAGGAGTGGGGAACCGTTTTTGGCCCAAGGGCCAAATTAATGCTGAAGAAGCATGTCAGAGGCCCTTTCTACACCTAAGGAAAATGGAGGGATCGTCCCTGCCTGCTCCTCGGATCCCCTGTGTGTCATTTGGATGCACAGAGATGATCTCAGGACGATCCTGGGGGGGAAAGGCAGGTGTAGAAACAGACAGAGACTACATGGCAAAAATTGGGGTTGGGGGCATGCACCCCCAACATGCTTGTCCAGGGTCAGATAACCCACATTTACACATACACATATATCCCCACAACCCTCCATTCACTCGCCTAAATACACACACATTTATTCCTACACCATTCACTCACATATAACACAAGCTTGCCCGGTCTTAAGATCTTCTGGAGAGGCCCTCCTTTTGGTACCACTGTCTTTGGAGGCGCATTTGGTGACAACATGAAAGAGGGCCTTCTTGGTGGCTGCTCTCTGTGAAACTCCCTGCCAAGGGAGGATAGGTTTGCTTCCACTTTGCTGTCCTTCCCCTAGCAGTGAAAGACTGCTTGCTTCACTCAAGCAGGCCTTTGGTGTGTAAGTGGGTCTGTTGAGCTGGATGACGTTTTTAATACTTTTTACTACGTTTGCTTATTATTGTTTTTATCAAGTTTTATTACTGATTGTAATCTGGCTTGAGTGTAATTTTAAGTAGAAAGGCAGGGACATTTCCATGGATTCCATGATGTTTTATTCTACTCTGCTTGGGTGGAGGTTGCTTTTGTCATTCCAGGACGTGCGCTTAATAAAGGAACAAATACAAGGTGAATTTCCCTTTGAACTTTCATAGGAGAGACTTATAGCATCAAAAACATGAAGGGAACTGAGAATAACATAAGAACATAGGAAGAGTCATGTTGGATTAGACCAAGGGTCCATCTAGTCCTTAGCTCAACCCTCAGTATCTCCAGTTTAAAAGATCTCCAGTAACAAGGCTGTGATAAACCTTTGCGTGAGACCTTGGAATGCTAATTAGAGCTCATTTCTAGTTGGCGGGACAAGATCAGTGCTGTCTTCAGCATCCTGTTCCAGTTTTAACTGGAAATTCTATTCAATAACACAAGAGAAGTTAGAAACCCAAACAGCTATATTGATATTGGCCAAGTCCGAATACTCAAACCACCCTTCCCAACCTGGTGCTCTCCTGATGTTTTGGACAACAGCTCTTATCATCCCCAGACTACATGCAGGCGGGGGGTGATGGGTATTGCAGTCCAACAGATCTGGAGACCGTCGTGGGGGTTGTGTAAACTGTCGACTTCCCATTGTGATATTGGAGTGATATTGTCCGTCCCCATCGATCTCTTTCTTTTCCGTCTTTTCCACCTCTTAATCATTCAGGAGACTGAAAAGAAGTTAGCAGATGAGTTGAAGCAGGAATTATTTACTGCCAAGGTTGATGCTCACAGGCCAGGCCCATTTGAGAACGTCAGCGTTAATTATCTCCCCAGCGGTGCTCAGTACATCGTATCTGTGGGCTCAGCACCTGTTTTGTGCTTGTCACTGGGCCATCACGTTGCTTGCCTTATAGGCATAAGAGAGCAGCTTCATGGCTGTGATAGAATTGCTTTCATCCGGCAGCATAGCTGGGTCTTCTGTAGCTGGGTAGTGCTGGCTGAACCGAGTGAAGGCCGCTGAATGTGTGCCGCCAAATTACTTCTAGCAATACCAAGAAACCAAAGACAATCCTCAGATATCCCCCAAATGAGTTCCCTGTGGAGAGGAAAAGCTGTCTGGATTGCTGGTAACTTCTGCTTCTTAGCCTCATTCCTCTGGCACCTATTCTGGACTATACTACTATGCTGCAGAAGTAAGAAAAAGACTGAAACATCGAAAGATACAAAGGTAGTACAAACATTTTTTAAAAGGGCAGATGCATTTCATGTAATCGGACTTACTGGTTGATTCAGAGTCAAATGTTGACTGAAAGCTGGCAAGGGTAGGGATAATGGGAGTCGTAGTCTGAAAGGCTCTGAGTTTTGGAAGGCTGTGGACATTCTCTGTGTACATTCCATACATTTTCCTAATCATGCATGTTCTTTCAGACTTGTGTCATTTTAAAAAACCAAGAAAAGTGATTTCTTTTTAAGAAAAAAGGACCAAAAAGAGGATGGCAAGGTGACCCTCTAGTGACCTCTGCTGGGAGAAGCAAAGTTAGTAGCTATCAAAGTGTCACTTCTCCGACTATCAACTTAAACCACTACCTGGTTCATTCCTCACTTGGCATTCATGTTAATATCTACTCTACAGCATGCTCTCCATTGAACGATATTTAAAACCGGAAGTCTTCATCTCCACAGGCAGACGTCCATTATTTTCCCCATTGGTAGCTGCATCACCACGTTTGCCCCTTCCTTTCTGAAGGACTTTAGGGACAGCTTCCCGATAGCATTAATCCATACTGGACTACAGCAAAGCATCAAATGGCTTTAGACATTAATATATTCATTTTGATCCCGTCGGGAAGGACTGGAAGCTAACTTTGGTATGCATGTGTTGCAATATTAGCAGTATGAGTGAAGTAGAATTTATATCTTGCTGGACATTACCAGGCTGGTCACCATGCATGAAGCTAGAGTATCACTTCAAGTGGTTTTTATCTTGTACACGACCTTGAGAAGGTCCTCACCCTTAAAAGCAGCCTAGAAATAATTTTACATAGAGTAGTGTGGCAGAGGCAGTAACCAGCACACACCCAAAAACGCTCTGAGCATTTATGCACAAGGCTTTTATTGCAAGCTCATGATAGTTCACTCACAGAAATTTGCAGATTCCTTACATAACACTGTCAGAATGCCAGAATGTCTCCCACATTTTTTGAGCTTTATTCCACTTTTTAAAAGTTTGGAGATAAAGCAATGAGTGAAATGATGGTGCTGTGCTATAATTCAGACACTAGATGGTGCTTTATAATGAAACAGATAGAACATTGCCAGGAAAGGAAGTTTTTCAATTCAATTCAAATCAGTGTAAAGGAACCCATCGTAATCCCGCTAAGAAACTGGAAACAGAAAGCCTCAATAAGGATGTGAGATTTCACCTCCTGTCATGAACCTCTTTATCTAACCTTCCCCCACCTCACAGACACAGGCACACTTAATAAACAAAGATCCACCCATCAGCTTGAGCCCAAATCAGACTCCTCAATGAATGGGCTTTTAAAATAAAATGCCTGGACAGATTGGGGTAATAATAATAATAATAATAATAATAATAATAATAATAATAATCCTAAATCACATATACGCTGTAAGTCTGAGTTGTTCATGATTGATCACCAGCAAAGAGATCTTGGGGTTGTCTTGGATAGCTCGATGTAAAGTCGATCCGGTGTGCATGGAATAAAAGGCAAATTCCTTGTTGGAGATCATTAGGAAAAGAATTGAAAATGAAATTGCCAATATCATAATGCCTTTATAGAAAGGTAAGAGGGGTGGGGGACATGATAGAAGGTGTATAAAACCATTCATGGGTTGGAGGAAGTCAGTAGGGAGAAATCTCTCTCTCTCTCTCTCTCTCTCTCTCTCTCTCTCTCTCTCATATATTACTGGAACCTAAAGTCATCCAACGGGGCTGATTGGTAGGATATTCAGGACAGATAAAGGAAGTACTTGTTCACATGCCACATAGTCAAAATATGGAATTCTGTACAACGAGATGTAGTAATTATTGCTGGTTTGGATGGTTTTAAAAGTGGATTTATGGAGCATCAGCCTATCAGTACTGAGCAGTCAGGAGGAGGCCAGTAGTTCTTTCTGAATGCCTATTGGAGACCATGTGACCTTGCCCTCTCCAATAGGCCTACAGTAAGAACTCCTGGGCTCCTGCAAGTGCTAGGAGTGTTTTTTAAAAATAAAAAATAGAAAGAAGTCAGTTCAACAACTGCCTACATATAAAAAGGTATGTGGAAAACTTGTCCCCCATCTCCAAGGAGAAATTATCACCTCTTCCAGCCCCTTTCGCCAGAGTTTCCCCCTAACCCCAATGAAATGCTGAAAATGGGATGATCGAAATTTTTGGCACAGCATATGGTGCCTCTTTGAGAGGCTAATGTGTGAAGAAAAGAGAATGCCTGTTACTTTAAATTTTCTCTACAACTCCTCTGTGCTGTAGCACAGAATTGTAGCACAGAAGAGTTGATTGATTGTCTGCGTGCCTTCCCCTACCTGGTGCCTTGTATGGGTCACACAAGGAGGGGGAAGTAAAAGATCATAAACCTTGGTTCTGTCTACCTCTAATTTAGAGGCATTTACTTTTTTGATGGCATCTCTACAACCATAGAGTCAAATGTGCTAGAGAGATATCAAAGAAAGGAA
Organism: Elgaria multicarinata webbii; assembly: GCF_023053635.1. Lineage (NCBI taxonomy): Eukaryota > Metazoa > Chordata > Lepidosauria > Squamata > Anguidae > Elgaria > Elgaria multicarinata. The sequence goes on from NC_086177.1 coordinate 29,025,195, forward strand.
GGCAAGTGCAATGGCCCACATCGTGAAAGCGAGATAAGGCATCCATTTTTATTCTGTGCACTGCTACTGCTGGCTATAAGGAGGCTGGTTATGCAGGTCTACACATATGTGCTTGCCAATCAAGAAGAAGGCGTGTTCCTTGCATCGCTTGAGGCTTGGCATTCGTTTCCTGTTACATGCCATGCGTGCTATGTTTTAGCCACTTGTCTGCTGAAGAAAAAGAAGATGTAAGAATTTGTTAATTAGTCCCACCAGATCTGGATGTTTGTATATGTTCACTTGATAACTTCATTACTTTCCTTTTTCTCTTCACACTGAAATATTGCTTCGTATCTGGTTACAGCTAATGACCTTGAAGGGAATCCTGGCTCCATAAGCTGTAATCTTCACTAGCCTTCCCTATCCTGGTACTCTCCAGTTATGTTGGACTGAACAACTCTCATCATTCCATGCTGGTTGGGAATGATGGGAGTTGTGTAGTCCCACACAGCTGGAGGGTACCAGGATAAGGAAGACTGGTCTACAGACATAAAAGATAACACAACATTCAGCAGCTCTGCCAAGGATTCTGTAATATTTTATATTGGTTTTGTGTTCTGCACGCTGCAGTATTTTTAATTATTTATTTATATGTCAAGGAGTCACCTTTCAGCCCAAATAGGGCTCGCAAGGTAACTGACAGTTAAAATGTGCAACAATTTTTTAAAAAAATTAAAAACTGAGAACTGTAAAGAAAATTCAAAACTTAGAAAGCAATTGAAAATATTTAAAATGGCACGAAAGGTAGAAATTGAGAGATTTTCAAACACTGTCTCTGACTCATGTCAAGCATAGCAGAAGAAGGGCTTTTAATCAGAAGGTTTCAAACTATTGAAGGTGGTCATTCTGTGGCTAGAAAAAGTAGGGTTTTTGAGTTGGATACATTTACAAAAGAGAATGGGTGACTACAGGTGACCATTTGCCAAACTGTAACTTGCTATGGTGGGCATGCTATCATGTGAAGAGCCAGTCATTTGTAGCTTCCTTGGATTTATCAGGTGCAGATGTGAGGTAAAATTCTCACACCATGGACAGATGATACATCAACACTCCACATATTTGTATGCCTCATTACACTAAATTACCCTTTGGTAAAAGGTCAATAACACTCACCCAGGCAATGATGTAACAGAAATATCTCCAACTCTCGTTTGAAACAAAGTTTTCTTAATGACCAATTCTAGAACTAGGGATGGGCAAATGAGCAATGTTTGAGATCACCCGAATTCTCCGAGCATTGTCTTATGCTCATCTCGTATCCAGTTCCCATTCGCATTTGCAGTTGCTGTTCACTCTGTGTGAATGAGAAAGTTGGGCAAACTGAGAAGCAATTAAATGGGGAATTCGCACAAATTTCCCTAAATTCACGCAAGTTTCCCAATTTGTGCAATGTTCCTCCATCGTCTAAAATGGGATTGATTCATTCCATGGGGAAAATTTGTGCATATTTCCAAATTGGTGCAAATTGAACTGGGAATTTGGAACGAGTCAAACACAAGCACATATTTGGCAACTTACGGATATTTTTGGCAGGTACATGCTTGTGCTCACATTCACATTTAGTGTTTTGAATGGGTCATACTCACATGATTTACAAGCGAAAACAAAAGTCTTGTACATCCATATCTGGAACTGCAAATCCATACTAGTTAGAAAATGTATAATTGTCCACCTACATTTATTACAACCAACTATAATAAGTAATCTGAGACTCTTACTAAAGGGAGGGAAAAGCTCTGTAAGTAAAGTTTTCAGGAGGAAGCTGAGCCAGAACTCTTGGCCAAGATCATAAGAAACTATGGCCCTGTTCAGAAGACACCTTAAGCCACGGTGGTTAACCATGGTGGTTTAAGGTGTCTTCTGAACAGGGCCTATGTTTACAGCACAATCCAATGCAGGTTTACTCAGTGAGGATTGCTCCCAGGTAGGTGTTCATAGCATGGAAGCCATAGAATACTAGATGGCCACTGACATGTCACTAAAAAAAGAAGAAATGCATCCCCAACTAAGAGGGCAACAGAGGACATCAATTGGCATATATGCATATGCTAATTGACATGTATGGATGCAAATTTAGAAATAATTACTTATATTTCAATAGAAATTCATTCTCAACTCTTTTTTTATTTATTTACCACAAAACAAACAAAACAAGGAGAAAAACCAGATACATAAGGAAAAGGAAAAAGAAATGATATACACTGAACGGTTTAAAACACAACACAAACATCTACTAAAATAAACACAGTTACATAAGGCTATATTTCAATAGAAATTCAATAGATCTCACTATAGCAGGGAAGACTGTAATGAGGTAAAACAAAAACCCTATCTCCCAGGGTAGGGTCCAAATCTGGATAGGGTTTCCCTGAGTAAGGAAAAAGAAGAAGGAGCAACTGCTAGCTACATCTTCCAAGGAATGTTTCATTTGACCCTTAGGATGGCAGACTTACTAGAGCAGTGGGTCCTTTGCCATATCTTTTCTGGTGCGATATTGCTTTGTTTATTTAAAGCAAAGAGCAAACAACACATCACATTCTCTATTAGCCATACTCTCATTGACTTTGGAACACTCTAGCAGTGAAAGGAGCCCTTAAAACAGACTTAGCTCTTGTTTACACCCACTTTAAGCCCCTCTTATAACGCCAAGAAAATCAAAGGGCTTTTATATACAGTATCGGAGAAGACCTGCTGTCTGTATTCATTTAATGAGTTACTATGATTTCATTCATCATTCATATTTTATTACAGTGATTCTGAATGTCATCTTACTGTATTACATGCCCATGATCAGCTTTCCTCTGAAAAAGATATGTGGGCTGGGTGTTAACCATCAGTATGGGTTTCATCTTCCACATAATGTGTAGCTTAAGTGACAAAACACTGAAAACATTTGAGCAGCAATACACTAATATTTATTCTGCTCTGAAGTGGATGTTTTAAAATAACTGTTGTTGGGGTTTTCTTTTCTTTTTATCTTTTATTCTCAAACATCTTCCCATCAAGTTTCCATCAGTGCAGCATATTAAAGAGCTGATTACATTAAAAAAAAAAGCTTCATTGCTGTGGATTCAGTGTTTTGAAAGTTAGCAATACAGTAAGTGATCTATCTAGATTCTTTAGCTTGGTAGAAACTAAATCCAAAGATATTGAATCCATAGCCATGAATGTTTTTTATTGTTTTCTACACAGAAAACTCCTTTGTATATTTAATACATTTGAATTGGCTTTGTAGAGTCCCTGGTGCATTGCGTATGGCTGGATCTAAAACCACTGAAACAAATGGTGAAATTGTAGCTCCCGTAGGATGTACAATAATCCTGTTTACAATCCAGAAGGTGAGCAGGAAAGCATGGTCTCCAGAAAGGCTCGCAAACTCCTGAACCTGCATACTTGCTGGAAAAAATGTACATTTTTAAAATGTGGTAGACACCCAAAATCCTCCTCCTCATTGACGGTTACAATGTCACTTCAGTAACTTGGAAAGATCTGGGGTTGCCCTGGTATTTCTCACACCAGTGTTACAAGCCACCGTATGTTACTGGGGACATGGGAAGGAACAATATGAACAGATAGACCCCCCACATGTGGTCACTGCTTCCATACTTAGGCTGGAACTAGACACTGAAAATGGCATTTCCATGTCAAGTTCTCCCCCTCTCCTTGTAACATTTTGCTCTGCACACGTGATACATGTCGGCGCCCTTGCTGCTGCATTGGCGCATTTGTTTGAGTGGGCTGGCACTAGGCAGAGCGAAGGTTGGCAAAGTGTTGGAGGACAGAGCTGTCTTTTCCAGGCAACCTCCCTTGCTAGCCTGCTGCCCCATGGTGTGGTGAAGGACACCACCCCACTGCCCGTCTTGAAGTGAGATTCAATTGCCAGTCCAGTCGACTATCTCTGGAATGGGAGAGACATCTTGCCCTTGGCAACAAAAGGCCTTTGGCTGGCCCAGGGTAAGTTGTTGTTGTTGTTGTTGTTGTTGTTATTATTATTATTATTATTATTATTATTATTATTTATATAGCACCATCAATGTACATGGTGCTGTACAGAGTAAAACAGTAAATAGCAAGACCCTGCCGCATAGGCTTACATTCTAATAAAATCATAATAAAACAATAAGGAGGGGAAGAGAATGCAAACAGGCACAGGGTAGGGTAAACAGGCACTGGGTAGGGTAAAACTAACAGTATAAAGTCAGAACAAAATCAGGTTTTAAAAGCTTTAGGAAAAAGAAAAGTTTTTAGCTGAGCTTTAAAAGCTGTGGTTGAACTTGTAGTTCTCAAATGTTCTGGAAGAGCGTTCCAGGCATAAGGGGCAGCAGAAGAAAATGGACGAAGCCGAGCAAGGGAAGTAGAGACCCTTGGGCAGGCGAGAAACATGGCATCAGAGGAGCGAAGAGCATGAGCGGGGCAATAGTGTGAGATGAGAGAGGAGAGATAGGAAGGAGCTAGACAGTGAAAAGCTTTGTAGGTCAACAGGAGAAGTTTATATTGGATTCTGAAATGAATTGGAAGCTAATGAAGAGATTTCAGAAGTGGAGTTACATGGTCAGAGCGGCGAGCCAAGAAGATGATCTTAGCAGCAGAGTGGTGAACAGAAACCAATGGACTGATGTGAGAAGAAGGAAGGCCAGTGAGAAGAAGGTTGCAGTAGTCCAACCGAGAGATAACCAATGCATGAACAAGAGTCTTGGCAGAAGAGACAGACAAAAATTATCGAATCTTGGCAATATTATACAGGAAAAAACGACAGGATTTAGCTACTGTCTCAATATGAGGAATAAAGGAGAGCAAGGAATCAAATATAAAGCCAAGACTACGAGCTTCCTTGACTGGACTAAGTGTAACATCATTGACAGTAAGAGAGAATGAGAGATGAGGAGAAGGTTTAGGAGGAAAAACAAGCAATTCAGTCTTTGCAATATTAAGTCTGCATAAACATTGTGGGAAAAGGCAAGAGAACTTGACAGCGCCATGTCTATTTCGGCGCCAATTGAGGTGATCTGAAATCTATTGCAGGAAAGGGATTTGACACCACTTGGGTAATACATGAATCCCGATTTATGTTGTTGAATTAAAGATATGCAAAATGAAATGTATACAGCTGAGACCAAATGTTTATGTGTTGAGCCAGGAGTTTTGACCCTGAAAAAACCCTGAAGCAAGAGAAACATCTGGTGTTTCCAGATGGACAATGTCAATCCAAAGACATTGTGCAGCTATTCCATCTTTTCCTCCTTGGTGGAATTCTTTTGGGAAACAAAATATGACAGAAAAAACAGTGGGAAAACATGGAAGTTACAAGTGGAAGATGATGATGTTGTACGGCTCACCGGAAAATTCCACGCATGAGGCAGAGTGATGGCACAGTAAAAGCCTCATCTGACCATGTGCCAAACTGTAACCCTAAGAGGCAAAATATAGACTTTTAAAGGAATAATGGTGATTCTGCACACACACAAAATGCAAACAAAGAAATGGTTCAGCTGGGGAATTCTATGAAGGGATCTGGTGGGAGAGGAAGGGCCATAAAGCAGAGCTTCTAATCAGTTGAATCTAATGCATCGCAACATTACGGGCAGCAAAGGACGTTTGCCACCAAGGCTCCCAGCATTGTACATTTAGTAAACTGCTACAGAGACAACGAAGTAGAGGAAAACAAGCATGTTAGCAAAGCACACACCTGCTTTCTGAATGCAAGTATCAAACATTTAGCAGATGTCATACTGCCAGCCAGGTACTTGGGATGGAAACATTAAGATTACAGCGACCCCCAGTGGTGGGAAATTATGCAAGGAAAACCATGGCTGAGTTAGGGGTGTTCTGACTGTTGCTTAAGCTGCACTCCTATGCACATTTACCTGGAAGTAAGTCCCACCGAAAACAGTGAGACTTAATTCCACTGGTGTTCGGTTTGGGTTTTAATTATTATTATGGTAGATTTCACATTTGATTGATACTGGTCTCACTGTTTGGTGCACTGATGTTGTCTTTTAACGGTGTGTTGTAAATTGTTTTACTGTTTTGTTTTTTGTAAGCGAAATCCTTTGAATGCCACATGGAAACACATCCTTATTGCTTTGAATGCCACACAGAGAAGCATTATTAAATGACTCTCAGCCTAAACTATCTCGCAGGGTTGTTGTGATGATAAAATGGAAAGGAGGAGGACCATGTAAGCTGCCTTAGGTTCCTTGCAAGAGGAAAAAAGGTAGGATATAAATGTAATCATAAAATAAATAAATAAAAGCTTTGGCCCCCAGCCCTCCTATTTCTTCACATAGCACCCAAACACCCCTAAATGCTACCTAAATGAGGGTGGACTCATTACTGACTTCAAGAAGGAGAATGAATGGCTGCCACCAGCCTCTGAGGCCTTAGCTAGACCTAAGGTTTATCCCGGAGTCGTCCCGGGGTTGTCCCTGCCTGCTCCCGGTATCCCCTGTGTGTCATTTAGATGAACAGGTATGACCCCGGGACGATCCCGGGATAAACCTTAGGTCTAGCTAAGGCCTGAGTCAGGATTGGAAGTACAAATCTTTCAAGCCATGAGTGTGAAATCCCTGCTCTATCAGCCAGCCACAGTTAGGGATGTATGAGAATTCCCTTTGGGGTTAAAAACACAATTGATTTTTCCAGTTCAGCCCTGTGGATTGCTTCCATTTCCTCCCCACCCCTGTGGCATCGACTCAGTCTGTAACGAGTCAAACCAATATACGGATTCCAGGTGTGTGAGTGCATGGGTGTGTTTTATGGCAGCAATTTGCACAGTTTGGTTTGGCAGGTCCTGAAATTTGCACAAATAGTCACATGTTTATTTATTTTAAAATGGCAATTTTGCACAAGTGCGTATGATCATACGTCCACCTGCCCACTAAGTAGCCTAGCAGAGGAATATTCCTCTCTTGTAAATATCCTTGTCAGTTTCATCCTCCCCACACATTACTTCCTTTAGCCCAGCAAAGCCATATTCCCTGCTTGTCAAAGAACTTTTCAATTTCATCCTTCACTTCGATGCTATTCTTAAAATTAAGCTCTTACAAATAAAAGCTGCGGAATCCAACTTTACAAATGGTCATGTAGACTTTCCAGTATCTTGGCTCAACATGCAGCACCTGCTTGCATTCTTAGCAACCTCTCTTCAGGGTGCCCGTGGGGGCCGTGGTCATGTAGAAATTAAGGACGTCGCTTTGATGTCTGATTAAATGCTCCTTGGGGGCATCTAGAAATAGCCTGCTGATTTATTAGAACTGCGAAGCAGAAGGAAACGTGACTTGCCTGAATGCCAGGATGAAAAGGTGGCAAATAGACCTAGCTGTGGATGGGCTAAACATGTGCCTCTTTCCCTGTAAGGTCTGTGTGGTTGTAAGATGGACATCAGGTTTCATGTCCATGTGAGAGATAATGGACCTTTGAAGAGATGTTGACAGTATTCGTGCATCATGGAAATTTAGAAACTTGTCACTGTCAGCAGAAGAAGCAGGTGCTGATGCAGTGAAAGTCCGAACCTGTGACTCAGAAAGTGGTGATGTAAGGTGGTAGTTGACTCCTATGTTGTGGTAGTCTGCTGAAGTACCTTTCAGATGTCCATCTATTTTGAGTTGTTATACTTATTTCCATGATATGTTCCTCATGGTTCAGTGTATTCTAGCCATCCCCAGCAAGTGCTCTTAATTTTAGTGCATTTGTACCTCTGTTGTGAATGTGTGAGCAGGCATCACGTGCTGTGGCTTGTATGGTGTTACGGCACATTTTTAAAAAAGAAATGTTAATGTATGCCACAGATTTTTCCAAGTGGCTACATACATAGTCTTGAGCTCAGCTTTATATATAACCTGGGGCTATTTTTCTGTTTGCCATTTGGACTTTCTATCACATTTTGGGTGGCTCTGCATTCTCAGTTTGGGGTACATTATACTAGTAAAGTTCTTGGACAGTGCCAATCTCTCTCTCTCTCTCTCTCTCTCTCTCTCTCTCTCTCTCTCTCTCTCTCACTCACTCTCACTCTCTCTCTCTCACACACACACACACACACACACCCTACCTTATTTGGACTCTGCTCTTGGACTTTGGGGCTTGTTATAGGCACAGTCTGTGGACATTCTATCTAGGCAGCTTGATCACTGTATGGTATTTTAAAATTCCTGCCTCCCATTTGTGTTTTTCTCCCTATCAGATTATGGGTGGCTCTCATGGATGTCTGCAGGAAGGGGCAAAGAAATGTAGTTGACCATAACCTCCAGATTCCCAGCTTTCTTTTTTTTTTTAAAAAAAAAGCAAGACTCTAACCTTTGTAGAACCAGAGATATGATGTGCAAAATGTTCTGCCACTATTTTACATATTGTTATTATTATTTATTTATATAGCACCATCAATGTACATGGTGCTGTACAGAGTAAAACAGTAAATAGCAAGACCCTGCCACATAGGCTTATATTCTAATAAAATCATAATAAAACAATAAGGGGGGGAAGAGAATGCAAACAGGCACAGGGTAGGGTAAACAGGCACAGGGTAGGGTAAAACTAACAGTATAAATCAGAACAAAACCAAGTTTCATGGATGAAGTCATAGCAATGGTTAACACGCCCTCTATCTAGAAAAGGAATTTCCTGGTTCGTTTTAAAGCCTTTTTAGGGTCTTCCCTATTAGGAAGTAATTGGAGTCTCATACAAAACAGCAGTGTTTTTATGAGACACTACTCAAGTTGCCAATATTATGATGAGGGCAGTGATGTCATAAAATGTCCGATAATGATATTCTTAAGGCTGCTGTACTATGTTTGTGCATTTTGGGGGAGGAAGGTTCTCTTGTTCCTGTGTGTGTGTGTGTGTTATCACTCACTCCAAATAAAGTTTGATTGGCCTTCATGATGCTTCTTGAATATAACACTTCTCTGTATTACTGCTGTTCAATTTCTAGGATTTTCTACTGTTCTCTGTAGGCTTCTTAAATGTCATGAAATGTGACACTAAGCAGCAAGAAGGAAAGTGCACAGGTGTGTTGCAGTGGTGCATGCTATATGTGCAAATTACAGCTATTGCCCCCTCCCTAAAAAAATACAATCGCTCACACACACACCCCAAAAAATCCTGCAGATGCCCATGGTCATTCCACTTCTCTGAATTCAGGATATTTTAGAGTCACACCATTCTTGGATAGTGCCATACGGCTTTATTTGATCTATGCTCTCTGAATTTAGGGTAGATTATACTCATTCTTGGGCATCCTGTCCAGGCAGCTTTTCATCAATGATGTTTTTCTTTTAAAACACTTAACTTAAAAATCCTGTTTCCCCTTTGGGTTTTCTATCATTGGCAGGGTTTTGTTTTTGGTTTTAAATAAAGCTTGGTTTGGCTCTCAAAAAGTACTTTCCTGCTCTGCCACTCATCCCAAGGCCAGGATAGGGGTGACGGATGGTTATTCCGCAGATTACATTCCAAAGAAAATGATTCCAAAATGCCTAGGTAGCACACAGCCTGGACAACCGTAGAGAGATGCTTTAATAGTAACTTGTACAATGGCTACCCCTGGTTGGGATATGCAGTTTCAATGATAAGGGTTTTGGTACCCTTGTACTATATACACAAAAGAAGGAGATGGGAAACCATCTTCCTCTGTCACTGATCATTTCCATATAATCATGAATTTCTGTAGATTAACTTATTTCCATGCAGTTGCTCTGGCCTGAATGAAATTATACCTTGCCTTCATTTCTTATATAGTTCTTTGTTGCTTGTCGTTTCATTTCCTAACTTTTGAGGCAATGTTCCAGATCTTCACATTACTGTTTTTTATTTATTTGTAACATTTTATTTTGTTAACTTAAATAAAATAAATCTAACAAATTAGTTGAACACGAAGCAAGCAAGATAAATGTTTCCAGATACATACACATGTTTGAGTTAATGTAGTTAATCTGTAATGCATGCAAGATATCTGTATATAGTGTACTGTTTCAATAGTTGATGAATTAATTTACTGTATGATTTCTGCCCAGTAAGTTGCTGCAATGAAGCATGTCAGCCATGAATTGAAAATATGCAGCTGGTTCTTTCTTCCACATCCAATTTTAATTTTTAAAGTCCTGATAACTCATGCATCCTCAAGGACATCCCATTATTTATTTCTGATTGAAAGGCCTGATCACTCACTGACACTGGATCGCTGAGAGGGAAAATCTTGAAATGTGATATTTGATGTTTGATCCTTGCCACTTGATATTTTTCAGGGAAATCACTGAAATTTGATCCTTTTTACTGCTGATTGTTTCAAAATGTGTTATGACTTATGTCTGCTCGTGGATATGTCCCTGCAAAGAGAGGGAGTGTGTGTATGTGTGCCTTCCTGCTAACTGATTAGGCCAATCTATGCTCACCTGGAAGTATGTTCCATTCAACTCAATGGGGCTTATTTCTGAGTAGACATGCACAGGATTGCCCTGTAAATCGCTGAATTAGCTTGAACGTTACCCCTGCACAAAAGCATCAGAAGGTTCTAGAATTGCAATACTTTTATTATTTTCTACAAAAGCAAAACACACGAGGAAAAGGGAAACAGGGAAACAGTACAAAATACATAACATCACACACAATACATCACACACAATACGTAAAAACATATATACATAAGGCTATACTCCATTATAAGCGATCTTCATGTCAGACGTAGACTATCAATTATTACTTTTTAGCCAGCTCAGAATTACATTAAAAAAAACCTCAAAAAGAAACCACAAATTATATATCGAATCCACATACAAACAAATCATTCTTTTGCAACTCTTGTATATACTCTATCAAAAATTTCCAGTCCATTGCAAATGAAGTTGCTGATTTTTCTCTTACTAACGCTGTTAATTTCGCCATCTCTGCCAACTCCAACACCTTGAGAAGCCATTCTTCCATTGTTGGTACTTGGGGTTTTTTCCAGTATTGTGCATATAATAGTCTCGCCGCTGTTGTCATATGTTCGGCTGTTGGGCAGTATAAATTTATTTATTTATTCATTTATTGCACTTATATACCGCTCCCATAGCCAGGGCTCTCTGGGCAGTTTACAGAAATTCTAAAATTAAGGTAAAAACGAGTATACAAACATTAAAATTCTAAAACACAGAACATACACACGTAAAGCATTAAAAACTAAACTTGTGGGTGATTAAGATGTGCCGCCATATGCCTGGGCAAAAATGCAATAAATAATAAATAAATAAATAATATGTTGAAATAACAGTTCTTTTTCTTTTAGCTGATCATCCTTAAGTCCAAGCAAAAATACTTCTGGTTTCATTTTTATATTTATCTTTTTAAAAAAATTGCATTAGTGAGTGAATTTTAACCCAAAAAGTTTTTGCTTTTTTACATGACCACCACATGTGGTAAAAGGTTCCTTCTTGTTCTTCACATTTCCATCAGTCTCCCAAACAACCCCTGTACATTTTTGCTAGCTTTGAAGGAGACATATACCATCTATACATCATCTTATAAAATTCTCCTTAAGTCTAGTACTTAATGTATATTTAAAACCTTTTGTCCACATGTTTTTCCATAGTTCCATTGGGATCGTATATCCAAAATTATTTTTTCCATTTTACCAAACAATCCTTTGTTTGTTCCTTCTCTGTCTCAAGATTTAACAATAGTTTATATACCTTGGAGATAACATGTTCTTCGTTAATACATAGTGCTTCTTCAAACAATGACTTTGTTTCCTCAAATCCCCCTTCTTTTATATCACTCTTAAACTTTTCCATAATCTGTAAGTAAGAAAACCATTGGCATATATGGCCCTCTTTTAACAACACTTCTCTTGTTTTTAATTTAAAGCCTCCTTGGGACATCTCCAAGACATCCCTATACTTTAACCATTTATGTCCACTAGACAACTCTCTTTAAAAGCATCAGAAGGTTCTAAAGCTGTGGGGAGTGGAGGATCGTTTTTGCAAGTAAAATTAATTGGAACTTTTGCGGTAGAGAAAGAATGAAGGGAAGGACCAGCAGAGAGAAAATGACATGGAACATGGTAAGAATAGATGAGAAAAGAAAGGCTTATGGCTTGTGACATGGCTACTAGGAGGAGGGCTTTCTCTGCTGTGGCACCCCGGCTGTGGAATGAGCTCCCCAAAGAGGTCTGTCTGGCACCTACACTGTACTCTTTTCGTTGCCATCTGAAGACCTTTTTATTCTCTCAGTATTTTAACACTTAATTTTAACTTAAATTTAAATTTTATTGTTCTAACTCTGTATTTTAATCTTACATCAATTTTGCTGCGTGGTTTTATCCTGGTTGTGCTTTTGATACTGTATTTTGTATTTGTGTTTTTAACCTGTTGGTTATTTTATTATGGTTTTAAATTCTGTGAACCACCCAGAGAGCTTCGGCTATTGGGCAGTATAAAAATGTAATAAATAAATAAATAAATAAATAAATTATGAGGAAAAGGCCAAACTCCAAAGTTGGGGAAGGAGAATTGGGAAATGGCAGAAATGGAAGGAACATTGGAGGAGTAGGTGAAAAAACAGTAAAATATGAACAATTTTCTGTAATACTCATGCATTGGGGTGAAAAAACACACACCCAAAACCCAAAAATGGTGGTTATTTGAAATCTACAACCTGAGCTTCTCTCTCTCTGGCTGTGCCTAGAATTAGAACAGAATCATGTTTAAAAACAGATGTCACATAGGTCCTTAGTACAACTGTAACAGTAGTCACTGGTGTAATGAGATACTGAGTCTCACTATGTGACATGAATATAACCTTTTGTAGGACTGTCGCCTTGCTCAGAGGTCAATGAATCAAAGTAACTGCTCTGCCATTGCTCCCTTGTGCCATACTTTCACGTGAACACCCTGTAGACAATGAGGAGAGACCAAGGTTCCTGTGTCTCCCAGTCTGGATTCTAACCAGGTAGAAAGATGGAGAGTACGGCTTCTTTGGCCCTTCCAGATTTTGGAGTTGTGAGCTAAAAGGGAAGCAGCAGGGTGTAAAATCCTCCAAAAAGCAGACTGAAAGGGAAAGTTGCCTGAGTGCTTCAAAACCTTTCTAGTTATCCCTAGAGGTCATGTAAGAAAAAAATAGCACTGCTATCAAGACAGGAGAGATTGTATTCATATTAGAGCAGCCTTCCCCAATCTGGTACCCTCCAGATGTTTTGGACTACAACATCCAGCATCCCCCACATTTGGAGAGCACCAGGTTGAGGAAAGCTGTATTAGAGGAAACAGTGGAATTTCTCAGCCAGAGCCAAGTCCGAACATAGTTACTGGAGCTTACTGGACTTTAGTCAAAGAACGGTGGGTACTTGCTTTTGTAGGAGCGATGAAAGCATTTTTCCCCAAAGGAATAGAGCCATGCTGAAGCACTGACCTTCTACAGAGTCCAAAACAAACACTAAAGGAGCTGAAGCTGAAGAGTTGCAGCACTAGCTTCTTGGGATAACATGAAGAAAGATCTCACATTCAAGCTCTGATCCCGTGAGGTGTGGCTTGGGCAAGGACATAGCTCTGACTAAGTCCAGATCTACACCAAGTAGGATATGACACTTTGAAAGTGGTTTGAAAACAGTATCTGGAATGTGACCTGGGCCCCAACAGTTGTCAATACTGTTATAAATCGTTAGAAAGCAGTAGTGTAGATCCTACTTAAGATTCCTGTATGCATGTCCTCATATATTCATCACTTCTTTGAACCAAAGTGTGGTTCTAATTTGCAAAAAGAGGAACCTGGTGTAAATTAGAAATTGGTTTTTGAAGCCCCTCCCCCTTAATGCCTATCTTTAATGCTGCAAACCTGAACAAATTGGTATATGGGTATCCTACGATAGTTCAATGGAGACTGATGAAAAATGGGAATAATAGCTCAGTGCTGTTCAGCCAATGAGATCTGACCTGAAAATCATACCAGTGGCAATAACACGGTAGAAAGAAACCAACTGACATTCAAATACGAGCACACAGACTTTTATCAGTCTTATAGGCAGAATCTGAAACAGGATTTTGAAACGTTTGTATTTCACACAGAGACAAACATATTGCACATTTTAGGATGGCTGGCTCCTAGTGCTACCGATCAGAATGTATTGTGCAGTTGTCCTTTCTTTCCCTCCTTAATGGATATTTTGTGGTGATAAAAAAAAGGTGGAGGATGTGGTAGGAAAACATGAGAGGGTTGCAAGTGGAAGGTGATGTTGTCCAGAATCCCTGAGAAATTCTGTGAATAAGGCAGAGTGATTGCACAATAAAGGCCTTGTCTGGAAGCACCCTAAACAGCCTATTATTTTCTCTGCTATAGGAAGCAGGAAGATCTCTAAGCTGTGATTATGATTCCAGATAAAAAGTATATTATTCTTCCTGGCGAATACTTGATAAATTGGGAGAGAGGAAGAGAGGGGAGGGTTGACAACAGGTTCATGATCTCTCATGAATTTCAAGGCCAGACAGGACAATTACAATAATCTAGCATGGCCTTCTTCATCACATAGAGTACAAGGCGGTGGAATTTCCCCAGTGATTTCTGCATCAACAACTTGTGGCTGAAGTAGTTTTGAGTAGCATCATTTCAGTTCTACAAATAGAAAATGGGGGTGGTGGAGAGATAGAGCAGAGGGGGCCGAATTAGGTGACAGGAGAAGAGGGCTTCTGAGGTAAACCGAGAGTCTGTTTCATAACAAGATGCTGCTCTTCTCAGGTTTCTCCATCCCAAGAGTGGAGGCACTTGACACAGCAGCAATTTAGAACCAGTCTTTCACCAAGAAACTGAAATAACGTTTTCAAAATCATCGTTCATTTGAATTATTTCCTTCTAATCAGTTTAATTAATTAACTAAAGCTGACCTGTGCTTCCCATTGACAGAAATGCATGCCCATCCGCCCCGCTCCCCCCCCCCCCACATCCTACTGCCGTATTCATCATCTCCCATGTTACATATTTATTGGCTCATTCTTCCATTGTTACCAAATTTATAATTTGTTCCTGTTAAAATGCATTTTTTTGTGTTTGGAAAACAGCCACCCAGTGGCATGTGTTTTTGTTCAGCAATAGTTACATTCCAGTCCAGCATTTACAAAGATGATGCATATGCTGTGTCCAGCTATGCATTTACCATAGAGGCAACTGAAACAGGCTAACAATGCACTCCTATACATCAGAAGTAAGCCCATTAACTTCAGTGAGACTTGCTTCTAGGTAAGCGTTTATAGGATTGCATCCTAAAGGCAGATGCCCACTGTGTCTGTCTGTCTGCATGTGCTTTGGCATTACCAATGCCTGCCTGTGTGCTTGCTTCTGCAGCCCTTAAAACCTGCTCAACCTGTACATTTGTATGTTAAAAGATTATAGGAAGGACATCGTAACACCCGAGTGCTATCTCTTCCCATGAAAACATTACCTAATCTACCTGCAACTTAGGATAACATTCCATGCATCTGATGAAGGTGACTGTAGACATTATGCTACAATAAATGTGGTAGTTTTTACAGTGATACAAGATTTTTGTTTTTACCCTGTGAAGAGTGCCATGAACCCACCACTTGTGGTAAGGGGGAGCATGGACTAATATAGAGAGATTTGGATATGGAATCTGCAAATAAAGAATGGTACTCCTAGAGATAGATGAAAATTAAAATCGGAATATGTCATAATGGAATCCTATAGCTAGGTGGCAGACTCATAACTAGCCAAGAAGGTAGTTGCTGATATTAAAATAAATGGATTAATATAGATGTTTGAAAGTCTTATGAAGTTATAATACAAGTTAAAAGTAAGCTTTTTAAGTAACACCTTGTTTAGCCCTCTTTTCTTGTCTACCTCAAGCCAGGAACTAAAATGCTTGCTAAGAATGTACTACCCACAAAATTATCAGATCTCTCAATCTGAAAAATGAGATAGTCTTTCCCCCTATTTTCTATATACATTTTTCAAGATGCAGCATTTATTTCCCTTGTCTTTCATCAGTTTTCCTCCCTAAGTGGTTATGACTGATGAATGGCATGTGCGTTGATCCCTAAGGTGTTGTTTGTTGCAACGTTTTGGAAATGTGACTTTGACAAAGAAAGTTACCATACGTTATGGTTAACAAGAGGTAGAAGTGTAGTGACTCAGGGCAGGAGAGAGGCTATCTGTAAGGGAAGCCAGCTGTTTTTACTGGATCAACACCAGATCCAGCTAGAGCTCTGTGTCTCAGATGCCTTTTTGTTTTTTAAAGGAGAGAAATTTCATGCTTTTTGTGTTGCAAAAGCTTGCCTAAGAATATGAACACTATAGTGTGTGCGAGAAAGCAGGTGATAAAGCAGGTGGACATCTTTATTTATTGTCTAGATCTCTCCTCTCAACCGGGTGCTCTCCAGATGTTTTGGACTTCAATTCTAACCAGCCCTGCCAGCATTGCCAATGGTCAGGGATGCTGGGAATTGTAGTCCAAGAAATCTGGAGGGCACCAGGTTGGGAAAGGCTCATTTAGATACATATATAGCAGGTTGGATCCAGACTGAGTCATGCATAGAGTAGACCCATTAACTAACTTGTCCTATTAATTTCCATATGTCTACTCCAAGAATGATTAAGTCTGGATCCAAGCCATTGTGGTAATACATATGATGCTTGTAATTTTGATATTTTTGTATGGGTT
This sequence comes from Elgaria multicarinata webbii, assembly GCF_023053635.1. Taxonomy (NCBI): domain Eukaryota; kingdom Metazoa; phylum Chordata; class Lepidosauria; order Squamata; family Anguidae; genus Elgaria; species Elgaria multicarinata. The sequence goes on from NC_086177.1 coordinate 29,041,867, forward strand.
GTTTTGCACTTATTAGCTGCTTTAGGCTTCTGGGCGTAAGAAAAAGTGGGGTATAACTATGAAAATAATTGACTATCACGAGAAAATGGAATTGCAGTAAGGAAGCTTGGCCCTGGAAGCACCAGATTATGCAGCGGAATCCAGAGGTACATTTCCTGGTATGTATCTCTTTAGGCTGCAGGTGTGCAGGAATGCTCTCTCATGAATATCATGCACTGCACACAAAAAACAGCACATGTGTAAGAGAAGGCTAAGCCAAACCCTTCTTTGTGGCATGTTTGATTTTTATGTGGAACAAGATTTTTCAGATCAGGAATCATTCAACATTCCAGGAACTGTTTTAATACTTGGTTCTCCTCAATGTATACAGTCCCTTGGTTGAAAGGGTTGATATGATATCCAAGCTGTGAAGATACTGGCAAGCAGGCAGATGAGCATTGGAATGCCAAGGAGAAGGAGCAATTTCGTAAGGATGTCTAGGGAACTGAAAGAGAATAGAAATTAGAAATGGAATATACAGATCAAAAGAGTGACGATGATGCTACTGGAAACTGTAGCCAGGGGTTGATAGAAGTAATTCATCAATTAATTGAATCATTCTTATATGCTCCTATTGGACAATCACAGCTTTTGGAATTTTTACCAAAAACCTGTATTTGATCTTTTCCTTGTTGGTACAAAGCAATTGTAGCTTTTAAAAAAATAAATAAATCTCAATGCAATGAAAAAGCCCTTAAGCGTCATGTATGCATATGAAAGCCTGCCCATTACAAGGTGGATAATTTCCTCTCCCCTACCCCACCATACCAATCACTATAGTTGTTGTATTTCTGATAGGGAAATAATGCCAAACGTGATGCTGGTAATTTTGCTCCTGTTTTTATGCGAGCAGAAATCTATCTTACTTCTCCTATTCAAATGAATGCTTATTCATATAGAGCTTTCACACCAGTGTTATACTGTGCAATCACTGTGAATTGCATGCAAAGGACTCAGAAGTTTTCCACTTTATAATCTGCTTTGATTGTGAAGTACTCCCATGCATCCTGCCTTAATTGTGCAATAAAGCAAAAAGATTTGCTGTGTTTAGCCCCTACTTTTTGAGCATATCTTCCAAGCCGCCGCTGGGGCGCAGGAGCAGGATTTTAAAGAAATGCTTACATCTGCGTAAGCTTTAAAGATAAAGACACCAAAACTGGCACAGTAATAGATATTAGGGAGAGCTTTAAGCATACCAAATTTGAATTGAATTGGGTCATCCGTTGATTTTTTAATGATTTTTTACATTTCCCCCCTTAAACTCACTTCCTGGTATGCAAAGGATCGCTGTCTCCCGGTAGCAAAAGCAACAACAACTGCGAAAGCTTAGCACTACGGGGATAATCCGAGGAAAGCAGGTACATGGGATGAAGCTCATAGAATTAGACTTCAGGGGTGAAAGAAGAAGAGCTTGCAGGAGCAATCTTCCCACCACTCATTTAAAGGGGAAAGTTGGCAGAACAAGGCAACTCAGTTACCTGAATTGTCTCAAGACAATGTTTGCCTAAAAGTAGCTGAAACCTGTTTTGAGCTTTTAAGTCTAGACAGTCTTAGCAGTTCTCGGTCTGCCCAGTTACTTTAAATATGCCTTGATGCAACTCTACAAGACATTAAAAAAAACACCCTGCATTAGGCCATCTTTCCTCAACCATCCCTTTGCCCAGTAAAATCATATCAATATATTCTCTGTTAGATTGAATCTATTAACTCTATATCCGCATCTTCTAATATTGGCATGCTCTGATATGAAATCCAGCAGTACTCAGAATATACCCTTTGTAGGATTGTGGTTTAGGGCAGTTCCGGATATAATGGGTATTATCTTCAAATTAAAAGCAGGGGCCATCATCAATGTGGAGGAATTTTCAGGGATCAATATGGGAGCAGAACTTTGAACAGGAAGAGCAATTAACAGGAATACCTTCTCTTAATAGGTTAGATCCAGACTCAAGATGCTTGCAGATGTGGCTTTTATCCTATAATTGCTCTATTTGAAACACTGAATTTTACTGGAGGTCCAGACAACGTCATCAATTTGCACCAACCCCTATCACTTTTTCCTTCTTTTTGCCTTACCAGAAAAGAATCTGTTAAGTAGGAAAAGATGGAATAGATACACAACACTTACTGGACTTCTTTAGATTAAAGGGATTCGCTTACCAGTGCTTTTCTTGCTGTTTCTCTTCCACAATTATAATAAGCTGAATTACATGGGAGGAGAGGGGCGACCATGTGGTCTGTTACTAAAAACTTTGGTGCTCATAGTATTGAATGGAACAGTACCCTCTAGTGGGTGCTTGGTAGTGCAACTTCCCTTGCACAATCCCAAGATATTTCAGAAGAATTGTGTTATGCAAGTTTTGTTTTGTTTTAAACAGAATAACCAGGGAAGGAGTGGGAGACATGAAGGAGGCTACAATGTCATCAAAAGGACCTTCAAACTTCCATGACTGGCCATTCACAAATGTGCCTTATTTCGCTTGTGTGCACTAGCCCAATGAATGGCTGCTAGCACTAGGAACCCTCTTCTTGGAAGCACCATCAATCATCTTTAGAAATCATAACTAACTTAAATCCCATTGCAATCAATGGGTCTACTATAAGTATGACTAACTCTGGATTCAACCCAATGTCTCTATGTTTCAGTCGTGTTTATCATTCATTTATCATTTACAGATATAAATGTTATTGGGGAGGTTCATAGAGATTTTACACAGTTATCTATAATGAGCTTGTTTAATGGATCATTATCAGCCAAAACTTAGCAGTTTTGACAGCCATTGATTACAATGGAAGAGTTAAGGATGATTACAATTCCCCCATTGAAATAATGAATGAGATTTAAATGTACTTAATTTTGTCTAGTTCATACACATTGTCAGAGAGCACCGAGGAAGCTTTAGAGGCTGTACTTATCTGAATGGATTGGTTACTTAAATTCAACAGCTCTTGTTTCTGTCAGCAGAGAATCCAAGGCTGGTTTGGGAGCATTCAACAGATCACCATCTGAGTGTGTTCTCAATGTTGTGGACAGGTTGAAGCAAATTTCCCCATCCCATGAGATGGTGGGTGGTATCATCACTAATCCCAACATGAATGAAAGGGGAATTAAAGGTCTCTGATCAATTATGGACATTTTCCCTCTCTTGGAACAAAATCCAGCCACAGAATAAACCAGTAACATACAAAAACTCTCACAATTCACTAGCTGTGATTGTCTGGATTGCAGACAGAACGTTGCACGGACAGTATTACTTTGTAAGTTAGAGTATTAAAAATGAATTAAAAAGAAACATAAACAATATCCATCCATATGATGCTACCCATAGACAGGCAAGATCTTAGGCAAATTTCTGAGCTCTGATCTGAAGATTTCCAAATGAAATTTTGATCAGTGTAGCTTGCCTAGTTCTCCTGGAAATCACATTTGCTGTATTTTTAGTTGATTCCAACCGAGTGAGAAGCTGTCACTCGCGTCCAATTTTCCACATAACCGCTTCTGACTGCTGTCCCTTTTAAAATCTTTTCAGGCTATCCATCCAGAATTAACTTTCTTTTAAGAAAAGGCCTTTTGTGGTTTATAAATTTTTAATACAGGATGCGAGCTGCCAGAACAGCTTTGGATTGCAACCAAAGATTTGAAGCAGTCTCCTGAACATGAAATGAGGTACACTCCTGGTGCACCTGGAGACAGTGCCTCTTTCATCCCCTCCTTCAGAGTTATGACACCTCTGGCTTTCGCCTCAGAACATCAGGAATTTTCCTTCAAACTCGCTTCTTGGAACTAGGCTTGTGCACTCTTAGTGGATAATTTATCACATCATATTTCTCTGCCTTGAGAAATGCAGCTCTTTTTTTGTTGTTGTTGCAATGGAGTGATTTTAAAAGGAGAGAGAGAGAGAAAAACACTATATGGACTGCTAAGTTTATGCAGGAATCTTCAGATGGGGCCAGGTTTAATGGATGACAGGAAGTAAGTAAGACACAGGCTGCAAGGGAATAATAGACACCATCAATTACAACTGTACATAAAACTTCTCATTAAAGTCCTGTTCATCCACTCTTTGCCTGTAACTCACAAAGAGTTTCATTGATAAGTGTTAAAACTGCTTTTGCGAGAAATTTCTGGTTGATATGAATGAATTCTCAACATGCCACAGCTTTCACATGTGGTGCTGGGGGCACTGATCATTCACAGGATCACAGCAGGCATGGGGAGGATATAACCCTTTTATCCTCTGCTGTTGTCCTGAGGATAATTCTGGTGTCCAGAGTGGGGTGGGGTGGGGTGGGGAATTTGCTCCTAATGCTGAACCGGCTTCAGACAAGGCATCATCAAGGCTTGGGATGAAGTTCCAAGAAGGATCTTTCCTGGTACATTTGTGGGGTATTGTGGGGGCTGGCTAAATGTTTCCATTTTGTTCCATTTCTTTACCTTTTGAAAAGCCACATCAGTGAACCTAGCAGCAGCTTGAGTGCAGCCTTTGAAAATGTACCCAGAATAACCCCCTGGAAATGATGCTACACATAATATAGTGTTGTTCCCAGGGCAAACATCATTTTTCCAGGCAATGTCCCCTGAGAACGATCTTGCATAATCATGGAGCCTCGTTTCCAAATGTCTGGGTCCTTTTCGAGGTCAAGAAAAGTAAGGGGAGTCTTTGCCAATGGCCACAACATAAAATGTCAGATAAGCTTCGGCTATGAGGTGGTATATAAATGTAATAATAATAAATAATAAATAATAATAATAACCCCACCACCACCTAAAAATCATTAGAGCCCTGTAGAAATGTTCTGGGTTTAGCCCTACTATATTTTTTACTACAATTTATTTATTTATTATTTATTTATTACATTTTTATACCGCCCAATAGCCGAAGCTCTCTGGGCGGTTCACAAAAATTAAAACCACAATAAAACAACCAACAGGTTAAAAGCACAATTACAAAATACAGTATAAAAAGCACAACCAGGATAAAACCACACAGCAAAATTGATATTAAAATACAGAGTTAAAACAGTAAGATTTATATTTAAATTAAAATTAAGTGTTAAAATATTGAGAGAATAAAAAGGTCTTCAGCTGGCGACGAAAGCAGTACAGTGTAGGTGCCAGGCGGACCTCTCTGGGGAGCTCATTCCACAACTGGGGTGCCACAGCGGAGAAAGCCCTCCTTCTAGTAGCCACCTGCCTCACTTCCTTTGGCAGGGGCTCACGGAGAAGGGCTCCTGTAGATGATCTTAAGGTCCGGGCAGGTACATATGGGAGGAGGCGTTCCTTCAAATAACCTGGCCCCAAACCGTTTAGGGCTTTAAATGTCAATACCAGCACTTTGAATCGGGCCCGGACCTGGACTGGCAGCCAATGAAGCTGGAAAAGGACTGGCGTAATGTGATCTCGCCAGCCAGTCCCTGTTAGTAACCTTGCTGCCCTATTTTGTACCAGCTGAAGCTTCCGGACCGTTTTCAAAGGCAGCCCCACATATAACGCATTGCAGTAATCCAAGCAAGAGGTTATCAGAGCATGGATTAGCTAGGCTATCTCTGTCCAAATAAGGGCGTAGTTGGTATATCAACCTAAGCTGATAAAACGTGCTCTTTGCCACTGAGTTCACCTGTGCCTCAAGTGACAGTTCTGGATCCAAGAGCACCCCCAAACTACGGACCCGATCCTTTAGGGAGAGTGCAACCCCGTCCAGGACAATTGAATAATTCTTCATAAATTAGTATCTATACCTGTCTATTAGCATATGCAAATTTTATGCAAATTGGCGCCTTCCTTCGCCTCCCTTTTGGTGATGCATTGTCCTCCTTTTTGGAGATGTGTAAGTGGACATGCTAATGATAAAAATAGAAACTCACCACAGCTCTCAAAAGCAAACCATACCAAAACCTTTGCTCAGAGCTACATAGATTAAGAAATTAATCTGAATCTGTTGGTTGCAAATGGATTTTAGAATCCCTCACTGTGTGAGTTAAAATGCTTGCATAATTCTTGGAAATAAGTGGCATGCTGTGTCTTAAGTGATATATGAATGTGGTGTCCATAGGGCCATCCCAAAAGGTTGTCTGGAACTCCATTCAGCAGCACCCCTATTCTCGTCTATCCAAAGGAAACGACAAAAGTTTAGAGCACACACAGAGAAATCGTTTTGGCCCTATGCTCAATGAGGCAGAGATGGGGGATTTATAGCATCAATGTGACCTCCATGCACAATGATTCTACCACCTGTTAATCAATTATGAAGTCTGACCTCCCTTACCATACTAACTGGCCACAAGGTGTTCTGCAAATCCCCTTGGTGATAAATCATGACAAGACACTGAATGTTCAACTACCATCATATGTCTGGAGTAGTCTTCTGTTAGAATTCTCTCCGCAATTGCAGAAAACAGGAAACAGGTACCGACAATGGCTCATTAGAATTGGTGTGTTCTTCCCCGGCATTCATGAGAGTTTTATTGGCTGAAATTTTCTTCAAGAGGCGAACACAATGCTGAGTGTTCAAAGATGTGTTAAGACAACTCCACTTTAAAAGCAATTCACTTGTTCTTTCGATTGCTCTGTGCTTCTTTACAATAAATTATTTCCTTCAACTCGTGCCAGTTTATTGAAAATGCTTGACTCACAAATGTTAGGCTTACATATAGAAGCACATCACTTTCCTAGTCCAAATGAAACAGAGCCCAAGCACACATCTGCTGATCACATTTCTCCCTTGTTAACTTTCCCTTCCCTTCCCTTCCCTCCAGTGTTAACAGGGATCTTTATTACACTATTAGGGGACAACTGTAGTTCTTTGCTGCTCCATGGGGCTGTTCACAAAAGACGTTAACCTACGCTCAGTGGTTGAGTGTGGGTTGTTGTTGAGCCATGGGTTGTTTATGGAGTAACAGGTTAGTGTATTGTCTGAACCAGAAAATGTTCTGCAGGAGGGCTTGTGTGCAGTGTGGTTTGTTAACCATCCTGAACAACCCAACAATAAACCATGGGTTTTCAAGTTGGCTTGTTCAAGAAAAATAAGCCACACTGCATGGTTAACAATAAGACAGGGGATTGCAAAGTGAATGATCATGGATTACAGGAGTAAAACTTTCAAGCTGTGTGTAGCAAGGAGGTCACTCAGACCATTATCCTTGGTACAAGAATTGGGCTTTTACAAGCGTGTCCATATTTTCATCTGTGAAATGTTGGGAAGTACATTATCAAAGTGCTTCCATGACACACTTGCAGGCCAGCTACTAAGGGAAGGGTTGTCAGACTGATTCTTCCCATATGTGGGAGAATGCAATCTCACTATGACCATTGCAATATGATTTGCTTCTCACAGTTAGGTAATTTTAGACTCTGGACTTAATGATCGTATCTGGGTACTGCTGCTCATTATGCTCCTGAACATTTGCCCTAAACTCCTGCCCTGATGACACCACTGCCCCATGTGCGTCAATCTAGCTTATCTAGCTTACTAGCTTGTCTTCTCCCCGCCCCGCCCTCAAATCCACCATGCAAATCCATACACCTATGACTGGAGGGCGTGAGAGTTAGGTCAGCAGTGCACTCAGTGGAACGGAGGAAATGGAGGGCATTTCTGCATTAAAATTTTATCCCGCACCTTTACCGGGGCTTCTGCTTCTGGATTCTTCATGGGATTAAGATTGGCTCCTTTACACATGCTTTTTTCTGGGATTTTTCCTTCTCTGCCTTTCTGTATGTTTCAATATACAACCAGTAGGTGGTGTTGTGGTATAACGGAATTATACATTTACATGAAGTTTCTAGAGCACAATTCAGAGACAATACCAGACTCTCGTCATTATGAAAAATCTGTGATAATAGTTGCAAAGAGCAAGAGATGCCTTGGAAGTTGACAATGTCGTATAAAGGACCAGTAAACTACCATGAGTGCGCAATCATGGGTGCACAATAAGAGCCTCATGTGGAAATGCCCAGGGAATCATAGCTCACACTTATCAGCCAAAATGGTGAAAAACAGCAAGGCATAGATGAGCTTGTGTGAACAATGAAGTGAGAAACACCTCTCTCTAGAGATCTGCCAGTAGCTGCAGTAGCATTGGCAGAGCTTGTGCAAACCAGATCCGTTTCTTGTTTGTTTATCTTGTGGCCCAAGACATTCTGCTGGAGCAGGCTGTTTGGGGGCAAAATGTACAGAGATGCGTACTCACTCCTGGACGTCTAATGTGGACAGAGCCTGATATCCCCAAAACCTTCCACAGTGAATGTACAATGTCCAACCCCATTCCCCTAGCTTCACAGCAGGGCTTTAAGGAAATAAATATTTTGAACTGCATATGCGATGCACACATATAGAGTGTAGCACTACAACACTCATGTGCATTTTCTTTGTGTATCTGTGTCTGTGTGTGCACACATGACTTGTTGCTTAGAGTCACATTCCATGTCACTTAGAAGCCAACACAAACAGAGAAAAGTGGTTCCCCATCTTCCTCCTTTATATATATTCTGCAAGGGTAGCAGAAAACCTTGTCACTGGAAACAAGAGTATTCTGATCAGAGGCACTCATGGTACCAATTAATTACTATTAAAGCATCACTCCCTATGGATAGTCAGGGGCACGTGGCTGTGGCTGCTATCTAGGTTCTTTTGGGCAATTTAGAATCATTTTCCTACGAACACGTTTGTGCAGAATGACCATCCGTCACCCCTGTACTGTCCTTGGAATATACAGCCAAGCAGGAAGGTACTTGTTGAGAACCAAGATGTATTAAAAATCTGTCTAGGACAGAAAACCAAAAGGAAGTTTTACAATATTATTCTAGTAATGAAAAGCAGCCTGGACAGGGTGCTCAAGAATGACCGTAACCTGCCCCGAAAGCAGCCTGGACAGAATGTGCCATCGGTACTGCCCAGGGACAGTGTGACTAAAAAGTACTGAGGGAGGAGCAGAGCCATCCAAAACCTGCGATAAGAAAACCGAAATGGAAACAGGAATGTTAAAATATTCAGGCAATTAATGAAAGACAATATGAATTGAATAATGTGAAAAATAAAAACTCAGTGTAGTCTTCATTGGAAGGGAGGGTTTTTTTCCTCCGTACTGTGATCAGTGCTATTTCTTTTCTCTTTCCCCCCCTGTTTTTTAAAAAAAGACCCAGGAAATGAAGCAATGCAGTTCTGATAGTGTCTAGTATGGCCTTGAAGCTGGGATTTCTCAGCTGAAAGCCAGATATGAATATTGTCGTGTTTCTGCAGCCAACGTATCATGAATGGCTTTCCGTTTCAGTCAAACCTATCGAGGCTTTTATTTTATTTTTTTTAAGTTGTTTTCAAAGCCATTTCTGTGAAGGCAGTGTATGGACCAGAACAATAAGGAGAACTTCAAATAGATGGTCTGATACAAAGGAAAGACTTCGTAAGGCACTCAACAATTTTCTCATAACTGTCATTTGAAGGATTGGAGTTAGATTTTTTTTTCCAAATAAAATATCATTGTAAATTGTGTAGCAAAAATAAAGCAAGTTATGGGGTTATTTCAACCACTAAACTTTTCAGAAGAAATGTTCAGGAAATATCATACGGAAACCTTAAAAGGAAACTTTTTGAGAAAATGGTTGGTCCTAAAAATACGTAAAGAGCTTTTCTGTGTAGAACTGAAGGAGAAAGATTTTCTGTATATTTTTTATTATTATTAAACGGACAGTTACTTGTGATGGAGGCCACTTTGTTTTTCACGTGCAGCACTCAAACGCACCATTTTTGAGAGTGACACCATCGAAATTATGTTTCTCCAGGGTCAAACGAAGAGATTGAGACCACTCCCACACTTGCATCATCAAGGAGCCCACAGATGTACATTTGACAGCCATTTGATTCTGCTATTAGTTGTTTTCTGGGAACCTCACCGATTCTAGCTGCTTGTTAACCTGTGTGAACAGTACTGTCCCAATGGCAGTAGCCACTGTGGCACGTGTTCCACATATTTTTGAAGCAGAGGACTGCAAAATAGGAAGGGGCTGGACTGAAAAGCACTAGATTATTCCAAAGCAAGAACTTTACTTGTGCTTGAAATAATCCCTAAAAGGTCAGACCCAGAATCTCCTCCTCCTCCTCCTCCTCCTCCTCCTCCTCCTCCTTCTTCTTCTTCTTCTTCTTCTTCTTATTATTATTATTATTATTCCTAAACCGCCCCATAGCCGAATGCAAACTAGAACCCGGATTTCCCAAGTCCCAGTCCAACACTCTAAACCACTGCAACACACTGGCATATTTAAATTTAAATTTTACTGTTCTAACTCTGTATTTTAATCTTATATCAATTTTGCTGTATGGTTTTATCCTGGTTGTGCTTTTCATACTGTATTTTGTATTTGTGTTTTTAACCTGTTGGTTGTTTATTACGGTTTTAATTTTTGTGAACCGCCCAGAGAGCTTCGGCTATTGGGCAGTATAAAAATGTAATAAATAAATAAATAAATAAATATTTAAGTGATTAAATATAGAACCAGAAAGAACAGTGATAACAATGAGTGAGCCACATGGCACTGTTGGAGAATGTAATTTCATGTGTAATTATTATGTTTAAAGCATGTAAAATTTAATTTCTCTACATGACAGACTTACATTTTTTATTTAATTAATTTTGGATTTTATTTTTTTTAAAAAAAGTGGCTTGATAGCCCTGCTCTCTTGCCCGAGGAACTCTTGGAACTTAATCCTATTTGGGGTGGGGAGTTGGGAATAGCAAGTTAAGAATTTTTAGGATCTTTAGCAAATTACAGTTCGCAGAATTCTTTGGAGGAAGGAACAACAGCTAAACTGGTATAAAAATGATAGATTTGTAATGTAGATTTTCCTGCCATAGTATTACCTGGGCACAAGGTGGGGAGGGGGTGCTCTTCATGCATGACGCATGAGAAGCAAGAGAGAGGCTGTAGCAGCTGGCTGGCGCATTCTGGGAGTTGTAGTCCAACACATCTGGAGCGCCCCAGGTTGAGGAAGGCTGCTGTAGCTCAATGGTAGAGCACATGCTTTGCATGCAGAAAGTCTCCAGTTCAATCCTTGGCTTCTCTGGGTAGGGTTAGGAAATAATCCTGCCTGTAGAATTGGAGAGCCACTGCCAACCAGTGTTGACAGTACTAGGCTAGATGGACCAAGGGTCTGACACAGTATAGGCTTCCTAGGTTCTTATGACAGGTGCATCCATTTTTAAAAGGTTTTGGGGAAGTAAGAAAAAAGAATAAATTGTCTAAAATAAGGGAAACCAAGGATATTAAGCTTTGGAGAACTGTGACATCCAATTGTCTGTTAATGATAAAGTGTGGAAGTGATAGTGAATGATAGTGTATGCCAATATGTGGCCTGCAGCCAGAAAAGGCCAGTGTTGGAATCTGCTACTGGAATATTTCTATTTGAGATCTTGTTTGTCATGTTTGATGCCAGCTGCCATAAATTATAGGATGCTCTGTCTGATCATTCAGGAAGTAAGCACTCAGAAATAAGAACGCAATATAAAATCAAGAGTCTTTGGGAAATGGAACTCCCTTGTGTCCCCTTTTACAGAGGACAGTCCTCGATTTGGAGGGCTCTCAGAGAACAGTATTTAATTTGGAGGTGTCATCTATTTGAAGGGTTGTCCAGTCCAAGTCCAATTCAAAGAAAAGAACCATCAGGAGGAAGCACTGGGCCTGGACATCAGATTTAGGGGGCACATAGGTCACTGGGGTCAAGTCTTCCACATTATGGCGAGACGTACTGTATTTCTACTTAAATTATAACAATTCTTTCTCAATTTGCATTTATACATATAAATTAGTATGTGCGGATTGTATGCAAATAAAATAGCGCCCTCTTTTTCTGTGATCGGTGTCCTCTTTTGGGGGGTGAGTCACCCTAGCTACACATCAAGTGTGGGGGGTTCAGTGGACCAGGCTGGGGAGCAAACAGGCAGGTAAGCTGTGGATGTATAATCTCAGGCTTCATCAGAGCATTCAAAGGTATGTATCTTGAGTCCTTCTGACCTCTCACACCTCTCTGACCCATAAATCACTGTGGCAATGACAAATTTGCCCAGACATTAATTTTGTATCTACCTTGACTTAGAAACGTAGAGCAATGGGGCTGTCTGCAAAGTCCAGGACCTTCATTTCCTCAGGTTTCCATCATGTTCCCATCAAAAACTGCTCTTCAGAAGGACCTCTTTAACATATTTCAGTGTCCACCACAGTAGCAGTCTTCCCTCCTGACATATGACCAACCTTTGGCCTCTGGTGTCAAGAAGCTGGGCAGGGGGAGAAACTGTGTTAGAATTATGTGTGAGCCCTTTTCAGTGACATCCTTTGTGAGCCCATGAAATAGAGATCCCTAAGCTCTAACACAAATGCCTCAGAGATAGATGTTCCTGTAGCATTGTGTTGTTTTACAGATGGTCCAAACACCTCTCCTGGTACTTTGTGGCGAACGTCTTTTTCTTTGCAGATGTCCAAGTGTCAAGAAGATTTAGCTGTTCTTTTAGCAGACCTGGCTTGGAAATCCCCAAGCATTTTAAAACATAACTCTTCCTTGCTTGAGCATCTCTGCTTCTGGGTTTTGTGGTCTTTTCAGGGACGCCTTATTTATTATTCTTTCCATGAAATAGGAATCCCTAAACTCTGGCTTCCCCTCTCCCTCAATTCCCCTTACGGTCTCCTCTGCTTTTAAATCAAAGCCACTTAAACCAGCATCATGAATGCATTGCTAACCATATTTGTGCGTTAAATCTTGTGGTTGTCTGTTCTGTACAAAAGGGATCTTACTCCAGGCTGGGTAGAGCTTGTCATCCCATAGTCATGATAAAGCTGTGAATGGAAGGGGGGGGGGGGAAGATGGGTTCTTCATCAGACATTTTGTTTTCAACCACTTCCGTTACCAGAGTGCGAGAAAGAGTTCGCTTTTACAAGATTTGTCAACGCCGGAAACAGAGCCAGAGCTTTATTCAACAGGAGTGTGTGGAACTCCCTTTTCCAACTATGGGGAAACTTTTGAAGCCCTAAAGGCCAAATTAAACAAAGCAATCACATGTGTGATCGTATTTCACACGTGTTGTTTTCTAAAAACAGCAACAGCAGCATGTTTGTGGCATGGGGGAGTGTGATTGTGAGGGCAGCACATGTGGTGGGGGAGGTTGGATCCCGATTTAGTCATACCTAGAGTAGCCCCATTGAAATCAATGGGATTTATGTTAGTACAAATTAGCGTCCCATTGATTTTGATGGGCCTAATGTAGCTATGACTAAACCCGGAAGACTGATTAAAATCTCCCCGGTGTTATTTGCACCGGAAAACAACCTACCATTCATCCTGTTCCTGATCACTGACACTCACACCTGCTGTTCACTCTAAGGCTGCAATCCTAAACATGCTTACGCAAGAATAAGCCCCATGAAAAATGGGATTTATTTCAGAGTAAACAAGAATAAGGTTATATGGACCCAACCAGATGCACCCCTTCCAGCCCCTGCATAGACCAGGCATATTTGGGATCCCTAATGTCAGTTCTGCTGCCGTATTCCTACTGGTGATATTGCTGTAGCTGGATGGAGCAGCTTCAACAGCCCCCAGTCAGGAGTTATGATCTTCAGGCATCCTATTTTCAGGCCGGACAGCTTTTCTTCACGATGCTGTTAATCGGCTGTTAGTCTGCTGTATCTACTTTCAGTTTCCTCAAAGAATTGAGTTCCAAGCACGAGACAAGGAGTGTTTCCTTTTTGATTTTCTACTACATAACCTCTAGGTGGCACTGTGGTACAGTAGAATAACACAAACGCACAAGAGGGAATTGTGCTTTGTTTCGCTTTCCCTGCTCTAAAAATGTGGCTGAAAGTGCTGGTTAAACGCAAAGTGAAATTGGAGGGTCCCGACTTTGTCTAAGGAACCTGTAAACAACTGGGAGAAAGGAATGATGCGCACACGATAAATGCCTCAAGGAGAAAAGCTCAGAGTTGCTACTGGAATAGGATACTACAGCTCTGCAGCTGCTGGCTGGAAGATATTTAAAACTACTTCTCCCAGCCACAGCAGCAGTACCGAAAGGAACATTGCCACATTGTTGTGAGAGATTGTATATATGGTTTTGAATTTATATCTTTCTAAGCTAATCGCCTTTTCAATCTTGGTTGGTTCACATGCCTTAGCTCAACGCATATGTTCCATTAAATATAATAAGAGCGCCTATGCACATAATGGCTTCTCCATTCACTTCAATATCAGGAGAATCTATTTGTAGCCAATGGGGAAGCTTGATCACATTGTGTTCATTATGTTCATCTCGGGATACACAGAGCTTTGGATTAGAGCCCAGTCAAGTCATCTCTGGGTTTCTATATTTACTTTAAGGGTTACACAGGGCACGGAAATGTTTTATGCCGAACATGGCTATTTTATACTCAGCAGATTTAAACTGCTATGCAAGAATGTCAGCTGCCAACCGCAGAAGATGGAGAAGCCAGAACCAGCTATCTTATTTTTTTCTATGACTCCTGTCATTACATGGCTCTTATATTTGTTACAGTCATTTTTTATTTTGTTTTGATTTAATGCAATTGCTTTGTGCCATTTTTATTTTGCTAGCTGCCCTGAATGGACAGGATAAAAAATACTAACAGAAAAGACAATGGTTTCGACCATTTGAATTTGGTTGTCGTCAGTAGTCATTACTGAGTGGAGAAGAGGGGAGGGGGAACGCTGTCACATCTCTAACCCTGTTTACAAACTATTGTATGCAATGTGCTCTTAAAAACCAATTCTTTGTCTGCATTTTTTTTTTTTTGCAAAGCAACTGGCACTTTAATCCAAACAATTAACATTAAGCTGTAAAAATTTCAAGCACCCAAATTTAGCTTCCCCTTTAGGAGGTTCTTATTTTGTTCAGATCAAGGATCCAATTGGAGACCAGATGCATATCTCTCACAAGTGGCCACACTGCTGCCAAAGTGTCTCTCACTTCTCTGGCTTCTCAGATGTCTTGTAGCCTTTATGGTGTCAAATTCCACTCGGGTGCAAATCGTTCTTCTGCCGTCCCTGGCATCTGACGTCACCGACTGCGGGTGCATTTAGGATGCTTTGCAAATATCTGCCCAGTCCTTCACGATATTTTATCGTGCTTTTTTAAAAAAGAAGTGGATAAGCTGTTCTTCTTCCTAATGCTTCTGGTTGTCATTCTTGAACTTCTGGAACTCTGTTTGAATGGATTGAGGCTGATCTAACAAACCAGGCAGCACCTGTCCCTTAGGAAACAGTGTGGGAAAGCTTCCGAAGATGTACTTTTCATCCACCATCTGACAGATGCAATGTTGACCTCTAGCAAAAAGACAGCATCTTCATCAGTCGTGAACTCCTTGGCCAAAATATTTGACCCGAATGCTTTGCAGAACCAGCGTCCGTCTGATGAAGAGGAGCCCTCACCTGCTCCCCCTGTGTCTGATAAGAATGGCAGCTCCCCTGAAAACATGAGTGCCCTCGAAGTGAAGGTTGCTTCCTTGGATCAGAAAGTAAGCACGTTGCTGACAGCGCAAGACCATGTTCTCCAGAAGTTGGATTGTGTCTCGCAGGAAATCTGTTGTATGGAAAAGAACATTGAGCTCTTGAGAGGGAAAGGAAGAGACTCTGAAGTCGGACAATGCCCCGCAGCCTCTGAAAAATCAAATCGTTCTGATATGGAGATCTTGTGCATAGAAATTAACGAGAAGCTCTACAATATGAACAAGAGTGCCGAGCAGCAAGCCAAAAGGATAGATGGGCTCGAACAAGTCCTGCTGGGGGTGTATCAGCTTGTCGGCTCTTTGGTCGAGAAATTAAAGACTTCAAAAATCACCGATCTAATGCGCAGAAAAGAAGCTCCTCATAAGCTCCTTAGAGTTGGCGGGTACTTGAGAAAAGATAAAGTGGGAAATCTTTTCAGGATGCAGATGTTCTCCGACAAAAAGGATGAATTCAGAAGCAAATGGGGTGAAAAGGTCAGTCCAGGATTGCTATTAGGAGCCTAATGTGTTTCCTACTTTGTGTTCAGTGTTTGTTGATTTGTTCCTCACCTTGGTGCCCTCCAAAGTATTGGACTACAAATCTCATCATTCCCAGCCAGCATGGCAATGGGCCATGTTGGTTGTGGATGGTGGGAGCTATACCCTAAGAGGGCACCAGGCTGAGAAAGGTTGCTGCTGTAGCAAATCATTCAGCTTTTCATTTTTAAAAAAATGCGCAAAATAAGGAGCAATATGAGCAATGAAAAATCACATTCTAATAATGATACAAGCGGGCATTGTCTTGTGCTTGGTTGAGAGTTTGCTCATTCTAGAAACCATAATTAGGGAGAGAAATTCTGTTCCCATTGTCCTCAGTGACAAAGTTGCTATAGATTTCAATGCAATCAGGTTCTAACCAACTTATAAAAGCTCTTATAAAATTAAAACAAAGAGGGGAGAACGGGCAGCCAGAGGGAGAAGATGTGTTCAGTCCCCCTCTCGCATCCTCTTCTGCTGCCTCATTTCTCCCCCCCCCCCAGTTTTTCTCTTATATGAACCTGTGGAGTTCCACAGATAAAACGTTAGGGTTCCATAGCTTCGTATGTGCGCATTAATAACTGAACTACCAAAAAAAAAGTTCATGCCCACCGGAGTAACTTTGCTCCGCAAGGGCTCTCCTATGACTGCATATTCTGAGCAGTAAATTCAGGAGATATATTGCTGTTGCTGTTGCAGTGTGACACTCTTTGCCTAGATTCGAATCTATGAAAATTCGGGTTTATATTCAATGAGGAGCAATCCCGTTGTCATATAGATGGGGGCCCAGTCGTTTGAAAAAATCACTTGAGTAGAACTTTTACTATAAGCCTGAAATAATATAAATTATTTCCCACCATTTTGTATGCCAGTATATTTAAAAAACAAAAACACACCGAAGTGGTGTATTTTATTCCATTGCAAAGCCTTTTGCACTTTTAATCATCAGAACTAACCAACTCCATTTACATTTTCAAGTTTTTTGAGTCCCTAGCTGCAATTTCAATTTGTTTACAAGTTATATTCATTGTAAAATCTAAAAGGAATATCATTATCAGTAACAAGATATTACAGATATTCACTGTATCTGTAATACCTTGATGCCCTCTCTCGTCCTGTATACTGTATGTAACAAGATACTAAGAGCTAAGCATATACTTAACGTTCTCCCCCACCTCCGCTTAAATCAATGGGCCTTCATTCCAAATTTGATACTGTTCAAAAGTAATAGTTGCAGTACTGTCAGTCAAGATCCAAGCAATATACAGCCTAAATGTTTATTAAAATATTGTTACATAACAAGATGGGCCAATCTTGATATCCTCACAGTTTGTAAATATATACTTTCCAGGGTTTCATTCTTTTACTCCTCAAGTTATTTTGCACCACAAGTCATCACTATTTTAAAATGGTGCTTGCAAAGTTAACTATACTATACGGGGAAACTGTGGCCTACATTATTTGAAAGGAAACACTTCACAAGTTGTTGTCCTGTGTATTGAATTACATATGTTTACTCCAACCGTGTCTTATCTAACAAGGAAGTGGGGCTCTATAAGGATAATGGTTTTGCAAGGTACCTTGGCTGAGCAGTGAGAAATTGTAAAGTAATATAGACTAGGATAGTCCTCTGTTAGAAGGTGTCTTCTGTTTAAAGTGCTGTCCAGCCTAAGTCTGGTTTAAAGATGAAACACCATAAGAAGGAAAATCTAAGTTGCCCATAAGCAATAGCATCTGGACATCACACTGAGCAGGCACAAGAGTTCAGCTACTCACAGTATTCCCCACTCTGGTGAGATGTATTTCGGCTATTGGGCGGTATAAAAATGTAATAAATAAATAAATAAATAAATGTATTGCATTTCTATTTAAATTATAGTAATTATTTATAAACATGCTTTTATATAAATAAATTACCATGTACATATTTTATGCAAAGCAATGTCTTCTTTTTTAAAGTAATGTTTTCCCTCTTTTTGGGCATTGCGGCAGTAGCCACCTTACCTCAAATTCAGGTCACAAGCAGAACCCCTGCAGACAACTTCCTACAGTTTTAGAGTAGGGTTTCAATCAACTATCCATATTTCATTTGTAAAATCACTGTAGGTAGCCCCATGGAAGCCAAATTAATTTAGACAAAAACACCACAAAGAAGTGGGTTGGAGTGACAACAACAACAAAATTCAAACGGAATGGCATAGTGTGTGTGTGTGTGTGTGTGTGTTGCCCAGACAAATTACCCTATGGGCTGGTTCAGACAACACGCTAAACCATGCTGCTTAACCACAAAATGGTTAAGGGAATGCATTCCCTTAACCATTTTGTGGTTAAGCAGCATGGTTTAGCGTGTTGTCTGAACCAGGCCAATGTGTTTTGAGCACATAAAGTTCTTCTTACGGGGATAAACATTATACCCTGAGAAAGAATCGTAAGCACTCAAACTGCCTAGACAATAGATATCCACACTGAATATTGGCTTTCAAGAAAAAACATGAATAACTGCAGATATGTTCCAGTAATTGACTACTTTATACGTTTAAAATAATATTAATTTATATTATTATATCAGCTTTTATTAGCTTTGGGGCCAAAAGAAAAGGTAGCACAGTCTTATTTAAATATATACATGCGTTGACTGAAACCAGTTGGCTAGCGATGCTGCCAAATTCTTTGCATCAATGTGATCACCTTCAACCTTTTGTGCGCTGACAGTCACCTAGAAGCAGAGACAGCCCTACCATTCTTCATTTGTATTTTTAAAACATATATACATTTATTAAAACTACTCATTTAAAAATTACAATTCCATGAAAACAACAATATAAAACAAGCAATTAAGGACATGGGCTCAGCACAAAAACATACAAACGTTACCTGTTAAAAGCCAACCAGAATTTTAAAAAAGTCTTTAGCAACAGATGAAAAATAGTGATGAAGGGGTGAAAACTGCACTTCAAGGGGCAAGGCAGACCATAATTTGGGTGCAACCACTGAGTAGGCCCCATCTCTCATCCCTCTCAAACGTGCCTTCCACCCCGGGATAGGACTCAGACAAGGACCTGTCCTTCTGATCTTAGGGAGCAGTTAGAATGTTATGGAAGGTCCCTTAAGCCAATGTTGCACTAATGAATACCTCCAAACTGTGAAACTGATCATTTAGGATTGGGGGGGGGGGGGGCAAACTCCAGATGTTGTTGGGCTACAACTCCCATCATCCCTGTCCTACTGACTGGGGCTAATGAGACTTGGACATCTGGACAGTCACAGGTTCCCCACCTCTGCTTTAGGGAGAATATAACCCTCTATGGAACATGTTGAATACCAACAGTACACCTGTCTTATTTGTGTTCAGTCTTGGTTTATTGACCCAATCCAGTCTAGTTACCACATCCAGGCACCACATCAGAACACCCACTGCCTCTCCTGGATTTGATGAAAACGAGAGATAGAGCTGGGTGTCATCAGCATATTATCAGCAACCCCAATCCCTGAATAACCGCACCCAGCAGTTTGAAGTTGATATTAAATAGCATGGGGGGAATAGATTATTATAGCATTTAGTTTCTTTTTGTTGTTGTTATATGTTATTATTAGCCACTTTTAACTTCCTTTTGGAAGAAAAGGTGGGCTACAAACACAAAGGGAAACAAAACTTTAATTTTAATTGTGATTTTTTTTCTATAGTGATTTTTACTGTTTCCAACATCACAGACATACACACCACAAGATCATTACATAAAATACAAACATAAATACAAACAAAAAATACACACGAAAATACAATAAAATTGTGATTTTAATTGATTCATTTTTATGTTATGTTTTAATTAAGATCCTGTTTTTAATCTGTATTTTATTATAGTTAGTAAACTTGAGCACCATTTTCAATGGAAAGATGGGATATAAATTTGACAACTAAATAAATAGGCAAAACATGTATTTTTAACAGAATCTAGGGTCAGTCTGTCATTAAAACTCATCATTGGCTACGTCCAGTAAACCACAGCTGGATTTGCTAAATATGTATCTGTATGATGTTAAGTAAAACCAGGTTGTAATTCAGATTGTAATTCAGATTGTCTTCAACAAGAAGTCAAAAGACCTCTCTGTAATGCCTTACAGCTGGGTTCATCTGTTTCTTCTGCTGAGACCACCTGTCATGTTAGGACTGGTATTTACTGTTGTTCTGAGTACAATTGGCAATTAGAATCTCATCATCTGCTCCACAGGGAGGAAAAAACTGGTTTTTCTACAGAACTATTGAAAACTCTGAGACATGTTCCAAACTGGATTGCAGTTATGAGACTAGTATCATATCAACAGTGGATATTCCTGTGCTTACCATTTATTCAGTGGTAGTGTCAGAGGATTTTTTTTAAAAAAAGTTGAAATATTTTACAGAAAAAATGCAAATAATGGGTGCAATTCATAAAGCATGGTTAATGCTCATTTGGGTGAGGCTCACATTTTGATGGGAATGCTTCTCCTGCTGGCAGGGGCGGTGCGGTGGGGGAAGATGAACGCTATCTTCCTTTCGCTTTATCTCTGCTCAGTGATTTGGCTAGAAGCAATTGCCGACTATTGAAAAAAGTGCTCAAACTGTGGGAATTATCTTGATTTGTTTATTTAAAAGATTTCTAGACTGTCCTTCATCAAGTTGGGTTCCAGGGCATTGTACAATAGGCATGGGAGGGAAACGTAACTAATGGATCAACTAGGAGGCAGCAATGAAACTTTAACAATAAAGCAGACTAAACATAACCATTTTAAATGCTTGTGCAAAAAAAGAAAGAAAAAAAAGAAAGAAAAAGATTTAATTTGGCATTGACATGGGTGTAAGGAAGGGCATTCCAAAGTTGGGGTACCGCTATGAAATGACCATCTCCTTTTAATTATATAACATACTTCCCCTAGAGAGAGAATTTGGAGAAGGCTCTCAATGGAAGATCTTATGGTATCACCAGGTTGATATAGGAAGAGGCAGTCCTTCATGTGATCTAGTCTTCATGTGGCCAACAGAGCAAGCTCTGGGTGCCATTTTGTATGAGGGGGAATGTAATGAATTATTTTGATATCCCCTGAATTTTGGGGTCTGGCAGGGGGCCACACTGGCACGCTACGTGGGCTGCCTGTTGCCCATCCCTGCCATAGAGATTATGTGTATCTGCCACCGTCCTCGACTAGGTTATCTGGTATTCTGATCTTGAATCCCATTCATATATAAATCAAACTAAATGGAATAACATGGGAACTGCCAAATGTCACAAGAAGAACCGGGGAAGGATTTGACATGGGAATGCTACATGTCAGCAGCCCTTAGGTAATATCTCAGGTTCTTTCTGAGAAGAAGAAGAAGAAGAAGAAGAAGAAGAAGAAGAAGAAGAAGAAGAAGAAGAAGAAGAAGAAGAAGATGATTCTGGCTTTGATAGAGTTGCACATGGCCTAATGTCAGCGAAGACATGTCTGCTTCATATTGGTGCTTATATATCAAAATCCATGATGTTATTTTGGCATGGAGTAACACGCTGAAGTATTTGGTATCATCACTCAGATCAAGTAAACGAATGGGACTGACATAGAAGCGAGATATCTGATCCTAATAAATCTTGGAGGACATTTTCAGGCTCCCCCCCTATAAAAACACTCATGTGCAGGCAACGTAGTGTTTGCAAATGCAAATTTCCATCTCTATATGACCTGTTAAGTGCAATTGAACTGAAGCCATAGAACAGTTCCATTTGGCACCCGATTCAACCTGATGGGATGATAACGGGTAAAAGCTCGAGGCAGCTTCATGAAAACGTTCATTATAGAGCTTCTGGCAGTGGGAAGAAAATCAAAGGGTTTTATTAGGTGAATTTTTAAAAAATGAAAGTCGAAATATTAGAAACATTGCCAGGTTAGTCCTGGTAGTGTATAAAGAAGGAATTCAATGGCTCTTTTAAAGAAAAGGGAAGGGAGTCAGGTGTTCATAAAATCTGCAAGTTAATTTTGAACTGAATCTCAGATTGCTACTAAAAGTAAGATATTTATGCCTAATGATGCCTTGATGTCTAATTCCTGCCTTTTACCAGCACATATTTCTTCAAATTAATTTTGTCCAAGCATCAGGACAGGCGGTGGCAGTTGGGGAAAGGAAATGGTGTGAGCAGAGTTAAATGCAGCTCTTCTGCCTGGGCTGCGTAGAGAACACATTGCCCTAGCAGGAATTTAGGCAAATATTATGTTCTGGAAGGAACTGCCAGAGACCGTAAAGAAAGAAGACCCTGTTCAGCCAGCTACAGCCCCTGTTCCTTCTTTGAATGCAACCTGCTCCACAGCTGCCAAACTGAGTATGATCTGGATGCTTGCAAGAAAGCGGTAATTAAAAGCAAATATTTTGCTGGGTTAGATGCAACCTTTCTTAACCTTAGGTCCCCAGGTGTTGCTGTACTACCTCTCCCATCATCCCTGACCACTGGTCATGCTGTCTCAGGATGATGTGAGTTGTACTCCAACAACATCTATGGACCCAGGATTGGGAAACGCTGGTTTAGGGGACGGCATAGTTCTCACAATCAACAGATGGTAGGGTGCTCACATGATAGAATGCCCCAATGCAAAGAATAATCCCTGCAGCTAGAAGAGAAAATGCCAGGAAGAAGAGTTCTAACCCAACCTTTTCCCCAATGTACAAGTTTTCCGTGCATAGGGATGTTGTTCATGGGGGATCAAGGATCAGCATGGCTGGGCATCTGTCAACAGTCCACACTCTAGCAGGGACCCCACTGACCAGAGCCCCTGAAACCTGCTTGTTCACCTGCCTCTTGCTCTGCTCTAGATAATGATGGTGGTGTGAGGGAGGAGCAGTCAATGCCACTGCTTTCTTGTTCACTGGCTCTCTGCCTGGCAAGCCAGCTGCAGTTGCAATCAGGAGGAGCTGCAGCTGACAACAATATTGATGGATAGGTAGTAGGCTCACTGAAGGAGAGGGGGCCCTTCGTATCCTCAAAGGGCTCTCCAAAACCTGGAGCCAGCACAGCCTCATCTGAAGACTGAAGTGGTACATCCAGAATAAGATTTGCCACCTTGACCACTGTTCTTGGGAGATAACCATACATTGCATCACACACACACACACACACACACAGAGAGAGAGAGAGAGAGAATCCAGATTAGGGTGAGCATATGAAAAGGAGGACAGGGCTCCTGTATTTTTAACAGTTGCATAGAAAAAGG
The DNA here is from genome assembly GCF_023053635.1 of Elgaria multicarinata webbii. Classification (NCBI taxonomy): domain Eukaryota; kingdom Metazoa; phylum Chordata; class Lepidosauria; order Squamata; family Anguidae; genus Elgaria; species Elgaria multicarinata. The sequence continues at coordinate 29,065,139 of NC_086177.1, forward strand.
AATTTCAGCAGGCCTCATTTGTATGCATGCAGCACCTGGTGAAATTCCCTCTTCATTACAACAGTTAAAGCTGTAGGAGCCATGCCCTCTTTTGCATTTGGTCACTCTAGTACAGCTCCTGCAGCTTTAACTGTTGTGATGAGGAGGGAATTTCACCAGGGATTGCATGCGTACAAATGACACCTGCTTAAATTCTATGCAACAGTTAAAGATACAGGAGCCCTGTCCGCCTTTCCATATTGGCACCCTAATCCAGATCTACAATTTGAAACAAAGTATCCTCCATTTCTTTCAGATAAACTTGTTACCCATAATATTGAAAACTATTACACTGATAATCTGATGCTTACCATACACTAAGGTTCCAAACAATGTGCAAAATGCTGTGAATGTGGTATACAACACAGCTTTCCCCCCAGTGAACTCAAATGGCAATGAGTCACTCACTACCTGGCAAAAATTGCAGGCCATCAGTCTACTGTGATAATTGCAGTGAGGAATTGTGGCTATCTGAACCCACACAAATGTTAGCAATGTTGTGAAAACTTAACATTCCAAGACTATTTAAGACCAGGTCTTACATATTTAGCATTCATGGAATGGCTTCTGGAATAATTGCTGTGGGTGCGGACTGACGGAACAGGTTTTGGCTAAAGGGACTATCCATGAAACTTGCTGCTAGGTCAGAGCTAAATGCTGTTTCCTCTTTTGCTATTTCTTTTTTTTCCTGGTATTTCTAGATCAGTAGTGATCCCCAAAACAATTTAATGTAAAAAGGGAAATAATGAAAACAAGCAAAGTTAAGATTAAAAAAATATAAGAAAGCAACAGAGCAGCGGAAAACATTTTTAAAGGCTTTGCTCCTAAAGATATAGCGAGATGTTTACCCATCTCTGGAAAGTTGTCAGAGAGGACGACAAGGGTGGATTCCTGCATTGATCAGGGGGTTGGACTTGATGGCCTTGTAGGTCCCTTCCAACTCTGCTATTCTATGATTCTGTGATTCTATTACTATCCTGGGACAGAGAAGACTTCTCAAGGTTCCAGGGGCATTTCGCAGAAGGCCAGTTTAGCAGCCACATAGTGGTATTTTCAGCTGGGCCTCATTGGCTGATCTTGGAACTTGGGCAGGATCTACACTACTGCTTATAACGGTTTATAATGGTTATGACAACTGTTCAGGCCCAGGACACATTACATATACCGTTTTCATACCGTTTTTAAAGTGTTATATCCTGCTTGGTGTAGATTGGGCCTTGGAGAGGAACATCAGAGGGAAGAGGCTGCTTACAAGAATTAAAACCCAGGCAGGATCTACACTACTGCTTTAAAATGGTTTGTAACAGTAGTGACAACTGTTGAGGCCCGGGACACACTCCGTATACAGTCTTCAAAACATTTTCAAAGTGTTTCATCCTGCTTCGTGTAGATCTGGCTCCAGACTGTTTAGGGCACAACACCTTTTCTTTGGCCCATCTTTCAACTCAACTGTGTGATGTCTTTTTCATGTCAAAATCAATGTTTTAAAAGCTGCGGGGAAATACCTGTAATGTGTCTTTAATGGGCTCCATCTGTTTCATGTCTGCCTAAACACAACAGAAACTTACAGAACTCTGTTTTAAAAAGTCAAGAATGAAAATGGCTCTTCAGCCTAATTTTGCTTTTTTCATAGATTTTGGCCCATTTGGCATTGAGAAGCAACAGTTAAGTGAAAAGCTATTAGCTTAGCTGATGGCAACATTTCCACACGCGATGCTCTTTTAGTTAGCATTTCAGAGAGAAAGACGCCATCATGATTACATATGCCCCAGTCTTAGCTGTATGTAATCAGTTTAGAAATAGGCCCTACCCATTTCAGTACAAATTATTTCCAAGGAAACGTACTTATGAATGTTGCTTTGGACATTTGCAACCTGGCCCTATATACGTTTACTATGATGCTAAGTCAAATGAGATTTATTGTGCATAGGATTTCAGTCTAAGTGGCTAATAGTTTCATTTTCTTCTGATCACTCTTTCCTTTTAATCTTATGTGCATTCACACACACAATAATGATGACGATGATTTATATAGTGCTTTATTACAAAGGGCTGTACATAAAATAAACATACAAACTTTAATGTTGGACATACCATTTTAATATTGTAGTACCTGCCCATTGGGCAGAGTGAGACAGTTGCCTCAGGTAGCTGATGCTGGGAAGTTGGAGGAGAGAGCTGTGGGCCACATGACCTGTTTCTGTGGCCCCTAAGCTGGCCTGCTGCCTTCAAGTGTGGTGGAGGATGCTGTCTCATTGTCAATGTTGAAGAGCCAACTGCCAGTACAGTTGGCGTTTCTGGTATGTGGAATGGGAGTGGGTGCCATCTTGTCCTTTCCCTCAGGCAGCAAAATGTCTGGGGCTGGCTCTGAAGCCTTGGATTGTTATTTTTACCATTTCAATTGCAGTCTGGGAATTTTTAAAGCTTGTGATCATTAATAGCCATAATTACTGGCAGTGTACCCCAGGTAATCAGATACCAGAGGACAAACAGCAAGGGATGGTTAGTTTAGAAGCACCTGTCTAGTCATTTGTGAAAACAGGATGCTTATCTAAGTAAGCATTCTGGGGCTGGGGCTAATCCAGAAAGGCAATTCTGGTTTTCTGATGTCCTGCCCTTCTGACAGCCATGTATTAGTAAAAAGTTCCTCTAGATGTCACTGCAACATTGTAGACGATAGAAACAGCACTAAACAAGAACTCTGATAAACGTGTCATCATCATTCTGTGATAGTAAATTATATTGGTTTCTTTTAGGTGCTGTTGTTCTTTAATGCCTCTTAATTATCATTGTATATCTGACATTGGAATCTGGCAGTAAGGGAGCTTCTGGATGAGGATTTTTATCGTGCATCGCCTTATTCGTGGGATGTTACCGAGCTCATCAATTTTACAACAATGTCCTCCTCTCTTAACCCTCCCACGTTTCCCCACGGCTTCTTCTGTCTTTTCTCTGTTAAGATTTTTTTTCCCACAGAAAACCTGTTAAGGAGAAAAAACATGGAATAGCTGCACAATGCCTTTTAATTAGTGGCGCTAGGAGCCCTGATTGAAATATTGGGCAGACTGAAAAAGCTAGCTGTCATCTTCAAATCCCCTTTCCCCCAGTCATTAACTGAATGGATATGATGTGGTGAATATTTGTGGATATTCTAATTGTTGAGTGGGTTACAGCCAATTACAAATTTTTGACAGCAGTGCTGCTGTTGCAAAGTCAGGGGAAGTTAGTTCGCCTGAGAGAAAATCCTCTCTCAATTGGGGGTGGAACGTGTCCGTTGCCGTATGCTGTCAGTTGAAACAGAACTAAATATTGAAAGCTATTAATGTTATTCTGGAAGAAAGATTGCATTTAGACCCAGAAAGATATATATTAAAAGGGACAGTATCTAAAGAAAAGGAAGAGATGTTGTTTTATATGATTGTAACAGTGAGATTATTATATAGTAAATACTGAGAGAGTTCTCAGATGCCAAAAATAGAATAAAAAGGTAAATTATGGGATACAGTACCGGAATACAAGACAACGTAAAGCAGTTGAACCGCGGGCTCAATTGAAGAAGCCGACGGGCCGCAGACGGACGCAGGTAAGGCCCCCCTCCCCCTTGGTCCCTTACCGGGCTCTGTCGCCATCGGCTTGTACCTTGACTTCCTGGTTGAACCGCGGGCTCAATTGAAGAAGCCGACGGACCGCGGATGGAGGCAGGCAAGGGAGAGGAGGGCGGGGGGGTTACCGGGCCCTGCCACTGTCGCCGCATGGGCGAGAGCGACAGCAGCAGGGCTCGGTAAACCCCACTTACCTTTCCAGCGGAGCTCCGGATCGTGGCGAAGGATCCGCCTTCACCTCGATCCTCTTTGCCATGCTCCACCGGCCCCCCAATCCTCTTCGCCTCCGCCTTAAGGGCAGGCGAAGCCCCCCGCTCCGCTTCTAATTCACCGGTCCGATTAGAAGCGGAGCACATCCCTACTTTATATTATGTATTGACTAAACATAATCTTTAAATGTAAAAAATAACAATAATGGAAAAAAATAAAACAAGAAATGGGCAGAGAAACAATTTTGTTGACTTCAGTGAACCACTTTGCATAGAATTCAGTTCAATTTTGCTTAGAAATTCAGTTCAGTTTCATAGAATCATAGAATAGTAGAGTTAGAAGCCCATCGAGTCCAACCCCCTGCTCATTGCAGGAATCTACCTTTAAGCATCCCTGACAGATGGTTGTCCAGCTGCCTCTTGAAGGCCGCTAGTGTGGGAGAGCCCATGACCTCCCCAGGCAATTGGTTTCATTGTCATACTACTCTAGAGCTCTTGGTCATTGGAAAATAGAAAGAAGTATGAAGTGTATATATACAGTGAGCAATGCTTTGGGAGCTGAAACCTTGGAATGTCTGCTTATAAAGAACAACATCAGATAACTATACACAGAAAACACAGTCAAATATGCCTCAAATCTATTTCTAATTTTGTTTGTGAGTATGTGTGCGGCCAGAGGAAAATAGTATCTTTATATATCCCATAGTTGTCAAAATCAGAAAGATGGTAACAGATTTTCATAGGCTTACCCACAGTAGACATTCCATTGAGAATTTCAGACAAAAATCTTTGTCGTGATGAGACACATGATGGGAAGTATAATAAATAGTGAGTAAGGCCCTTGACCACAATTAGACCATGAATACATAGACGACAGTTCATCATCACATACTTTCCCATCAAATAAACAGATGCCATTGTTTGGAAGCAAAGGACTATGAGTGCCTTCCTTAATGGAACATTGGTCAGTTCAACATAGGTATTTTGAAGTTGCATAATTACAGAATTCAGGTAATGGTGATGGAAATGGGAAATAATTACAGATGCTTTCAGAGATTGAATTTCGATTGGGAGTGATGGAAAATCTGTGTTTACAGAAGGAAATGCAAAGTTTTGCAAAGGAAATATGTTATGAAACCTCAATTAAGGGGCTAATGTGTTTGCTTGTTTTTCCCATAGGAAAAGTCATATCTGACTGCAAAAGGAACAAAATCTATAAAAAAGAAGAAGCCACCTGATACCTCAGGTTAGATTTTCTCTCTCTCTCTCTCTCAAAACGAACGTCAGTGCCATTGTTTTCGTAGCCTTGTGGCCTAAACCCACCAAATTTTGAGGTGGGGGGAGGAAACATTATCACCCCAGGGCATTCTGGGAGGAAACGTTACAATCTTGGCTTCTTGCCCATGGAATCTGTGCCAGATCTACACCTCTAGACCAGCTAGTCGTATTGTCAGCCAACTCTTATGCTAGCACTGTCTGAGCCTATTCCTGTAACTAGCTCAGCTATGTTACTTACAAAATAGCAGATTGCACAATTAGTAGTTAAATATTTGTGCCAAAAAGATACATATTGCATCCCGTTGATTATCTGTTGCCATAACTTGTATGTGTCTGCACACTTTTGGAGAGGTTGTTTTGTTCACTGAAAAGAAAGTCTTAGGTTGGCTTTGGTATTGGGGTAGAAATGAAGTGAGAAAGTGCAGTGGAGCAAACAGAATGGCCATTTTGAAGACTTTGGGGCCTTTTTAGTGCTCCATTGCTATAACAAACTAATTTGAAAAGAAGCTAATTTTGTCCCTTTTGATGCTCTACAGCTGCTCTGGACACCATTTAAATGTTAATAATTGTTTGGCAGTGCATGGGAGGGGGGAAGGTGAGGCAATGGGCACAAATGGCACTCAGACCTCCCAAAGTTGCCAACTCCTGTTCTAGACTTTTTACGAACTCTCCATGCAGCTGCTTCCTGAACAACATTTTTACAGGAAGCCTGAAGAACCCTCTCCATGGTCCCACCTTTCTTTGCTATTAGACTGTCCTTACAGCAATAGAAGTCACCAGTGGTTGTAGCTTTTCATTGCAAGTGACACATAGCTGCTGTTGACCCAGATCTCCTTTCATGTCTCCCAGTTACTTTTTTTTTTTTTTTTTGCTATATCCACTTGGAAGTGGGCCCCATTGAAGTCAACAGGACTTTACTTCTGAGTAGAGCTCTCTGCTGTTAGTAAACCAAGATGTGTGATGTGACGTTGTATTCAGCATTTCACCACACTTTATGTGAGACAGCCAATGAAGTGAAGCAGGGTAACAAAATGCTGAAGACGATGAGTTTGCAACACTAGTCTTGTTTAACTAATCATTAACTAATCATGGGAGGAGATGTGGAGTGTCAGCAGGAATGCTTCCCCTGTAACATGTGTAGCTAGGCCCTAGCAGATGGAACATTTGGTTGACCAGACAGTTTACCTTAGATGTTAGAATCCCTTTTTGTTGGGAAGTTCCTGTCTTTCAAGAAGGAGAAGCAGGTGCAAGCAACTGAAATAATGTTGACTGTGTAAGTTCTTCTTTCATTAAAATCATTGGTATTTTCTGTTTGGTTCCAGAGGAGTCTGATGAGAAGACTGAATCATTTTCTCACACAGAAAAGGTCCATAAACTCAACAAGGAGAATACTGAGAAGGCAAGCACTTTTTTTGTTCAGAGAAGTTCCCCTAAATCTCATACTCACGAGTCAAAAGAGAATGCAGAAGAAAGCTATAGCAAGAGTTGGAAAAGCCCTCTTCAGAAGACAACAGGCAAAAGCCAGGCAGAAGTGAATGCAAAGGAAACAAGTAGAAAAGAAAGTGACCAAGATGTAAAGAAGCATGAGGGGTCTGAAGAAACCCAAGATGAAGTAGGAAAAGATGTTGAAAGGACAGATATTAACAGGGATGAAGAAAGGGTGGTACCAGAAACTACATGCCAAAGAGAAGAAACAGCAGAAGATGTGGATGGTCTATCAAAAAGCCAGGATCAAAATGTCAGGTAGGTTTTAAATATGATCTTCCTAGTGTGTCATGTGATGTTTATTGGACTGCAGTGGTTGTTATGGATATTGACAATGGAGCCTGCTGTGACTTGTGTCCCAAGTCCAAACATAGGCCACATAGAGCTTAAAACTGGCATAAAATTACCATGCTTGTTATAAACAAAGCAGGTGAACATATTGATTTGGAGAAGACAAAATGATAAGATTTCTATTAAAAAATTATGATTGACAGTATTGTCTTTTAGCTGTATTGATGAATTATTATTCCAGTACATGAACACTCCTCCCTTGAAACTACTAATATCTGAATATTCTTCCTTTGCCTATCATGTGATAGTTAGCTTCTCCCTCTCCAAAATATATAAGACCTTGTACATGCAATTGTTTTGGTCCAGTATAGTCTAACGTTTCCAATGTCTACTCAGCAGAAATCAATAAATTACGATGTCTGTCTTCTAACCCCACTGATAACACTATTTCTGTAAAAACAGGTTCCTTCATCAGCCTACACATTAGGATAGTATTTATACAACACCAGTAAACCAATAACCATATCCCAATAAGTTTTAACCACAGGGTAAAACCATAGTTTTAAAAAATCACATTTGACCAATTATGTTTCCAGAACCCATAGATATTCTGGGATAACTTTTGAGTTAACCTTTTAGCACTCATACTACTAATAAATTATTGTACTGTGCTTAGCCTGGTATACACATGTAGAAGCATGAGATGGTAGCAAATTCTGCCATTTCAAGCTGCAGGAATGGGTGGCATTTAACCCATAGACTGTAAATGATCCTTAAGGTACCATTGTATAGCTCCTTGGCTCTTCTTAAATCCCTGTATTTCCCCCCAAAGATGCAGCCAAAAAAGTTTGGAATCTTAATGACAAAATGCTAATGAATTGGAAACAAGGCAGCAAATACAAACTGAAGTGAAGTTATCATGCTTTTCAATTCTACAAATGTCAAGATCAGTATATTGAGCCTGACCAAATCCCCAGAGGGCTTTGTGGATAGGGTGACCACATGAAAAGGAGGACAGGGCTCCTGTATCTTTAACAGTTGCATAGAAAAAGGAATTTCAGCAGATGTCGTTTGTATATATGGAGAACCTGGTGAAATTCCCTCTTCATCACAAGTTAAAGCTGCAGGAGCTATACTGGAGTGACCAGATTTAAAAGGGGGCAGGGCACCTGCAGCTTTAACTATTGTGATGAAGAGGGAATTTCACCAGGTTCTCCATATACACAAATGACACCTGCTGAAATTTCCTTTTCAATACAACTGTTAAAGATACAGGAGCCCTGTCCTCCTTTTCATATGGTCACCCTATTTGTGGAAGCTGAACAAGTGCAAAGAACACGTCATAGGAGCATGCAGGGCAGTGGTGAAGATACAAACTGTTTGCTGTGCCTAAGATCTCATTATTTTCAAAATGGGCCCATTCAGAAGACACGTTAAACCATGGCTTTAGCCATGGTGGTTAAGCCAGAAAGCCAGGCCGTGTTCAGAAGACACCTTAACCATGGCTTTAACCACAGTGAATAAGGCTTTTTGCTTTATTCACCATGGTTAAAGCTGTGGTTTAAGATGTCTTCTGAACACAGCCTGGCTTTCTGGCTTAACCACTGTGGTTTAAGGCATGGTTTAATGTGTCTTCTGAATGGGGCCATTGGATCTGGTCCTACAGTGCAATCTGTTCTAACCCTGTTCAGCCACACTGACTGTCAAAAGGTGTTCAGAAAGTTACCTAGGGAATTAAGTTACCTAGGGAGGTTGTGGGCTCTCCCACACTAGAGGCATTCAAGAGGCAACTGGGCAACCATCTGTCAGGGATGCTTTGGGGTGGATTCCTGCATTGAGCAGGGGGTTGGACTCGATGGCCTTGTAGGTCCCTTCCAACTCTGCTATTCTATGATTCTATGATTCCTGTGATATTCACCAGTTAAACCTGTTTTCCATGTTCTATGTTACATAAGAACATAGGAAGCTACCTTATACTGAGTCAGAACATTGCTTCGTCTAGCCCAGTATTGTTGACACTGACTGGCAGTGGCTCTTCAGAGTTTCAGGTGGGATTCTTTTTCCTTACCCTACCTGGAGAAGCTGGGATCAAACCGGTGTCCTTCTGCATGCAGAGCATGTGCTCTATCACACAGAGCTATGGCCCCTTCAGTCAAGAAACATAAACTCTAAAAAAAGAAATGAGCTCCTAGCATTTTTGTTGTTGTTATTGCTTACATCTCTCCCCCTTGCTCTAAAGATGACACCAGAATCATCTATATTTTGTCCTATAGGCATAAAGACAGTGAAAAGGCCTCATTCCCTCCGAAAGATGAGCAGACCAGCAACAGTAAACGCCGCGTGAACGATGAAGGTTTTGCCAAAGATGTCAACAAAAAGAGCAGGGTAGATGTGGTAAATAAGCACACACTGAAAGAAGCAGCTAAACCAAGTAAGGCAGAACCTGCCCCATCAAAAAAGCTGGAAGTATCTGGTTCCACAGCCAACAAGAGCAAAAAGAAACAAGAAGCGTCAACGGGGGACATTATTAAAATCGGTACAACATAGCTGTGAAAAATACACATACCCCAAGTCAAATGATTGTCTCTTTAATTAATTCCCTACAAGTTAATAGAGCTGCATGAAGCTTCAGAAGTGTGACATTGTCAATTTACATCAGCTGAAAATCTCTTATGTGGATGTTTACTAGGTAAAAAGCTTTCCATTAGGGGTGTGATCCGCTCCGATTAGGAGCGTAGAAGCAGTAGCGGATTGGCCTGCTCCGCCTTACCCAGAGGCGGAGTAGGAGCGGACCGCGGACCCCCTAGAAGCAAGGCGAAGAGAAGCGGCCATTTTTCAGAGCTCCTAGTTCAGGCGGAGCGCTCCGGTCGCCATCTTGAAAACATTTCGCCATAGGATTGCATTGCGGCAAATAATCGCGCATAACTAGGTTGTTTTTGAAGCTATCGTTCTAGAAATTCTTGTGCTCAGAGAGTCGTGGATGGGGGTCATTTTGAGACCACTCTCACCTCTCTGCGTTGTCTGGGTCGCGTGCTATATTTTTGTGAAAATCGGGTCAACCGCGCGGCTCAAACGGCGTTTTCGGCTTTTTGCCCATAGGATTGCATTGAGGGAAAGAATCGGGGATAACTGGGGGGGGGGTTAAGCTATCATTCTGAAAATTCTTGTGCACAGAGAGTCGTGGATGGGGGTCATTTTGAGACTACTCTCAACTTTCTGCATCGTACGGGTCGCGCGCTAGAAGTTTTTAAAAAATCGGCGGGAAAAATACCTTTTTCAAAGGGCTGAGGGGCAGAGTCAGCTCCCGGTCATGATGATCCCAAAGTTGGAGGAGGGCATAGGCAAAACGGGTAACTTGGGATTCTGGGAAACTTTTCTTTCTTTATCTGAACGGGCTTTTCCCCGTGTTTTTTAACACAGTAGCCCCACCAAATGCACAAACACAACCTGAAATCATATACTAAGCCAAGAATAAGAGATAGAAACACAGCACTGCTCCCCACCCTAACCTTGGTGAACAACTGAATAGATGTGGTGCAAGGGGATGAGCTCCCCTAGGGCATCTCATCGTGGACGTGCCCCCACTCTCTCCTGCACTGGAAGGCCATTAGAGCCTTCCAAAGAGAGTAAAACGGTGGAGCAATGCCTATCATGAGTTGAAGTGAATGCTCACTTTTCAGTGGTGGAGCAATGCCTGTTATGAGTCGAAGTGAGCGTTTTACTTCTTCTCAGAGCTGTTGGTGGCTGTCTTGAACTGGCAGCTACTTCCCCCTCCCCCGGGCACGTCCCCCTATTGCTGGTAAAAGACAGATATAGCCTTTTTTAAAAAATTCTTCTTGCTGTTTATTGAGCAACACTGCTGCTTTTAATTCCACCCCTCCTTTGTTTATTTATTGATTTATTCCATTTTATATGCATTACTGGCTTATCCTTGGCTCACTTCCTTATGCCCCCAGAAATGCCAGCTGCATGCCTGCCTGCCTTCCCTCCCTCCTCCCCTGCCCACCTCGCAGGGATGTTGTGTGTGGGGTGCCCGATTTTCAAAAATTCGCCAAAAATCAGGGAATGATGGGATTGCTTTGAAACTTGGCGTGCATGTGTATATCCCCATGAGGTGTCATGGTGCCAAACATGAGGTTTCTAACTTGAACAGAAAAAAAGTTGTATAATTTTTTAGCTTTCAATGCAAGCCTATGGGGGGGGGGAACGGAGCTCCGGATCCGGAGCTCCGGGCGGAGCGGAGCGGAAGTGGGCGGAGCGGGGGCGGGGCGGAGCAGCCCGATCCGGAAAATGGCGGATCTGCAAGTGAAGCGGAGCGGGGGGTCCGTGCACACCCCTACTTTCCATGGAGATGTGTCTAAAGACCTTTTTCTTCTTGGCGTTGATGTGTGTGTGAGTGTGTGTGTGTGTGTGTGTGAGAGAGAGAGAGAGAGAGAGAGAGCGCTAACAGGGTTTGTGCTTTTGCTAAACATGTAAATGTTAAAACACGAGTCTTTTAAACATTTCGTTGTATTTTATTTTCTGTTTGCATGTAAAGGTGCAACTGAATGCACTTAAGGTTGGGTTTATAAGCTCTGGGTTCATATGCCATCACCACCATGTATACCTAGCTGCAGCCTTACCATATGGCTGAAGCTTCACCTGTCAAGCACTGCCATCCAGTTAGAGATGCTATGGGAGAATTCAATGCAGTTCCTACCAGAACAGAACCAGAACAGAATGGGTTTAATAGAACCCAGTTCCATATGAGGCTTCTGAGGCACAGTAGGTCCAACCGTATGTGAGCCAAAGCCTCTTGCATTGATGTAGCATGATCAAGTCTTCACACTAGACCAAGAGCATGATTTAAGGTTTTTGGCAAGAGAGGGAAGGCAAAAAGAAGTCAGTGGGTTTGCCAAGAATCACAGCAATGTTCAAAGGCTTGTTCTCAGATATATTCAAAATTACATTTCAAAGAAAAGCAATGTCTTTTAAGAGCAACTGCAGTGGTTATTTGCTACAACTTCTAATGAGGTGCTTCAGAGGAAGGTGGCTGTGTAAATTTCAGACATGTGGTCTGAAACACAGGAGGCGGGGCAATTGCCCCTCCTGCCCTCTCTAAACGGCAACTCTGCATGTGTGCAATGGGTCCAGCCATGTTGAAGAAGCCACCAGAGCCTCTTCAACCTTCTGGAACCTTCCAGTTTCTAATACACTCAGCTGAAGAATGGGATATTCTGACAGGATGGCCCTGTGCCCTACTTTACAGAGGAGAGTCCTCTATTTGAGGGTGTCCTTAATTTGAAGGGCTGCCCAGTCCACGTCCAGTTAAAAGATAAAGAACCATAAGAAGGAAAAGCAGTAGGGACCTAGAAGTTACCCATTGACAGTTCGCTCCAGACTGTAAATTGAACAAGCATGCAGGTCACCCGGTCATAGTCTTCCCTACACTGGTGAGATGTATTGTATTTCTATTTAAATTATTGTAGTTATTTCTAAATTGACACATATCAAAAGTAAATTAGCACATGCAAATTTTATGCAAATTGGTGTCCCCGGGTTTTGGGGTGATGCATTTCCTCTTTTTTGGCAATGTGTAAGTGGCCACCCTAAATTCTGAAATGAAGTCTGGAAAGTGTATGAAAGCTTTTATTTATTTATTTAATTTATATCTCACCGTTTTTCCTCCAAGGAACCCAAGGTGGCATACATAATCCTCGTCCTCTCTATTTTATCTTCACAACAACAAGCCTGTGAGGTCGGTTGGGCAGAGAGTCTGTGACTGGCCCAAAGTCACCCAGTGGGTTTCCACAGCTGAGTGGGGACTAGAACCTGGATCTCCCAACTCCCAATCCAACACTCTAGCTGCTATACAACATTGGCTCTTTTGGTGCACATCTGGATAAAAATCCAGAGCTACTCAACATTTTTGGAGTGGAACTAGGTGATTAGTGGTGATTAGAAGTTATCCTGTGACTTTATTCTATAAGGAAGCATTTTAAAGAGACTGTGCACTTTGTTTCTTGGAAATGATATAATAATGAGCATAATAAGCACATTTCTTAGCGTCATCCGTGGCAGTAACATTTGCTGTGTCTTATCATTTTCAGATGACAGCCCACCACCTCCAGCCCCGTTTGATCATCGGATTGTCTCAGCAAAAAGAACAGCGGTCAATAACGTTTATCAAGTCCACACGGGTGAAGTTTTGGGAGGGTAAGTGCAGCTACCGGCACTGTTAGCACTATGAGGAATCTCAGCAAACTATTGAAGGTTTGGGGGGGGGGGGTGTTTTTTAATTAAAAAAAAGAATTCTGCAGTGGTTATTCAGCAGTAGAGTAATGAGGGTAGAGTGATAAAAAGCCACCCAAGTTCAACCTGAAGAAGGGAACAAAATCACTATATCTATATAACATATTGGCTCAGTTCAGACAAGACATTGGTCAATGCAGTGTGAAAACTCCACTCAACGGTTGAGGTTTTAGAAGGTACTCCCCACACAACATGTTCTAACGACACCATTGTGTGACTGTGGGCTACCATGGAATTGAGTAAAATCCATTGTGATATGTGATTGACAGTTCCTCTGCCCTCTCGCACCCACCAGTCCTCCTGATGGTATCCCATCAGCCATTGCTGAAAAAAGAAAACCAATCCCGGTGGCTTTCCTACAGCAGCACTCGCTCCTTTCACCGCTCTTGCCAGGGAACTCTATAGTCAGTGGGAAAAGTCAACTCAATGCAACAGAGAACTACATGGAGCCCTCCACATAACACAACAGTTGTGCAGGAACTCTCCTCTGCACAGCATGGATATTCAGCGTGGAGTGTTTTCCAAAAAATTTTTTAAAATACTCCTCTGTGGGGTGGAGTTTTCCTGCCAGACAACGCATTTCTCAATGGTGGTGTAAAAACTCCACTGTGGAGTTCTAAAACCACCATTGAGAAATGTGTTGTCTGAACTGAGCCACTGACAGTTTTAAAAAATAATATTCAACTAGTGTTTCCTTTTCAGTTTGGCATATTAGCCATATTTTCCAGTCATTGGTAAAAAGCCATATATCAGCTTCCTCACACACTTAAAGCTTCATCCCACGTACCTGCTTCCCTCGGATTATCCCCGTAGCGCTAAGCTTTCGTGGTTGTTGTTGTTTTTGCCACCGGGCGACAGCGATCCTTTGCATACCAGGAAGTGAGTTTAAGGGGGGAAATGTAAAAAAATCATTAAAAAATTAATGGATGAGGCAATTCAAATCAAATTTGGTATACTTAAAGCTCTCCCTAATATCTATTACTTTGCCAATTTTAGTGTCTTTATCTTTAAAGCTTACGCAGATGTAAGCATTTCTTTAAAATCCTGCTCCTGTGCCCCAGCAGCAGCTCAGAAGATACACTCAAAAAGTAGGGGCTAAATACGGCGAATCTTTTTGCTTTATTGCACAATTAAGGCAGGTTGCATGGGAGTACTTCACAATCAAAGCAGATTATAAAGTGGAAAACTTCTGAGTCCTTTGCATGCAATTCGCAGTGATTGCACAATATAATGCTGGTGTGATGAAGCTCTTTGTGAGGGCTGCGATACCATTTAAAACCCAAAACCATTAAACTCAGCCCTGGGTGCTTCCAGACAAACAGCTCCTAGCACTACCAATCAAAAAGACATTGTGCAGCTCTTCTATCTTTCTCTCCTTAACAGATTTTCTGCGGTAAGAAAAACAAGAGAAGAAATGGTGGGAAAACATGGGAGGGTTAGAAATGGAAGAGGGTGATATCAGGGGCCCTATAACATTCTGTGAATGAGGCAAGTGACTCCCCAATAAAAGCCTCATCTGGAAGCACCCTCAGATCCCACCAATTCCTCTATACAGTTAAGGGGTCAATCTAGGGGTAACTGCCATTGTTTTCCTCCTCTGAACTTTTATTGGCATTCCTCCCTTTGGTGTCTTTCATCTTAATTTGGGCAGAGTTGTTATTTGGGGTAATGCTGTTAGAAGTTTCCAGAGGTCCAGCCGTAGAACTAAGAGTGAAGACAAATGATCAGGTGTCCTATGTGGTATATCTATTGATGGACTGTACAGACTGTACAGTAAGGGAATCAAATGTCTGGAAGCTGCCTGCTGCATCAGGAGATGTGAACATTTTGGGATTTGGATTGTATGCATTACTTGGTGGACTGAGCAGAAAGCTGAAGTATGGAAGATTCCTCTTTGAGACAGTGGATGAAAACATATGTCCTTCCTAGATCCAGCAGCCCCTTAGCACAACCAAATTAATTTAAAATAAATAAATAGAAAATCAAATTATTGCTATATGTTGTCTACTTCAGAAAATTGGGTTCTTGTGAAGAGAACAGGCTAAGAACACCAGAAGGTCCCTGGAACAGCCCAAAGACCTATCTAGTCCAGTATCCTCTTTCTCACAGTGGCCAACTAGATGCCTATGGGAAGACCACAAGCAGGACTCTAGGTAGCACAGTTGGTCCTGGAGGTAGCCACTGATAGCCTTATTCCACCACCACCCCACCCAATAATGTCTCTAATTCTCTTTTGAGTAGAATGTAAGAACAGACTTGCTAGATCAGTTTCTCCTAATCTTAAGTGGTGTCCCAAAAGAAAGACGATTTAAAGCCAAATAGGTCCCGGATGGAATCAGCAACATTTTCCTCTTTTCTTTCTCCAGTGGACGATTTGGCCAGGTGCACAGATGTGAAGAAAAATCGACAGGTCTCAAGTTAGCAGCCAAAATTATTAAAGCCAGAGGGATCAAGGAAAAGGTACGGGTAGCTGGAGTGTGAACAACAGCTTGAGGCTTTGTTACCCAGAGATTTTGTTCTGCCTGTTCAAGCTTCCAAGTGGCAGCTGTTAGTGGGACAGGTTTATTCTGCCAGTGTTTGCACATTTGCACAATGATTTCTTTCCCACTTCTACCCTTCAGAATCCCAGCTCCACAGGGTCAATAGGCTATAACTAGATTCCCTGTAAATCCACACAATCAATCCTATTAGTTCCAATTTCTTTTCATGTATTTATTTTAGAAAAACCCTTTCCCCCCTCATGTAATTTGTTATTCTCAACTTTCAGTCTTCACCCAAAATCATTTTTATCAAAGACTCACCGTAGTGCATAGTTTGGTACAACTTTTTTCTTAGGAAGTTGACTTATACCAGGTCAGACTGTTTGTCCATCTAACCCAGCATTCAGAGTAATTTTGTACATGTCTACTCATGTAATCGCCACTGAGTTCAGTGGGGATTACTCCCAGGGAAGTGGCTGTAGCATTGCAGCCATCATCTGACCTGAGCCGGATCTACACTACTGCTTTAAAGCTCTTTAAAGCAGTAGTGTAGATCCGGCCTTAGTTGACAGCTGTTCTGCAGAGTCTCAGACACAGGTCTACCCATCACCTGCTGCTACCTGATCTTTTGAACTGAAGATGCCAGGAATTGACTTTGGATCTTCTGCTCACAAAGCAAGGGCTCTATTACTGAACACTGCCTGGTTTACTGTTGCTGTCACACAAACTTTGGGAGGAATTGATCTGGCTACATTCTTGAACAGCAACTTTTTTCCATGTCTAACACTATGAGCAAAATCCAAGGGGGTGCTTCCACCCCACTGATTCCCTTCCTCCCCAGAAATTCCTTTCTTCAAGGAGTTACACAAGTGGGATTCACCATCTAGGCAAGGGAGATTTAGCAGTTCTTAGAAGAAACCCTGAAACAAGCAGAAACTATTGTTTCTGGAAGGAGGAAGGTCAGCAAAGCTCCCTTACATGAGCTCTGCCACCCTGCCTTCTTTCAAAAGCAAGTATTTTGTCTCATTACAGGTTGCCTCCAGAAGCACTAAATTGACGTTGTGTGAGTGGTGGGGCCCATTTGCACAATGGAATTGGTGGGCATAAGAGAATTGCCTGGGCCGTAAGCACGCCATTGGATTCTGCCTTATACGACCATCATTTCCATATTGCAAATATCTTCTACTGGTTTCTCCATCAGCTCAAAGCTCTTGCTTTGAATAATTCTGTTCTGGAAAAGGCTCAGGCATTTTTCTTGCATCATACTCTGGGTGTACCTAACTGTATACAATATGCAACCATTGGTCTGGGAACTGGTGTAGGATTTGGGAATACCGAGTGTGGGTCCAGACACTTAAATTTTTGGTTATGACTTCATTTTTCTTTATCAGTATCTCATTTTGTACATCTTACGCTAACAGGCTCATGTTCTAATAAATGGTCCCATATAATTTGACATAAAATTAGCTCAGCGGGTCTTTTGTTCGAATCCCTCCTAATGCTTGAGCAACAGTAAACTTTTAAAGTTTTGATTCAAAGAGTATATAGTTGAACTTTTCAAGTGAAAGGGTGGGAACCAATTTTGGTAGAAAGCAGGGGGCAAATCAAATAAATTAAATTAAATTAAGTAAACCGGAAAGAGCAGCGGTGAGGTCAAGTGATGGACCCAATCTCTACTACAATTTAATGCTCTTCTTTCATTCTTCACAGGATGAAGTAAAGAATGAGATCAATGTGATGAATCAGTTGAACCATGTGAACCTCATTCAGCTGTACGATGCCTTTGAATCCAAAAATGACATTATCCTTGTCATGGAATAGTACGTGTCCTTGCAACATTTCTTCTGCTTCCTTTTCTTGACTGCGTCTGCACTGGTGCATTTCATGTGCTCCACCTCCTTTCCTACTGTATCAACATGGCGCCCAACATGGCATGAGGGATGCAGGCTGGAGATGAATTCCTGTGAACTCCGTCAGTTTGCATCCAACAACAGCTTCTGCAAACTATGCATTAATTCACCCTCAGCCTGTATCTTCATGTTGCTATAGCCTCGCTATCTTGGGACAGGTTTAAGAAAGCTATAAAGACTGATCTATTCCTGCAGGCCTTTCCAGTGGAATTTTAGGATGGTTTTTTTAGGATGGTTTTAGGATGTTTTAATAACGTATACTATGTTTTTTAATTCAGTTTTATGTATTTTATACTTATTGTTGTTCCCTGCCTTAATCCAAATGGAGAGGCGGGTAAGAAATATTATTATTATTATTATTATTATTATTATTATTATTATTATTATTATTGGGTTTACATAATAACAGAAGAGGAACAGGTTCTAAGAGTCATATCATCATTAACAGGCATTATTTGCCACTTTTAGGGGATGGGGGTATATGCTACATTAGGGGACAGCAGTATCAAAAAAAGAAGGAAGCAACATTACATGGAAAACCAAGATCTCACACTCAGCTCTCAGTCCATGTCTGGTGATTATTATTTACCATTCACCCCTGAACCTCTGCTCATCTAAACCAAATCTTTATGCTTACCAGAGCTTTGTCTCTTAAACAGACAAACACACCCTAAATTATGGGGGAAATGAATTCTAAAAGATACATTTTGTTTTTTTCAAATTTGCACATATAATTCACTAGGGTTTAATTTTTTTCTCTCTGCGTGCACAGGGTCACACTTTCACATGGAATGGACACATCCTGTGCTCACCTTCAGCAGAATGAATTTTGAATTAAGTCTCTCTCTTTTCAGTGTGGAGGGAGGAGAGCTGTTTGATCGAATTATTGATGAGAACTGCAACTTGACAGAGATGGATACCATCTTGTTCACAAGGCAGATCTGTGAAGGGATTCAGTACATGCATCAGATGTATATTCTTCATTTAGACTTGAAGGTACTGTGCATAGATTTTACCTCCCATGCGATTAATGTGACAATAAGGGGGGAAATGCATTTAAAATGTGCCCATTACGGCAAGTTGCAATCTATATATTTGGAGAAATTGCATACAGAATGTATATGTTAGAAATGCCATCTAAAAATAAATTTGAATTTTCATGCGTTTTTAAACAACATTTGCAGACTTATGTGGAAATTGGACAGAATGGATTCATGAATGAATACGTGCAAACCCCACATGGAGTGGAAATAGGCAGAGTTGTCTATCCTTAATCCCTGCTAAGATGAACTTCTCATGCTTCAATACTGATAGTAAATGGATGTCCAACTGATGGCCAAGAAGTCATGACTACAATAGCCTATAACAGAGAAATCAGCCTTCCCTAATCTGGCGCCCTCCAGATGTTTTGGATTTCAACTCCCAACAGCTCCAGCCAGTATGGTCGATGGTGAGGAATGCTGGGAGTTGTAGTCCAAAACATTTGGAGGGCAGCAGACTGGGCAAAGCTGGACAAAATAAATATTACAAACAAGCTTGTGTAGCAAAAGCCTGCAACTTTTTTTTGTAAGGAAAAGCAAGTTTGGGAGGGGGTGTCGTGTTTCTCAAAAACCTCCTGCCTTCTTGGGAGACAATAACGAGGCTTGCTAAGTAATCTACAAAGCTTTCTTTAAGCAATAAACATCTCTTCCCACCTGAAGAGAGTCTAATCTCTTGGAACTTTCTTTTAGGCAAAACTATGCAAACTGTGAGACAATTGTCTTTTCAAGAAGAATGGAAAGCTTTTTCTTAAGACGCGTTAACTTCAGAGAGACTAGTTTTGAGGTGGCTTCTGACGCGATGCAAGCTGAGCTGACTTTCTCTCGCCTTCCTTTCGCTCCGCCCGTTTTAGTCTGTGGTGTACTCTAGCTAACCTGTTGGTGTTTTCTCCTTCGGAAGAATGTTGGCTTCCCACTGACTGTGTATTATTTGCTCTTGACAAGATAAGCTGGTGGAGAGCCCATGAGAGCTTTCTCCCCCACTGGTACAGGCTAGCCTGTTTCTAGTGCTGACTCTTCTACTTCAGAGTCTGATTCTTATTGATCACTTCAAACACCTTCTTCTAATTTAAGGAGAGCAAAGCTAGATATGACAGGGGGAGAGGGTAACAAGCACAGTTTGCCAGTCCAGGAGAGAATCTGGAACCCTGCAAGGAAAAGCACCTTGGGGGAACCTCTCCTCCTCCTCCTCAGCTCATAGGATGAGACATGCTGGATCAGTCCAAGGGTCCATCTAGTCCAGAACTCTGTCCCCACAGCGGCCAACCAGCCATTGGCCAGGGATGAACAAGCAGGACATGGTGCAGCAGCACCCTCCCGCCCATGTTCCCCAGCAACTGGTGTATGCAGGCTTACTGCCTCTGGTCCTGGAAGTAGCTCATAGCCATCCAGACTAGTAGCCTCCTCCTCTTTGCTCCAACTGTAGCAGTTGCTGCCACCAAGGAACTTGGAGTCCTGCTCCTGGCTTCCATAAGACCAGGGCTAAATCTTTCTATTACCAGCAGCCAAGATCCCATGCATCCTCTCCACTCTGCATCCTGTCCCCCTTCCATGGCACTGCAAAACTCTGAGCCAAATGATACATTACTCTAAAGACATCTTTTTATTATCATTTTAAATACCTATTTTTACTCCTGACTTTAAAGTAAGCCCAGAGGGCCCAATCAAGATTGAGAACCTAGTATGTGGTGGGGGGGACTTTAACCTTTTTCTCCATGCTGCAGTCCTGATCTGGTTCAGACCACCATGTTTCTAACTGATATTGCCGAAAAGTGATATGTTTGTTTTGATGGATTACTTTGAAGCAGTGTAAATTACAGGCACGGGATGGGGGTGGGGAGAGCAGCAGCTATCTTGATCGGTGGATGGTGGGCAAACGGTTAAAGCCCCCCTATACCAGCATCCTGATCCAGATCAGGTCTTCTGTTCTTACTTTAGTGTAAAAAAGAAGAAGAGAGGTAACATGTAGTTATGCAGTTTGGCTCTCTGGGCAAGATATTGGGGGCAGGCTGGCTGCTGGCTGCATGGAAGTGGTCCCCCCTGGGTAACTATGCCTTTCACCAGTGTAGGATAAAAGTGAGCAAGTCATTGGTGGTAGTGAGAAGGAGGAAGAGGAGCAACCGGCCACACCAAGCAGGAATTTGGGAGACCTCCACTTGTTGGTGGGTCTCCTTGCTGGACATGGGTCTTCCCAGATTCCCAGCCAAGTCAACTATTGATGCCATAGCTGCCCTTGAAGCTGCTTTTAGCTAGGAATGGCAGCCTTGGGCTTTTGTTACAAACATGTGTGTGCAACGTGTCGTCCTGCCCTAAGCCAAAGCAAACGTATGTTGCCGCTTCTTTTCTCTCTCTCTCTCTCCTTCCACTAAGAAGTTCGCTGAGTGAACCCAAAGAATTTGATCACTGGAGGTGAGAATGAATGCATATTACATGACTTGGACATTCTATCTGTTTACAGTTCTGTAACATTAGATCTAGCAGGGACCACCTCACCCGCCTCTGGCCAAGAGGGAAATCTAATTATTGGTCCTGCCAAGCTTTTGTCTGCAGAAACCACCAAGTCTGAAATTGAAATGGGCATGTAATAGCCTATGTCACCTTATTATGCATTTAACATTTATTTTTGTTTGATGAAATGTTTGCTCTAGTTCAGAAGCATGCATATCTATAAACTGCCAATTAGACCAGTGGAAGGAATAATCTCACTTACTTGTGTCACTGTACCTGGACTTAATACTATTTAGTCTTATGAATGTAATTGACCTAAAATCTTTTTAAAACCACGTCCAGTATCTTATCTGGTTTGTGGATTCCAGGCAGAATTAACTCTTGGGTATTCCTGTGTAGTAGACAGCCATGATTTGTTCTTATTTTGTACGTGTAAATTTGTGAGGCAACGTTAGGGGAAGATGCTTGAAGGCTCAAACCATAAATCTCAGATAGCTACCCTTTAAGCAAACTCATACATCATCTCAGCAGAGCCTGTGACATTTAAAACTGGAGTCCTTCATTAGTCCATTCAGCAGAATCCATAAAAACAGGTAATTTGCCTTTTGACAATCCAGATGCATTTATCTGATAGGTTTTTCCTCTTAGTTAACATCTAAGAACAGTGTACAGCTGATTTGGCTGGCATTAATATAGCAGATAATAGGGGTTATATCTCATGTTGCACTAGTGGAAAAATTGCAAGAGTTAGTGTTGTTCTGCTAGCTGTTGCATACCAGAACTAGCACAATGAGTCCAAGCAACACCTAGTCTATTGAACTTGTAATAGGTTGTGTAATGCTTTGTGCAATGCCTTGTGCAACGATCTGTGGAACAGCTTGCACAGTACCCTCAGGAGTACCTTATGCAATGCCCTCTTGAGCAATACCCTCAGCAATAGTGTGCGGAATGCCCTCTGCAATAATTTGTACAATGCCTTCTGCAACGGCTTGCGCAAACAGAATCACAGTATTGGATTTGACACTTGAACAAGGATAAAAACCAGTAGAAGCTTTGGGCTGGTTGTATGACACCACTGGCTACAACCCTAGAGATGGGAGACACATTCATTCAGTATTCATTTTAACGTTAATTTACCTAATTTTGCACTTTCGAACCAATACGCAATTCACTGCCATCCTTTGAGTTTCATACTCCTCTGAAATTTGTAATGAACTTTTCCACTTTAAAAAACAAAAACAAAAATATACATGTATTATATTTTTTTAAAAAATCCTTGCCCCCGAAATGAATTGAACACCAAATTGCATACAAAAATATAATACAAAATGTATTAAATAATACATATATGTATTATATCAAAGAAATTCCTTGTCCCCCCCACAAAAAAAGTCCCGCACAAAAAAAGTCAATTGCATACCAAAATGTGTGTAGGAGAAATCTTATACAAAAATGTATACGATTTTTGTGAAGATGTTTTTTAAAAACATAATGTTCAATGTTCAGAGCGAACTGAACGTAAGATTGGAAAAATGAGAAACTGAGAGGAACAGATTCATCCCATCCCTCGCAGATACTGGGTCGAGAAGAGCAGTGAACGAAGCAGTCTAAAGCTGAAAGATAAATTTCAAAGAGCGGTGAAAACGTTTTCTTAAATGTCCCCATGTCAGCTCATAATGGGCCGCAAATCACAACACTGGCTTCCTGAGGTCCACTCAGCGTGCTTGCATTCCCCTTCTGAAAGCTCCGCTAATGAGTTCTTTATCTTGAGTCGCTGCATTATGTCAAACAAGAAATGCCACAGCGAGGGAAAAGCTGCACCAGCAGAGCATTCTCAGCCTCAAATACCACATGATTATAGTCTGAGCTGTCCACAGAGTCTAACCTGCTTCACGACGCCAGCACTGAGATGCATATTTTTATGTTCTGCTGTTTTGAATGCTGATTCCAGCGCAATTCATTTACCATTTCTCATAAATGGCTATGCTCTTTTTTTTCCTTTTCTTTCTATCTTTCTTTCTTTCTTTCTTTCTGGCAGCCTGAGAATATCCTGTGTGTGAATCGAGAGGCAAATCAAATAAAGATTATCGACTTTGGGCTGGCAAGGAGGTATGTTGCTTTAGTCAAGCTACCAGCATCCCTCGTTTCCTAAATCCAATGCCCACTTGCACTGGAGGCAAAGAATGGTTAAAGAGCATTGGTCGTTACCACCAGGGTACTTGGACACAGTTGCCTCCTCTAGTTTAGATGATAAATCCAATAGTATATATCTGTGGGCCAAAGTTTTTGAACTTGCCGTTTTCACCAATGGGATTTTCCCCCTAGAAAATGCCTTAATAAACTAAAAGAGTGGTTCAATGAATTCTGCTTCTTCCCAAAGAATTCAGTGCAGGATGCTAAAGAGAGACGAGAACCTTTGCAGTAAACTGCTAGAAAGATCATCAAAATTAATGCACCCCTTCCCAATTAACATCCTGATCGCAGCACATCCAATGGGCTGATTTTAATGAGGCTGATTTCACATCATATGTCAAGGACTAAGGTACTAAACTATACAGACCCTGTTCAGATGATATGCTAAGCCACGGCAGTTAAGCATTTTGAGATAAACATTATGGCTTAGTGTGTCATGTGAACCATGCTTAACCATGGTGGCTGCGTAACCATGGTTTAAAAACACTACTTGCTGCAAAACAGTTAGTGGCCTAACCATGGCTTAGTGTGTCATCTGAACAGGCTCATAGTAGTCTTATTAGTTACAAAAGCACGTCAAGATAGATAACGGTCCAGATGCTGGCTGGGAGTTATGGGGAGTTGGAATCCAACACACCTGAAGGCCACCAGGTTGGGGAAGGCTGAACTACACATTATGTTAATAGTGTTGTGTGTAGTTGCGCCTGTTTTCTTTCTTTCTTTATTTGGATCTGGACCAGCGTGCACTGGGAGGGGAGGATTAAACCTCCTTCCCCCATTTTGCTACCCAAAATTCTGCCTGCCCCTTGGGCCTGAGGATTAAATGTGACTCCAATAGAGACTTTCTTTTCTTTTCTTTTTTTAATGAATTTTGGGAGGCAAACAAGGGGAGGATGAAGGTTTTATTCTCCCTTCCCAGTGTGCTCTGGTGTGCAATTGTTCTCCAGTAAAAAAAAGGAAAGAAAAAATAGGTTTGTGTACATGTTACGCAACAAACAAAATGTGTAGTTTGACCCACTATTCTGAATCGGTTCCTTTCTCATTCATTATGCTTTGTAACACAGGGCTGATAACAATCAGTTGTGGCTCCTTGCTGAGTTCTTCCCTTCCATAATTGACAGTGTGTTCAGACAACACGCTAAGCCACAGTGGTTAAGCATTTTGAGCTAAACATTATGGCTTACTGTGTCACAAGAAGCATGACTTAGCATGTCATGTGAACCTTATCATGGTGGCAACATAACCATGGTTTAAACACACTCACTATCCATTTCCTGCAATGGGATTAGTGGCCTAACCATGGCTTAGCTTGTTGCCTGAACAGGCCCATAGTATCCTGATGCCACAGATGTCCATTTCCCTGCCCACATCAATTACCTATTTGAAACTTTCTAGTGCTGAACTCTTCAAAGTATCAGTATGTGCTGTAGAAGTCATCTTTGCTGTCGTTTTTCACGTATTTCATTTCATTGTTGTTTATTAGGTATAAACCAAGGGAGAAGCTTAAGGTCAACTTTGGCACCCCAGAATTCCTTGCTCCTGAAGTTGTGAACTATGACTTTGTCTCCTTTCCTACCGACATGTGGAGTGTAGGTGTCATTGCCTACATGTTGTAAGTAGGACCAAGGCCTAAATGTTCAATGTGTTTCTCTGATGTCAATTTGATGACGTTCCTAAGTTCATAATTGGGCAATACTTTTATCAGGCCAACTCTAAGGTCACAAAATATTGTGGAAGGTTTTGAGTTCTCCAGAATTCAAAATCAGTGGTAAACAAAATAAATGCGGTGGAGGGGAGGAAGAAAAATCTGGCTGATGTTGAAGGCATGGAGGATTGGATCTAGATTTATGCTGAATCAACTTCATTGGCAGAAATGGACATTCCCTCCCCTCCTATCATCCCCCTAAAAGTACTACACAGAGGGTCAAGAAACCCTGCTGAACGGGGTGAGCTGTGTGTTGGGAGAAGGGAGTAAGTCACCAAAAATTGGGTAGAGGGCCTTCCACAAACAGAGCCCTCCCTCTCGTGTAAGGTCCCTCCTTCTTACAGAAGGCAGATCCTGGATCTAGCACAGAGTCTGCCTTTAGTCACAGGCTTAAGAATGAATGTGGGAAGAGCTTGTAGGCCTTCAAATTAGGTTCTACTAAGTGTTGTGATGGTTTTTGATTGCACTTAGGGCTGTCTCTAGGGCTGTTGGGGTGAAGAAACAACCAAGGGAGTTATATTTTAGAAAATGTAAAAACCCAGATGTTATCCAGATGTGTCTCCATTTTTCAGTTACTGCTAGAACTGACACTGAGATTTTGCTTAAAGTTCAGGAGTGAGGTGCATATTACCCTTTGATTTACATAGTGTGCATAAATTTGGTCTGTTCTTCCCCCATAGGCTTAGTGGATTGTCTCCTTTTCTGGGTGATGATGATAATGAGACTTTGAACAACATCCTGGCTTGTAGGTGGGATTTTGAAGATGAAGAATTTAAAAAGGTGTCTGAGGAAGCCAAAGACTTCATCACTAAGCTTCTCATCAAGGCGAAGGGGTAATCAAATGCCAATAGCCTTTTGCCTTTAGTATCCTGTCCAACCAGATGCTGTTGCTCCCCAGCACTGGAAATGACATTTTGTTTTTATACACAAGCACCAGATGATGGCATGTTACATTTATTAGTGACGTTTGATAAGCCCCACAGAACCACGTGGAGATCTTTAAAATCTATATCCAGTAAAAGAGATCATGGTATGATGTGTACAAACTTAAGAAAGTTTTAGGCTTCATTTAATCCAATAGAAGAGAATTAGGTACATGTCAATAGTTAGATACCATTCTTCATTTATTTACTTGATTTATAGTGTTCCCACCTCCCCAGTCCTAAGGGCATGGCATGGATAAGAATAATCATAAAACCCCAGTTGCAGTGTGCAAACTCCAATCCCACCTGATCCTTCCCTGTCCCTGGCCACCAGAAGCCAACTTGGAGGAAAATATATACTGCACTTTCAGAAAATGCTCAGATTTTGGCAGATTTCTAAAGGAAGGGAATTCCACACTGTAAATTGTCCACATTCAGGGACAAATAGCAGCTAGTGGACAGTGATATTTGGTGGGAAACTGGTGCAGGACCTAATCTGGATGTTCTAGATGTCCTGCATGGCTTCTTTTCCTTCAGAGAAAAAGTGGCCAGTTTAAGCATGCTTTCTTTCTTTTTTTTTTTTTTAAAAAAGCATAAATAAGGTAACATGTAGTTTTGCCTTCAGCGGTATGCTTAAGGCAGACTTCCAGTTCACCCTAATCATCATGATTGAACATGGGGCCATTTATTGGGTTAAAAACTGTCCATTGCCACTCATCCATTGAACATGTTTCAAACATGCACACCTTCAGTACTAAAACCATTGCATAGGTCTCAGATATTTATATTCTATTTCTGTTTCTTCTCCTTTAGGTGGAGGTTAAGTGCAACTGGAGCTTTGAAGCATCCTTGGCTATCCGACCAAAAACTCCATCATCAACTTCAAGCTAAGGTCTGTAGATCTCAATGTTGCATTTGTCACTTCTCTTGCTCCTAAGACAGCTCTTTTGTTGAATTCTTGCCACTCCATCTTTATGCCTGTGTTATTGTTGTTATCTTAAAGCCGTTTCCCTATGTGCATGGCCTGTTTATGTGAGGAAGAGCTAATTATGCTGATTATCCTAAAGCCAATTAAATCATAAATTTGCGGTCATGGTCAGACATTTTTAAAATTTGTTTTTATTACCTGAGAACTTGTGGTTTTTTAGACTCAGGTTGTTCTCATAAATTATGGGTATGAAGTTCTCTTCCAAAAGGTTTTCAAGGGGAATTTGTCTGTGGTTCTGTCCCACCATATATCCAGGCAGCAGTAGTCTTTGCATGGTAGAAATGTGAGCAATTCCTTTCAATAGTCTGTATAGGGTCACTTGGTATATTTGGGCTCACTTGGTATATTGGGAGTTTTGAGAACATGTGAATGCTCTCACAAATTAGCTTCCATGGGGGGGGTTGCCCAGTTGAAGGGGGTTGCAGACATCTCTATCATGATATACAGAATCTCCATGTGATTGCTTGATCATTCAAATTCCCAGTTTACGTGAGACATAGAGCTCATCTACACCAAGCAGGATATTCCACTATGAAAGCAGCATGAAAGCAGTATATAAAAGGCAGGAGCCACACTACTGCTTTATAGTGGTACTGAAGTGCAATGACAACTGTTGGGGCCCATTGACACATCTACACCAAGCAGGATATAACTCTATGAAAGTAGTATGAAAGCAGTATGTGGTATGTGTCAATGGGCCCCAACAGTTGTCAGTGCACTTCAATACCACTATAAAGCAGTAGTGTGGCTCCTGCTTTTTATACCACTTTCATAGTGCAATATAGATGAACCCTTCCTCTAGCATACTTTTCTGAATGCATGAAGGGTCTGTGAGAATATGAGGGGCTAGTTCTGCCAGCAGCATTCCCAGGCTGACGTAATGCAATTGGCTTGAGTCTGAAGGGCTTCGTCAACATAGGTGATGCACCACCCAGAGAGCTCCGACTATTGGGCGGTATAGAAATGTAATAAATAAATAAATAAATAAATTCCTCCATCACATAGGAGGTGCACCAAATTCTCAATCCCGTCAAGATAGTCACTGCCTTGGTTCTAATACAGCAAGTGTCTGAACCAAATCTATACTGAATGCTTTTACC
This sequence comes from Elgaria multicarinata webbii, assembly GCF_023053635.1. Lineage (NCBI taxonomy): Eukaryota > Metazoa > Chordata > Lepidosauria > Squamata > Anguidae > Elgaria > Elgaria multicarinata. The sequence continues at coordinate 29,093,118 of NC_086177.1, forward strand.
CAGCTAAGCAGAAATACTCATATGTACAGAGAAGTGGTATACAGTTGTTTTCTGTCTTAAATGTACAGCAGGGTTGGGACTTCAGCCAGTTTTCATGCTATTATCTTTTATCTCTCTTGCTCTTGCAGAGGAAGGCTAGGGGTTCCCCTGGATCTCAGGCACCTGCAGCTCCATAATCCCTCTGAGAAATGCAAGGTTGGTAACAAGTTCTCCCAGATTTATGGAAGCTATCGACTATGGGGCCAGCATTCCCCAGCCAGACTTTTTTCTGTGTAAACATGGATAGGATTGCATCCTTATTGACTTTGTATGGCGCCAATCCTGGTATTAATTTTAAAGACCAACCTATGAGTATGTGCAGCTGCGCATTTTTAACTCATATCATCATGAATACAGGAATAAAATAGAGCTTGCTTCTCCTGCCCCAATGTTAAACACATTTACTTGGGAATAAGCTCCATTCCGTTCTAGAAAAGGAAAATATATTTTAAAGTAAAATAATAATAATAATAATAATAATAATAATGATGATGATGATGATGATGGTGTCTGTAACCATGTACTAGGGTGACCATTTGAAAAGGAGGACAGGGCTCCTGTATCTTTAACAGTTGCATAGAAAAGGGAATTTCAGCAGGTGTCATTTGTATATATGGAGAATTTGGTGAAATTCCCTCTTCATCACAACAGTTAAAGTGCAGGAGCTATACTAGAGTGACCAGATTTAAAAGAGGGCAGGGCACCTGCAGCTTTAACTGTGGTGATGAAGAGGAAATTTCACGAGGTTCCCCAGTTTGGGGGTGTTCTTGTATCCAGAATTGTCACTTGAGGCACAGGTGAATTCAGTGGCAAAGAGCACGTTTTATCAGCTTAGGTTGATATACCAACTGCGCCCTTATCTGGACAGAGATACAGCCTAGCTACAGTTATCCATGCTCTGATAACCTCTCGTTTGGATTACTGCAATGCGTTATACGTGGGGCTGCCTTTGAAAACGGTCTGGAAACTTCAACTGGTACAAAACAGGGCAGCCCGCCTACTAACAAGGACTGGCCAGCGAGACCACATTACGCCAGTCCTTTTGCAACTTCATTGGCTGTCAGTCCAGGTCTGGGCCCAATTCAAAGTGCTGATACTAACATTCAAAGCCCTAAATGGTTTGGGGCCAGGTTATTTGAAGGAATGCCTCCTCCCATATGTATCTGCCCGGACCTTAAGATTATCCACAGGGGCCCTTCTCCGTGAGCCCCTGCCAAAGGAAGTGAGGCAGGTAGCTACTAGGAGGAGGGATTTCTCCACTGTGGCACCCCGGCTGTGGAACGAGCTCCCCAGAGAGGTCCACCTGGCACCTACACTGTATTCCTTTCGTCGCCAGCTGAAGACCTTTTTATTCTCTCAGTATTTTGACAACTAATTTTAACTTACATTTAAATTTTACTGTTTGAATTCTGTATTTTAATCTTATATCAACTTCTGCTGTGTGGTTTTATCCTGGTTGTGCTTTTTATACTGTATTTTGTATTTGTGTTTTTAGATTGTTGGTTGTTTTATTGTGTTCTTCATGGTTTTAATTTTTGTGAACCGCCCAGAGAGCTTCAGCTATTGGGCGGTATAAAAATGTAATGAATAAAATAAAATAAATATTAAATAATAATATATACAAATGACACCTGCTGAAATTCCCTTTTCAATACAACTGTTAAAGATGCAGGAGCCCTGTCCTCCTTTTCATATGGTCACCCTACATGTACATACCTAGCTGACTGCCCCTGACTACACATATTTTTCAAAAATAAGAAGAATGAAAGGATGCTGTAGTAACTAGCATCAGCCCGGATAGGCCTGGGCATGCTAGCTGAGGTGCTGCCCCTGGGCCTGTTCACCACTTCCCCTGTCACCTGCCACTCTCTGGGTGGACATCTGGGGGCAGGCTAGGTTGCAAGGCCCTGAACCTCAGCTACTCAGGTCTGGCCAGAGCTTTGCTACTGTTTCCCAGCATTCAATGCTAAAAACAAAACTCCTGGCTTTAAAGCAGGCGCTTTGGCCTCTTTCACTATTAGCAGGTCTTTGGTCTTTTCATTAGCAAAGGCTCCAATAGTGGCTCTCCATTTAGGCTCTCAAATCCCTGAGGGATTCGGAGCAATTCTGTTTTCTCCTGTTTTTTGAGCAGAAGTATGTTTGATCAACTAGCCAGACTCCTCTGCCCTGGCAGGATCATATCATCAGCGACTGCCTCCATTCTTGCACTGCCTGTTTTGAAACGACCACAGAAACCGAAGGGCTGTTTTGTTTAGTTGTTAAATAAAGCACCGTGGGAACTAGTTCAAGAGACTTGAGAGCGTATCTGTGGAGGGCTACTTCTGGATTTTGCAAAGGCAGAAAATTCCTGTATTATCATAACCGCTTGTTGTTTTTAAATACCTTGAATATTAACTCTCTGAGCCCAAAGAGCTGAAATCTGCCACTTTTCATTTGGCGTGCTAATTTTGAACGGAGTTTCAGCCTATGTGGTAATATGCTGTCTGCATGGTGAGGTTATTATGAATATAATTGGGTGGTTTGTAGTTCAAGCATTGCTTTGTAAAGACTGTTCTGCAGAGCTTCAAGGTTCCTGGCTTGTAATGGGTTCCTGTAAGTTGCATTACTTGTCTCTCTGTCTAAGCCACCAAAACCACATGGTTCCCAACCACTTCAGTCATATACTGAGTCAAATCTGTGGGAAGAGACATACTTATCTCATCCAGACAGGAAAAAGGCAGCAATTCTTACTTGGCCAGGCCTTCAATTTTATTGCCCCTTTAGTTCAACTAACAGAGTAATCCCATGGCGAAACTACCATCCATTTCTTTTTCTTTCCCCCATCCCATTGGGATCAATGGGAAAAAATTTAAGTTGGCATAGCTGAAGGCTCTTTCAGGGGGGCATATAGGACATTTATATCTATGGAGCTTTCTGCATGTGGTACAGGAGGCCTCTGGTGGGGTTAGTGGTATCCTACCAGGAGGTCTCTGTCTCCGCTAGTGGAGTGGCACTTATGCCCTATCCAGTGGCCACTCAGGTGGCCTTTGACTGGCTGTAGGATTGCATCCTAAGCAAGTAGGAAAATCATGCCTAACCAAGTTGTTCCAAGTGCCACCATAATTTGGGTACATGATATGGGTGGGGACACCATCTTGTCCTTTGCCTCAAACAGCAAAATGTCTCTTATCTTGGTAGTGGGGGTGGGCATAATTATTCTTACTTGTTCCATAGGTTATTGATTCATTGTATTTAGGTGTTTATTTCATCATTTAAAGTGCAGTTCTATGTATGTTTTCGCAGAAGTTAGTCCTAGTATATTCAGTGGGGCTTACTCTAGTAAGTGTGTTTAGAAATGCAACCTACGTGTTTTACTATTTGTAAATAAGATGGCCAGAAGTGTGTCATACCTTGGGAGATTTTTTCTAATGTGCACACACTGACCAGTTTGCCATGTGATTTCAAGGGTTGCTGTTTGAGAAAAACGTGGCCAGTTCTCAATTTCTCCTTGAGCACACTGAATTAGTTGCATCGTTCCTTGGATTCATCTGACTGCTACTTTCAATGGGCAGGTTCAGATGTAATGGTTAATCACAGTTTAATGTTATGAGAATGGGCCTAGCCTCCCACTGAGCTCACATGCAAACTCTTCCTCCAGCATGGCTGCAAGGAGAAAGTCAGAACTTTTTGTTTCTGTTTGTAATTTGCCATAGTTTGCTGTGTCATCCTAACCCAGACAAGCTGCTGTTAAACTTAACTATGGTTAGTAGAAACAAGCCACCTTCAAACCATGGTTTATGAAGCTGTTTTGTTTTCACTAACCATAGTTAAGTTTAACAATAGCTTAGGGTTCAAAAACATACTAAACTATGGTTAATCTAAAATGGCAGTGGGATTTTCCAATCTGCAGGAGATGCTAGGCTCATTTTGATAGCACTAAACCATGGTTTAGCAGCATGCCTCACACAGCCATTGTGGCTTTCACATGACCAAATGGCAGTGCTGTAAAATATTTACTGACTTAACCAGATTTTTCTTCTGTTTCTTTTACAGAAAAATCTGCTGTGTAATCACTGCTGCTATGACATTTGGAAATACAAATCAGCAGTTCTGGTGCTTTAACTCCCCCTTCTCCCCATGATGAATTGGGGCTTTCATGAAGTGGACCAACGCCACTTTAGCTGCAGGATTGTGTCCCAGCAGGATTGAGCTGCTTCCTCCCTTGCTTTCTATCACTTTTCAGTGGCTACTGGTGTCTCCAGGAAGGTGTTCCTAATCGAAGGCTGTGTTAATTTTTGCTTATCATTGCTTACTTTCATAGAAACTGCATTGAAAAACAAGCTGGTAGCAAATGGGGGGAAATATGTGTGAAGTTTAATTTTTAAGCCAATTTGCTTCCTTCTTACCCTATAATAGAGTATCTTACTACAGCATGAGTGAATGGCAGGAAAGAATGTTTACTTTTGGGGTGGGGATTGAAATGTTTTTTCTATGCCTGCTATAACATAGTACTCTGATATTTTAATTCAACTGGGATAGTTTAGGCAAGTTTGCAAGGGGGTATTTTGAATGCAGATAAGTTTCTTCCCTGGAATTTGCTAGCATTGTGTTTTTGAATCTTTTTCATATTCTTTAAGCATCAGCATTTAAGTCTGATAAATATATCAGACTTAATATATGTCTGATTATATATATATATATATATATATATATATATATATATATATATCAGACTTATATAATGACATATAATATATGTGTCACACACACACACATTTAATACATGCTAATGCACACACAAACACTTAAACGAAACACATAGGGATGACCTCTGTTTAGGAAACTGAAAATCACAATACTCTTCCAGCTTTAGAAAGTTGGTATAGTACAAGAATTTGAGCTGTGAACAGGGTGAGGTTCCTGAGTCATATCTCACATCAGCCACAAATTCACTAAGTATCTTTAGGCAAACCAGAGCCTCTTAGGCTTCCTCTACACCAAGCAGGATATTGCACTATGAAGGCGGTATATAAAAGGCAGGAGCCACACCAAGTAGGATATAGCAGTATGAAAGTGGTATATAGTATGTGTCAATGGACCCCAACAGTTGTCAGTGCACTTCAATACCACTATAAAGCACTAGTGTGGCTCTTGCCTTTTATATACCACTTACATAGTTCAATATCCTGCTTGGTCATAGACTCAGGACCTCATCTCAGTATAAGGATAACATCATTAACAGGGTTGTTGTAAGGATTACTTAGGTGATACATATAAAATGCTTTGAATATTCAAAAAGTTCTATATAAATGCTAAGTATTGTTTTACATTTCATATATGGAAAGCAGATATCTCTCCAGTAGGGTTAAAGCCATTATGATATCACATTAAGATATGAATGTTATTTGCAAGTTTCGTTATAGAAAAGATTCCATCTTCATAAATAAATACTGTAGGATCAATAGAGAAAGAAATGTAAGTTAGCTGTGTTATTATATGCCCCCAGTTCATGTGTCAACAGAGCAACATCAGTACCCAAAGTCATCAAGAAATCCCCCATGGGATTTCTTGAGGCCAAATTGTCCCTTTACCGACCCTCTCTAGGTCCTGATTCCTTTAGCACTGGAAAGGCGAGCTCTTGTTGGAGATTATGTGAATGAAAGGCTTTGCCAAAAAAAACAGAACTTGGCTTAATTAACTTTTAAGAGAACACAAGAATATTTTCCATGTAAGTGTGAAGGCTACCATCTCTGTCAGCAATGGGTTAGGCTGCTCTTCAGATGATGAGTTACATCTATAACAATGCAGCACTTGGTTCCTGCATTGTCAACTGTCATCTGACTAAACCTGCAGACTGAACGTGGAATGAGATTTCAGTATAAACTTTAGTGCCAGTATTAAGGTTTTTTCTCCTCTTCATAACATACATAAGCTGCATGTAATTTTTAGTCTTCATAAATATCTATCTGTGTGACCATAATGTTCTAATCACTGCCTTGGTTTCCCTCCCCACCCCCCATGTAAAAAAAGAAGATTAAAAAAGAAAGCTTTCTAGAAAATTGCAATGATATGGATTCGAGTCTTCAGATTTCATCCTTTGTTCATAAGATGCCGAACCAATTCTAGCACAATCTTTTGTGGAACTATTCCTGTGTGTATAAATAGAGAAGGAAAAAAATGTTCATGCAAAATATCACCCGTGCATCTTGCTAGATAATCTCATGAGCTGCGACCAGGTTCCTGGATAGTTCCAGTTTAAAAGGTTGTTTCATTGCCAGACAACTCACGCTGCGGAAATGTTTTCATCATGTATATGCACTCAGGGGAATCAGTCCAACAGCCATCCCATCGATTCAAAATGTTGTGCTAGAACTGGGACACATGTGCATTTGATGAAAAAATCACAGCTATCTATAGTCAGAGTTCTGTTGCCCCTCTGTGTTTTCTGTTACTTCAAAAACTAATACTCCTACATGAGTAAAAACAGTTGCAGTTTATTTTCATCTTCAAATTCCCTACTATGCTGTCACTGGCAGCTGCGAGAGCCATGGCAATACCATGGACAGATTGGGATCAGTCAAAGCTTTAATCAGGGTTGTCTTCAACTGTCAAATTTACCTCACGACAAAACAATGGTACATCACCCAGTAGCTTCACAGCTATTCATGCCACTTGTTCAGACATCTTTGCTAAATGAGGCTGTCATATTTCTGTGGCTTTTATTGGCCTACAAAATATGCTGTAAAGACTTTCATGCTAATGGCATGAATCCACATGGTAGAAGAGAACACAGTAACGTCATTGTGCAGGGATGGACAAATTGATTAATTTCAGTGTCTCAATTCCTCGCCTCCAAAACTTAAGTTCAGTTCATCCCAAATGTTGAGCATGTGTTTGTTTAAATTCTCATGAAAATTCCTAAGTATTTTTGAACACATTTCTCCTAATACATGCATTTTTGTCTAATATGCACATTTGTGCAAGCAATTTTCCCAATACAACACGTTTTAAACATTTTTACCAATATATGCATTTTTGTGTGCATTTCCCCCTATTATACACATTTTTAATTGTAGTTATTTTTACTACAAAGCAAATTTTGTAGAAGTGCATGTTTTGAAGGATAATCAGTTTTTGGTTTTTGTGTATTGGTTTGAAAGTGCAAAATTAAGATATCCATATTTTTGTGTTTGTCATGGGTTGAGATTGTAGCAGGGGATTAGTTATCTAGTCTTTCCACAGGATGGAGATTTGAACTTTGAGTAGGTTCAAAACCAGGTGATTAGAGAAGCCAGAGGGCAACTCAAAGAGGTTTCAGTAAGTTGGGTTCAGGTGATCGTTGAGGACAGTCACAGTTTAAGATGTAGGGAGGACTTGAATATGGTGAAAAAGTACGGGTTTGTAAATCCTCTCTTGGAATCAAGCAGTCTGCCAGCATAACATTAGGAGGAAGACCACACACAGCAAATCAGAGATATTGGTGATTACTGAGGTTGAGTGACTGCAATCTACCCATCACCGTCAATGGCAGCATATGAAACATGCTCACTGTTGCTAAGGGCTGAACATGAATCATAAGTCATTTCTTTATTTAAAAACATTTGTATCCCACCCTATATCACTAGGATCTCAGGGTGGCGTACAGATAAAATTAGTTTTATTCATAGTATATTAAAATTAGTTTTATTCATAGTACATTATCACCAAATATGCTGATGGAGTTGCTGCATCTTCTATTGCAAGACAGCCCTGGAGGAATGCAGCATGCCTAAGCATACTGTGACTCATTGACATGACACAAGAGCACATCTCCTCCCATGAAGTCCTGAAAATCAACTCCTGTACTTACCTGTGCAATCAGTATGTGGCTGTGAACGTGTTAAAAGCAGCAATTGGTGTGTAATGTACACATTACTCAACAACGAATCCAGATTCAGAGGCGCTTCACTTAAGAGACATATTACTGTATTTCTTCGATTCTAAGACGCGTTTTTTTCCCCATATAAACATTTCTAAAAATGGGGTGCATCTTAGAACCGCAGGTGCGATTATTATTCTTAGAATCAAAGCTTTTTTTCTGTTGGTGGTACTGAAATTAGTGTGCGTCCTACAATCGATGGCATCTTACAATCGAAGAAATATGGTAATAAAACATTCTCAAAAAGAAATATCCCGCCCTATGTTTCTAATGCCTAATCATTTCTGCACAAACCTTCTCAGACTGAAGTAGGCTATGCCAACAGAGCAATAGGAGAGCCAGGTTGCCATATGTTCTTCACTAGGGCTGTGCTCCACTTCTCCTCGGACCGGAGAAGCAGAAGCGGATCAGGGGGCTTCGCCTCCCCTTAAGGCGGAGGCGAAGAGGATCGGGGGAGAAGCGGAGCGTTGCGGAGCGGATCGAGGTGAAGGTGGATCCTTCGCCTCGATCCGGAGCTCCGCAAAAAAGGTAAGGGGGGTTTACTTGGCCCTGCCGCTGCCGCCCATGCAGCGACGGTGGCAGAGCCAGGTAAGGGGGAGGGGGGTCTTACCTGCATCCATCCATGGTCCTGCGGCTGGTTCAACTGAGCCCAAGCACTCAAATAGGAAGACTAGGCCTGGTCTTCCTGTCTGAGTCCTCGGGCTCAGTTGAAGCAGCCACGGGTCCGCAGATGGACGCAGGTAAGGGGGAGGAGGGAAGTGGGTTTACCTGGCCGTGCCGCCACTGCCTGTGCGGCGACCATGGCAGAGCCAGGTAAGGGGGAGGGGGGTCTTACCTGCATCCATCGCGGCCCGTCGCCAGCTTTACTAGGGCCCGCAGCTCAACCAGGAAGTGTAGGCCCCAAGAGGCCTACAGTTCCTGGTTGAGCCGCAGGCTCTAGTGAAGCTGGGATGGGACGGGACGGACACAGGTAAGGGGGAGGGGGGCCTTACCTGGCGCTGCTCTGCCACTGCGGAGCTCCGATTCGGAGCCGGAGCTCTGCAGCGGAGCGGAGCGGACCCTAGGCGGATCGAGGCGGAGCAGGCCTGATCCGCAATTTGCGGATCAGGAGCGAAGAGGATTGGGGGGTCCGTGCACAGCCCTATTCTTCACTGCAAATGAATGTTGCTTCTGTGAGCTTGGCACACACAGAAAAACTATGGGATGGATCCAGACTTATTCAGACTCGCCTAATCTACACCAAGCAGGAAATGTCGCTATGAAATCAGTATATAAAAGGCAGGAGTCACACCACTGCTTTATAGTGGTATTGAAGTGCACTGACAACTGTTGGGGCCCATTGACACATACTATATACCACTTTCATACCACTCTATCCTTGCTTGGTGTGGCTCCTGCCTTTTATACACCACTTTCATACTGCTTTCACAGTGCAATATCCTGCTCGGTGTAGATGAGGCCTTAGAACAGAACCATTGAAATTAATCCATTGATTTCCATGAGTTTACTCCCAAGTATCTAAGTCTGGATCTAACCCTATTCCTTTAAAAGAATATTTGTGGTCCTCCAGATGTTTTGGCCTACAGCTTATTTATTTATTTATTTATTTATTGCATTTCTATACCACCCAATAGCTGAAGTTCTCTGTGTGGTTTACAAAAATTGATCTCTCACCATTGGCTATGCTGGCTAAGGCTGATCACGGTTGAAGATCAAAGCATCTATAGGACCACAAATTGCCCAGCCCTGCTTTAGAAAAAATCCTGGGAAACCTGTTTATATAAAAGGTAAATCTGTCCTTTAGAATCCCACTGAAGCATGTTGTAAGCCTGTTCTATTCTGTTCCAACTATCCTTTGGCAAGACTGGCAGGTATTTCACAGTCGGTACAACCGCCAGGGTGTAACTAAGTGCATGCTTGTCACTAAGGACAATGCAGCTTGTGTTGAAAAGGGTACGAAATGTCACCTGTATATAATGCTTGCAATTGTCATGGTTTCAAAACATTAGCTTAAATGAGGGTGTCTTGTTCAAGCACTCTGTTTTATGACTTTTAAGATTTTCTTGAGATAATACTTGATACAGACAGCTACATCTAGCAGACGAGTATAAATTAATCTATATTTATTGCACTTTGAATAGCATGCTTTTAATTCTAGTTGACTTTTTTATTTGATCAATAATACGTTTGTTTTCTTTGCTTTGCTTTGTTCTTGTGTTTTGAAATACTTTTTTATTTTATACTAGGCTAATCAAACAGAGTGAGTGTATGGATTTTCTTTCCTTTGTTTTGTTTGTATTTTTTTTTTTAATGCTGTTTTGCTTTGAGATTTTGGAAAATGTGAATTACCGTGACTGAAAACAGGTTGGGTGTGAAGGGCACTTTACAAGCTGTAGTTATTGCATTCAGCTGTATATTCACAGATGGGTCGAGGTGACTGCAGCTATTGTTTTTGTAACTAGGGAACAGTACCGAATAGCAGTTTCTGCTAATAAATGTGTCAAGATTCAGAATCCAACAGGGTATAATCCCCAAACTGTTAGCATTTTTGCAGCAGCATAAATACAGTCTGTGTAAATGGCTGTAATTGAGTGTACTTTTGTGTTGGTTGGGCCTTTACAGTGGCTTTCTGCTTCCTTAGTAACGCTGTGCCCTCTCATCAGTGTTACCTCACTGGTCTTATGACCTTAGTCACTCTTCCCGAATGAGCTCATCAGGGCTTCGCTCATACTCAGAACATGTGAAGTGATATAGATCTTTTCTCTTTTATATATACTCTTATATAATAGTGTTTTTTCCTCATCATTAAGTAGCCAGAGTCATTCTACACACAAAGGTCAAAATATACTATAGGAACAGAGGAGACTGCCTTATAATGTGTGAGACCGTAGCTCAGTATTGTTGATATTGAGTGGCAGCAGTTCTTCAAGATTTCAGGCAAACAGTCCCAGGTTTCCTAGGTCTACCTGGAGACACCAGAGATTGAATCTGGGATCTTCTGCAATCAAAAGATGAGAGCTACGGCCTCCTTTAGGTGTCCAGGTAGGCATAATTTGAATTAGTCCCAGCACTTCTCAACAAAGCATCATATACATACAATGTTTGGAAGTAATATCCATAAAAGGAAGTCCTGTGTCATGAAGGATTTTGCACAATCCATGTGGGCCTTGCCACCACACGAAACCCATGATTCCCATGGATGTTCAATGGATTGCCAAGAATTAACATGGGATTGCAATTGTTCTTGTGAGGCTTAGAGCCCAAAGGCCACAAAGAGGATTCACATATTTCAGAGAGTTTTTCATGGCTGTTTAGATTTGATTACTGGTTCAGTGGTCAAAGGAAAAATCGTCAATGGACGATGGGAGAAAAGTAACTATCTCCAGAGGGTTAGCCATGTTTGTCTATCACAACAAAATAAAGAGTTGTGGCATCTTGAAGTCTCAGATGTATTGTAGCATAATGTGCTGTTTCATCAGATGATGTAAAAAAGCAGTGGATGCATTAACTAAAGAAATCATATACTGGAGTTTTACTTTCTCCTTTCCCTCTACCCCTAATCAATTCTATATCACAAAGCCAAAATGGTTCAGTAAAATGGATACTGCCAATAGGATGAGCTAGAACATTTGTATCAATATTCATGTGATAGGAACGACACTTGACATGTTTATCTATATACCTCTGCCCCTTGGTAAACAATGGTGATTGGTTCACCACATGAAGACAACAGTAGTGACTGGTTCACGACAGTGGTGCAAATGCCCTTTATAGGTATTATGCCCTCAAAAAGAAAGGATGCTGCATCTTAACACATTATTTTCATTAACAATAAAATGTTGCGTTGATTATGTCTAGTTTAAGTGAGGCCTAACATTGCATAAATTCACAGTAGGAACATTTAGAGCAGAGGTTCTTAAAGTGCGTGATACTGTGTTTTTTCCTCCCAAGTTTACGCTTGCCTGAGTTTAATAAAGAGACAACAAAGGAGAAGACATAAGTGGTAGCATGCATCTCTTGGAAGAGACCAAGGCCATAGCTAGACCTAAGGTTTATCCCTGGATCATCCAGGGGTCAAACTTGTTCATCTAGGTGATACACAGGGGATCCAGTGCTCAGGCAGGGGTGAACCTTGGATGATCCCAGGATAAACCTTAGGTCTAGCTAAGGCCCAAGTCAAATGATAGTTAGGGATGGACACCATATGGACTTAAGGCATATACCACTGTGCTTACACAGGAAGCAAAGTCTAAGGAAAGTAATATCCCGCACTCCAAAACAAGCATGATTTTATTGACTCTTGGTCTTGTCCATCAACACAAGTGATGGGTGTGAGCAATTGCATTGAAACCATGGAAAGGGTCTGGAGGAGGTCATTGGGCTGTCCTTACCAATTATCTCTCCTCTTTATGGAGTTCCACCTCTCATTTTGAGAACCCTAGCTTTAGTCTGACAATTTCACCTTCCATGAAGGCTTATAGCTCAACTACCTGTTTATAATATTAGATGAAATATGCATCAAGGTAATGGTTTGTAAATATGCTCTTCAGGTCTATGTTTAAGGTAATGAAAGTCAGGAGCATCGCAACTACATACCCCGGTGCTTAAGATGTTTTATGTGTTCTACACTATAAGTTTCTTAAAGGTAGAGAATGGCTTGAATAGACCTAACACTATAAAAATGTGCAGATGCTTGTGTAATATATACATTTTGTTTTTTTAATATAATGTTTATAGATTAATGTATCTTCTAGTAGTATTAAAATTAAAGACATACCCATTATGTATGCAAAAGTTATCACAGAATAAAAGTTTACTTTGTTTACTCAGACGTTTTGGGTTGCTTGTGTCTTTGTGTTCCCATTCAGATTTCAAATGTGGCATTCAAATTTTGAAGGTGCATTTTTACCTCAAAATTCATCTGCTTTAGACTTGTTTGCATCTCTTGATTATTTTAGCAACTGTCAAATAAAAAAACATTATAAGCTCAAAGCCATTACACACCAACTACCAAATATCAAAATCAAATATCATTAGATGTCTAATACTAATGTCAATATTCAGAGAATATCTGGATGTTCAGAGAATGTCAAGTGAATATTGATAGATATCGCAATTCCCTACCCCAAGTTAAAAAAAGGCACAGGGAAAGAACAAAGAAAATGGGGAAATGGAGGCAGGAATAGGCATAGGAGGAATATGTGGTTATTTCAATTACACATAGTTCAGAGGCCAAATCTCCACCTTCTGTCAAATCATTATGAATGTGGAATAAAAAGCATGAAATAGCACTATGAAAGCAGTATGTGGACTGTGCCCCAACAGTTAACAGTGCACTCCCATAATGCTATAAAGCAGTAGTGTAGCTCTAGTCTTAGGCCTTAGCTAAACCTAAGGTTCATCTCAGGATTGTCCCAGGGTCATCCCTGTTCATGTAAATGACACACAGGATATCCCGGGAGCAGGCAGGGATGACCCCGGGACAATCCCGGGATAAACCTTAGGTCTAGCTAAGGCCTGAGTCACAATAAGGCCTAGGGGAATCATTTTCAGCCCAAGGGCTGAATTCAATTTCAGAGAAGCTCTCTGTGGCTGCATTTAAGTGGTGGGTGTGGTCAAAGGCAAAGTGGGTGGAGCTGTAGGCAAAAGGCATGGGCCAAAATACAAAAATGAAATAAAATACACAAAGTGCCAGCATATTATGTATATGTGGTTCTTACTGCCAGTAACTGAGCCTTGGGGGAGAGGTATTTCAACATTTTAGAAGGGGGGAGGGGAGAAAATACTCAAAAGTGAAGAAACCACCAAATGCTCAGTGGTTGAGGGAAAGGTTGTGGGGCCAGGGCAAGGGGATGTAGCTATTTGGGGAACCCCGTAGGGCTGGACTAAGGCCCCAGGAGGGCCAGATTTGGATCCCAAGAGGATCAGATTTGGCCACTAGCCCCACTCCTGCTCTCGTGTCCTGTGTGTTAGGTTCCTTCAGGGAGAATGCAATCCTGTCCAGAACAGGCAGCTGCCCTATTCCCCAGACCTGTGACCCACCCATCCACATTGTTTCCATCTTGCCAGGGTTCAAGCTAAGTTTGCTGGCTCTCATCCAGCCCATTATTATTATTATTATTATTATTATTATTATTATTATTATTATCCCGCCTTTTCCCAATACTGGGCCTCAAGGCGGTATTACAAAGTTTAAAACATACATTTAAAACATAGGAAAAGAAATGTAAAAAAAAAAAGTTTAAAATACACAACAAAATTATAAGTCATTAACATAGATGGAGGACCAAATTACTCTCCAAAGGCCTGCTGGAACAAACAAGTTTTTGCCTGCTTCCGAAAGCCCATCAAGGAGGGAGCCAGTCTAGCTCCCCCGGGAAGAGAGCTCCAAAGCACTGGAGCAGCCACCGAGAAGGCCCTCTCCCATGTTCCCACCAAGCGCGCCTGTGAAGATGGTGGACTGAAAGAAGGGCTTCTCCAGAAGATCTCAAAGGGCAGGCTTATAAAGGAGAATACGGTCTTTCAAATAACCTGGACCTAAGCCAAGGTTATCACTGCATCCCAGCACTGTTTCTCAGGTTGCCTCTCCAACCTTTCCCTCATCCTTGGTTATGTGTATAGGCCTAATCCTGCAGAAACCAAGATCTTTCCTCTCTCTCCCTGTGGGGCCCAGGACATGACTAGGGGAGCAACGCCGAACCACTTTGTTCTGCAAGATGCACACATCATCCATCAATTGCAAAAAAGTCTGAATAAAGGAACATTTAGTTCAAAACAGTCTTTAAAGTAAATGTGTATATTTCAAATGTATTCTTTAAGTGCATATACTTACAAATGAGTCAACTAGACCAGAAACAATTCTAGAAAGGACATTCATAATCTTAGTGAAACTTTTCCCTAGTCCAATTATTTCAAACACCTGCTCCTAGTAAATGTTCTTTACGTTTCTTTGCCTGGCTCCTTTAATATTTTTGAAGTATTGGAAACCCACGAGGTGTGTCTTTCTTTTTAATTATTTTCAAATTAATTTTAATTTTCTGAATTTATTCAAGCCTGCCCATTTGTTCAATAAAATTGAACTTTAATTAATATTTTTCAGTTTAAAATGTCCTAAAGTTTCCAGAAGGTGCTTTATGGGCTGTTTTAATGACATGCTTTGGACTAGTCTAAGATATTTCCCAATTACTCTATTAAAGGCACCTTGTCCTATAGGCAAAATGATTATTTTAGAAATATTCCACTTACATCAAATGTGACGTACCAAGATGCCCTCATACAGAAATGGTTCATTAGAGAGATATACAAGATTCTACACAGTGAGGGGGACGACTTATAATCGGAATGTTAGAGTTTGGAAAATCCATGAGTTCCATTCTATTGTCGATAAAGTATCTCCATTCTGGACAATGGTGGAATGGATGTTGCCTTGTTAAGGTGAGGAGACAACACTATAGAGGGGTGGGTGTTCATGGCATTTTGGTGAGCCTGACAACCACTATCTTTCATAAGGGATATGTGTATACTGCAATTAAGTCATGCAGATTAGCACTAAGTGTAGAATTCAGAGTCCTGAGAATCTCAGTTGTCATTCTTAAAACAGAACATTGTTTTTTCAGCTGGTGGATTGGGATTCTGCATTACAGCCTAACTTACATTGAGTTGAAACAAATACGTGGTAAGAAAAAAAGTAAGTAGTGGGTCCCCAAATGAAGGTTTGGGCTAAAAGTTGCAGACCACTGCTTTAGAAAACCAAATTTCTGACACATAAGATTGCAATCATTGCATATTGGCAGTGACAGGTCAAAATACTGGTGCTTCCATAGTGAATATTTACTATGGAATATTTACTATGGAATATTTACTATGGAATTGTCACTCTTGATTTAGGGTGCAATCCTGTGCACGCTTAGACAGAAAAAAGTCCTACGACTCCACCATTCCCAGATCAATCACAGCCCAGCCAATTGTGAAGATTTATTTCCTAGTAGCCAGCTGCAAAGTCCAATCCTATCACATTTAAATGGATTCCTAGTTGTATTTAGGTACTGCTTTAAAACTGTACATGCATGTGTACTAAGAATTGTCATAAGGACATGAGATTAGACCAACAGCCTATCTAATCTATCATGACTAGCAGCCACTGATGGCTTTATCCTCCTCGAATTTGTCTAATTCCCTTTTAATACTATCTTCACTGATGGCCATCTCTACCAACTTAGACAGCTTTAAACATGTGGTAGCGAATTCCATAGTTTAACGATGTGCTGTGTGAAGACATGTTTTCTTTTATCTGTCCTGAACCTCCCATCACTCATCTTCACTGAGTGGTCCTGGGTTCTAGAAGCCTCAGAGTTTGCACCATGTATATTTTTATAATTTGTTTCACTTTTTCTAAACTAAAAGGCACCAAATGCTGTAACTTTTCTTTGTAGGGGACTTGCACTAATCCCCTGATAATTTTGGTTGTGCTTTTCCTGCACCTCTTCCAGCTCTATGATATCCTTTTTGAGGTGCAGTGACCAGAACTATACATGGTATTCTAATAAGTGTGGTCTCAGTATATATTTGTAAAAGGCAATACAATATTGGCAGTTTTATTTTTGATCCCTTGCCTAATGATCCACAACATGGATTTTGCCTTTTTCATGGCAGGGGCACAATGGTTTGAAGTTTTCTTTTAGCTTTCCTGGTCAGTGACCAACCGCTCAGAACCCATCAAGGAATATGTGAAATTTACCACAATGTGCAAAAAAAAAAAAAAAAAAAAAAACATGGAAGGGGATAAGGGGAAGTGAATCATTTATCCCATAAAGCACCTTTTGGAAACTTTAGGAGACTTTAAACTGAATGAGGCTGGCGATTTCAGAGTAAAAGAGTCATCTGGAAGCACCCAAGAGCGGGCTTTTGTGGAAAAGCTGTGAACTCCATTCAGTTCTGGAACTGAAAACAAATTCCGTTGTTGAGAGCAACCCTGGTTGTTGTTTCTAATTCTAATTGTAGGTCTTTTGTACTTGGATCTTGTTGGTGTTCTAGTAAAATAACAACAACAACAACAACAACAACAACAACAAAGATCAAACAAGCCTCAAGTCTGCCCCATGCTGTTCTAAAAACCAAAGTATGGAAGCACCTCCAGAAGTCAGAGTTGTGATCTGAGTAGCAGTGGAGACTGGTAGCTCTGATGTCAGTGGAGCAGTGAATCTGCTCTGGGTCTCAATCAGAACCAGTCAGAACTCTAAAGCAGTGATCTAAGGTGCTATCTGAGCTGCGATCCTTAGGAGCTATCTGAGCTGCAAGACTTCACACCTTGGCTAGCTCCTTCAAGAGTTCCGACTGAAACCCAGAATGGATCCACTCCCCCACTGACATCGGAGCCACCAGCCTCCACTGCTGAGTAGGCTTCTTAGTGGAGGAGCTTCATTGCCATCCATGGCTTCTTTCCCATGACCATGGCTGGCAGGAGCAGAATAAACAAAGATATGCCAAGCACTTTTTGAGTAATTCTCCCCCCTCCCACCCCACACACAACAAAACAGCTCTCCATAGCAGAGACTTGGGTAAATAGACTAGGATGAAAATTGTTGGTTTTTGTTTGTTCATTTGTTGTTTAGTACAAAGCACTGACATGCCGCATGCACACTCAGGCTGGGAGTCCCCTAACTTCCATCTGCCCTGTCCCACATTCCTGACAGCCATAGAGCCGAGCATAGAGAAGAGCTGGCCCCAGTGCCTATGACGACATTGCAAGTACTTGGGGGCTCAGAGTCTGAGGCTGAGACCCAGCCTGATGTGCTGCCATGGGCTATACATAGTCAAGGCCAGAGCCCCCATTAGGCCCAGAAGAGAATAAGGCTGTGCAACACTGACTGCTGCGATTGGCTGCTAGTATGAAGTCCCTGGATTGATCAGACCTGGTATAAATACAAAAAGCCTGGCTTTCTGTCTTTGCCTGTCCACAGAGCACGGCTTTCTGCTTGTGACATTCCAGCAAAACCACTGACAGGGAACGTGGGCGGGATTAACACCCTCCAGGTATAGATCAGGATATGGCCACCCACAGCCCTGGTTTGGTTCTGACTTGATCCTATCTCCACATTTTACAGTGAGGAGGAAAGGACTAGTCTTCAGTAGGTGACCATTTTTGGCATCATCGCAGTGACAAACATAACTTGCGCTCGACTTCAGAGCTGAGTACAAAGAGTTCCATCTTGCTAATAGCCACCATTGGACGACTTCCTTCAAATAGCTGAAGTCTCATGAAAGACACACCTGGGCATCTGATCAGGCCAGTGACAGTTTTGGCTCAGACTTCAGTGAGGACTCCATCTGCCAAAAGTGACGGAACTAATTAGGGAAGAAAGAGGCGCTCTGCAGTTTATTCAGTGACTCACTGTTTTTCACAGTTTCTCTGGACGTGACAATCCCACCTTTCTGAATGGTGCTCCTGTTGCACTTAATTGGCAATATCTTTACTTGAGAACATGGCAGCCTTGGAATTGGCAGAAGAGGTTCTGACTGGCTAATGTTACATTCATATACACATGCTTACATACTCACCTCTTTAAAATGTATCATGCTAATGTAGCTTATAAGCAAAATTATAGACATGCCTGCCTAACCCATTCTGCATTCTATTTAAAACTGAATCTCATTGATTCAGCCACATTTTATCCAAGTGTTTCACTTCAGGATGACCATCTCTATAATTTATTTGGGTTGTGTAGTTGTTTCTGCTTACAGGAGTATGTAAGAAGAAGAAAAGGCCATAGATGCATTTGTATAAATAGTATATACCTTTGACTTTAACTGATGTATTTCAGTCAAAATGGAAAAGGGCTTTGGTTTGGGGGTCCTGCCATTTTGTCTTTCGCCCTGCCCACCACTTAAATGCGGCCCCCGAGAATTTCTCCAGAATGGAATTTGGGCCTTGGGCTGAAAGAGGTTCTGCACTTCCGATATAGGTGGAGGCAGGACCATAGCTCAGTGGTTGAGCCCATGGACTACATGCAAGAACTCCCAGGTTCAATCTCTGGTACCTCAGAGGTAGGGCAAGAAAAGACTTCTGCCTGAAGCTGCCAGTCAGTGTAGGCAATACTAAACTAGATGGACCAGCAGTCTTGCCTGGTATAAGGCAGCTTCCTATGGCCTTTCAGATCACAATTGGGTTACATGAAAAACTACTTCAAAATGTTTAGCACTCCCCAAGAAACCCATGGATTCCAGGATGAGCTGTTTGCTAGTACGTTAGTAAACTGCACAGTAACAGAAGTCATGACTTTTTATCCCAATGCCATCCTTACTTTTCTCAGGCTATTTTTAACAAGCTGAAGTCTGGTCCTCAATATTGTGGATTTTGTGGGCAGCATCCAAACGTGACAAATGACCACACTGCTGAAATACAATTATTTTAATGGATAACATCATTTTTCTAGGAAACGTGGGTTGGAAAGAAATAGCTTGAGTTGTTTTCCCATGTTTTTTTATTACAGTACAGCAATAAAGAAAAAGTGTGTGGGGGGGGGGAATCTTAAACTTGTGAGAAATGTAGGACATAGCATGGCCAAAAGCAGCATTATTTCATATATGAGGTGTAAAATCCTTGTTGCATTTCTTAGCCAACTCTATGTACATCCCCATATTCTCTTTACTTTATTGGCTGACACAGGGCATTGAACAGACTTTGTTTCATTCACAGTGAGCCTTACTGTGCAATCACAGCTCATTAAGAATCCGTACATGTATCTAAGAGATATTCTCTTCCACACGCAACAGTGCATTTGTCAACAATGAGTCTAATGTGCCTTTTTGTGCCAATTCTTCCAAATGTATTAGATGTGTGGCAGTTACGTCAAAGCTAAAGTTGTTTCGCCTACATCTACTGAGGACCAGGTCAACCTGCTGGCCAAGTATCCCAGTTTGAACATGAGACTTTTCCATTTTAAGCCCCCCTTCCCATTTTGAAACCTAATCTCTCAACTGTGTATTCCTCATTTAAGACAGCATTTCCATCAGTAATCAGAGCTAAACTATATATTATGCTAATCGCATAGCATGTAACTTGAGGGTTAGCTTTTCTTTAGTGTAAGTGTGCACAACTGCAATTCATATCATGACCACCCTGCACTGGGCAGGGAGGATTTAATCTCCCCCGCATTTCCCCCTAATTTTTCCCTAATTCTGCATGCTTACACTAGAGTAGAGGGAAGGAACCTAGCCTTCAGTAAAAGCTAACCTTCATGATACACAATTAATGTAACATATTGTTTTGCTCTAATGCTATTCAAGACTAAAAAGGACTACAGATAATAATCTAACGAGGTATTGGTTGAACATTTTCAAACAACATCCCCACAACCATAAGGATTACACATGTGCTAAAGATGTTGATAACAATGATGGTGCTGGGTGCAGATCCAGGATCTAGTTTCTGTGGATGGAAGGACGAGGCTCATGGAAGTTGCCCCAGACTGATTTTCTGGGATCCACCTCCCACCCATCACAGCTGCCCATCATTCAGCAGGGTCCCCCAAACATTTGTGAAGCAGAGGTTGGTGGCTCCAATTTTGGTGGGGCTGTGATTCTATTCTGGGTTTTAGTCTGAACCAGACAGAACTCTAAAGGAGCCATTGAAGGTACTGAACCTATTTGGTCAATGGGGTTCAGGACTTTGGCTAGCTTCCTTAGAGTTCTAGCTGGTTCTGAATGAAAACCAGAATGGAATCAGAGCCCACCAAAATTGGAGCCACCAACCTCCATTGCTTTCAGGAGATTGAAAGGACTGCCATGAGATGAAGGGGATAGGTATGTCCATTTCTGTTAGGCCAGTTGCACCTAAATATGGATCCAACATCAATTAATTAATCAATAACAAATTAAAAATAGCAGCGGTTCTCAGGAAGTGAAACACTACAAAATACAAACAGACTTCCATAATCAGAAGGGCCATATGAGCAATTTGCATGATTGGATTGTCAAGCCTATGTGTGCTTTTAGTAGGGATGTGCTCCGCTTCTCCTCGAACCGGAGAAGCAGGAGCGGAGCGGGGGGCTTCGCCTACCCTTAAGGCGGAGGCGAAGAGGATTGGGGGACCTGCGGAGCGTTGCAGAGTGGATCGAGGTGAAGGCGGATCCTTCGCCACAATCTGGAGCTCCGCCAAAAAGGTAAGTGGGGTTTACTTGGCCCTGCCGCTGTCGCTGCCGCCCATGCAGCGACGGCGGCAGGGCCAGGTAAACCCCCCTCCCTCCTCCCCCTTACCTGTGTCCGTCCGCGGTCCCGCGGCTGCTTCAACTGAGCCCGAGGACTCAAACAGGAAGACTAGGCCGCAATGTTGCATAATGTTGCATAATCAGAATGCTGCATAATCAGAATGTTGCATAATCAGAATCAGAATCATCATTGCGGCCTAGTCTTCCTGTTTGAGTCCTTGGGCTCAGTTGAAGCAGCCGCGGGACTGCAGACGGACGCAGGTAAGGGAGAGGAGGGAGGGGGGTTTACCTGGCCCTGCCGCCGCCGCCCGTGCAGCGACGGCGGCAGAGCCAGGTAAGGGACCAAGGGGGAGGGGGTTCTTACCTGAGTCCATCGCGGCCCATCCCAGCTTCACTAGAGCCCGCGGCTCAACCAGGAAGTGTAGGCCACAATCGGGGCCTACAGTTCCTGGTTGTGCCGCGGGCTCTAGTGAAGCTGGGATGGACCGCGATGGACACAGGTAAGGGGGAGGAGGGAGGGGGCCTTACCTGACACCACTCCCCGCCACTGCGGAGCTCCGATTCAGAGCCGGAGCTCCGCAGCGGAGCAGAGTGGCCCCCAGGCGGATCGAGGCGGGGCGGAGCGGGCCTGATCCGCAATTTGCGGATCGGCCGCGAAGAGGATCGGGGCGTCCGTGCACACCCCTAGCTTTTAGTACTAGATGGACAATGCAATGTAGTTTTCTCCCCAACAAGCGCAGGTTGAAGTTGAAACTGTGACTGGGGAATGAGGTCTCAGATGTAGCAGAAAAGCTCCTCAGTTTGGAGGTCAGCTACTGCCACTGGTACCAGAGGAATGATAAATACACGTGCATCCTCCAGCAACTGGCACACAGTTTTGACCAACCGTCATGATTTTCTGAGAAGTGGAAAGGCTACAGGCCCACCAAGTTGTGATGATGCCAACAGAGTTTTCATGAGCTCTAGAACCTGCGAAAGAACTGTTGGATCCTGGAATGGATCCTGGATATGTTTCCAGGGATTTACTAATTGCTGAGGAGCTGGAGGAATCAGAAGACTCAGCAGAAAACTTAAAGGTCAACGTTGCACCTGGACATTGATGTCATAATTGAATAATTGGTGACTTGATTGTTTCAATTAAGGGATTGCAAGCAGTTGCATCATTGTACAGTTAGCCTATAAAAAGGATTGTATTCCCATGTACATGTATCAGAAATGATCACTCTATGAGAGCTGTATTGACTGACCGTATGTAAGTATTTGTATTTGTGATTGCCATAACTAAATTATATTTTTATATGCCAGTAAAGGTTTCTTTAACCCTACTGAAAGTCTCAGTCTTAATCTGTGTCTGTGCTGATTTGCTGGAAACCGCTGCAAAACTCTGTTATAAGGTTATTGGCCAGAAGCCCAGTCTGGCAATAACTAAAATAAGGTTGTAAATATTAGACCAACATATTCCAATAAGAACATCTTCAGGTGTGGCTTAGTTCTCATGCCACTTATGCAGGGAGAAAAGACCTCCAGTGAATGGAAGATCAGTGTTGGATCCTGGACAATGTTTGTATTGATTCATTCCAAATGCGGATTCTCCAAGACTGTTATTTAGTACAGGGAAGCTTGGTGGGAGGGATGTTGGGGAAATCCACAATGGATGCAAATGAGTTCAGATTTCTATGAATCTGGTCTGCGGATTCTGCAGCAGACCAACTTTTTCCAAGTCATGCAGATTCCACAGACTAGCGGGCCAAGTTTTTTTTACGGTATTTTTTATTATTATTATTATTAATTATTATTATTATTATTATTATTATTATTATTGGGGAG
This sequence comes from Elgaria multicarinata webbii, assembly GCF_023053635.1. Classification (NCBI taxonomy): domain Eukaryota; kingdom Metazoa; phylum Chordata; class Lepidosauria; order Squamata; family Anguidae; genus Elgaria; species Elgaria multicarinata. Next base: position 29,116,086 of record NC_086177.1, read on the forward strand.
GGGATTAGCACAAATTTGCACTTGCACTAATGTGCATTGGTACTAGTGCATATTAACAGAAGTGCACATTTATGCTAATGGGCATTAGCGTAAGTGGAAGGAAATTGTTATAGATCCCTAAAAACAATCCAATGAGTGGATTTTTCCTCCAGTGGGTGGATAATGGAATGAAAGATAACTGACAATCTGTAAAACACACACAGAATGGATCTAACTAAATTTGTACATCTGTACTTGCTGGTTTGCAATTCACAGACGTGCAGCTAGTACTAAAAGCTAAATATAACTTGCCACCCACCAGTTTGGTAGCTGGCTTTTGGGAGAGATTACTTATTTTTGCTGGTGAGAGAGTGCATATTTTTGTTAGCCAGTCAAGCTATTTCATTCTTAAGTTATTTGAATGATCTAATGAGGGAGGGGTAGAGATGTGTCTCTTGGTCTTTAAAAGGAGGGAGAAAGAAATACCTGAACGCATTTCTAAGTCTGGGAATGTTACAAATGCTCATAGGTCAGATGTGCATGCTGAAATTTGGGGGGGGGGGGCGGTTTTAACAGCCAAAAAATTATTTTTCTACACAAAAAGCCCTATTTTAATTGCAATTTCAAAGAAAGCACTCCTTGCAAAAACACATTTCAAGAGAGTCACGGATGAAATGAGCAGAAATGGGCAGAGCAAGTTGTTGATTTGATACTCGACCGTGATTTTTCAGAGATAAAGAATGCAATGTATAATTTTCGATTTCAGGCACGGAAACTGAACAGTCAAGTTCCTTCTTCGGGGCTGCCTACACAGCGGCAGGTTGCCACTGCACTAAGCAAAACCCCGCGCTTTTTCTGCTTTGAGGTGGTGGCTAATCCCGATGCAGCAACAAAAGTGCGGGGGTTTCTGATGGCCGGGCCCACCCCCTGCCCTCTGCCTAGGTGGACAGCAACCAATCAGGGCTAGCCATCCACCTGGCCACACCTCCGCCACGACTGTGAAATGAGGATAGATGTTGGATGCAACGTATTCGCCTCGCACAGGAGAAAAATGTTGGGGTGAGTCCCCGACTGTTTTTCTTCCCAGCTCCACAGGAAAGCCCTGCAATGTCTACAAGGTGGCTGCTGAGTCGTATAATCAACGCAGCGCCAGCACATACACACACACCCGGGGCTTTCCATGCACATAGACAGCCCCCTGGATTCATAGAACTCGTCCTCTTCTCCTCCCAACAATAACCATGTAAAGTGGAATCTGCAGTAGGCATAACTCTGGAGACATTCTACCACCTAATCCAATGCAGAGTTATCTCGGGATAATATAAACCACCCTTTCTGCCCGTTGTTGCAGCTATCCCCAGTCTGGTGCCTTTCAAATATGTTGGACTAAATCTCCCCCAACCCCCCTCCCCAGCCAGAATGGTCATCGTGCACATCTGGAAAGCAGTAGGTCAGGGGAAGGGTGCTTTATTGTTCGTCTGGAGAACTTCTAAAACCAACTTCAAAAACAGAGGCATGCACAATTTGCTTCAGATTTCCATTCCTTCTGTTCATTTGCATCTTCCCATCCTCTCGGAGCATATGTACCAATAATTGGTGCTCTAATTAAACACTGTAAAAAGCAGCAATAATCTTGAAGTAAACATTTTTATTTATTTTGGTTTTGTAAAGCATCCCACCCTTCTAATGCACGTGCATTACTCAGGGTGGCTCACAAGAATTAAAACCAGCCAATGTCATGATAATTCAATAATAATAAAAATATTAAACACAATATGAAATGGAAACAGGGTCAACAAATACAAATGAAGTTTACTGGGGGAAACATCAACCTGATAAATAAAAGCTTGCCAAAATGGAAACATCTTCACCTAATGATGGCAGGCAGGCAGGGGGCTAACAAACTTTGTGGGGCAAGAAGATAACCCTCAGTCTGGATGTGGCCAGTGAAAAGATGCTTTCTCTTGTCCCAGACAATCATGCTTCCACCATAATGGGAATACAGAGAGGGGCCTCTCTGCCAGATCATAGGCAGGCTGACATACATGTTTGCATCAAGATGTTTTGTAGGGTAGTGATTTACTAGTGCTCATGTGCACTCCTGCACATCAGTAAAACACCACACTAATAGAACTTTGAAACAACTGGAGGTATAATGTCTTTGTGTTTGCTTTTTTGTGAAATTCTTGATTTTATTAATGTCCAGAAGTGCACATGTGCTCCAGCAGAACTCTGTAATTATCGTCTTCTTTTTTGCAGAGTTTTATCAGTGCAGATAAGTAACGTAGAAGGTAGGGACAGGGGACAAAGACACAGATGAACTGGATGGACCGAAAGGGCAGAAACTGTGCACACATAGTATTCTGTACACAATTTGGAAATAAAAAAAAAAAGAACAACGGAGAAATCCTAATCCATCAGTTCTGCTTTAGAAATGAGGCCTGGTAATGCAGAACTCGAAAGTCGAGGGAGAAATTCAAATGAGGAGAATGTCAGAAGCATTTCTAGAGATAGGAGGCCCTAAGTCCATTGATGTCAACAGCTTAAGGCACTCCCTTTTCAGAGAGTTTCAGGGAATGCAAAAGTAGGTGGAAACTTTGTGGGGCAAGAACACTTCCCAACATTTTAATCTTATATCAATTTTGTTGCGTGGTTTTATCCTGGTTGTGCTTTTTATACTGTATTTTGTAATTGTGCTTTTAACCTGTTGGTTGTTTTATAATGGTTTTAACTTTTGTGAACCGCCCAGAGAGCTTCGGCTATTGGGCGGTATAAAAATGTAATAAATAAATAAATAAATTCAGGTGATAGTCCCTGTGGTTCCTCATCCCACCAGAATGAGCTCATCACAGCTCAAATCAGCTTCTATTCTTTAAACTAACTCTCTCTCTCTCTCTCTCTCTCTCTCTCTCTCTCTCTCTCTCTCTCTCTCTCTATCAGACTTCCTAATGTCTGAATGGCAATATAACAATATCACCATTACTAGAAAGAAGGAGACCTATTTTTAAAAACTTAAAAACTGGTGTCAAAACTGCAGCCAATCAAGGCAGCAAATCAATGTGAACAGACAAACTTTTGGAGGTGGGGGTCATTAATTTTTAGGCCCATAAGAATTCCTTTCTTATGCAGGGAATGTTTGCCCCAGAATGGAATTGTGTTCAGCCCCATAAGAAACATGGTGCCCTCCAGGCGTGTTTGATTACCACCACCCATCATCCCCATGATCAAGGATGATGGGGTTTGTGGTCCAACACTTCTGGAAGACAGCTGGCTGCTGAAGGCTGCTGTAATCTATCAAGCTTTTTCCTGAAAGTGGCTTAATTGGCCACTAGGGGTCAGTTTTGCTATTCCTTCTTCAGTGGAATGCACTCAAAAGTATCTCAACAATTTCGGAAAGCCAATATCTCTCTTTATTTGTTTTGAAGCTGTGAGAGACTAAAGGCTTCTGTCAGGACTCGATTAAATAAATATTTCTTATTTGGGGACTATATAGCTCCAGAGCATCTCATATCTCTTTACAAGTACTGCAAATATATGTCAAACATTAAGATGTTTGAATTACTATATACCATTCTTTAGAGAAAGGAAACACAAAATAATTTGTAATAATAAAAGCCAGTAGGATTCAGTAGGAAGAATGCCTGACCTGGATCAGGGGGCCTTGGGTCAGTCCGTAGGCTTCTTGGGTGGCTTTGGCTGAGTTGCTAGATAAAGTGCCCTCCAGATGTGTGGCTGCCTGGGAAGCTTTGGCTTTGGGGCAGTATAGCAATGTAATAAATGAAAATGAAATGAAATGGCTGCAACTTCTGTAATTCCCAGCCATTGGTCATGCTAGTTGAGAATTATGGGAGTTGCACTAGGTTGGCGAAGGCTGATTTAGAAGATGGTTCCTAGAAAGTCAACGATACTATATGCTGTTGATGGGGTGGAGTGTGGGGCAGGGGAACAGGGTAGTTATCCAGACTGAATACCAGCAAAATAGCTGCAAATGCCTTCACAAAACATCATTGCTGCACACTCTAATGCTATTCCAAGATGCCGTAGGGTTGAACCGTAAGGACAGAAGCAGCCACGGGACAATTCAGATGATCCAACCTCTGTTCAACACCAGGGATTCTGGTATTGGAACTGAGGTCACATCGATCAGGCTTGAAAGGGGATGTGGGCCATACATGTCCAGGTCTTCTCATTCAGCATGATGGTGATCTGGAAAAGCAGTTGAGCTGGTGGCTATAGAGAAGCAAGGCTTCCCTGTTTCTCAAAATATATTGCGTCCATGATAGTGTTTTATTGCTTGAGAATAGGGTTTCTGGAACTCACTGTACAGCAGTTAAGGAGAAAAGAGAATGGTATGGTTGCCTGGCTTCACATGGGATTTTCTCTGACACATTTTAAGCAAATGTGCCCACTGAGATAAACAAGAAAACTGTTACTATGGTATGCCAGTTTGTTTGTCTTTACTAGTCTAGGATCCTCTTCGGAAGAGGGGATAGTGTTATGTGGTTGGGGTCAGTCTAAATTATGTCCAGGGATACCTTACTCAGTGCCTCCGATAACAAAGAGATTGAGGGTTTTCCTGTTGAAAATATATAGGCCTGTTGAAAATAGATTTTAAAACATAAGCAGGAAAACAGTGAATACCCTTTTAACTTGTTAAACCAATGAAAACATGCCACACAAGAAGTCTTAAGATGTGAAAAAATATATAAAGAAAAGCAAATGCAAAACGTCACAGAAGTGAAATGTGAAACATGCAATGATTAGAAAGAACATATATGTGTATACTATGCAAAATACATTGCAGTTTAACTGTTGCTAAGGCCTATTAGAAAAACAATGTGAATAGGCCAAAAGCCCAAGTAGGTCCAGAAGCACTTTGAAAGGCTTCCAAGTTGTACTTAAACTTTCAATTGTCCAAACTAGTTAAACGAAGTGTTCAAAGCTTTCAACTTTATGACAGTATGGTCCAAACTTTTAGAAAGAAAGAAAGAAAGAAAGAAAGGAAGGAAGGAAGGAAGGAAGGAAGGAAGGAAGGAAGGAAGGAAGGAAGGAAGGAAGAAGGGTGTAGTGGGGAGAAATTAAAAGCAATATATAGCTACCTATCCTATGGAGAGATCTGAGGACCAGGCTTTCGCAGATCCAGAGGAAGGTTGAATGAGATCTCTCCTACAATCCAGGGTGTAGAACTCAGCAAAGTCCAGGTAGGGGAAAATAATACAGGTAGAGAGTGAAGAAAATATTTTAAAATGAAAAGTGATGTGAAACTCGCTTGGGGAAAGATAGCCCAAAATAGACTCAAAGCCAAGGGAAAACATGTTCAAAAGGAGAATAGAGGACTCTTCTTCTCCCAAAAAGGGGGGCAAGAACCAGGCTGATTTGCTTCTCAAACTTCAGGCAGCAAAGCTCTCTGCCCTCAAGGAAAGACCAGCCTGCTTATGAACCAAAGTTTCCCTCCCATTCCGTCTAAGCCCTCTTTTCCCAACACTTGAACCCCAAAAGGGACCTTAGTAACACAAAGGATTAAGGGTAAAGGGGGAGCAGAGAATTGGGAATGGGTAGGAATGGGTAGGAGCACAGACCAGTAAACAGAAGTAGTGGGGTCTGTTCACACTGAGGGAATTGCTTGGCCATGTACACACACACACAGGCCCCAGTAATTTGCTGCTGTTACTACTTTTACTTCAGAAGGGAGTTATCTCCTGCCCCTCTGGCCACCATCAACATTTTGAGTGCCGCGTTATGAACTTCCATAGCCTTTTAGTAGCAAATAAAAAATAAAAATGGAATTTTAAAAAAAAATCCATTCCACCAAGTACAGTAGAAAGGGAATAAGAAAACATCAGTTCATTCAATTATGGCTCCTATTGTCTTTATAGGAGATGGGCACAAAACAGTTGCCAATGCATTTGCAGAAACACTTTTGTGTGACTGAGTTGTTTCCCCCGCCCACCCCGTTAACTGCCCCACACTGGCTATGAATTCATGACTCAAACACATAGCCCTAATGAATTCTGAAGATTTTATTATGCAAAGAAATACCAAAAAAACACAACCACTATATCGTAGCTTAAGGATGCAATCCTATGCTTGTTTAGACAGAAAAAAGTCCTACAACTCCCAGCAATCCCCAGCCAGCATGTAGTTGTAGGACTTTTTTCTGTCTTAACAGGCATAGGATTGTGCCCTAATGCTCTTAGTACTGCTACTAAGCCTTAGGAAGGCATTTTCAGCTTGTGGGGGAAACTGTATGAAAGCAGGGAAACAAGCGAATAATTATTTCGGGAGAAAGGGAGTGGGCTCAGGGGAAAGTGTGGCCATTCAGAGAACTTGGAGGAACATATTGGAACCCCAAGAGATTTGGCCCACAAGCCTGAGGTTCCCCACTATGGGAATTAAAGTATGACACAGAGTTGGCTTGCATGGGTGTGTGTGTGTGTGTGTGTGTGTGTGTGTGTGTGTGTGTGTGTGTGTGTTTTCTATTAAAAAGCTACTTAGTGGAAGGATAATTTAATTTTGATCAGAATATGTTTCACAAATCTCAGATTTGTCTGGAAACTCTCATCCTCAGTGCTATGAAACAAGATAAATTGATTTAGCATGAGAAGAGCTATCTGTGAGTATGGGTAGAGCTATCTGTGTGAGTAGATGCAATGCCTCTTAGGACCAGATAAAAGATCAATAATACCCAGTATTATTCAGGTGATGTGTCTCAATGGCATAGATGATAGGTGGAGATGACTCAAGGTTATTCCCCCTCACTAGATAAGGGCCCTGCTCAGAAGACACCTTAACCATGGTTTAAGGGTTCTTCTGAACAGGGCCAAGGAGAAGTGGTGAGCCAGGTCTGTGTGTAAATAGGAAACAATTTTTGGAGCAGGACCGAAAAAGTCACAAAGCTGAGTTGCTCTCTGCTGGAATCTTATGGTGTTGGTCGGTGTCTGGGTTAAAAAGAAAAAATCTCCAATGGAGCCTGACACACGGAGGAGGTGGAATTTCAGGGAATACAGTGGTAGGGAATGTTGAATCCTCCTTTCCCATTTCATGATGGTCCTGAGCCAAATCGGTTAGCCAAAGCTAATCCTCAGCTACAAGATTAGTGTAACACGTTGTCTGGCTCTTAGAACTTAAGAAGAGCCATGTTGGATCAGACTAAAGGTCCATCTAGTCCAGAATTCTTTTTACACCGTGGCTGACCAACTGCCTGTGAGAAGCCCACAAGGAGGGCATGAGGGCAATAGGATCCTCTCGCTTGTGTTCCCCAGTAGCTGGTAGTGGTCCAACACATCTGGATGGAACCAGACAGGGAAAGGTTGGCATAGACCTATAATTAAAGTTTACATTGGTTTCAACCTTCCTTCTCCCCACCCCCTACCTTGCAGATCATTTATCAAAAACGAGGGTTGTTTCTAACCCCGAACTCCACTTTCTCTGGAGAAAAAGCCTTTCCAAGGCCTTGCAGTGACTGCTTGCATGCTGTCAGCTGGGTCAATACTGAATATGCTTTGGAACAAGCTACTTTACTCTCTGTCTTGTTTATTTGTATAATGGGAACAAAATATGCAGTGAAATCTACACTACCCAAGAATTTGGATTTCCTGGAAGACTCTGTTCAAGAAGTGTGGATCTGGGAGAAATGAAAAGGCAACTTACTACATGAACTTCAGGGAATGTCGCTTAATAGTGGAAAGGTAAGCGAGGGTAATTTTTTTGGTGCAACTAGGGCAGGATCAATGCTACTGCTTTAAAATGGTTTATATCAGTAGTGACAACTGGTGGGGTCCAGGACACACTCCATATACAGTTTTCCGACTGTTTTCAAGGTGTCATATCCTGCTTGGTGTAGATCTGGCTTAGGAGAGTGTTTGGGAAAGGAACTTCACTATTCCTGTCTATTTTATTTAAGTATTTTAGGCCACCTTTTACAGCAAGGCCCTCACAACGCAATTTACAAAAAACATAAAATACAATATAAATAACCATAAAAGACAATATCACATTTTTACTGATGCATCCTCAGTGTTTTTACTATTTTAAAAATGTTATTAGTATTTAATATTGTATTATTCTGATACATGTATTGTTGCATTTAGTTCAGTTGGTTATTTTGTTGTTGTTGTTTGGTTTTATGATTGTAAGCCGCCATGAGAGTATTGCCAGTTGGGTGGGATGCAAAGCTAACTAGCTAACTAATAAATAAACAAAACATCACATTATGATAAAAGCAACCATTTAAAATGGCAGTATAAACATATACTTCTAAGTCTGAAGACCCATTTCAAATCAGCAGCACCATAAAACTTTCAGGAGAAGGCCACCCAAAATAAATAGACCAGCACAGATGTTGAATAGGTTTTGCTACAAACTCGCAAAAACAGCTATTTTATTGCTTAACTTGGAAGAAGAAAAGGTTTGTTTGAATGGAACACAGTGCAGGAGCTTCCATTCTGTTCCCAGTACTTGGTAAATGAAACCTAACTTAGAAATGAAACCTAACTCTATTTCTGTATAGTCCATATACAGTAAAAACAGGGGTGCAGAACCTCTTTCAGCCTGAAGGAGGCCAAATTCCATTTTAGGTCTTGTAGTGGGTGGGGCCAAAGACAAAAGGGGTGGGGCCAAAATACAAAGAAGTTCCAGCATATTAAATCTTAAAGTCCTTACTGTCAGTAACTAAGCCGCTGTGGTTTCGGTGACAGTGCCTGGAGCCAAACTGGTTTCTACTTGAAAAATAGTGAAGATGGCTGCATTAGACAATACTGGGTTAGATGGACCGATGGTTGGTATAAGGCAGCTTCCTATGTTCCTATGACCAGAAAGAGGGCATTGTTGGTTGTGGCATCTTATTTGCACCAGGATAAGACATTTTTATTTGTCCAGACATTCCTGTAGATAGTGTGAACTGGCTTTAATTGTGGCTTTATCCACTCAGTTGTATTTTTACGCTGCATTCTTATGCTGTTGGTTTATTCGTCTTTTTGGTTTAAGTTGTATTTTATGTGAATGTTTTAATCTTGCAGGGCACCCTTATAGTTTTTCTTCCAGGGCAGCCTAAACATCGTTTAACTGATAGGTAGAAAGATAAATGACATGCGTTACTTGAGAAAGAATAGAGCCTGGGAAGGTTCCTTATGAGACCTGCTTCCTAAGGATGTTTTGGTTTTAGAGATGTCTGACGGGCTGTAAAACATCCACCCACATTTCTAATTCCATCCTTACCTAAATACCCAAGTTCCCTGAGGACCAACATACCAAGGCATACCATAAAGAGGTGGGGGTGGGGAGAAAGAGAGAGAGAGAGAGAGAGAGAGAGAGAGAGAGAGAGAGAGAGAGAGAGAGAGAGAGAACCTTCTGCCTTCTAGATCAGCAATGCCCTTTGAAAGACTATTTGGTGTGGCTGGCAGCAGTAAAATATACAGTGCTATCGGAGGTGCAATATCAGCAGAAATAAAAAGAACTGGGCTCTTTCCTGCAGCTGCATTTGCATATTCATGGACATAAAGACTGCTCTGTGTCTCCATTCCCCATGATTTCCTTAAGAGAGATTGGCTCTCTGCACATCCGAATGGAAGACAAAGGTGCTAATTGGGGAGAGCAGGGAGTGGTTTTGATCTGTGTCCCCCTCTCACTATTTCAAACCACATGAGATAATTACATTTTTTTTTAAAAAAAACAAGAAACAATTGAGCCTATTTACTAGAAATGTACGCTAAAGGCAAATAGCGCTTACGCACCCGCTGGCTCCTTTACACACCACCAATTCCTTTCCGCAAGTGGTGGGTCCCTCCAGTTCCATTGTACAAGTGCGACCCATCACTTACACAAGGGAGATTTAACGCTTCCTGGGGAAGCCCTGAAACACGCAGAAATGCTAAGTTTGGGGAGGAGGCAGGTTGGTGGAGCTTCCTTATGTGAGCTTTGCCAACCTGCCTCCTTCCACACGGATGCTTCTGCTTGTTTCTAGTTGTCCCAGAAGTGCTAAATTGTGGGCCACTTGTGCAAGGCAAATGGTGTGCACGGCAGTCAGCAGGGGTGCTGCCCTTTGCTTTTTAACACCAACAACCTTTGTGCCTGTGACCTGGGTTGATAACATTTTTGTAGCATTGAAAAATCACAAGCAATGCTTTTAAAATACGCTGCTTTTTAAAAAGTTGAATTGCAATATATCTCAGAGCTGCTATTAGCCTAAGTAGGGGCTAGTAGCACCAGTGAAGTGGAGAGTGACTTACGTCAGGGAAACAGCAAGGTGGAGAGAAGGTTAAACCCCTGCTTCTTCCATTGCTGGTGCCCAAAATCAGAACTTTCCAGGACTACTTGAAAGATTATCATCATCATCATCATCATCATCATCATCAGGTGATCTAGTCATGCATCTCGTGTGTGATGGGTATTTTGGCCCTAAGATTATGCCATCGTGAGCCTACCTTAGATCTCATTCATAGGTGCAAAGAGTGATCTGGTTGCTTCTTGAAAGGCAACAACGCAGAAACAAGAAGTTTGCGTAAAGCAGTGGAGGGCAAATTCCAGCCTGCAGGTCTAATCCAGCCCACAGGCCTAGACCAGCCCATGGAGGTTGCCCATCTGGCCCGCTGCCTTCCAGGATTTCTCCAGGGATGGGGCTTGGAGGCCAAGCATGAATCAGCTTGTATGGCCAGGAATGCTGGGATTTGTGGTCCAAAACCGCATTATATCTCACCATAGTGTAGAAAACTGTGACCGGGTGATCTGTGTGACTGCCTGTTCAGTGTGCTGTCTGGCTATGAACTATGGATGGGCAACAGTTCTTGGGATTCTTTTTCTTAAACTGACTACACATGCTTGTGTTTTAAGCAGCAGCCTCAAAACCACTTGCATGTCTGAACTCAGCCTAAACTAAAACAAAAAACCTTTCAAGCTTCCCAAAATGTAAGTTAAGCAAACCTAAAGAGTTCATTTGGCAGTGAGCACTCAGGGGCAAGTAGTTTAACAATCAAAAAGGGAAGCAAGGCCTTATGTAGGAGCTGGCCCAAGACATTTCTCTGCCCGAGGCAAAGGACAAAATGGCACATCTCCCCTCCCCATTCTACGTACAGTAGCCAATTGGAGTGGAAGCTGAATTTTACCACACTGGCAAGAGGTACTACACCCAAGGGAAGGAGGCTAGCTTACGGAGTTCAAGGCAGGTCCCATTGGAGACACATCTGTGTCCTCCAAAAGAGAAGAAAAGGTAAGTGGACAGTATTCTTGGTCTGAGTTGGCTACCTCACTCTGCTTAATAATAGTGAATGCATAGCATACTTTAAAACTGCTGGGAGACATACCCTTGGGGAGAAAAAGTATCCCTGTGACATACAGGGTCTCAGGTAGGATGAGCGGCTTTGGAAGGCCATGGTCCATTGAGGGAATCCTTGTAGCTTCACTCCTTCATCCACAACCAGAAAAGAGTCACAGGATAGGTGGAAAGACACATACGATCTCCTTCCATATCAGCTGGCAGAGGCCCTACTTGGAGGCACACCTGGTAAGATCAATCAGATTGGTGGCATGAGAGAATAGGCCTTTTTGGTGGTGGCCCCGTTTATTGAATTCTCTCCCAACTGATGTATGTATGGCCTCAACCATACCAGCTTTCAAGCGAGCTTTAAAAATCTATTTATTCTGGGTTGACTTTTCCTGAAAGTTTTATGGTGCTGCTGATTTGAAATGGGTCTTCAGACTTAGAACTATATGGTCTCCTATTTGTTTATACTGCCATTTTAAATGGTTGCTTTTATCATAATGTGATGTTTTGTTTATTTATTAGTTAGTTAGTTAGCTTTGCATACCGCCCAACTGGCAATGCTCTCGTGGTGGTTTAAAATAATAAAACTAACTAAAAACAACAAATTAACCAAACAAACAAAATGCAACAATAAATCAGAATAATACAATATTAAATACTAATAACATTTTTAAAATATTAAAAACATTGAGGATCCATCAGTAAAAATGTGATATTGTCTTTTATGGTTATTGTATTTTGTTTTATGTAAATTGCCTTGTGAGGGCCTTGCCCTAAAAGTTGGCCTAAAAATACTTAAATAAATAAAATAGACAGAAATAGTGCTCATATAGACAGGAGTAATGCTAATATAGCATTAATGAGCAGCGAGGCGGAGGGGAGAGGTTTTTAATTGTTATCTAGAAGCAACCATGAATGGAATGGAAAGGTCGTATGGTGAGTTGAAACAGACCTAGTTGATACTGTGAAAACTGGCTTCTTCATCTGTTTAGAATTCCTACCTGCTTATCCTACCAAAGGCGTAATTCTATGGCTGGCTGGAAAATGCTGAGAGTTGTATATTCTGTCTAAACATGCATAGGATTGCACCCTAAATCATATTCGAGGGTAGTTTTTAATTGGACGGGGGAACTACCCCAAAGTGATATTTATTTGAGATGCAAATCACTTGCTTTACCTTTTTCTTTTTTTCTTTTTTTGGTGCAATATTGGAACCACAAAAATGTGTTTCTTTACAGGCACATTTTCTCATACGTTTACTTTCCCTGTGGAGAGATTGGTTCTGAAGCTTACGTTTAGAAAGTGGTCCTTTGTAGCCAAAATTCGTGTGGGTCTCTTTCCCTCTCTTTTAAAAATCTAACCATAATATATCTCAAATCGTTGGGATTAGCCCTTTTTTCTCTCCTTTCCTGTGTGCCTTCAATTAGCTGCATAAAAGCAAACCCACGGCTTTAGAGCTGAAAATAGCTGAAGCAAAGTGACGCAGATTTCGCCCAAGATGAAAGACTGGATTCCAGAAGCCTAATTAAAAGCAACTGAGACACCAGCATTTGATACAGAGTTTACTCACCTGAAAAAATAAATGGAGGACTGTAGCGTGGCTTTAGTGGGAACGAGGCTGGAGGGTTTTTGCTCAGGTCACAGGAAGGCCTAGCGCTGCGAGAACACAAAATCCGTCTGTTCCTTCAGAGTCAGGGGGAGGTCAGTCCAGGAGGTGAAGCGGCAGCTGCTGCAGCAGCACCAGCACTGATGCGCATGATGCTGAAATATAGGGGATAACAGCAGATGGAGGAAGCTCACAAAGATTTCAAAAGGTGGTGTGACCGTCATCGTTTCCAGGGGTGTGCACAGTCACTTCTTTTGTCCCATTGCTAGTCAAACAGCGGGGTTGAAGCATTGCGCTCGAACATAGGAAAAAATTATTTCATATATTGCCAGGTTAGAACATCTAGCTCAGAATTGTGCCTAACAGGAGTGGGCAACTCACAGTGCGTGTGCACCCCCTCGGCCTTTTTTGTGTGGCCTGCAGCCTGATTTCAAAAGCTAACTGTAAGAAATCAGTTTGGATTGCTGGCAAGAGCAAAATGTCTTCCTTGTGACAATCAACTGTGTAGGAAGGAAGAGTGGGAGGGAGAAAGAGGTCTCAGAAAGAGAGAAGGGGGGCTATCAAGAGAGAGGGGGCTGGCAGAAAGGGAAATGTAAAGGGCGAAGTCCCTCCTACCTTTGGCTCTAAACTTGCTCACTGCTGCCTTAGCCACACCCACCACTGGCATGTGGCCCCCGAGGAAGGACTTTATGGTCTGAAACACATTGGTAATTTTTTTAAATAAAATACCACACCTCTATTTTCACCCCTTTGCCTTCTGGCTTGGTGGGCTTCTCTGACAGTTTACCTCAGAATAAAAGGTTTCCTAACCTTGGCAGTGGCTCCAGATTTTCACCTCAGGGCTCTTTCCCAGCCCTCCCTGGAGACGCCAAAGATTAAACATGAGACCTTCTGCATGTAAAGTCTATGATCAACCACTGGTCAGTCACTGACCATAAAAAGCCTGGGAACAGAGGCAAGAGCGGGATAAGTTCACACATCCTGGCCAAAGATGTGTCGGCCAAATCAGACACCTGTGTGGCTATTAAATACACATTTGCCCGCTGTGGTAGAAAGCCAGGGTCGGGGTAGGG